>NC_135318.1:89698331-90402368 GCF_048772815.1 Callospermophilus lateralis
ACACACACACACACACACACACACACACACACACACACACACACACAGAGTTTATAAAATCTGTAATGAGCCAAGAAGTGAGGGGACTGATGACTTGCAGAGCTGATTTTTTCTAAAACGTGGTAAGTAGCTATATATTCACTTTTTTATTACAAACTTTAAGTTTAAAAAATAAACAATTCTTAAAAAATGAACAATTCAAGGGTAAATAATGCCATAAAATACTATCCTAAAAACTCAAGAACTCACAATCCTCTTTTAAAGAAACAGATTTTCTTTATGCCTACAATGATGTTGCTAACTGTAGCACATTATTGTTCTATTTCAAAGATGTTTTAAAAACAGATATAAGGCTTAGAAATTAAGAGTTAATGCATAACTGAAAGAGTTCATGATGTTGGTATAAAAGGAATTTTAATGGCTTTTGATAATTCACTAGTTTAGGCTTATCTTCATAATTTTAGTTGACATTTTAAGGGGAGTAGAAAGGAGGAAATTAGAGAAGAATTTTAAAATAAAAATATGCTGGGTGCCATGGTACACACTTGTAATCCCAATGAGTTGGAAAGCTGAAGCAGGAGGATGGCAAGCTTGAGACTCTGCAATTGAGTGAGACTGTGGCTCAAAATAAAAAATAAAAAGGGCTGGGGACATATCTTAGTGATAGAGTACCCCTGGGTTCAATCCCCAGTATCCCACTCCCCTCAAAAAAGAGAGAGGTGAAGAGACTACAGTTATGCAGTTCCTTGTCTGGTTATAGAAAGAGTTTTTCATAGATGTATATGTATAAATTATTCATCTATCCAAACCTCTGTGGAGTAAAAGAAACTACCTTGTAAGTCAGGAGGAATCTTAGCACTATGATCATAGAAATACTTAACTCCCAATAAAATTGTCATAAACCTGCCTTGGCATTGCTTAGGGTGGGAACAGGGATGAACCAAGGAGGCAGTGCATTCTGGGTCTACTAAGAGGTCTAGTTGACTGAGTTGTGCCCTTTTAATACAATCATGGACTGTCCTGCCATAAAGCCTTCAACTAGCAGTTAGCAAAGCATCCAGTGTGTGCCCAGAACTAATTTGTTGCTATGAAGACACAGATGGGTTTTTCTTCTAAAAGCTTAGAATAGGGTTGAAAATACACATATTGTTTCTTAAACATTAAAAATTCTAAGTACTATGTTGATATTAACCTAGTCTTTTCTTAGGTCTGTATCCTTTCCAAGAAAAGCAGGTTAATTTGGGCTTGTTACAGTTACAGATAAATAACATACTCAAACACAAAACCCCAGCAATAGAGTAACTGGCAGCTACTAAAGTTGGTTCAGCCAATCACATTAAACTGCTTGGGGTGAGGCACTAAATAAATACTATATTCTAACACGTAAGAGAAGAAATCAGCTTAGAACACCTAGACCCTGTTTCATTACATTTTGTTAAAGTTTAGATTTCTTACACTAAGTCTTATTTTAAAAGATTATAGTTCTGTAATGCTTAAATATTCTATTTGACTTAATTTTTAACATATAAAGTACTGCCACATCATTGTTAGTAACACGATTACTCTTCATGTAATATGAGATTCACAGAAAGCCTGAATACTGCAGGCTGCAGAGCCCAACAGTGGACTGCTTGATTGCAGACCTGCCCTCTGAGGCAAGCCTGACGCAGGGAAAACCTCTCCACTCCACGGTGACATTCTGTGTTACACACTTGGGAAGGTTCTGACAGCTTCTCCAAGAACTCTCAACCACATGTCTAGGAGCTTCCTGACTTCTAGTCGCCATTAAGCAGAAGAAAAGAGAGTTACCATTATCAAGCAAGTGGTAACTCAGGCATGTGGTACCACATGCCTGCAGAAATACATACTAAAGGGTCAAAGATAATGTACCTTGTTTCTAAGAACAATGGCTTTCACACCAAATGAGCTGGCCACTTTGTCCACATTCATTATGACTTAAGCAAACAGCTATACAATATGGACTGTCACAGCATTTTAACCCTCCATCAACATCCAGCCTAAATAAAATGGAAAGGAATGTCAGATCTTGAACAGACTGCAAGTCTACACAGCTCCACAGTGGGAAGTCCCGTGTCTGTCTGATACACCAGTATTTAAGGAAACAGCTCACTGTCTGGGTTAATACTCCAAAAGAGCTTCTCAGGCAACTCTGTTGTAGAAGCTGCAGTGTACATCACCTCAAACTTCATAAAATTGGTAAGCCACACAAATCCCATCATGCTATTTTGGAATCTGTACAACTTAATACTACCTGAATTGGGAGCAAAACAATTATATTTGGTGACAGTCACAAAGCAATTTTATATTTACAAATACTTTACAAAAATAATTAACTCCCTCCCTTCATCAGACCTGTGATAAGTCAAAATTATCCTAATTTCACAGATAAGAAAGGAAACCTTGAGATAAACTGCATAGAAATAAATTCAGAACAAGAATATGAATTCATTGTCCTTAACTCCTAGTCCTTGAGAGTCCACTCCCTGCTCCCTCTCCTTCTCTCTACGTAATTCAGCCCACACAAGATTTCATTACTAATCAATTATTCTTTTGCCCTTGAAATAAGTATGACTAGCAAACAAAACTACAATTGAGAGTCTGACAAGTGAAGAGACAAATGGAACCTCCGCACATCTCGTTACACTGTCACTAACACTAGGGCTTTGCACTCAGCAGAGGCATAGCACATCTACTCAGAAACAGACTGGCGGCAGAGGCATGTGGAACCTCTCGTTTCCTAAGTTCAGAACTGAGATATGAGAAAGTAGTTGCTAAATCTAAGTTATAATAATCTTTTGGTGTCCCAGTCCCACACCTTGGCATATCCCACTTGATTTAATATTAAATTAACAGGTTCAAAATTTCTGTGAAAACCAGTACCAACAGTCAAGTGGCACCCCAATTGAGCCACCTCTCCAGAAACTTCAGACACAGGGACGCTTGTGATCTCTAAATGTGTGGCTTCTAACAACACAGTTTACTTTTAGTGTGTCTGTGTAAATCAAATTCCGTGGGTTCTAAGACACCAGTCCACCTTAAAGAAGAGCTTGTTCACTGGGAAACTGCTACTTCTTAAATTTTTTGTGAGACAATAGGAAAAGAAAGAACTTAAAAGAATCTGTTGACAGGATCTGACAGATACCCCTAAGCTAATGCTATCTCACTAAAAACTGTATGATAAGAATAATCATTATTTTAAATGCAAATAAAACACTTTCACATGAATGCACTGCTAGATTTGAAACTAAGTCCCACTCTCCCTGCAAAATTACCTCCAAGACATTCATTGGCATAGTGAAGATTCAAGAATACTGAATAAATTTGCACTAATGACTTTTAAACCTTACTTTTAATTTATTTTCAAATATCTCTTTTAGTAGTAAAAGATTTTCTGAGCAGGGCATAGTAACACATACCTGTAATCCCAGCTGCTTGGGAGACTGAGGCAAGAGGATCACAAGTTTGAGGACAATATCAGCCATTCTGTGAAACCCTGTCTCAAAATAAAATTCAGATCTAGGGCTATAGCTCAGTGGTACAGCACTTGCTTAGGGTGTGCAAGGTCCTGGGATTTTCAATCCTTAGAACAGATAAATAAATAAATACATAACTAAAAAAGTAAATGGAAACTGTTAAAACTTTAGATCCTATTTTGATCTTTTACAGTTGGATTATCTTTTTTTGTATAGAATTTAAAATGTAAACATCATTACTTAACACAATGATAAAATACATGAACTAAACATTTGCCCTGATAAGAGAGTAAATTATACTACTCTGGAGTATTTTTAATCAGTTTTATCTACTTTTTTCAATTAACAATGATATTTGTTTGGACAATAAATCAGAAAATACTTTCTATGGTGGCTTTCAACCACATTTTTTAGACCTAAAATGTTATCCAGGGCCATTTTAAGCAACAAATGCCACCAAAGTATGAACAGCAAGAATTCCCATTTTCACAAGTAACTGTCCTTCCACTGAGAACACAGTGACCCCCTCAGGTGACAGAGTTCTTGTCCATGTAACTGCAACACCATTGTACCAGAACTCAAAGTACAAAAAAGAAAGACATGATCAGAAAGGCTATGCATTATAATCCAACCATATGCTATCTGGGTGTCAGGTTTCACAGAGATATTCTGCTGTGTGTTTTCAAAATCACTTCTCAAGGGTAGATGTTTTCATCCAAGGACCAATTTTATTATCTACTTCCATTATCCTTTATAATGAAATACTCATTTTCAAGTTGCTTATTGGAGATGTTACCAGCAAACATTGCCATATGCCTGCAGTTCAAGATATGAACATCAGCATGATACTTTGTTATAAATTATAAATGAATGAAACAAATAGAGTTGCATTATTTTACATACTGCAATAAATACATGGGAATGAATACAAGTTATTTTTCACAAAATACAATTGCTGATCAATTTAGACTTCGAAACCATGAGGTTTCTAAAACACTAGGTAATTCCGTCTGTTACATAACACCAGTCAGGTGAGATCTGAAAGAGATTCTTTATTGGTGGCCATACACAGTTGACGATACCTGCAATCTCTGTGTTCTCATGCTCAGGAAAAAATATAGAACCTAGACATTTAAAACATTGCCAATGTAATAATCACCATAGACTACTGAATCTGTTAAAATTTTGTTAAAAATCTTCAAATTCATGATGAACCCAGTTATTGCAGCAACTTCATTTGAAAAAGTAATATAAATTATGCCACTAAAGACAAAAACATTGAAATACATCATCACAATGTAACACAGAAGTAACTCATGATCATTGAATATGAAAAATTAAATTTAAAAAGTTATGTAGGAGAATTAGAAATTTTCCACTTTACCAAAACATTCTATTTATGTACCTCCAACTTCTATTATACAGTATACAATAAAATACTTTTAAAATATGACATTTAAATGTTTCATTTACACAAATAATATTGCCAATACTAACAAAAGTGATGCCCTTGAACATGAACTGCTCTGCTAATTATGATTTTTACGTTTTCTTTACTTCATTTTACATTTTAATTAGCATACTAATAAATTCTGTGCTGGACAAATAGAGAAGGTCCTAGTCAAAATACTGTTTCTCAAAAGTAACGTATATCATATTGCTTAAAACTAAACAACCATATAAAAGTGGTAATTGTCGATCTAAACATTGATTACGAAAGACAACTGGCATATATTCAGGCAGAGTGTTGAGTTCATGATGGTTTATTTACAATAAAAGTACTTTTATTGACGCTAACATGATATATAAGTTTCTATGTCAATTACTACGGTCTCTTAAAGTTATAAAAATATCATATAAAATACCACAGGCTTTAGAGGATATAACTTCATGTGGTTCTGATACTAGCAGCTGAAAAGTGTTTATAATTTAAAAATAAATAAACTATAGAGGTAAACCAGTTACAAAACAGCAGAGGATTGCGACAGTCACAGAGTGAAAGAGCTGCTGAATTACACAATAGCTAACAAAATGGTGAGGCCGTTGGATCAAAAGTTTTAAAAACCTCCTTTAGAGATCTGTCATCTGTTTCCCTACTGGGCTCACTGTCTGGAGCCGGGCTGCCCTGGCCTGGTTGCCTCACCTGCCTTGGATCGCTGTACGGGGGTCTAATCAAGCCCGCCAAGGCCTGAATAGGAAGACTATGCACTGCTGGGACCTGAACCTTCCCAGAGCTCCTGAGAACATCTGCTTGTGTGTCAGCCGGCCCAGCGACAGTGACTTCCACGTTTGGAGTGGTTTTCGGTGCCAGGACTGCTTCTCCAGGAGGCTCTATTTTGTCATTATTTTTTAAACCACCACTTTTTTTTTGGTTCTCTGCATTTTCTCCTAAAGAAGCTGTGGCTAGCTCTGATGTAGGTGATGAACCCTGCTCCCTGGGGTCGTACAAACTAATACCACTGAGGACAGAACTTGGAGTTCCCAGTGGAAGGCCTGTTGAAGAGGAGAGCTTAGGGGCATATGGATGCAGAGCCCCAGGACTAGGGCTGCTAGTGACTGCCCCTGAGGGCTGTGATGAACCAGGGCTCGATCTAGCTAACTGAGGGGCATTCTTTGATGTATGTGATTCCTTCATACCTACTTGATGAGACTCGGTACTGGGCAGTCTGTGAAGTCTGGGATCAAAATTTTTTTGCAGCCTAGGATCTCCTAATTTACTTCCTGAACTGTGCAAGTCTCCAAATTGTTCTAAGTAGCCTTCTCTATTTGTTGGATTACTTTTGGCTTTGGTTGCTAATTTTGGATCCATGGACAGTGGGTTTTGCTGAAGATCACCTTTTGTGTTCCATAGCCTATGGAGCCTCTGGTCAGCTATAAGAGGGGGAAGAGGTAAGTTGATTGAAGACACTGGATCAGGCTTAGGTAAAGGTACTGGAAGCAAGTCTTCTGGAGCCCACACGATGTGCTTTGCGAAGTTGGGTTTGGTTAGGATAATGTCCATTTTGATGTGACTGAACTGTCTCAATTGTGACCTTGGATCCTGCAATATTACACCAGGTGAAGAATCCAAAGGTATTAAGAAAGCTTTTTCTCTCAATTCTCTTTCTGTATCTTCTTCATCGTCATCTCCTCGTTTTTGTTTGATATTAGCACCAGCATTTGCATGATGTAAATCAAACTTGGCTCCACCAACAGAAGAGCCTGTGTGACCACTTCCATTCCCTCTTAGTTTCCTGGGATCCCATGCAAGTCTAAGATCCACTGGGGCAGACTCAGAAGACTTTCTAGCATCTTGTCTTGGGATGTTCCTGAGTCTAGGATCAACCACTTGATTTCCTTTACTTTTCTCTTTAGCAAGTCTTGGGTCAGTAGGAGGGCTGAGTTCTGAGGAAGGTTGTTGCTGGCTCCTTAATGTTTCTGTTTGTTTCTGTAACGTTCTCAGTATTGACTTGACACTGCTTCCTTCTTCCTCTTCACTGCTGGAATACCAGTTACCTGTATCATCTAAATGTAGACAAAAACTTATTGTAAAGAATGAAGCATTCAATTTGGTCTAGAATAAATAAATACATACTGATTCTGAAATAAGTGTAGTCTAACTTCAAGAAAATCCATGATAGGGGCTGGGGTTATGGCTCAGTGGTAGAGTGCTCACCTCGCATGTGCAAGGCCCTAGTTTTGATCCTCAGCACCACATAAAAATAAATAAATAAATAAAAGGTATTGTGTCCAACTACAGCTACAAAAAAATAAATATTAAAAAAAAAGAAAAAGAAAATCCATGATAGAAATGCCAGGTTTCCATACTGAACAAGATAATGTGGTAAGGAAATAAGCAATCAGGTGTCACACTCTATACAGAAGGAGCTGAGACATTGAAAAAAAGTATACCATCCTCCCACTCAGAGAAAAGTCAGGACCTTTCATTCTAACTGGCCAAAGGAAACTCACAAGTGTTTGGCAGGATTGGGAGAGGGAGGAAAATACTCTGGGAAAGACTTTCTAAAATGTCTTGGGTTTCTTCAAGCAATCCCTGAGCTTCATATCTCTGAATTTAACAAGATAACAAGGGACTGGAAATAAAACAAATCACTGATAATGATGGTTAAGGGAGCAATGAAAACTGAGCAAATGAGGGACAGGGTGGAGATTCCATTCATACTTTATTATACTTTCAGATTTGATCAAAGCAATATATTAGCTTTTTAAACATTAAATTAAAAACAATAAAACTTACTTCCTAAAAAACTGTACACTTTAACTTTATGAAAACACTTTGGTACTATTCTTCAAGCCAATGGAAACAGGGTGTGGAAGACGCAGTTTTTAGAAGCCTGGCTGTTGGAGGTATGCTCGCTAGCAGAGTAGTAAGGGGTTGTAAGCTGATGCTTCAGGAGAGTGGTCTTCTTTCCTCTGGAATGAAGGCTTACACAGGATGGTTTTGAACTGGCCACAGAGATCTACTCTTCACAACCCCAGTCAAAACATAGCATATATGCACACATTATCTATAGTTAATACATATATATATCTATATGGGGATTAGATAAATCAATCTTAGAACATCTTGGGTCAGTAGACTATCATAGATATTTTCACCTTTACCTACTATATACAACTTTATAGTGTTATGGGATTAGTTGAACAGAGAAGTATTTTTTTTTTTAATTTTTAATATTTATTTTTTAGTTTTTGGCGGACACAACATCTTTGTACGTGGTGCTGAGAATTGAACCCGGGCCGCACGCATGCCAGGTGAGTGCGCTACCGCTTGAGCCACATCCCCAGCCCCGAACAGAGAAGTATTTACAAAAAAAAAAAAAAAGCATTGGTATTTAGGATAGGATGTGGTTTAGAAAAATACACATATATACATATATACCTATATACATATATATATGTATATAGGTATATATGTATGTGTGTGTACACACACACACACACACACCACCACCATAATGCCAAAAAGTTTTCCTCAGATCTCAATGTCTGTAAAATCCACTTCTAGACAATAGATTTCTCTTCTCTTCTCTCTAACCTCCAGGAATCCTAGAGTTGGGCTACTGATTCACTTTTACTAGTTGTGGTTATTTTGAATATTTCTATATAGTAACTTCACTCCTCACAATAGTTCTTACTTTTATCCTTATTTTTCATATCAATGTATTTCATAAGCATTCTGATGGTCTTTTTGACAGAAAAAGACAGAAGAGTAGAGATTGCCCAACAGAAAACAGATATTAAATAGGAATAGAATTAACAGCTTTTTATCAAAAGAGAAAATTCATAAAGCATTAAGATTTATAAAAACGAATACAAACACAAACAAATCTAGCTATTCAAGATTCTTTCTTTCTTCTTCTGTTTCTTTTTTTTTTTTTTTTTTGGAGGGGTGGGGCAATGGGTATAGTGGCTTGAACCCATAGGTGCTTAAGCACTGAGCCACATCCCCAACCCTTTTTATTTATTTTTTAAATTTTGAGACAGGGCCTCACTAAGTTGCTGAGGCTGGCCCTGAATTTGTGATCCTCCTGCCTCAGCCTCCTGAGTAACTAGGATTACAGGCCAGCACCACCATGCTCAGTTTAAGATTATTTCTATATGTAGAGCAAACGATCCTCACAGAACATCACCAATTATATAATGTTATAATATATAATTTTATCATCTATAAGTTTTAATTTTCTTGCTTATTAAAACTTAAGTCTTTAAGACTTAATAGAAAGATTACCATTAAAATGGTTATTTTTAGGGCTACAGATGTGGCTCAGTGGTAGAGCACTTGCTTGTTGCCTGGCATGTGTGAGGCTCAAACCCCAGAACTAAAAAAAAAAAAAAATTAATTTGTGTTTGTAGGAGGAGGCTATACACATTTTTAAAAAATTGCTATTATTTTAAATTTAAGTTTTATCACTTAAAGAAGTAAGTTTAAACTGTATAGGAAATTCATGTATTAGGAATCCCTCATTTCTTGTGATATCAGATACTAGGAGAGCTAATGTTACTTTCTTTAAAAATTTCACAAATAATGTTCATATAATAGCTTGGAGTTATCTAACACTAGCTAGTGTTGCCTAATTTACATGGTTATTCATAAATTTAATGTTTAAGAATGGCCAAACATAAATTTTATAATTCATAAAAAGAACTGGATATTTTAAATTTTCCTCATTCTTACTAAATAAACTAATTGCTGTACACTTAACAATGTAAAAAATACTAAGATAAACTTACTGTTTCCATATAATCTTTTTATATTAAAACATTCTTTCTTTCTTTTTTTTTTTTTTTTTTTTTTCAGTTTGGTTGGTGATGCTGAGGATTGAACCCAGGCCTTATGAATGCTAGGTGAGCACTCCACCACTGAGCCACATCCCCAGCTCAGTGGTGAAGTGCTTACCTAGTATTTCTTAATAATATAGAAGTATACACTCTATGCCCATAAAAATTTCTCTGATAATTGCATTATTTTGAAGTAGAGCTAGAACTCAAAATCCCCAAACTGGAGGGCACCCTTTTTTTGTTCTATTTCTTTTCTTCCTGAAAAAAGAAAAAGCTTAATTGTTTGTAAATATGATCACCTAGGCCTTGAATCCAGTTTTAAATGTATTCGTGATTTCAAGTCAAACCTTTGAAATTAATTATTATTTTAAGGGAAGGGGCACTGGGAACTGAACCCAGGGCACTTTGCCATTAAATTACATCCTCAGCCCTTTTAACTTTTTGAGACACAATCTTGCTAAGTTGCTTAGGGCCTTGCCAAGTTGCTGAAAGTGGCCTTGAACCTGTGATGCCCTTGCCTCAGCCTCCAAAGTCGCTGGGATTATAGGTGTGCATGGCTGCAATTAATTAAAGCATTGAAGCATTAACGTCATTGAAACTGCAAGCAGTTCTAAGAAGATGGAGGCTACAAGACAAACTGGAAATATGATAGTTCAGAGGTACTAATTTTCACATTCTAATGTACTCAAATAGGTAAAATACTATTAAGCTCCTAACACACCTTCTTCCTTGCTTGGTGTCCTGTGAGGGTGGTTGCCGGCTAACTCTTCATCTTCTTGGTATCTCTGAGTAAGTCGGAGGAAAAGAGCTCTCTGCACAGCAGGGAGGAGCCCTGGAGTAGACAGCTGGCCATGGCCTGTCAGGCTGCTGCTGGTGTCATGCCCACTTCCCAGGTTAGGTGAATCCTCAGCAATGGAGGGTTGCTGCTGGGCAAATTCTCCATGCCACATCCCATCTGTAGTCATAACAGGGAAGGGACAGACACTGCATGAACAGACTCCAACTAAGACACTGAAATTCTAATAATCATCACACTGGATTCGCCAGGTATTATGTAACTTTTAAGTATTATTAAAAGTTATCTAAAGTTCTATTATTTCTCCAAAGTTCTACTCTTTGTATTGTTTTGGTGCAATGAGAACATATTTTAAGGTTTTAATTTCAACAGTTTCACTTTGCTTTATTTAAAACATACATTCCTATCAATGTTTTTAACAAAAAATAGAACTTTGAATATTTTAAATTAGAAATGAATTATTTCAAAAGGTAAACTTACCACCAGAGTTATCAGGAGGCTGAAAATTATGGGCAGCATGCTGTGAATAATAATTGTCATAAAACTCAGCTGGGTTCTGCAGGGACTCATAATCGGTGTTGAGCTGCATTTCCCCAGGAATTTGCTGGTATGATGAGCTTGGAGAGCAGTGGTTCTCTCTGGGCACTTTCACAGCATGTCCCGGGAAGCCTGGCGAGTGGTAAGTACCACTCACACTCGATGGTGTCAAGGGTGTATCTGGTTGACTATGAGGACCTACGATTTCAGGTGGGCTCTGTGGCACTGGTAGACCTGAAGGTCCGACACATGGGTGATGTCCAGGTGAGCCTGGGAGCATCACAGGACTACTGCGTCCCTGAGACATGTTAGGTCCAGGACCTGGACTTGACCCAGAACTATAGATATGCTGAGAACATGGGCTGCTTCCCTGAAATTGTGGTCCTGGTGGTGAGGCACTATTATAATATGCTGGTGGTCTGTAGAGAGAAAAAAAAATATGTTTCTTAGTTTAAACAAAAGAGACAAATAAGAATAACCCACTCCTAAATAGATACCAGGTATAATTTCCTATATCCAAATAGAATAACATGTGTTTAAAAAACAACTTGTTCTATATCATCTGTTAAATGGAAACTCTACTTCTGTCTCTTGTTTTCCTTTTAGCTCAGTTTTTTAAATTGTTGCTTACAACTGGCTGTTCTAAAGCCTACTCATTATTACAGATATTTTGGAAAACACAGAAAGTACAAAGATAAATAAGAATCACTTCTAAAATCCCATCATCCAGAGATTAAAATTTTTGATCAATTCTGTCCTACTCCTTTTTCTAAGTATATGTATACTTTTCTTATAAAAAAATTAGAATTGTACTAATATGTACAACTTTTTATTATAATTTCCAATGAGTTATTGTTGGCATATACAAAGACTTCTAGAAGTCTCTGAATGTTGCGTTTCTTTCTGGACATTTTGCTAATTTATTATTTCTTTTCCTTTTTTTTTTTTTTTTGCATCAGAGATTGGATCCAGAGGTGCTTAACTGCTGAGCCATATCCCCAACACTTTTTAATATTTTATTTAGAGACAGGGTCTCACTGACTTGCTTAGGTCCTCACTAAGTTGCTGAGGCTGAATGAATTCATAATCCTCCTGCTTCAGCCTCCCAAGCCACTAGTATTACAGGTGTGTGCCACCGTGCTCAGTTTCTAATATACTATTTCTAATAGTTTTGTCAGTGAAATCCTTTGGGCTTATTGAAGGAAACTGCCTTTAATGAATCTGCCTCTCCACTTCTAATCATTATACTTATAAAATCTTTCTATTATTGCCTGGATTTGTTACATAATATTAGCAAAACAGTAGACCTGCTTGTCTTCTTAACTTTAATAGAAATAGCTTTAATGGGTTACATTAGTTGTGATGTTTACTCATCCACTAAAACCTCATTGCTTTCCTGTGTATTCAGGGTTAAAAAACTAACCAATAACGGGACTTATAGCCCTTACAGTGCACAGACACTAAAGGATGGGCAGCAGAGTTGGAATAGTATTGTTAAAAAATGGAATTCTAGATCCAGCTTACTCAGAGGTTTTCCTTTAATAGAGAACCAAACATAGTGGAGACATATTATCCACTATTTGAAGATATTCTCAATAAAAATGTAGGCTCATAATCTGGCAGGAGGAATGCCAAACCATCCACCTGGCAGTGTCCTTCAAGATTACTATGTTGACAGGTTTCTGAAGTTCTGCAAAGATTCTGTTTTGAGTGTCTGGTGTTTGAGAAACAATTTGTGCTCAAACTATTTGCACAGTGATAGAGTGCTACCTAGTATTTGTGAGGCCCTGGGTTGCATCCCCAGGGAGCACACACACTCTCATGCACACACACACACATTCTTAAAGGTGGGGGAGACAAAGAGCAAGGGGAAGCAGCAATCTGAGTGCATGCCAGATATCTGTTATCTCTACCTAATGTTAACTAGAAAATTAATTTGAAATGCAACTTAGTATCTTAAACTAAATATTTAGGGGGAATATTTCTGCCATTTGCAAAGTTTTAACTTACTTCTTCCCAATTTTATGTGCTAAATCCACAGTTGGTTTTACAACTATTTCAAAAAGAGATGGAATTTTTTTGAAATCATCAGAGAGATCTGTCTGAAAATCGTCTTCAGGATCAGAAAAAGGAAAATGCTCTGGTGGAGTTGGCAAAAGCCCAACTCCAGGAGGTGGTTTGGGAAGAGGAGTTATGCCACGCTTTCTAAGTTCTTCTAATTCTCGTTCATCTTCATTTATAAGTTCTTCATCCATATTCAACACCTAAAAGTAATTGGTAAAGATTACTATCTCAAAATAAGGTTTCTTTCTCACATTAAAAATTGTGAAGACTTTAGTTAACTAGTTTAGAAATAGAATAATACAATATTAAAGCTGAAATGGGTCAGTTTTAACTAATGTAACCCATTAAAGCTATTTCTATTCAAGTTAAGAAGACAATATTATTTTCAATAAATGGAATGAGGTAACCACGTGCAGTAGTGCATGCCTGAAATCTCACTGACTCAAGGAAGCTAAGGTCAGAGAATTCCAAGTTTGAGGCCAGTCTCCAAATTTAGCGAGGCTCTGAGCAATTTAGCAAGAACTGCCTCAAAATGAAAAAACTAAGAGGACGAGGGATGTAGCTCTTCAGTAAAGTGCCCCTGGGTTTAATCCCTAGCACCACTCTTTCCCCCACTGAAAACAAAACAGAAAAACAGAATGAGGTTCAAAGAGGTAAGCGATGCTGCTCAAAGTAAATGAGTTTGTTTTTTTGTTTGTTTGTTTCATTTGTGGTACTAGGGATTGAATCCAGGGCCTTGTGCATGAGAAGCAAGCACTCTATGTACTGAGCTATATCCCTAGCCTGTAAACAAGATTTTTAATGCAGAACAAACAGCAAAATTTCCTAATTCCTAATACAATAATTCAGCTTTTCTAACATACAATATTAATAGAATAAAACATCAAATAGCAAATCCTCTATATCTTATCAGAATTCCACAAAATATACTTTATAAAATGTGATCTCAGTAAAATTAATCTGTAGAGAAATGTAACAAATACTCAAGGTAAAAAAAATGCTACTCACTTTATCCAAAAGTTTCTTTGTTTCTTTTGTCAAATCATCATGGGAAAATTTACAGTTGTCTCCTTGATAACATTTTGCTCCACTGTGATAAAACTTGCATGGGAATTCATGTAAACAAAAAAATTAAGGAACAGACAGAAGTAAATCAAGGTCTAATTTTTTTAAACCAAAAATGTAACTGTTATATATAAGATGATTATCTAAAGATTTGCTATAAAACAATGTGCTAATAGCCAACAATACTCTATTTTATCTTTTTAAAAATTTGCTTAGAGAATAGATTTCATATTTAATATTTTTTAAAAATATTTATTTTTAGTTGTAGTTGGACACAATACCTTTATTTTATTTCTTTTTATGTGGCGCTGAGGATTGAATTCAGGGCCTTGCTTGTGCTAGGCAAGTGTTCTACCGCTGAGCCACAACCCCAGCCCAGAGTTAGTATTCTTACTACAATAAAAAAAAAACTGTGCCAAATCAATAGGACTGTATGGTATATGATGCTGAAGCTTCTATAACTACATAGATAATTTATTGCTTATTTTAATATTAATATTTTCATTATGTAAAAATATTTAAAAAGCTTTAAGTCTATTATTCTATTAAAAATAGAAATCACTTTTTGAAAGGAAAAAAATTATAATGGTTGTATCAAATATGACAGTATTATAATTGTGTAGGTCCTGCTACTTTCTACAATAAAATTTACAGCATATATAAATTTTATATCAAGAATTTATATCTATGATGAAAATAATGAGGGTTTATATGTCATTTAAAAGCAAATATATCCAATACTTATCATACTTAAGTTTCTGGAGACAAACTTCTAAGAAACTATTAAATTTGGAAGAAAACTGAAAGTATACCATTTGGGGGTGGCGTAGGCCCATAGAATACCCATTACTGCAATCATATTGACATGGTCAAGGGAGAAAAAAAATCATATGATCATCTTGGAGCATGCAAAAGACAACTGATAAAACTCAAACTCCTAGCTTGGGATGTAGCTTCGAAGTAGAGTACTTTCTTAACGTGCACAGGCTCTGGGTTCAATCCCCAGTACCATGAAGAAAAAAAAAATTCAAAATTCTTTTTTTGTTGTTTGTTTATTGTTTTTCTTTTTCTTTTTCTTTTTTTTTTTTTATAAAAAACTCTTGGTAATGTAATAATTTGCTTCCTTGATATTTAAAAAATCAATCTTAAAATTATAGCTACAAGCCAATCAAAGGACATTATCATCAAAACATGTCTTCCATAATCACTATAACCTAACTTTATTCTGAAAGTGTAGACAAAATAATTAAAAATAAATCTGAAGTATAAATACTGTTAATGAAAAAACCCAAGAAACAACTGAAAACTTTTAGAAACAAGAGTTTAATAAGTGTCTAGTTTCTGAAGAACTATGTCAAATCTGAAAAAATAATTTTTCTTGAGTAAGACAAATTTACTATAACATTTGATGAAGAAGAGAGGTTTATATACCCTAACAAATATCAAACATACTTTTTTAGTGGGGAATAGTTAAATAGCACAAGGGATAAGAAGCAGAACTGTTTATTTAAAGAAAAAAACAAACTTGGGATCTGGTAAAAGTGCCTTTTACTTGCTCTGTTGCCCAAGCTGGCCCCCAAACTCACAAAGCCCTTGCTCCACCTCCTAAAGACAGGGGATTCTAGGCATGTGCCATAGCACCAAGCCATAAGTTAAAATAAGACAGTGGAAAAAAACAAGGTCAACTGATAAAAATATTTAAAAAGTTTTAATATTTGTACAGCCCCAAATGGAATTAAAAACATAAATATTAAGTAAAACAATAAAATCTTTACAAACATAGATCTCACTTTTGGAAAAGCTTGAGTATATATTCATGTATACGTTCCCTCACACATCTATAATTTAGCATAGAAAAATGTCAAAAAGGTTTAAGTTGAACTGTAGGTACAGTTACCCTGAAGAATGACATGACTTAAGACTGTTTTAAAAAGTTAGTTTGAAAGTTATCAAACATATGCCAAAATAAAGATAATAAAATAAACTTCCTCATGCTAACCATGGAGGGTCAACCAGTTTCATCATTTGGCAATTTTGTGATTCTGAATCACCTCTACACTCTCTTTACAACTCACTCCAAAAACTTGAGAATTTTAGAGCATATTCCAAACATATTTCATCTGCAAATATTTCCATATCTATTTCAAACAGATAAATGATACTTTTTCTTACCAATTATAACTTCATTATCAACCTGACAAACTTACTTCATTAATTTCAACTAGTACTCAGTCAATAATAGAAAGTTTCCAGACTATCTAAGAAGATGTCTTTTTATGCCAGCTGTGGTGGGAGCATGCCTATAATCCTAGCAACTGGGAGGGCTGAGGCAGGGGGATTGAAAGTTTGAGACCAGTCTCAGCAACTTATCAAAGCCCTAAGCAACTTAGTGAGACCTTGTGTCAAAATAAAAGTTTTAGAAAGGTTGGAGATGTAGCTTAGTGTAAAGCACCCCTGGATTCAATTTCTAGTACAAAAAAAAAAAAAAGAACCTAGAAAAATAAATCTGAGAATCTAATATACCACAGCATATAAAGTAGCAAAGCAACACAGATATGAAAGCAAACAAATTCACAGAAAACCCAGGGGAAAAAAAGTATGTATTAACATTCTTGTCTCCGTCAAGATGGAGTTTCAAGTTCATGGAGAAAGCTTCATTAGTTGTAAACACAGCAAGCAAACATCTTAGGTATTCTGGGGAAAACTGGCATGGAAAGGTGCATAATATATATTTTTTTTAAATGGGCCACTACACTACATATATAATGAAATTCTCACTTGCCTAGGAGCAAGAGTACAATTTAAATGTATATATTTCCAAAAGGAAACAGAGGGAGAATATACAGTGTTTATCACTGGGTGGTAGATTTGATGAGACTGACTTTATAATTTTCAACAATGATAATTTTTAATTTTCAACTTATGAACCTAAGTAAAAAGTTGTAAGATAAATATTTTTCTAACTATTTCTTCAGGATGTACAGTCGCTTAAAATATTTTAAGCAGATTATTTTATACACAGAGCTTCTTTTTTAATAGTTTTCCCTAAAGGAAGTTATTTCATTTCCCTAAAGAACAAAAGCCAGTTTGCCTATTCTGGGTTTATGTAATATGTTGTTTTAAACATAAAACCAAGCTAAGATTTCTGAACTGTATTTATGATTTTTTAAAACCACAACGAGACTTTAAAACCTCAAAATTCTTGTTAACACACATCTTTAATAAAGGATATTATGCATATAAATGCAGTTCTCTCCTTTGGTACAGTATCCTTGTAAATAAAACTTGCAGATCTCTTTTCTCTTTTCCAACTCAGCATCATGATCAAATTTACATTGATCTCCCTGTTCAAAAAAAAAAAAAAAAGTGAGAAATGAAAAAGAAACAAAGAAACATTTGAACTTTATTTCCTCCATGGGGTTTCATAATGGAATTATGGTCCTTCTCTTCAGTCTTTAAATAATGAGCTAATAATAATGCAAACGATCTCTTAGGTTCCCTGCCCAAGCAGTGGACATGGCTATGTGCAGTGAGGCAGCAGAAAGGCCTCAGAGGACACTGCCCACCAGCATTCACCATTTCCAGCTGACTTTCCATGGGATCTTATTTAGCCTCTTGGTGTCATATATAAAGTGGGGATGATAACAATAACTACTTGGTAAGGTCACTATAAGGATTATTTCATATTCATTGTAGTATTTGCCACACTGACAGTACTTGCCATAAATATTAACATATTCGTTAAATAAAATCTGATTTCTACAAATTGTGATAGTGTTGTCCCAGAATATAATTAAATGAGATCCAGTGTACAGTAATTTCATACAAGATATATTTTAAAGAACTAGTTTTATGGGGCTGGGACTATGGCACAGTGGTAGTCCACTTGCCTGGCATGTGTGAGGCACTGGGTTTGATTCTCAGCACTGCATATAAATAAAAGTCTATTAATAACTAAAAAAAAAGAACTAGTTTTTATTATGATTGTGTGAGAAATGAAACAAAAATTAACCTCTCCCATAAAAGACTTTAAATGTTAAAGATTATTTTGGAAGTCAGAATGACTTGTGACACTCTTTACACATCTTACCTTAATACATCTTCCTTCCAAGAAGTATTTACAGATTTGCTTTCCTTTGTGTTCCACGGTGTGCTGGTTAATAAATTCCTGAGTCATCACCTTCCATTTTTTCCCTGGTTTACTATACTGCAAGAAAAAGTTTTATTTAAATGAAATATATGAATTATTAACAGGTATTAAAAATATATAGTTAAGTGGGTCTGTCTAGACAGCAGTATAAACTGACTAATAAGGTTAATCAAGATTGAATATTTTGATCCTATTCATTTAACTGGAGGGAGAGCTATTTCTAGTATTCTGCTTATTGCTACCACTGATTGAAAAGAAGCTACTTCTATTTTAATAAGAATGTAATACTTATATTTTTAAAACAAAATTATAAAAAACTCAAAATATCACAATAATACTGTTTTGGCAAAGATCCCATAAAATATGTACTTTCATATACTGCTAGTAGTTATGTCATAAAAAAGTTAAAATATCCATTAGAGTCAGGGGCCAGTCAGGGGGTAGTTCAGTAGTAAAGCACTTGCCCAGGATGCACAAGGCCCTAGGTTTAATCCCTAGAACTGCAAAAACAAATACATTAATAAAATTACATATTGTTTAACAAATAATTTGTAGTTTTCAGGATTATACTGAAGGAATTCTCAGAAAGGCAAATATAGATTTATCTACAACAATTATTACTAAAGAACTACTTACATAATAACAATAAACAAAACCAGAAACACTCAACACATCCCAAAGTAGGAGACAAGTCAAATATATTATAAATACATTAAGGTACAGTCATAATTAAATCATGTGATAGAGACCTTTGTGATATAGGAAATGCTTATAATACCTTATGAAGTGAAAAACTGATCCCAATTTAAAAATAATAAATAAAGGCAAATAAAAAAAGACTCAAATAAAATACCTCTACATTTTAGTGTCTGTATTTGGATGGTGGGATTAGAGGTTTTCTAAGTATGTGGCTTTTCTGTATTTTCTTTAAGGGGAAAAAAAAAAAAGCAAAAATGAACACAAATAAACTTCTTTTAAAAAAAAGAAAAAACAAGAATTATTACCTTTAAGTTTATAAAATTAAGAAAAATACATTAGGAAAAATTATGAAAAAGAATCCAAGTACTTTTTCTTTTCCTTAGTTCTCCCCAGTCCTCTATTCAGTGTAAAAATATTGTGTAAAAACAGTGCATAAAAGTACTAGGTAAATCGGGCACAGTGGCTCATACCTATCATTCCAGCAGCTTGGGAGGCTAACCCAGGAGGATTATGAGTTCAAAGCCAGCCTCAGCAGAAGTGAGGCACTATGCAACTCAGTGAGACCCTGTTTCTAAATAAAATACAAAATAGGGCTGGGGATGTGACTCAGTGGCCAAGTGCCCCTGAGTTCAATCCCCCATTCCATAAACAAAAAGTGCTGGGTAAGAAGGCAGAATATGGTGCTGAGACAAGCTGAATATAATGAGCTACATGCATAAACTTTATAAAATAATACTTTTTTCAAGCACCTACTGTGTAATGTGTCTTGTACATCATAGGTATTTGCTCTTTGATTGCCTTCCCTCTTTCCCTTAGTTTGCAAGATGCAGTACAATCTATTGAAAATAATTGCAGATCAAACCCATGAAGCAAGAGATAGCCAACTAAAATCTGATCCTCAGCACTCACTGCTGATATTGGGTTTTACTATCAGAAATCTGAAAAGGGCACAAGAATACCAAATAACCTAGAGGTTCGTTTTAAAAATATAAGTATACTCAACTTGCCCTAGGAAAACACGATGAAATTACTTCTACTGATAAAATCATTTAAAATATCTTAAATTTGCGTAAATTTGATTCATAAACATTTTTATAGTTAGGCATGGATTCATTTAAAACAGTTGAATATAAATGACTAGCTCACATATGCCTTCTGTAATAAGAATTGTGGCTATAATAAAATAATCAGCCTCAGAGAGTACATCATGCAAACTTCTATAAGCCAATCTAAAGAATTAAGTCTGAAGTTGAAAAGCGAAAAATTAGCTGGTCATGGTGGCACATGCCTGTAATCCAGCAACTGGGGTTTGGGGGCAAGGCAGGAAGACTGCCAAGTTCAAGGTCAACCTCAGTAATTTAGTGAGAGCCTAAACAATATAGAAAGACCCTGTCTCAAAATTTAAAAAATTAAAAAGGGCTAGGGATGTAGCTCAATGGTAAAGTGCCCTTGGGTTTCATCTCCAGTACCAAAAAAGAAAAGTGAAAAAGTAAGTAATCTCACACACACACACACACACACACACACACACTGAAAAATGCAACAAATTGAATTTATGTTTCATTAATAACTCCCTCTGTCAACATTACTTTCCAATACTGCTTCATTATTTTAATAAAGGATGTGGGTAGATTTATTTAGTTCTGTAGTTCAGTTTAAACAGGTACAAAATATCTCAGTAACATTAACTATAGGCATCTTGGCTATAATACTACAATCAAAGTACTCTGAAAAATCCTAACATTAGCAGTTAACAGCTGCTAACATCTCTTTAAACAGTATACTAAAAAGAACATCTTAAGAAATCTCTGCCTATAACCTTTAAACTCATAAATGAGGAATATAAACATTTTCAAATTACAACATATAGTTCATTTAAGGTTGCAGCTTTAAATAACCTACTCCTGACCCGGTATAATGCAATCATATCTCAATAACAGTGGCAAGATCTAGTCCAGAGAGTTGCTATGGGTTGAAATATATTCAGATTTCAGCTCAACACATACTTAAAAAAGAGCTACTTCATGCAAGGTATGTAAGTTTATCCTTTGAACCATTCACATTCTCTTCTCTTCCTTTCAGTACCTTCCACTGTAAAAAGTAAGTTGATTTACCATTGCCTCCCTTCTTGGTCTTGCTCCATGTTGAGCTGTTAGCAGTTTATTGGTATTTTTTATCTGAGGAAGAGGACTCCTAGGAAAGGAATGCCAAGGGAGGACTAATGGGATACAGTTTTGCTTTGAAACATCTCAATTTTACTTTAAGGTTCTTTCCCACATACCAATTTTATTTCTAGGTCACCTAAATTTGTACTTCTATTCCATAATCATGACTACTTAAAACAACTCTCGCTTAGGGGAAGTTTATTTTTACTCCTTTAATCTGAGCTGGACATTTTTCATTTATTAGGAAAGAGGTGTTAAAAATCATAATGCTTTCTTTGCAACCAAATATATTTTTGTTATTTTTTTTTTTTAGTTGTAGGTGGACACAATACCTTTGTTTTTATTTATTTTTACGTAGTGCTGAGGAACAAACCCAGTGCCTCACATGTATGAGGCAGGTGCTTTACCATCTACCACTAAGCTACAGTCCCAGACCCAACAACCAAATATATTAAGAGATAGGAAAGCTCCACTCTTCCTTAAATGTAAATTCTCAGTACCTCTTGAAAGTCATCCATTCCTGAAAAAACACCTGGCCCTTTATTGACTCTTCCTCCACGGTCTTTTCGTTTGATTTTCTTCGGCAAACCACGTCCACGACTAATATTAAAACTTTTAATCCTCTGTTCAGTACCTAAAAAAGTTAAAATGTACTTCAAATATTATAGAAAAACAACATTATCTAGCAATCTATTAGTTTATGAGGAACAGTATATTTAATAATTTAATAATGTACAGTATACATTGCATCCTTTTATTTCTCCTCAGGTTCCATGAAAAAAATTTATCTTTACATTTTACCTCCTGGGTACTGGTTCTTGTTTCTTTGTTTCCAAAGAGATGTTAACAACACAGGAAGCAAGGAACAAGAATATTCATAGCTAGAGAAGCCAACACTAGTATTTTTTCTTTTAATTTTCCTTAAGACAGGATAATTAGCCAGCATTTTTTGTTTTCTTAAGCCTTTCTATTTTAAAAAGAGGTAAGCATTATATTCATATTTAAGGAATACATCATAGATATCAGTGGATAATCTGGAGTAAACCAAATTTCTATTGATAATTTTGAACAGATATATATCTCCAACTAAAAATCATACTGGTTTTGTGCTTTTGAAAAATTTGGTACTTAAAAGTACTTAAAAAGATACTCCAATTTTAAAAAAATTTATGTTAGGATGGTACATTATTATATAAAGTAATTTCTCATTTTGCCAAAGTCACACTGAAAGTGATCTAATATCTTTAAAATCTATAATACAACCAATAAACATCAAAAAAACTTTCAATTTCATTGACATAAATCAAAGAAATTAAGACTTTGAAAAATAACATAACAATTTTCACCTCAAAGAATAATAAATCTCGGGCTGGGGATGTGGCTCAAGCGGTAGCACGCTCGCCTGGCATGCGTGCGGCCCGGGTTCCATCCTTAGCACCACATACAAACAAAGATTGTTTTCGCCAAAAACTAAAAAATAAATATTAAAAAAAATTCTCTCTCTCTCCCACACTCTCTCTTAAAATTTAAAAAAAAAAAAAAACAAACGAATAATAAATCTCTGTTGGTAGGACTTAGGAGAAATCTGAATTTTTACCCACTGATGAGGGCCTTGTAGTTATAAACAGGTACATCACCTTTTGGTTATCCACTTGGCATATGAGTCAAAAAATCTTTAAATGTGTATGTGGCATTTATACACAATGGAGTATTACTCTGCATTAAGAAATGAAAAAATCATAGAATTTGGAGGGAAATGGATGGCATTAGAACAGATTATGCTAAGTGAAGCTAGCCAATCCCTCAAAAACAAATGCCAAATGTCTTCTTTGATATAAGGAGAGTAACTAAGAACAGAGTAAGGACGAAGAGCATGAGAAGAAGATTAACATTAAACAGGGATGAGAGGTGGGAGGGAAAGGGAGAGAGAAGGGAAATTGCATGTAAATGGAAGGAGACCCTCAGGGGTATACAAAATTACATACAAGAGGAAGTGAGGGGAAAGGAGGAAAAATATAAGGGGGGAGAAATGAATTACAGTAGAGGGGGTAGAGAGAGAAGAGAGGAGGGGATGGGGGAGGGGGGATAGTAGAGGATAGGAAAGGCAGCAGAATACAACAGACACCAGAATGGCAATATGTAAATCAATGGTTGTGCAACTGATGTGATTCTGCAATCTGTATATGGGGTAAAAATGGGAGTTCATATCCCACTTGAATCAAAGTGTGAAATATAATATATCAAGAACTATGTAATGTTTTGAACAACCTACAATAAAAATTAATTAAAAAAAATGTGTATCTGTGTCTTTTGACTTTGCAAATTTACTTTTCATAATTTATTCTTAATTTATTCTTATGTTTGCCAATGTTTTCTGAGATATGTACAACTAAGTTTATCACAGGGTCAATCACAGAACTGGAAAAATACAACTGGTTGCAACTTGTATCCCACGTAATCCACACATACCTGTACTTCCACACATACCTAACAATTTGTTAAGGCCAATTATGGTACATCTATTTAATTGACGAGAACACAGGTGTTAAAAGCTATTCATTAACTTTAGAGTAACTGAGATATAATTCACAGTCAAGGGAGGAAAAAAAAACAAGGTACAACAATATGTATAGGGGTTTTTTTTTTGTGTGTATGTGTGTGTGTCTGTGTGTGTTGTGCTGGGGACTGAACCCAGGGCCTTGTGCATGTGAGGCAAGCACTCTACCAACTGAGGTATATCCCCTGTACAGTTTTTTTTTTTGGGGGGGGGGTGGGGTTTGAAAATAATGGTCAGAAAAATTCTGGAAGAATGTGGGCCCAAGATAATTATACTTATTATCTTTGAGTGATAGACATTCAAATTATTTTTGATTTCTGTCTAATCACTGCTAAATTATCTTTTCTATACAAGAAAAGTTTTCTGCATTGACCATATATTGTTTTCACAACTTAAAGAAGACATGGAAGAAGAAAAAAAAAAAAAAAGAAATGCTCAGTTCTTTAAAAGGACAAAGAAGGAAGAGCTTGAAAGGAAAAACCCATATGAAAGAGATGAAAGAGTTTTCTCCATGTTACTCATCTTCCCAAGTGAGATTGCTACAAATGGACTCCAGAGACACATTGATCTGTTAAGATAGCCTGCATGTAGATAAATTCCTTTCCCTTTAGATCAACTAAGCCATGATTCATATTTTTCAAAGGAATTTTGCTAGAAAATCAAGAAAAAAACAAAGCCATAGAAATAATCAAATTTATTCATAACTGACTCCTTTATTCAAAGATAAGGCAGATCACCACTTCACCTCAGCCTCGTCTTGCTCTAGTTTTGTTGAAGTAGATAGATCAACAAGCTGAAACTTTTTTTGTGTTTATTTTTTTTTTTCAGTACTAAGGCTTGAACCAAGGGTCACTCTACCACTGAGTTACATTCCTGGTCCTTTTTATTTTGAGTCAAGGTTTCACTAAGTTGCCCAGACTGGCCAGGAACTTGTGATCCTCTTACCTTAATGTTCTGAACTGCTAGGATTATAGGCATGCACCACCATGCCCAGTTTAACTAGCCAATACTTTAAAGCTGATTTAAGCCTTCCATGACCTAAAGTTTCTTCATCTATTGTCTCCAGCTACCAAGCTACCAACTTGTACTGGTCTCTCCAGGGACCAGATACTTCAATATAGCGATAAACTGGTGGTCACTGCAAAAATTTCTTAGATTATGTTCATATTTTCAGCCTTAAAGGCTTCATAGCCCCATGTACATTTACCTAGCAAAGATGATCACCATATTTACAGTTCCCAGTATTGTCTTTATTGGTCTAAAATATAAATAACACATAGGTTAACAAAGATAATATCAAATAGTAGGAGAGAATATAAGAAAGTTTCATTATATGTTTATACTTTTAAATTATTAGAACATCTTTATAGTTGAAATATTAAGATATCATTCAGATTGATTTGTAGCCTGAAGGCTTACATAAAAAGGAAAATGGATCTGGGTACCATAAGAATTAGCAAACCTTGAGAAAGGCTAACACATTTCTCAATTTTTAATCTACACCTTGCTGTTTCAGTGAGGCTCTCATATTCTAAAAGACTAATTTCAGACTTACCTTGCTGAGCTCCTTTCAGTCTTGTTTTTTTCCCTGATTCTTTAGAAAATGATGACCCTAAAGAAGTACTTGAGGTTTCTTTAGCTTGTCTGTACTGTTTCAGCTGATTGGCAAAATCTTCCTCTGTTTCCTGACTGTAGCTACCAAAGTTGTCATCACTGTAGCTACCAAAGTTGTCATCACTGTAGGCACTGTACTCGTCATACTCTTTACTTTTAAACTTCTTGTTATGTTGATCCTTCTTTGAGGTCATGTAGCTTCCTGATACATGTCCATGCTAAGTGAAGATGGACAAGCATCATATGAATTTTTCAGTTATATATAGCAGTTGACAGTAACACATGATATCTTTTCTCCCCAGCAAATTGGGAGAAAAAAAGGAGAAAAGACAGTTATTAATTCTGTTTCTTGATTCGTATTTCCCTCTGACACTATTTAACACGAAATTCAGAAGGCTAAATGCAACTCTGATGATATTAAATGTTATGGTCTTCCTTCTTTAGCTTTTATTTTCCATGTTCTATGTCTCAATATCCATATGCACAGGAATACCTAAAATCCACACCACCATACACAAATTCCTTCTCAAAAAAAAAAAGAAAGAAAGAAAGAAAAGGACTTTTGAAAATTAGGAAAAGATAGTAAAATCACTTGGGGAGGTATAGCAACATATGTACATATTCTCTTGGCACTGAAAAATTCTCAAATGACATTATGCTTAATAGAAAACTGTATGTGTGGAAAATTTTGGAAAATGTTTATCTAAGGTCTAATAGAAAAACAGAACTTTTCCTAATGGTGAGAAAGCTCATTATTAGAAACTGTTCATTGCAACAAGCATTCATTTTATTGCCTCCTTACTAAAGCTTGGGAAAACAAATAAAAAGTACAATTTAGTACTATAAGTTTATTTAATAATAATGTTCAAGTCTGTCTCTTTCATGTCAGTATTTTTATTAATTCTATCACATCCTGACATTTTTTAATCAAGCAAGAAAAATTGCACATCATTACAACTTGAAGATTTAGAAAAGACCAGACCGTGCATCATCATTAGATTAATGAATTTTAAATGTGATATATATTCTAATATTTACCTAACTTTACCTAAAAACATAATGTTTTTCAATTTTTAAATGCAGACAATTTAATAAAACTTCGCAACCTCAACTATAAAGCAGGCATAGAGAAAATACAGAAATAACCCTAACAAACTAGTAATTTGGTTTCTAAACTAACAAGCTAGTAGCAACACCAAATTAGGAGAAAGAATAGAGCTTTTATAAATAAAAGTAATGGCATCATTACTTTCCTAGCACAAAATTAATAATTTTTATAATGAAGACTTTGTATGACACAACAGATTTAAGATATAAAATCACATTGTTTCAAATTGTTTTGTTTAAAACATTTCAAATAATTTTTGAACTTAAAGAGGCTGATGTCACCTATCTTCAAAATTTAATTCTGCCCTATTTTCTAATTACATATGATAAAGTACTGTGACATGCTATAAGTTGAACTGTCTCCCCAAAATTCTCATGTGGAATCCCTAACCCCCACTATCTAAGAATATGACTATTTTTGGAGGCAGGGCCTTTAAAGAAGTAATTAAAACAATGTGGCTTTAAGAATGGGATCGAATCCAATTTAACTGGTGTCCTTATAAGAGGAGGAAATCTAGACACAGAGACCTTGGTATGCTTGTGCACAGAGGGAAGATCACACAAAGCCAAAGCAGTGAGAAGGTGTCCATCTCCAGACCAAGGGAAGAGGCTGAGAACACACCCTTCCCCTGTGTCCTCAGAGGAAACCAGTCCTGTTGGCACCTTGACCTTGGACTTCCAGCTTTCAGACTATGACCAGTCCCAGCATATATGGCAACACTAGCAAACAAATATACAATGTATTCTTTATTTTCAAGGATTTAGAATTTGCAGCATTTTTCAAAATACCATAAAAATAAAACTTTTGAAAGTTTTATTTTTTCCTTTAAAAGGTAGTACCTCAAAACCACAACCAGTTTCCAAATTAAAAAAAAAAAAAAAGGAAATAACAAGTGATCACAGTGTTGGCAAGGATGTGGAGGAGAATTTTACATTACTAATGGAGCTCTAAATGTTTTTCTCTGCTGAAAATAGTTTAGCACTTCCTTAGAAAGTTAAACATAGAATAACCATATGAGGGTTTTCAAAATGGGGGACTAGAGGAGGTCGCTTTCCTGGCTACTCCATGGGGTGAAACCAAGAAGGTAGACAGGCAGCTTCTCGGCAACGTGGATAAATTTTAAAAAGGGTGGGGAAACTTTATTAGAATTAAAAACTGGATATTCAAGTCAGATCAGGGACTGAGGAGGTTGGATATAATAAAATAAGGAGAAATCCCCAGCAGCACAGTCACTCCTATGGCTGGGTCAGAAGCACCAGCCAGAGAAGTCCCTCCACAGCACAGTGGAGTGATAAGGGAATTAAAGGAACTTGCATTTTAGGGAGCACTGAGATCAGGGACACTGTCTGACTAAACTGAGAGGTTCACTGCACAACATCCTAATGTGGGAAGGAGCCACCATCTCTCCAAGTGGCCTGTGGAGCACAAAGGAAGGATCCATTTTGCATAGGGGACTAAGAATTGGGTCCCCTACCATAGGAGTAGATCCCAGGGGTACAGTCTTCCAGCATGCATAGGCAATTACTCAGCCTTGGAGGCGTGCTGATTTAAAATCTCCAGACCAAGTGACATTCAACAAAGGGCCTGGAGCCCACCTTAGCATAAACCCTGCCTCCAGGAATCCCACCTACAGGATTACCTCTCTCCAGCAATCTGGAGGGTGGAGCATCATACTCCAGATGACCCCACCTAAAATGGCTGAGAAGCTGAAAATCTTTTAAACTGCAACAGAAAGAAATTTTTTTTAACTTTTCATTGAGATTTCTCTCCCTCTCTCCCTCTCCCTCCCTCCCTCCCCCCCTCCTCTGTTTAATTGTGACCTTAATGGTTCATAGATATTTATAAATACTCATTTTTTTTCATTTCTAGCATTTTTGAAGCCAGTTATTTTTCATGGATCACTCTGTCGAGGACTAGGATGTTTGATTAGTATATTTTAGTTTTGTTTTATATCTTTTATTTTTAATTTTTTTTAATTTTTACTTTATTTCTCTCTTACCTGTTTTCCTTGATTCTCTTTCACTATTTTCTTACACTAACAGCCAATTTCCATTGTTGTTGCTTTCAGTCTTCCTTTAATTTTTTACTTCTATCTTCTCTAGTCCTCCCTCCTTCATCACATCCTATATCACTTCTGTTCTCTCCTTGTCCATCATTTAAAATTATAAACGCTTTTGCAAAATTGCTATTTTTATTGTAGGCAATAACTGATCATATAATTTGTTTACTGTCACAATTAATAGTCTAGATGCCATAGCAGCAACTATTTGGTTTAATATTGTATATTGTTTGCTTTGTTTGTTGTTATTATTTGTCTCCCCCTAAACAGTGAGGTACTAGAAACCCTCAGGGACACTAACAGATCCATACTGTTAGATGGGCAGCCACACAAACAACAATAAAAAACAAGGGAACAAATCATCCCCAAAAAACCAAGATATTCTAATAAAAGAATCCATCCATTCCACAGTATAAAAAAATATCATAGAAGAAATTTAGAATGTAGATAGTTAAATTGATCTGTGAAGTAAAGGACAATATACGGAGAGAAATAGAAAATCCAGGAAGTGAAAGATCACTTCAATAAAGAGAAATTCTGGGAAAAAAAAACAAGCAGAAATCCTTGAAATTAAGAAATTAAAACCAAATTAAAAATTCAATTGAAAACATCACCAACAGACTAGATTACTTGAAAGACAGAATTTCAGGGAATGAAGACAAAATATATAATCTTGAAAACAAGGTTGACCATGGAGAAATGATATTAAGAGACTATGAAAAGAACTTCCAAGAAATATGAGATAACCCAAAAAGAACAAATTTAAAATTTATTAAGATAAATGAAAGCTTAGAGATACAAACAAAAGGAATGCACAATCTTTTCAATGAAATAATATCAGAAAATTTCCCAAACTAAAGAATGAAATGAAAAATCAAATCTAGGTGGCTTACAGGACCCCAAATATGCAAAATTACAACAGACCCACACAAAGGCACATCATTATGATAATGCCTAACATACAGAATAAGGATAAAATTTTAAAGGTTTCCAGAGAAAAATGACAGGTAACATTTTAAGGGAAACCAGATGATCTCTCAACCCAGACCCTTAAAGCTAGGAGGTCTTAGAATAATATATACCAAACTCTGAAGGAAAATGGATACCAGCCAAGAATTCTATGCTCAGCAAAATTAAGCTTAAGAATTGATGATGGGCTGGGGATGTGGCTCAAGCGGTAGCGCGCTCACCTGGCATGCGCGGGGCACTGAGTTCAATCCTCAGCACTACATTAAAAAAAAAAAAAAAGTAAAATAAAGATGCTGTGTCCACCGAAAAACTAAAAAATAATATATTAAAAAAATTCTCTCTTTAAAAAAAAAAAGAATTGATGATGAAATAAAATATAAACCTTCCATGATAAACAAGTTAAAAGAATTCACAACTCAAAAGCCTGCACTGCAAAACATAATAAGACATTTCATGAAGAAGAAATGAAAAATAAAAGTGAAAACCTGAAAAAGGAGGAACTACATTAAAAGAACAGTGAGTCACTGGAGAAACTAATTCAAATTAAAAACCAGAAATAAATTTAAATGACAGGGAATAAAAATCGTATCTCAATAATAACATTGATAGTAAATGTCCTAAATTTATCAATCAAAAGACACAGACTGGCAGATTGGATTAAAAACAAGACCCAACAATATGCTGTCTCCAAGAGACTCACCTCATGGGCAAAGTCATACACAGACTGAAAGGAAAAGGATGAGAAAAACATCATTCACATGGATCTCATAAACAAGTAGGGGTTTCTTTCTTTCTTTTTTTAAATAGCTTTATTTTATTTATTTATTTTATGTGGTGCTGAGAATCAAACCCAGGGCATTGCACATATTAGGTTAGTGCTCTACCGCTGAGCCACAACCCCAGCCCCAGAAGTAGGGGTTTCTATCATCATATCAGATATGATGGACTTCAAGCCAAAGTTAATCAGAAGGGACAAAGAAGGTGCTTAAGGGAACTATATATCAACCAGACATAACCATCATAAATACTTGTGCCCCAAAGAATGAAGCATCTACATACATCAAAAAAATCCTTCTTAATTTCAAGAAGCAAATAGACCACAACACATTAATACTGGGTGACTTTAACAAACCTCTGTTACCACTGGATAGATCCTCCAAACAAAAACTAAATAAAGAAGCAATAGAACTAAAAAAAAAAAAAAAAAAAAAAAAAACAATTAATTTAGACTTAACATATATAGAATATTTCATCCATCAATGACTAAATACCCAATGACTGAATACACTTTCTTCTCAGCAGCACATGGATCCTTCTCCAAAACAGATCATATCTTAGGCCACAAAGCAACAATTAGCAAATACAAAAAAAACAGAGATAATACTTTGCATCCTATCAGATCATAATAGAACGAAATTAGAAATCAATGATAAAATTAAAAATAAAATCTACTCTCACACTGGAGACTAAATAATATGCTATTGAATGATTACTGGATAGCAAAAATTATTAGCGACATAATAAAAAATCCTTAGAGGTAAAGGAGAACACCAGTACAACATATCAAAATCTCTGGGACACTATGAAGGCAGTGCTAAGAGGAAAGTTCATGGCATTGAGCCCATGCATTAAAAGAATAGAAAGTCAACAAATAAATAACCAAAGCCCTGGAAAAAGGAGAAAGCAACACCAAAACCAGTAGAAAACAGGAAATAATTAAAATCAAGAGATGAAATTGAAACAAAAGAAACAATCCAAAAGATTGGCCAAAGAAGTTGGTTCTTTGAAAAGAAAAATCAATAAAATTGATAAACCCTTAGCCAAACTAACAAAGAGAGAGAGAAAACTCAACTTATTAAAATTTGTGATAAAAAAGGAAATATTACAACAGACACTACTGAAATACAGATGATAATCAAAACCTATTTTGAAAATTTATACTCTTAATAGAAAATCTTGACAATATCAACAAATTTCTAGAGACATATGACCTACCCAAATTAAATCAGTAAGGGGGCTGGGGATGTGGCTCAAGCAGTAGCGCGCTCGCCTGGCATGCGTGCAGCCCCTGTTCGATCCTCAGTGCCACATACAAACAAAGATGTTATGTCCGCCGAGAACTAAAAAATAAATATTAAAAAAAATTCTCTCTCTCTCTCTTTAAAAAAAAAAAAACAAATTACATCAGTAAGACAGATCAACTTTAAGCAACAAAACTGAAGACACTATCAAAAGCCTACCAAGAAAGAAAAGCCCAGAACCAGACAGATTCTCAGCTGAGTTCTACCAGACCTTCAAAGAAGAACACCAATTCTTCTCAAATTATTCCATGAAACAGAAAAGGAGGGAACCCTTCCAAACTCATCCTATGAAGCTAATATCACCCTGATACCAAAACCAGACTAAGACACATCAAGGAAAGAAAATTTCAGACCAACATCCCTGATGAACATATATGCAAAAATTCTTAATAAAATACTGGCAAATAAAATACGAAAACATATTTAAAAGATAGTACACCATGATCAAGTGAGGTTCATCCCAGGGATGCAAAGTTCATTCAATGTACGGAAATCAATAAATATAATTCATCACATCAATAGACTTAAAGACAAGAATCACATGATTGTCTTAAAAGATGCAGAAATAGCATTTGACAAAATACAGCATCAATTCATGCTCAAAACACTAGAAAAACCAAGGATAACAGAAACATATCTCAACATTGTAAAAACTATATATGCTAAACCCAAGGTCAACATCATTCTAAATGGAGAAAAATTTAAAGTATTCCATTTAAAAACTGGAACCAGACAGGGATGCCCTCTTTTATCACTTCTATTCCTGGAAACTCTAACCAGAGCAATTAGAAAAAGAAATTAAAGGGATACATATAGGAAAGGAAGAATTCAAACTATCCCTATTTGCTGATGACATGACTCTATATTTAGAAGACCCAAAAAACCCCCACCAGAAAACATCTAGAACTCATAAATGAATCCAGCAAATTAGCAGAATATAAAATTAACACTCATAAATCAATTGCATTCCATATATATATATAAGGAATGCAATTGATTTATGAGTGTTATAAGTGATGAGTCAATTGAAAGAGAAATTAGGAAAATGATCCCATTCATAATAGCCTTAAAGAATATAAAATAGTTGGGAATAAATCTAACAAAAGAGGTGAAAGACCTATACAATGAAAACTACAGAACACCAAAGACATTAAAGAAGACCTTACAAGATGCAAAGGTTCTCCAAACACAGAGACAACCCCACATAAATACAGTATCTCATACTAGACAAGAGGCTCTATAAACACACATTGGAGAAAAGATAGCCTCTTCAACAAATGGTGCTGGGGAAACTGGAAATCCATTTGTAATAAAATGAAGTTAGAAGGGCTGGGGATATAGCTCAGTTGGTAGAGTGCTTGCCTTGCATGCACAAGGCCCTGGGTTCAATCCCCAGCACCACAAATTAAAAAAAAAAAAAAATGAATAGAGCCTTATTTCTCAACATGCACTAACCTCAACTCAAAGTGGATCAAGGGCCTAGGCATTAGACCAGTGACCCTGTGCCTACTACAAGAAAAAGTAGGGGGCTGGGGCTGGGGCTCAGTGGCAGAGCACTTGCCCAGCATGTGTGAGGCACTGGGATTGATCCTCAGCACCACATTAAAAAAATAAATTAATTAAATAAAGGCATGCTGCCCATCTACAACTATGTTAAAAAAAAAAAAAAAGAAAAAGTAGGCCCAAATCTCCATCATGTCTGCTTAGGATCTGAATTCCTCAACAAGGATCCTAAAGAGCAAGAATTAAAATCAAGAATCAATAAATGGTGGGGCCAGAGTTGTGGCTCAGTGGTAAAGCACTTGCCTAGCATGTGTGAGGCGCTAGGTTCAATCCCTGGGCACCACATAAACAAATAAAATAAAACCATTAAAAAAAAATCAGGGGCTGGGGTTGTGGCTCAGTGGTAGAGTGCTCGCCTTGCACATGTGAGACCCTAGGTTTGATCCTCACCACCACATAAAAATAAATAAACAAAATAAAGACATTGTGCCCATGTATAACTAAAAAAAAATTTTAAAAAGAATCAATAAATGGTATTATACTAGAAAGTTTCTTCTCAGCAAAGGAAACAATCAATAATGTGAAGACAGAGCCTACAGAGTGGAAGAAAATCTTTACCACATGCATATTAGGTACAGCACCAATTTCCAGGATATATAAAGAACTCAGAAAACTTAACACCAAAAAAATAATAATAACCTAATCAATAAATGGGCTAAAGAATTGAACAGACCCTTCTCAGAAGAAGATATATAATCAATCAACAAATATTTGAAAAAAATGTTCAACATCTCTAGTAATTACAGAAATGCAAATCAAAACTACTTTAAGATTTCATCTCACTCCAGTGAGATGAAATGGCAGTTATCAAGATTATGAGCAACAGTAACTATTGGTGAGGATGTGGGGGGAAAGCACATCCATACATTGCTGGTGGGACTGCAAATTAGTGCAATCACTTTGGAAAGCAGTATGGAGATTCCTTAGAAAACTTGGAATGGAACCAAATGATTGGTCAATCCAACCATTTGACCCAGCTATGCCACTCCTTGGTCTATACCCAAAGGACTTAAAATCAGCAATACTATAGTGAAACACAGCCACATCAATGTTTATAGCAGCTCAAATCACAATAGCTAAGCTGTGGAACCAACCTAGATGCCCTTCAAGAGATGACTGGATAAAGAAACTGTTATATACACACAATGGAATATTTTTCAGCATTAAAAGAGAATAAAATCATGGCATTTGATTGTAAATAGATGGAGTCAGAAAATATCATACTAAGCAAAGAAAGCCAATCCCAAAAAACCATAGGCCAAATGTTTTCTCAGATAAATGGATGCTGATCCATAATGGGGTGGGAGAGCCTAGAAAGAATGGAGGAACTTTGGGTTAGGCAAAGGGCGGGTGGGGAAGGATTGGGGGTAAGAAAGATGAGAGAATAATATAGATATCATTACCTTAGGTACATGTATAATTGTAGAAATCTATATTGTGTACAACCTGAGAAATAAAAAGTTGTGCTCCATTTGTATACAATGAATCGAAATACATTCTGCTGTCATGTATAACTAATTAGAACAAATTTAAAAAATAGCCCTTCCCCCCCCAAAAAAAAAAAAACTACACTGAGATTTCATTTCATTCCCATCAGAATGGCAACTATCAAGAATACAAGTAACAATAAATGTTGGCAAGGATGTAGTGAAAAGGGTACTCTCATACATTGTTGGTGGGACTGCAAATTGGTGCAATCACTCCGAAAAGCAGTATGGAGATTCCTCAGAAAACTTGGAATAGAACCACTATTTGACTTAGTTATCCCACTCCTCAGCATACACCCAAAAGACTAAAAATCATCATACTATAGCCACATCAATATTCACAGCAGCTAAATTCACAATAGCTAAACTATGGAACCAACCTAGGTGCCTTTCAATAGATAAATGGATAAAAAAAAATGTGGTACATTCACACAATGAAATATTAGTCAGCCATAAAGAAAAATAAAATTATGGCATTTGCTAGTAAATGGGTGGAACTAGAACTGCTAAGTGAAATAAGCCAATCTCAAAAAACCAAAAGCTGAATGTTCTTTCTGATATGTGGATGCTGACTCACAAAAGGCTGGTGGGGGTGGGCAGTGGAGGTTCACTGGATTGAACTCGGGGGAATAGGGGGAGGGGAAGAAAAGGGGAGTTGGGAATGGAAAAGACAGTAGAAAGAATTAAACCTTACTTTCCTACGTTCATATAAGAATAAACAACCAATGTAACTTCCCCCAATAATGGAAAGTTATACTTCACATATGTATGATATGTCAAAATACATTCTATTGTCATGTGTAACTAAAAAAAGAATAAGAAATAAAAGAATAACCATAAGATCCAGCAATTACACTCCTAGGTATAAGTACACACCCCAATGAACTGAAAGTCTGAAGGGAATTTCTACCTACATGTTCATAAGCAGCAATGACTCACAATAGCCAAAAGATGAAAACAATTGTCCATTGATGGATGAATGGATAAATCAAATGTTATATTATATACTCACAATATTATTTGCCTTTAAAAAGAATGAAATTTTGATACATGCTAAAACATGGATGGACCTTGAAAATATGCTAAGTGAATAAAGCCAGACAGAAATGGTTAAATATTGTAAGATTTCATATATATACACATATATACATATACATATATATATATACATATATATATATATATATATATATATATATATATATATATATGGATTTACCTGATATATCAGGTAAATCCATACAATTAAAATAGTGGTTATCAGGGCTGGAAGCAAGGGGGAATTGGTTAATGGGTATAGAATTTCCACCTAGGATGATCAAAAAGTTCTGCAGATGGATAGTGGTTAAAATGATTAAAATTGTATATTTTAGGTCATCTATGTTTTATCACAATAAAAAAGGCAATACCTGAGAAAATGGAATGTCATAATCCCTGTAGAAACCAGTTCTTTTTTTGTGAGAACTTTCTGTATGTTCCACATCTGAATCAAGACTGTAGTCTGAACTATCATCACTAGATGGGGAATTATGCTGAAGGGAAGGAAAAAAATGTGTTACATTTGCAAAAAGAAGAAAATTTAATAATTAACATATAAGCTTTTGCCAGATGTGCCAACAAGTAGGTCATAGTGTTCTGGTAGACTCTTAAGTATAACTGAAAAGTCTTTTCCACAGGCCACCAGCACCCCAACTTCTCTGAGATTTTCTGGGGAAAAGTATTTCTTCTTCTGTTTATAAAAGTATTTTTTTCATCATCCCTTTGGCCCAAGGACTTCAAACAGAAGTCATTTGGGCTCTAAAATTATCTTATACTTAAGCTAATCTTAAAGGAAGTAAAACCGGTTCCTCATAACCAAAAGGGGTCACAGAACACAAGTAGGAAATGCATTAATTTATTTCTATGTAAAATGCCTTTACAGTTCTTATTCTATTGTGTGAGTACACTAAAATTAAGATATCAAAACACTGCAAATCACATATATGAAATAAACCTAGCCCATAAAATTAACCAAAAGTGAAATGAAAGCCACAATTGATTATGATGGAAAAATAGTTTTCAAGTCTGAATGCAATTTCCAAAAGAGTCACCAAATCTCTTTCATCTGGTCAAAATACTTACCTTTGCAAGTTGAGTACCCTCTTAAAAAGTTCTCAAAGTTTACAGCGTGAAGACACTAAGCATGTATGTCCTTATTCCTGCGTTCTCAGCATGTGGGTATAGTACAAAAGCAATGAAATTCTTTGTAAGTGAATTAATCTCTGATGCTCTTACAGAGGAAGAATCTATTTTGCTCCATTCCATTCTTAAATATTCTTTTAGAGAAAACAATCTACTTTCTTCACTCTAGTTTTCTCTTTGTTGACTTGATAGGTGATATGGTGTACTTTTTTGAGAATTTTTGTGTTTCCTTTTATACCTCCTTTTGGTGAGAGTGCTGGGAATCCAACCTAGGGCTTGGCACATGCTAAGCACAAGTTCTGCAATTGAGCTGCTATATGCCTAGTCCCTATCCCTCCTTTTTTGTGGTGAGAATATTGTTTTAGTTATTCGTTTAAGTATTTGAAACTACTGCTTTAACTTTTGTGATTTTACCTATAAAACACAGGTGAATTATTTCTTTCTATATATTTAGTTGGTAAGTACTAAAGTTTAAGGTCTAAATTACTATGTTTTCTACAGAACTCTTTTTTTTTGGGGGGGGGGGTACTGGGGATTGAATTCAGGGGCACTCCACCACCAAGCCACATCTCCAGCCCTATTTTATATTTTATTTAGAGACAGGGTCTCACTGAGTTGCTTAGCCCCTTGTTGTTGCTGAGGCGGGTTTTGAACTCAAGATCCTCCTATCTCAGCCTCCTGAGCCGCTGAGATTACAGGTGTGCGCCACCGCATCTGGCTCTACAGAACTCTTAACATCATGTCACCTCATGATGAGTAAGGAGGGCAAATGACATACAATTCAAGGACTAACATGCAAGCCACACAATGACTCCGAAAGTGTTCAAATAGTAACAGAAAGAATTTAAGAACTTAAATGACTTCCTCTAAACAGACCACCCTTTTCAAACTTTTTTGCTTTGGTATTTTCTGTGCCTCTTTGGACAATCTTACCTGTCTTTGAAGATTTACCACAAACTTCCATCTAACAAAATATACTTACTGAAGTATAGCACACAGCAATTGATGAAAATATTTTGGAAAATTTTATAATACTGTAACAAAATGTTTGTCTTATGATATTAAGTAAAATGCAAATATAAAATAAACAGTATTATTTCCAATATTAAGGAAACAGAAAAATAACTGGGAATATACTAAAATGTTAATTAACACTAGTTACTCTAGTAAGTCATTATTTTTAAATAATTACGTTGATGTTACTTTGTAACACAATATAGTATACTATATTAATAGTATGATTAATAGTCAGCTGGATACCTGTAATCCCAGCAACTGAGGAAGCTGAGGCAGGAGGATAGTAAGTTTGAGGCCAACTTCACTAACTTAGCAAGACCCTGTCTCAAAATAAAAGAAAATAAAAAGAGTTGGGGGTGTGGCTCAGTGATAAAGGTACTCTGGGTTAAATTCCTAGTATATCCCCCAAAAAATAGGAATAAAAGATAAAAGAAAATGTATTCTGTACTAAATTCAAACAAACTGAAAAAAAATGTCTCCTGGACTGTCTGCTTTACATCTCTCAGACATCCAGTCCACCCTGCATGATTAACTTTCCCAAAATGCCCATTGTGTAACATGCCTTCTCATCTGAAGTGCTTCCCTCAGACTAGCACATCAATACCAGGCAGCTCTGTGTTTGTTTTCCAAGATCTCAAAATTTATCTACCTCCTTAAGTTCTGCCTCCTTTACAATGAGAACAAGTCTCAATCTAGCTCTTCTCCTCAAGGGCTCCTTCATATATAAAATGCTCCTGCAAAATCTGGTCTGGCTAGTCCTTCCTCATCACTGAAGTATTTTCTCCTTTCTCTTCCTTTGAAATCTCATTTTTTACATCAACTCCAATTCTTATTACTGTCTTCCTTTTCTTATTGTAGTGCGTGCTCGTGTGCAGGCGCACGTTCTGAACCAAACGATTAGCACAATGCCAGATGTCTTCCTTATATCTCTATGCCATGGGAGTTAGCACATTATACACTGTTTGATTTGTTTTTTGTGATAATAGGCATTGAACACAAGGGTGCTCTACCACTGACCTATATCTCTAGCCCTTTATATTTTTAACTTTGAAATAGGGTCTAAATTGTCAAGGCTCAAACTTACCATCCTCTTGCCTCAGCCTCCCAAATTACTGGGATTGTTTTATGTTTATGATCTGTCCCCCTAATCTCACCAAATACAATCAAGTCAGAATTATGCATTTTCCTTCTTCTTTCATCAAAGTTTTTACCATAACATTAGCCAACAATTTTTTATGTATTACCTGACTAGTTCAGACTAGTTGAAAAGTTAAGACAAATAAACAAATCTTATAGGGAGGAAGTTTATTAAGTTGACCAAAGGTAAAGAGACCAGGGACTAGCAAGAGTGTCCCCTGAGGAAGAGGCACTGACATCAGGATAGTCTTCTCTGCCTTCCTACCCTGAGCTTGTGTGACCTTCTAGTAACCTTGTGTAACCTTCTAGTAACCTTGTGTAACCAAAATACTCTTCCACAGCAACCAATAGTAGAGTCCTAGACTGCAAACAAAAAAAAAGCATACTGGTACAATTTCCTAGTATGTGTCTAACAAAAGTTATAGATTTTCTAGCAAGATGGATTGCCAGATTGCACTCTCTACATTAACAGTGGTGTAACTGTCGTTGCTTTCTTATGCAAGATCAAAAAAATGTGGTGTATACTTTGAACCAACAGGTAGGATTTGTGAATTCAGTAGAAATGGATCCTCTTTTACGCCACATGGAATTTGTGCTTTTTGTCCCTGAAATTTTAAGGTTCTTCTGGGCCTCAGGTCTTAGACTAAGGGGCAGAAAAGAGTATAGACTCTTAATTGAAAAGGCACAGTAAAAGTCTTTATTCTTAGCCTGGTGCGGTGGTGCATGCCTGTTATCCCAGTGGCTTGGGAGTCTGGAGCAGAAGGATCTCAAGTTCAAAGCCAGCCTCTGCAACACAGTGAGACCCTGTCTCTAAATACAAAATATGGCTGGGGATGTGGCTCAGTAGTTGAGTGCCTCTGAGTTGAATTCCTGGTACCCCCCACCAAGTCTTTATTGTTTTTTTACATTTTTTATGTAGGAAAGCTAATTTATTCCTTAATGTTCTGTGACCTTGGATCATAGTTAAGAAAATTTCTTCACCCTTCACTCCCAGGTATTATAAGATCTACAACTATGCTTTATTCTATCACTTACATAACTACTATTTTTTAACATTTAAATATTTGATCTACCTGGAATTTATCCTAATATTAAGAACTGATTCTGTTTTTATGTTCATATCATTACCTAATTCTCCCAGCACTACTTATTTTAAAATTCATTATTTTTCTTTCTGTCTCTCTGACTATCTAAGGTATCTGCCTATTTATTTAAAGTGCTGGGGGTTGAACCAGGGCCTTATACATACTAAGCAAATTCTGTACCCCGAGCTACATCCCCTACCCCCAAATCCATCTTTCTATGCTAGTTTGAGGTGCTCCTCTGTCATATATGACATTTCCACGTGTATTAGGTCCATTTCTGAGTTTTCTTTTTCGTCCATTGGCCTATCTTTCTCCATGCACCAATATCAAACAAATTATTCAATAACAAGGGCTTTGTTATGCTTTAATATGTTAAGATCACCCCACATAGTCTTCTTTCTCAGGTTTTCTTATCTATTCTTGGGTGATATTTTTATAATCCACAAATTCTTTAATACTCCTCCCTCAAAAGGTAGGGATTAATTCCTCTCCCCTTGATTGTGGGCTAGTTTTAGTAACTCAGTTCTAAAAAAATATAACATGTCAAAAAGTGATGGTATATCACTTCTCATATTAGGTTATAAAAAGACTGTAGGTTTGATCACAGGTATTCTCTCTTCTTCTCTCTCACTCTTGTTTCAATGGCTCTGGGGAAAACCAGCTGCCATCCTGAGGGTGTTGAAGCAGTTTTTGGAAGACCCTATGGCAAGAGACTATAGGATCTTTGAAAGTTTGGGGAAAAAAATCCTTTCTTGAAAATATTTGGCCCTTATATTTCTTAGTAGGAGAGATTATGAACTAAATTCTTCAAAAAAGTCCATTAGACTTTTTGACTCTCTGAAACCAACTTTGTAAGGTCTATTTTTCTAGAAAATTATCCATTTCATCTTGGTTTATTTTCATAAAATTATACAAATAAATTTCTTATAATTTTAATTTCCTCTTTTTATCTAACTTTATTTTTATCTAATTTTTCTTTTCCTTTTTTTCTTGACCAGTTTGGCCAATAACATATGTTTTGTCTTTTTTTTAAGACCTATTATTTTTTCATTCTAACTCATAAAGTTCTGTTTGTAACTTTAGTACTTTCTTTTTGTTTTATTTTCCCTTTATTGTTTTTCAACTTGGGAACTTAGCTGATCTTTTTGTTTTTTCATTTTTATTGCTATGAACACTTAATGCTATAATTTTTTTTTAGAGAGAGAGAGAGAGAGAGAGAGAATTTTATTTTTTTTATTTATTTTTTCTTTTTTTAATATTTTTATCTTTTAATGATTGGCGGACACAACATCTTTGTCTGTATGTGGTGCTGAGGATCGAACCCGGGCCGCACGCATGCCAGGCGAGCGCGCTACCGCTTGAGCCACATCCCCAGCCCCGAGAGAGAATTTTAATATTTATTTTTTTTAATTTTCGGCGAACACAACATCTTTGTTTGTATGTGGTGCTGAGGATCGAACCTGGGCCGCATGTATGCCAGGCGAGCGCGCTACCACTTGAGCCACATCCCCAGCCCAATGCTATAATTTTTATTCTGATAATTATAGTTAATTACTATAAGATGACAACAAGTTTATACTGATTACTACATATTCTTCAGTTTTTCCGTTCTTTACGTTCTTTAGGAATGAATAAATGAATAAACAGATGGACAATGCCAGTGCTGCTAATTACAGTCATAATGTTCTAATACACTAAATTCTGCCCCTTTTATAGTCATCTTTTATTCTTGGTTTCACAGATAAATATTTGTGTGCATGTAGTAGGCTGATCCTACCCTTCCCCTAGTGATTTGGTTATCTGCATTTGTTTTCTAGTAGATTCGAATGGCAACAATATTTCCTGAATTCTTGCACATACACTCTGTCTGAGAACTGTACATTTGAAGGTCAGTATTCTAACTGGATATAAAATCCCCAGCTTGCATTTTATTTCCTTTTTTAAATTTGTCAATCCAACAGAAGATAAATAGATTGACAAATTTTTAAAAACGTTTATATATAGATTCTTATTTTCTTTCTTTAATAAGGGCCTTGGGGTTTTGTGTTATTGTTGTTGTTTTGCTTGAATGGCCAAAGAATTCTTTTTTCCAATTCTATTTTTTTGTTTAGTCATAGTTCATATTATTTTCCTAATTTTTTAACATTCTGAAATATTGGATTAAATGGTTTTGTATGCTTGTCGGCATTCTTTCTTTTCCAAAGGAACATTATTCTCTCATTTTTCTTGTAATAATTTCTCTGGAATATGACCAGAGTCCTGTCTTAATTCTCATGTAAAAGAATGCATGGGATGAGCCAAGAAAGATTCCCTAGAATCAAGCCTTTGGGGCTGCCTCTTCTGTTGTCAATGCAAAGTATTAAGAACACAATCAAGTGTCCTCTGAGACATGCTTCTTCCATCTCCTTCCCCATCATTTCTTTCTTTGGCCCTGGTGTGTTTGTGACTCAATTTAGATTCTACTCTCAACAGTTACCTTCTCAGTGTGAGACTCTGTCCTAGGAAAGGGATTTGGTTGATTAGTATGAGGAATTAATTACGCCCACTTCAGCACCATCCAATTTTCTGTTTTCACCTGATATTCAAGTGTGAACTAGAATCACAAAGCCTCGAATGTTTTTCTGTTGCTGCTTTCATACAGACCCATGAGATTCCAGTGTTCAGCAGGGACTCCTCCACTTGAGATGGCAGTTTATTTTCTGGGAGTTCCTTGACCTTCTCTCTGCTCTGTTTCACACAGTTGCTGACTCTATACTGGTCTTATTGCTGTCTGTATGGTTTGGCTATTTGTATTTTTGAGGTTTGTGGGGATAACTTGTTATTTTATTTTGCCAGTGAGTTTTTAGTTTTGTTTTACTAATTGCAATGGGGGAAATTCAGGGAGTTTTTAAAACTACCCTACAACTGCTTCCAGGATAGGGTCCCTTCTTCCCAGTCCAAACTCACATTATTTTCCATCAAGCAAGTTATTGTTTTCTTGATAGCACTTGTTTTTCATTTATTTATCACCTCTCTCCTTACATTTCCATTTTTTTATAAAAGCAAACAGTTTGAATCACCACTCTAACCCTGGCATATAACAGGCTTCCACAGTAAGCACGGAATAATAATCCACATGAACGAATGAATGAACAGACAGAAAATACCAGTGCTGCTAATCCACATCTGTAGAGAGTAACATTTTATTTTCTTAACCTTCTAATATCCTTGCTTACAATCACTCATCCAGAAGAGATTATATTTTAATCTGAATGAAGCGGGGGTTAGATTTACCTTTTTTTTTTTTAATTTAACCTTTATTTATTTATTTTTTTAATGTGGTACTTCGGATTAAACCCAGGGCCTCACATGTGCTAGGCAAGTGCTCTACCACTGACCACAACCCGAGCACTACCTTAATTATTTTTTGAATCTTTAAAATAATTCATAAAATATTTATGCTTAGAAAATGTGTTACTCAATTAAATAAAAATATATAATCCATATATTTTACAAAGAAAATAGACAATGGATTATATTTTCTAAATTTCAGTATTTTATATTTCATTAAAAATTGTCAAAAGAATAGTACATACAACTAACCTTATGTTTCTCACGTTTTCTCCTTTTGGATTTCTTCTTCTCTCTTTCTTTCTTGTGTTTTTTTCTTGATTTTCTGTAGGCTTTCTCATTTTTCTGTTTTTCATCCTCTTTTGCTTCATGCTCTTGTGTTTCTTCAAATCCTGCATCATCTATTTCACCATCTTCTAATTCATCATCTTCTCTATACAAGACAATGAAATTTAATTTTCAAATGTCAGTTCTAAAATAAATCTTATAGAAATATTTTCAAAAGAAAAAAAAGCATGTGTCAAGAATTTAAGATATATTCATTTTGAAAATGGACTGAAAATCATGTTCCATCAAGGGCCTGAGAGTATATATTTGCAAGCCATATATTTTCTGTTGCAAATTCACTGTCTTTTTTTTTTTTTTTTTTTTTTTTTTGGTGCTGGATTGAACCCAGGGCCTTGTGCATAAGAGGGAAGTAACTCTACCAACTGAGCTATATACCCAGCCCTCATCTTCTTCTTTTAAAAAAAAAAAAAAACAAACAAACTTGAGAAATATAAGAACCATTCCCAATAGCCAAAGTCTGCCAAACTCTAATTTAGATTAAGATCACTGACTCTCCCCAAAATAATGAACGATGAATACAGTACTATCCCAAAGTATTACAATAGTTACTATCTACTACAATACCTTCAAGAGGCAAAAAAAAAAAAAAAAAAAAAAACTAAACTAAAATACTTGAGGAAACACTCTAAATACAAGAAAGTATTTTTAACTTAGTGACCCATATGCAGCAGAATAGCTTTAAAGTAAATTAAATTGATATTTTAAAATAAATTCAATCGATATTTCTTAACAAAGTAAACTTGAATAAGCAAATACATAATAAGTAATAAAACCAAGCCACAAAAGAAGAATTATTAATTCCTCTTTTGAATTATCTTGAAGATTTAAAAAATAATCCAGTAAATCTTAATGCATATTAAAAGAGACAATAAATCTGTAAAAAATATTCACAGTAAAATTATACATTTAATTCCACTTTCCAAATACTAGTATCTTTGCTATTTTGGAAGTTGAATGTTAGAAACTGACTTTTCATGTTGATTATGAAATTTTTATAGTTAACAGAAGCCAAAATGTTCATTATTTTAAATGCAATAAATCAACTGATATAACTGGAAGATGAATGCATAAAACAATTTTAACACTTACTCATGCTTCCATACACTACAGTTTGAAAAGCTACAAACTACAAATAGTACATGCTGGTCTTTGTATAACTGGAAGCAAATGAGAAACATCCAAACTATGGTGTGTACATTTTAAAGATAATTTAAAATTACTTGAAACATGTAATTTCTAAAATGCAAAATTGGTCATGTCACTCTTCAGCTAAAAATCTTCAATAATATCTCAAATTTGGGAATAGAATAAGTAGACTCAATAAGACAGATCAAGAGCTGATAACTGTGGGGTGTGTCTATGAGGATTCATTCTACTATTCTTTATCTGTTTAAGTTTTGTATAATAAAAAGAATCTTCACTGGTTCCCTTCTGGACTGAGGATATCAAATCTCCTTTTTATAACTGAGTTTCTGCGTATCCAGTTACTTTCCATTTCTCAAGTCCCCAAGCCTTAAACTTTGTCTAAAAACTCACTACCCTGCTCATCTCAGTATCCACCCATATCTGGTCACCGGCTAATACTAACAGAATACTTAGGACTCAGTTGAGAGTTTAGATGTTATTTCCTCTAAGATACCTCCTTATCACCCAGGTTTAGGTGAAATACTCCATTCTAAGCACCCCCTAATAACCCTCCATTTCTCTTATCCCTGCACTATGCACATTATGTTCAAATGCCTTGTTTATTGGTTGGTGAATGTGGGGTACATATGCAGCCCTAGCATCTAGCATGGTACCCCTTCTGTTTACTGAATGACTGAATGTATAATATCCATTACTTTTGCATCTAGAACAAGTATATAATACCACCCTTAAGTAAATGTTATTGTCAATTTTTCCCAGTTTCTATTAAAAAAATCAAGATGGACAAATTTCTTGTGAAGCAGGCTTTGCATTGTTTAATAAAAATGTTCTGAACTTTTATAAAACTCTAAAACTTTATGGCCCAAGAAAATCAGTGCATATAATCACCAAAAGACAATTATAAGAATGGTTTCAGCAGCTTTACTAATAATAGCAAATAATTTTAAACAACCCAAATCTCCATCAGCAGGTGAATAAATATATAAATTGTGCTTTATTTATATAATAAAATAATATAGGTAAAAAATTAACTACACAAAATAATATGGATGAGTCTCATAGAAATAATGGGTGAAAAAGGCCAGACATAAGACTTTACTAAGTCCATTTGTATGTACTTCAAGAACAGACAAAACTCATCGCAGTAATAGAAGCCAGAGTAACAACTGCCTTTTGGGGATATATAGCTGGCCAGAAAAAAAACAAACAAAACAAAAGAAAAAAGAAAGCAGTAGTGATTTCTGAAGTGTTGAAATATTTTGTACATTGATCTGTGTTGTGATTACTATGTGTATAAGTATGTATATTTTGTGAATATTAATACAGTAGTACATTTAAAAATCATTCACTTTGCTATGTTATACCACAATAAAAATTTAAATATAAATGACAAAAAATATCTATGGGTATTGATCATTTCTTTTACTACCTCTATCCTCCAACTTGAGCTCCTTAAAGTATTAAAAAAAAAAAACTTACACCTAGAAATCAGAAATTCATATTTAGCATTTTCACTAGAGCTATTTAAAAACATCAAGTACTCAAGCTGAAATGCTACATGCAAATTTATGACCTACTTTACATCAATGTGAAATATGAGCTTTTCATATTTTGTACTAGGATAAAACACTACAAGTTTTAAACTTTTTTCTATCTTCTCCCATAGCCTATTTATCATTTTAGCATTCATACAAGAACAGATATAAACATGAATTTCTGTTTCAATACAAAAATTAGATAGAAAGATGAAATAAAAAACAATGATTCACATGTCTATGAACTGCTTCTACATGCTTTAAAAAGTAAGTTTGGAGCACATATGAAAGTATGCATAACATAACAGAAAGAGAAGACTTAATGGAAGGAAAGTTGGATTCTAATTCCAGCCATCATCAAAATAAAATAAAGCTTTCTTTATTGAACAACTAGTAATTTGTCAGATACCAACCTGTGATCTTAAGATAAAACAAGGGAATAAGAGAATCAAGAAATGCTTAGCATTCTCTAGATTTTGAATGAGCTCAACACTATTTTGCTTACTAAACCCAGATAGTTTTTAAAAACTTAATAAATCAAAAAGAGAAGTTCCCAGGTCAAATATATATATATGGGACTTCTTATTAACATGGAAATAAGAGTGATTATAGAACTGGGGTTTGTGGCTCAGAAGTAAAGTGCTCGCCTAGCATGGGTGAGGCACTGGGTTCGATCCTCAGCACCACATAAAGTAAAATAAAGACATTGTGTTCACCTATAACTAAAAAATAAATATTTTTTAAAAAGAGTGATTATATTCTTTTCAGGAAAGTGGCATATTCGTGTTCATGTACCAGACACTGGTAAATAACTATCCAGTTAGTACACAAAATTACCTTTCAAAGAGTTTATCTCTAAGTCAAATCCACAGAGACAGAAAGTAGATTAGAGGTTGCCAGGTAGATTAGAGGGAAGAATGGGAATTGATTATCAACAGATCTGGGTTTCTTTGTGGAAGTTATGAAAATGTTCCAAAATTAGATAGTGGTAATGATTACATAACCCCAGATATACTGGAAACCAATGGATTACATAGTTTAAAGGGTGAATTGTATCTCGATGAATTTTAAAAAATATTTTTTTTTCTCTAGACTTAAATTCTAGATTGAAGACATTAGAGAAAATCATAATATGCAATGGTATAAGTAAAAGACTCTGAAATTGGTCAGTATCCTCACCATTCATATGTTCTTATTCAGAAGGTAATTACTCACTAAAGCCTTATAAATCGATATGTCTCAACAGGGGTATTCTAGTTTTCACCATTCTGGGTATTGCTGGCTATTGAGATAAATTAACCTGAACCATTTAGTCTTATGTTTCTGCCTTTTCTTTATGATTGCCTAAAGGCTCCTTTTATAAGCTACATATCAGAAACTGAGTCTTCTGGAAGAAATGCAAAAGCCTCAATAAGAGACTACACACACTCCTGATGGATGCCATTACAAGACATTACTTACAAATATGAACTTCCTGAGACAGGCTGACATATCACCACAATATCCACAATTTGTGCCTGTGTCAGGATTTCTCCAGAAGCAGACAACATAATACAACAAGGTGCTTATCCTAAAAACAGAAAAACATGGCTTTCCAGATGCTTGAAACCACCACTTGGGACACTTTTCTTCCAAGCTTTTGTACTGATTTATGCTGTCATTTCTCTCTCACCACGGTGATAAGGTAGAAAATGGCTTTATGCTAGTGCCTTGCAGCACTGTATGAGCTCCACAGAGGTCACACAGGTCAGGCTCAGCACAGGCTGCCTTAAACCTGGGCAGACTGCCTCTGACCTCCAGATATGGCATGATTCTACTACCAGGCTGTACCTCACCCACCTCCCTATTTTGGGAGGCTACTGGGAGGCAGTTTCTCATCCACACTCCTGGCTTCCAGTGAGGTCTGAGATTTACCACAGCTGCAGGCTAAGTGTTTAGCTTTAGTATGGAAACAGGCTAAGAAAAGTGTTTAGCTTTAGTATGGAAACAGCTCCTCAACAACAGAGTGCCCACCACACATGCTGCTGATCATCTGACTCCTTCAGGTTTGGTGTTGTCTTGTGGGAAAAGAGATGCGGGCAGCTGACACTATGCAGGCTGTGCCTCTATTGTCCATGTAACAAGTGTCTGAATCCTACTGGTTCAACCAGTCAACATGCTTGACAATAACTAGCTAAGACTTTTCCCCTGCCTACTGTCTTCTCTCAACATATGAGTTTATGAAAAGGCAGCAGAATACAACAGACACTAGTATGGCAGTATGTAAAAACATGGATGTATAACCGATGTGATTCTGCAATCTGTATACGGGGTAAAAATGGGAGTTCATAACCCACTTGAATCAAATGTATGAATTATGATATGTCAAGAGCTATGTAATGTTTTGAACACGTAATAATAATAATAAAAATGAATGGTCCTCGTAAATCCTAAACTTCTTCCCTAGCCTACATCTCCAAACTACATATTTTCCTTCAAGGAAAACATTATCTGGTCATAGTGAGGCCATGACAACAACTTAACATGAATTTTTGAGATTTTATGTTTATCCCCAAACTGGACCTTGGATATTTACATCCTAGATGACTTATCTTACTTAATTCAGTTATCTTTTATAGCTTCAGAAATAGCTTCTCTTTACAAATTACCACAGGAACAATCTGAGGAGCATCTACAACTTTATCTTTTATCCACTATATTCTTACACCCTCTGAAATATATTTATAGCTAGCAGAAATTTTACCTTTTTGACTATCTACAGTTAATATAATTTTTACTTGATTGGTTTTACTCTTCAAGCCAATCTCAGAATCTGTCAAAGCCTCACATCTCAACTCAAATATAGATTCCTTCAGGAATGAGACTTAATACAAAAATATGAGCAACATTATTCATACATACATACATACACACAGCATACTGTTTTTCAGTCCTACGGATCAAACTCAAGGCATTCTACCACTGAACTACATCCCCAGCTCTTTGTTTTTATTTATCTATATTTGGTACTAGGTATTGAACTCAGAGGCACTTAACCAATGAGACACATCCCCAGTCCTTTTTTATTTTTCATTTTGAGACAGGGTGTAACCCTCCACAGTCCTATAACAACCTTTGCCAAATTCACTTAATTTTATGTAAGGTATCTCTACCTTAGAGATAACTGAGAATTCTTTCTTCCTTTTTTTTTGTTTTGTTTTGTACTGGGGATTGAATCCAGGGGTGCTTAATCACTGAGCCACACCCCCAGCTCTCTGCCTTTTTATATATTTTATTTATTTATTTATTTTGGTGCCAGGGATTGAACTCAGGGATTGTATTTTATTAGAGATAGAGTCTCACTGAGTTGCTGAGGCTAGCTTCGAACTCGAGATTCTCCTGTCTCGGCCTCCTGAGCTGCTGGGATTACAAGCACATGCCACCCCACTTGGCTTATATATTTTATTTTGAGACAGGGTCTCACCAAGTTGCTCAGGACCTCACTAAGTTGCTGAGGCTGGTTTTCAAATTGCTGTTCTATTGCCTCAGCCTCTCCTGGGATTATAGGCTTGTGCCACCATGCCCAGTGAGAATTCTTACTTCTGTTACAAGTAATAACTCCTTTGTTTTTTAAACTATATGTGGCCTTCCTAATCTTTATTTCTTAAATCAGTAACATATTTATTTACTCATATTTGTTTCATCAAAACCTAACTTGCACAATAACTTGTTACATAACTCTCTGTACCAACATAATAGAGCAGTTTATGTATTTCCTTCTCAAGGCTTTCAGGAGAACGTGCTTCCCTAGGAGTGTCTCAAAGGATACTGACCCTAGATTGAGGTCGTATAACTTGAAAATTTATCAAGCCAGATGCATAACACATGCCTGTAATCCCAGTGATTCAGGAGGATAAGACAGGAGGACCAAAAATTTGAGGCCAGCCTCAGCAATTTAGCAAGATCCAAGCAAACTTATTATGTATTTTTTATATATACATATTATATGCATATTAATATATATAAAGGGGGGTCTTGCTGAGTAGCTGGGATCTTAATACATTTATTTTGCAAATGAAGGAAAATAAAGGGGCTCTGATATCCAGTCAGGCTAAGTGCAAGGCCTTCAGTTAGATCCTGCACAGCAGTGAACACACAACTTCCTTGTTCTGTATCTACAGGATGAAGGGTTTCCATCATGTGTGTCCCAAGGTGTGCCTGATACTTATATCCTAGTTCAGATCTCTTGAAGCAATGCCTGTGCTTTCATGACATGAGCAGAAAAACAATCAAAGGGAAAAATTTCTAGTGCCCAGTATGAAGAGACACACTGAATTCATTTCTTGCCCAGCAAACACCATTAACATGGCTTTTGTTTTTTAAGATCTGATGGCATTTGCATTATTCTTAGAAAGGTATTAATAGTCTTTCATTAAAGAAACTATAAAACATGTAAATAAATCACAATTAAAATTCTAAAAATTAAGATGAGGCTATGGCTGAGATAAGTGTACCCAGAAACCCTAATTTTTAAATGCAAACTACAGATATGGCTCTGAGCTTCAGAAAGATAGGCATAAGACAACAGTGTCTCCAAGAAAAAAGAGAACATTTACTCCAAGAGTAGCATTTTTTTTTCTTGAAATAACAAAGAAATTTCTCTGAGTCCTCATAAATATTACCTGAAAAGTTCCTATATATTGTATACTTGATATTATAATGCTCACAACATATCCCAATTTGAGCCAAGGACAGACTGCCAAGATTCAATGAAGAAGAAACAATATGAGAAAACAAAGTAAAACTGTCTAACCATACAACTGTCTGATGTTCTTAGTCCAGGGATGAAATCCACAACATCTGGACTAGCAATTCTAAAAACTGTATGTATAGAAGAATTTTATCTCTCCAGCTTTAAAAACAAAACAAAACAAAAAAGCCATTTTTTCATTTAACATGTATTTATTCACCACCTTCTCAGTGGGGAGACAATGATAAATGACATACAACACAACAACAAAGAGACATGGTTTCTTCTCTCATAAAATTTTTAATCTAGTGATGAGAAAGAGCAATCAAAGAGTCACACAAATAAATACAAAATTAACAACCATACAAGTATATGAAGGAGGAAACGGTGCCGTCAGAGCACTGCAGCAGGGGGAAGCCACCTGTCAGGAAAGTCTGGAATGCTTTCCCTGAGGAAGCAGGGATGAACTGAAATGAGGCATTAACCTGAGTGACGGGCACAGGGAGAAAGACCTCTGCACACAGAGGAAACTTCTGTGAGATATTTCTGTGAAGAAAGCATGACATACCACAGGAACTGAGACAAGGCTAATGTCACTGGATCATAAAATAAACATAAATTGCTTTAATTCCTCCAGAATTATTAGGGTTTATTAGGCAGCCTCCAGAGTAGACCAGTTGACAAGGGATTTGGACTTCTAAGATGCTATAGAGTTTTCTTTTTATTGAACACTTTTTTTTTTTCAAGTGCTCAAAGAACATTAGTCCAAACCTTTTAGCAAACACTTTTTTAAAGAGGTAAAAAGAGACAAGGAGCAGTGGTGCACACCTGTAATCCCAGCAACTCAGGAGGCTGAAGCAGGAGGGTCACAAATTCAAGGCCAGCCTCAGCAACTTAGCAAGGACCCTGTCTCAAAATAAAAAAAATTAAAAAAGGATTGAATATGTAATTCAGTTGTAAAGTGCCCTTGGGTTTAATCCCAAGTACCAAAATTTTTTTAAAAAATCAAATCATACAAAAGTGGAAAATGGGTCTCCTTATTTCATTTCTGGGTCCCAGAGAAGTTGATGAAAAGTTGATACAGATTAAGTAACAGCTCACTATGTAAAATCTGCCTCCATATAAGTCAGAAGAAGCCAAAAAAGAAGAATGCTGGAAGAAATAAAAACTGTTATGTTATTATTACTAGGACTTGCAATTCAATTAAAACAAACAAACAAAAAAAGCTAAGCATCAACATCCATGAGAAAGAATAGAATAGAGTGAAGTTAAGTGTTGCCAGAATAGCGATTTCCACCTACAGTTAAAGAAGATCCAAACAAAAAAACAAAAAACTCTCTCAACTAAGGAGCACCCAGGATTCTGGCAAAATGAGGTCACCTGAACCTGGAAATTAAAATAGACGTGTTAAGCAAAACACTGCTTTCAACTTGTGGCATGTTCAAACTGATTTTCAAGTGCTCAAAGAACATTAGTCCAAAGTGAGATAGATGATTTAAAAACTCTAAAATCATTGTGTTTAAATTCTGCTTCCCAATCATATACTACCTATAAAAACCTGACAAATTATCCTACTCCTCTCCTATCCAGTCTTCTCTACAGAATGAGATTCATCAATTGTCTTTACCATCGTAAAGTGATTGAAGGATTAAGCAAAATCAATTTAGGTAATCCCCTAGCATAGTTTCTAAAGACAACCCTCAGCTGAAGTTTCTTTTCCTCTTATGTTTTATCAGAAATCTAAAAGTCTGAATAGAACATGTATACTAGACTGCAGGTACTTTCATAAAATGCAATTGGGAAAGGCTATAAATCCAAGCAGCAGGGATTCTATGGAGAAATTTCCCATATTTTCCTTTGGAAAATAACAGTGAAAAAATATCTAGAACAGGTAAAAGAAGAAAGGAAGCAGGGTAGGCAAAGTTAGTCTGTTCCTCCAGGTACTTCTAGTACATCATATCATGCTATGCACTGTTCAGAAGCCACACTGAAAGTCTCCCATATTCCAAATTAGACTTTGGCCCAAGTATTAAGCTGAAGTGAGCTTCTCCAAATCTGCCTTGGTCTAAGTCATTTCTCTTATGCCAGAATGTCACATAACCAGGGATTGCCTGATCATATGGTACCATTATATCAAATATGAAGAATTCATGTCATTTAGATTTACAATCAGTATTCATTTTTAAAATTAAGATGTTTAGGCACAACGTGAAATGAAAATCTCTTTGTGTGCTTTATAGCTGAAATTTCATTAATTAGATGAAGCATAAATATACATTAATGCAAAAGGAAAATGTCACAATGATTTTATGTAAAAAGGAAATTAATTTTTTAAATAGGCAAATAAAAAGAGTGCAGTAAAATTGAGTTAGCTAGTGACTTCAGGAAGTATATCCTTTCTTAGTTAACAAGTGATTATAAAATTTTTATGAAAAATGAATAATAATAGATATCATCATAATTTTAATTTGTTCAATTGTCTGGTATGTTACTTTTCATAACACTTCTAAAAACTATCTTTAAGTTATTTTATCCCATTAATTAAAAAAAAAAAAAAAAAACCTTATACTCAGGACTCTTCACTTTTTGGGGATGAATTAAAAGCAATGTTAACTTTACCACTTTAAAATTCTGTAAGGAGAGAACCTTGAAAGTTATGTATCACATAATCCTTTCCAGATATTACACACACACACACACACACACACACACACACACAAATGTTACAGGAAAAAAGTTCTTCCAATGATTTTGTTGGAAATAAAACAGACCTTCTATTTAATACCTATCATGTGCATTAAAACAATCACAAGAACAATCTAGCAATTGGCAGCACTAAGAAATTATTGTTATTGTACTATAATTTCCTACTTTTAAAATGAGACTGCTAGGTCTGGTTGTACATGCCTATAATCCCAGTCATTTGCAGGCTGAAAGGAGGATCTCAAGTTTGAGGCCAGCCTGGGTAACTTAGCAAGACAAAATAAAATAAAAGAGGTTGGGGATATAGCTCAATATAACTGAGTGAATTGCCAGGTTCAACCTCCAGTACCACAAAAAATAAATAAGTAAAAATAAAACGAGACTAACAAAACTTCCAAAAATGAATGATAAGAACTTCTGGGACAACGATTCATATTTACTCACTTATGCCAAAAGTTTTCTCTGCGATGAGCATACTGACTTTAGCTCCAGCTTTTAGCATCTGTTGGTTTTCACACCTGGCCATTTGGCATTAAAAAAAAAAGGGGGAATATATGGTACAATATATGTACTGCCAAATATGTAGGTACTTCTTATGTTAATGAGTTATTCACTTCCATTTTTATGTATTTATACAAAATATAATTTTCAAACAGAATGTTATTTATTTCAAGAATGGAGAAATCAACCCACAATCACCTTTACAGGTCTAACAGCTAAGGTTATAAAGAACTCAATCCCCCACACATCAGGAATTCAGCAACATTTTATTGTCAACCACCAGTAAGCAGGGAAAACTCAAGCAAAAGAAGGGTTAGTTCTTTGTGTATTTTTAATGAATTCCCTTAAAAGGCTAAAATTTGTACACGCTAGAATTCCTATAGTCTAAGCTAAGAACTTGCAGATGTAAGTTAGCTAGATTTAACTGACTTCACATTCTCTTAAAAATATAATGTGAAGGGCTGGGGATGTGGCTCAAGCGGTAGCGCGCTCGCCTGGCATGCGTGCAGCCCGGGTTCGATCCTCAGCACCACATACAAACAAAGATGTTGTGTCCACCGAATACTAAAAAAAAATAAATATTAAAAAATTTTAAAAATATATATGTATAATGTGAAGATAATTAATATTCTTTATAAATTTGACTATTTTAATTTAGAAAAGCACATATTTTACTTTGATTTAGGCAAAATTGTGATGTGACATCAATTTATAATAACCTAGGATGAATTATGATTCATTAATATGAAAAAAAACTGGACACATTAACAAGTGTCCAATATCCCAATCTAGTATCTGATACCAGAGTAACTACCATTTTGAAGTAGTAGGAAAAGTAGGGAAATGCCACAAAGAGGTTGTGGTTCTCACTCAAGCTGCTCAATCATCTCATACAAGTTGTTTAGTCTCTGAGTCTGTTACCTAAACTATAAAATGAAAATATTAATAGCTGCTCTGCCTATATGTACCAAGTGAAGTATGTGAATTATAAATTGTGATATATGTACTATATTGTGTATCATGAGTTCCAAATCTAGGTTCTTTTTTTTTTAATTTTTTTTTTTAGTTGTAGTCAGACACGATACATTTATTTTTTTATTTATTTTTATGTGGTGCTGAGGATAGAACCCTGGGCCTCACACATGCTAGGCGAGTGCTCTACCACTGAACCGCAATCCCAGCCCTAGGTTCTTTATTTTTGCACCAACTGTATGAACAGGTTGTGATTGACTATTATGTAGTTTTATGTAATACTTTTAATAATAAACTTAGGGCTCTTTAAAAACTACTTGGGACTTGATCTGTTCATTTATTTTCCACTTAAGAATGTGGGTATGAATCAGGTACAGTGATGCATGCCTCTAAATCCCAGTGGCTCCGGAGGCTGAGGCAGGAGGATCACAAGTTCAAAGCCAGTCTCAGCAACTCAGTGAGACCCTGTCTCAAAATAAAACATAAAAAGGAATGGGGATGTGGCTTAGTGGTTAAGAGCCCCTGTGTTCAATGCCAGGTACCAAAAAAAATGTGGATATGATATACTCAAGCTTAAGTATTAAAACAGTTATACAAAGACAGAACTCACATTAAAACGAGTGAAACACATAAAATGATTCTTTGTCAAAAGTAATAATAATCTGCTACAATTGTTAAAATCATTTAGTGACTACACTGGTTGACATCAGCGTTCCAAAATACCTCCCAGAACCCAACCACCCCCAGGAAGATATTGGGACTAAGAATGTCCTCAAGAAGTCAACCATAAAACAAAACAAAACAAAACAAAAAAAGATAAGCCATAACAGATATTAGGAAATTAGGTACACAGGATCAAATCAAAGACCACAACTAAAGTTAAAATATTAACATGCAATGCAGGAAATTGTATTTACCAGAAATGGAAACAATGAAAGAGAAGCGTAATGACAAAGTGAGCAATGGCCCCATAAGCACTACCCAGGAGAAGAGATGCCCTGTAAGACAAAGAGATGCAAATAACTGCTTAACAGGTACATTCTGGAGATGAGAATATGACTTTGTATCAGAGTCTGATGCCATTTAAACTCTCCATCATTTATAACTGACTCTTTTGTTCTAATCCCATACTCTTGCTAATTAGGCAACTCTTGATAATCTGGTTTTCCTAATAGCATTTTATATGGAAAAAAGACACTCTCTGATTGCAAACACATAGTCCTCATTTCGTATGATTCAACTGGCATTCTTGTGTGTAATTCTCTTGTTATGGGGATGTATACTGGTATAAATGTGGGCTGGGAAATTAGTTCCTACTGATATACTTTGTGACCTTGGGGAATTTATCAGTCCCTTCATATCTATTCCTCATTCTGCTTCCTCTTCTGTACAAAAGGGAGACTAAGAACAGGCCCTTCTTCTTAGGGTTATTGTGATGATTAAATAATTCACATGAAGCAAAATAATACCTGTGAGCTTTGACCATGCATTTAGCATTTCCAAATGAACAGCCCTAAGGCTGATCAGTTTCTGAATCTGAAAATCTAAGACAGGGCCACTAGCTGCATGACAACAGGCTGACTGATGCACAAAATTTGCTGGCAGCCCTGGACTGAAGGTTTGATTTGGTCAACTCCAGGTCATCCACCTACGGGAGGTCTTTTCCTAGGCAGTTTGTCCAGGTGAAAGCTAATACATCACAAAGAATCACAAACTCAAATGCCTACAGTGGTCAGGCAGGTCACCTAAATGAGAGATGTACACTTTGGATGATGAGTTTGCAGAGTATATATGAGTGAAAAAACTGTGGAGAGGAAAAAACACAAGTCAAACCTTAAAAGCATTCAAACACCAATATTTTAAAACATTGTGTCAGGCAAACAATGGTGTGTATACTTTCTGAGTCGGAGGAAGGCCATCAGTTTGAAAACCCTACAGGGCCCTCACATTCAAATATAAAAATGGGGCTCACTTAAGATAAAGTATATCCAGTGACTTATTGACTTATTTTTAACCCTTAATTTCCTTTATTGCTATATGATCATTCCTTCCTTGAAACTTTCTCCTCCTTTGGCTTCTAGAACCTTCTACCCTTTTCTCCATGACTGAGGATACATGCCTACCTGGAATGGTCATATTCATTTCAACTAACATCTCAGCTGAAAACTCTCAGCTAATTATCTCTAATTCTACCAATGCTAAGAAATCACCCATGAATTCTTACTTGTGGCTGCTCCCTCATTGCCAATGCTTTTGATGAGGTCTTCATCAACTCATTTCTAGACTTCTACAACAGCTGTGACTCATTCTTTCCAACAGCAATGCTATGGGTTCTACCTCCAATCAAACCATACCCAAATCCAACCATCTTTACTCCCGGGCCTAAGCCATCATGTGTCACCTTTAATACTACTCATGTACCATAGCATGATCTTGTCCCTCATCTGTTCAGTCCCCCAGGGGCTCCACATCTGGGTGAAATCCAAAGACCTATGATGGCTTACAAGGCCTTACAACCTCCCAGTACCCAACACATCATCTCTATTTCTCGCCCCTTGCTGATTCTCCTTTACTACCATATTTCCATTTTTTTTTTCTCTAATCACATCAGGATCATTCCTGGATCCAGGCTTTTTCTACCACCCCTTCCCTTATCTGGAAGGCTCTTTACCCTTATATCCTGGCCCTGTATTGTTCTCATATTTTGGATTTTGCTCAAATATTATTTCAGTAAGTGTTTCTCCAAACATCCTACTGAAAATAGAAATATCTCCTTGGGGCTGGGGTTGTGGCTCAGCAGTAGAGCACTCCTCTAGCACGGGTGAGAGGCCCTGGGTTCGATCCCCAGCACCACATAAATAAATAAAGTAAAAGTATTGTGTCCAAGTACAACTAAAAAAAATATTTAAAAAATAATAATCAAGGAAAATAGAAATATCCCACCTATACCTACAGGACTCATCTTCTTTTCTGCTTAACCACCATCTAAACATGTGTTTTTTGTCCTCTCAAGAAACTATAAGCTCTTTATGGTAAGGATTATTTTCCTTATTGGTGTGTTCCCCAAAAGCCTCTTGACTTGTTTTCCTTCTACTGATCTCACCTCCCTGTAGACCACTTCCTCTAAACCACAGAGTAACATACCAAAAACATGCAGCTGAATTCTCCTGCTTAAAAAACTTTGATTTTTTTTTAAAGGGATGGGCCTGGTCCCAAAGTATCAGGCCTCTTGTTTCCCAAAGTAGTTGTACACTCTCCACACACTACCACTTCAAGCCACATCCTTTCTCAATGCTTTTCATACATACATCTTTACCTCCACTTGGCCATACTTTTATTCATCCTCCAGACCTAGCTCTCCGCAATGACCAAAGCCCTCAACTTTATCACCATGATTCTCAGCTCACACTTCTAGCATGCTACTGGTGCCCTATGTAGTTAGCAGTCTGTTTCTCTGACTAAATTGTAAGATCCTAGAGAGCAGGTTCATGATGCTGTACTCAAATTTATTTCACCACTGTTTAATACCATCCTTATCAGAGTAGAAATTCTATAAGTCTGCTGAAAGAAAAGTTAATTTATATATATATATATATATATATATATCTTTTTTTTTTTTTTTTTGGTTGTGGTGCTGGGGATTGAACACAGGGCCTTGCGCATGCAAGGCAAGCACTCTACCAACTGAGCTATATCCCCAGTCCAATGAATAATATTTTTAAAAGAATGAAATAATATGTTTAAAGAGGTTGGGGAAGGGCCTGGGTTGTGGCTCAGTGGTAGAGCGTTTGCCTAGCATGTGTGAGGCACTAGGTTTGATCTCTGACACCACATAAAAATAAAAACAAATAAAATAAAGGTATTGTGTCCATCTATAACTAAAAAAAAAAATTTTAAGGGGTTGGGGAAAGAAAATATCTTCTTGTGAGTCATAGTGCTTTCTAACATCAAACCTGAACCTGCTAAAGAGAAACTCACTTTGATAATTTCAACAACAGTCAAATCAAGTGGGTTCAAGAATCATGTATAAGCTAATGGCTACTCATGGCTACTTAGGAAAGGCAATTACACCACTAGCCATACTAATTTATGTATCAGATGTTGTATAGAGTATAAAGTGAACTCTAACCTGAGAAAAGGCATCTTCAATTTTTAAAATTAAATTGAGTTTTCAAGTGAAAAGGGAAATTAGAGATGATCTAATTCAACTAACTATTTCACAAATGAGAAAAGTAATTACGAAAAATAGGAGCATACTTACCAAGTTAGAAAAAAAGATCAGGATCAAAACCAGATTTTATTCAAAATGGAGGGCTCCCTCAAATATGCCTCATTAAAATTCCAAACTATTCAAGAATTAAAGGCCAGAACCTATTCCATTACTTTCCTTTGCAAATTTAACAGAGAGTGAAAAATAACAGTGAAAAATAACAGTTTACATACTTGGATTGTTACAGGGCTGTATCTGTGGGATCCTGGACAAATCACTGAACATTATAATATTACTGTAATTATCAAATTAATGCAAGGATGAAATGAAAGCCCCATCACAAATATTGAGAGCATAATAATCTCCATCCTCATTTCCTCAGATTCTCCAGTTGTCTCAAGACCTCAATCCGTCTGCAGGGCTGGGAAGGCATATGAACCATAAACCTGACTAGTTGAAGTTTTGTTATTTGTGTGTTACAGAAGGAGGAAAGCAGAATGGGAAGAAAAAGTAGGGAAACTGCTCATATGGGCAAAGAATAACATCCTCTCCCAAAGGAAAGTTTTATCCATACCTCCTATCAATTAAAGAATGGGAGTCATGGGGCTGGGGTTGCAGCTCAGTGGTAGAGCACTTCCCTAGCATGCACAAGGCACCAGCACCACATAAATATAAAATAAAGATATTTAAAAAAAAAAAAAAAAAGAATGAGAATCAGCTGGGGCTGTATCTCAGTGGTAGAGCACTTGCCTAGTAAACCTGAGGCACTAGATTCAATTCTCAGCACCACATGTAAATAAATAAAATAAAGGTCCATTAACAACTAAAAAAGAAAGAATGGGAATCACAAGATCTTAAACCAGTTCATGCTAAAATTAGCTTTTTCTTGGTCTGGGACCTGCAAAACTTTTTACAATTAGCATATTTCAAAACAACCTAAAATTACTTGAGTTATATTTATCTTTTCCTACTTTTGTGGAGATGTGTGCAAAGTAGGAACTCAGCATTTAATCTTCAAGAGTTGTTTGTAGGGTTGAGAGGTGTAGCTTAGTGGTAGAGCACTAGTGGGAGAATACATGATGTCCTAGGTTCAATCCTCAGCACCATTTAACAAAAGAGTTGTTTGTGAATTGTTTTAATTGGGTCAACATCTAGCTGAAAGGGTTGCTAGGATTGTGCCCTGGAAAAGTGAATGAAAGAACTGAAATGAAGAATCAAGGATTACCTCCCTTTGGCTTTCCCTATCTTCTTTCTCTCCATCTCTATTATTTCTAAAGACCTTTAGAAACTAGGCTCCAGGCTTATGTAGAATACTAACAGTCTGCATATCTACCAGCTTATTCACAGGTTGCGTTATTGTAATAGCACTTCATAAACTGCAATGTTTTAACTCCAGGTATAAAATTATTTAAAGGAAAGTACATCAAATGGATATTTTTTAAAAGTTACTCATTTGGAAAATAAAACTTTTTTTATGTTCAAGCAAAATTGGGAAATTTATTTGTTCTAATTAGTTATACATGATAGTAGAATGCATTTTGGCAAATAAATCTTGTGCAAAACATTCACCATATAAAACATGTACAAGAAAGTAATCAAAGGAGAGAAAATTGCATTCTATGAATTCCATTTACATTTAGAATCTCAATTCTCCTGAAAATTATAATACTTAAATTTGTATATAAAATCCATAATATAATCAGATTTTGAGTTTTTTCCTGCACATGCAATATATCTTAAATTTTCAAAACTGTCAAAAGAATCCTTGGGATAATATCTAGCTCTATATAACAAATTTTATAAACCTTTCATCTAATTCACAGAAATTTCTATTATAAAATAGTTTAAAAACAGAAGCCCAGAATATTTGAGGAATCCACAGATGAGTTCATTTTCCCCAAAATTCCTTAAGAATCATTTAGATGCTTGTTAGAAATACAGATTACCACAAACCTACTCTTGAGATTGATTCTATTGCTTTGGGCAGGACAAAATCTTTGTTCTTGATCAAAATGAGTCTGATAAGCTAATGTTGGGAAATACTGGTTGACCTAATACACTAGTTTTCAGTTTGGCACATATTAGAATTTCCTGGACAGCTTTTCAAAAATCTTAAAATCCTGGCTGAGGTCCAGATCAATGGAAGCAGCATCATTACTCCCAGGGAAGGCTGAGAAATATTAATCTATAGAACTTGAAAATTTCTGGTAGAACCATCTTATCAATTAAGAAATTAGGCCTGCTCAAGTTCATAAAGCTAAGTGGTTGCAAAGCTAGAGCTAAAACCTTCTCCTAACTTCTTGTTCACTGTTTTTATATGTAGTTATTTTGTCTGACAAAAGGTATAGGGGGAAAAAAACCTCTTTTTGCTTCTTAACAACTGCATAAGTTAAAATGGAGCTAACTAGAAAATATTTTCTTAGTTCTAATTTAAAACAATAGGCTAAACATCACTACTATTAATCTTTAGTTCCTAATACTAAGCTGTTCACATATCTTACAAAGAATTCTTTTAAAGTTTTCATTTTAACTCTAAATCAGTTATTTTAAATTTTCAAATACTTTCTAAGGTCTGGAATCACAATTCTTTACTTGCAAAATCATTTTGATCCCTAAATTTGGTGACATGGTTTCTTCATTATATAGAATATACAATTCTACATGTTGAAGCTACTTTGTCCACAGATGAGAACAGATTTCCTTCGTTCATATAAAAGTATTAATTTTAGGCTTCATTAAAGAAACTCCATCATTGGTTTGTCCAGATATTCAGAGTGGGAAACTTTTCAAGGTTATTAGTTAACCATTCCAAGAATTTTCTGATAATGAATATTGGGCTGGGGATGAAGTTCAGTGGTAGAGCCTAAGAAAGTGCAAGGACCTGGGTTCATTACCAGTGGGACCCCCCAAAAAAAAATTACAATAAAGCTAAAAAATCATAAAGAATGTGTCAAGTGCAAGCTTATGCAACTATAATTTTCTGAGTGCACATTACTTTCTAAAAATTGCAACACATTTGATTGACTTGTCTTCTGGGGATCTACTTTTATTATTATAGTACTCAAGTTGTTTCACACTTTTTAAGTTTCTTAAGAATGCCAAATATTTATATATTTCAGATTTCAATGATGTTTGTGATTTTTGCTTCTAGGTTTAAAAAAAAAAGTGTTTGCAATGTTTTACACAAGCACATCACATTACTCCACAGGTAAACTTTAGCAATTCTTATATAAACTCTATGTATACTTTTGACTAATTCTAATCACAATGGCTTAATGGTGAGGGTCTAGATTTTCAAAATAATATTCTAAATAAGAATCAGATGCAAGGGATTTTGTTCCAATAGTTTTAATGAAGGAAGCCCCCCTTTCTAAATGATTAAGATGTGAATGGGAACTTGAAATTTAACCAAAACTTAAGTGTGCTAAGTTTACTTTGCAAATGCCCCGGAATGGTTAAATGGAACCAAGGATGTGCCTCTTAAGGCAGAGCAAAACTGAAGTAGGAAATCGGAATCTTAGTTTAATGAAGTTCAAGTGATGTACAACATCTAGAAAATAGAGCTGGGGTGAATAATCAGTGGCGTTTTGAAGGAAATTGTGCTAAGGTCCGCAGTCTAAGATTTTCCTGTTAGCGTATTGCCATTGCAGATTCTAAGAGGTAAAGCTGAAGCTAACACAGGTCCTGGAGTGGGGTTGAGGGCTCCTGTACCTAACACAAAGCTGAAGGCGTGAGTTCTGCATCTAATACTGGGCCTGGGGTGGGTTGGAGGTTTCAATACCTAGCTCAGGCCTGGGGCTAGGGGTTTCTGCACCCAGCATAGGACCTGGGGTTCTTCTGCACGGGAGAGCAAGACTTGGGATGGGGCGGGGGCTTCTGTGCCCAGCACAAGACCTAAGATGAGGTGGGGGGTTTCTGCACCCAGCACAAGGCATGGCAAGGGATGGGGGGACTTCTGCACCTAGGTCAAGGGCCTGGCCTGGGGTAGGGGCTTCTGCACCTAGCACAGGGCCTAAGATGGGGTGGGGGGTCTTCTGCACCCAGCACAGGGCCTGAGATGGGGTGGGGGTCTTCTGCACCTAGTTCAAGGCCTAGCCTGGGGCGGGAGCTTCTGCACCCAGCACAAGGCATGGCATGGGGTGGGGGGCTCCTGCACCCAGCACAAGGCCTAAGATGGGTGGGGGGTCTTCTGCATCTAGCTCAAGGCCTGGCCTGAGGCGGGAGCTTCTGAACCCAGCACAAGGCGTGGGGTGGGGGGGCTTCTGCACCCAGCACAAGGCCTGAGATGGGGTGGGGGGCTTCTGCACCTAGCTCAAGGCCTGGCCTGGGGCGGGGGCGTCTGCACCCAGCACAAGGCCTGAGATGGGGTGGGGGGCTTCTTCACCTAGCTAAGGGCCTGGCCTGGGGCGGGGGCTCCTGCACCCAGCACAAGGCCTGGCGAGGGGCGGGGGCTGCTGCACCTAGCCCAGGGCCGGGGCGCTAGCATCTCCTAAACGCAAGCGCGTCTGCTTCCGGGCGTGCTCGGCGGACAGGCGCCGCGAAGCGCTCAGCCGGTGCCGCGGGCCGCGGGCGAGCCCGGGCCGGCGGCCGGCGGGGCGGGGGTCGCGGGCGGCCTCCCCGCCGGCCGGGCCGGGTCGGGGCGCGCGCCGCGGCGGCGACGGAGCCACACAGAGACGTCCGAGTCATGCAGGGGCGCCCGGCCCCGCCCGCCCCGCGCCCGCCCCCTCCTCATCCGACAGAAAGACAGACGGTCCCGACCTGCCGAGCCCTGCATGTTCAGAGTCTGTCATGTTTGGTCAGAACGGGGCGGGGCTGCAGGGCGGTCTGCAGCGGCGGCGGCGGGAGGCCCCTGCGCCGCCCGCGGGTGCTGCTCCCGGCCGCCGCCGGCGGTGACGAGGTGGTAAAAACTCACGGTTACTAGTGAGCGACACACACAGACTTTCCAGTCTATTAACCACCACGCCAGAGAGATGGGGCTCTAACTGCACACACGGGGCAACGGCCCGCGCTGCCGGCGCTGCCGCTCTAGTCTCTATCCGCCGCCGGTGGCTGAGGCGTGGGAGCGGGCGGGCGGCGGGCGGCGACGCGGGGATTTGGACAGTGGCCGTAACGGTGATTTCTCCTCACCAACATGGCGGCACCCGAGACAAGAGGCTCGAGAAAATGGCGCCGGCCGCAACACCTGATCCGGGACTAGAGGGCGGGCGAGATCCCTCCGCGCGCCTGGCTCTGGCCCCGCCCCCCCAGACCGAGCGCGGTGGCCATTGGATAAAACTGCCCGTCGATCACCACCAGGGGCGGGGCTTCAGCCTTCTCAGTGCTTCGCGGAAGCAGCTTCCGGGTGGCTGCGCAACGAGCTGACAGAGTTGGTTCTCCGACGGGGGAGGTGGCGCGAGGTTCCTGCGCCTGGGTGCCCGGCTCTCCTGGGCCTCGGGGTGCCGCATACGTCGGCCCAGGCCAAGCAGCTGCGGTTGCACAGATCCCCCCGAGCCATCAGTCGGCGTAGGAATAGGGAACGCAGGCTCTGGAGTCAGCTTTTTATAAAGAAACCCGTTGTGGCTGAAATAACGGAGAAACGACCCTTCTCCCAAGCCTGGACGATCGCGTCCGCAGCGATCAGTGCGCAGTCGCGTCTTAGGGAAGCCAGCTTGACTGGCCACTGTTCTGATGTTGGATGTTTCCGATGTTTACCCCATCATCACTCGATAATAAAATAGATTTAGGATAATTGCAAAATTTCGTCCTTTGATAAGAAAGTATGTAAAATATATGTGAATATTTCATAACGAGGCATTACAGTTTATATGTAGGAGTGTGCACTCAGAAATAGTGTTTAAATGAGGAGTCAGTGTTTTTGTTACCGCTATTGACCGGTGACGAGTCCTTGCTTCTCCAATGTTGAAGAATAACACCAGAGAAGCACACCGAGGCAAGGTCAGAGTGGAAAATTAGAAGTTTATTAAAGGACAGCAGAAAAGACTTCTCCTGGAGGAAGAAGGGGACCCAAGAGGTGGAATCCGTGGAAGTGTGGTTGTTTCCCCTTTTTATAATTCTTTCAGTGATGGAATGTAGGTTGGAAGGCCCGAGGGGTGGGACACAGGTGAGCCAAAGAAATAAACTTGGCCGGAAGGACTTCATTAACACTTCTTTGGGATAGGCTATCTCCAAATCTGTTGGGGTCTGTTTCCTGGACTCCATTAACATTTCTTTGGGATGGACTTTGGGCCTAGGGATTTTTTGGGGACTTCATTAACATTTCATGAGTTGTCCTGCATTTCCCGGAATCATTCTCAGCATGGCCTCCATTTTAGATTTTACTCAATATTAGACCCGATTTACCTAACTACACTACCTAATTTTAAATCTAGCTTCATTTTGACCTATTTAATGTAGCATACTACTTGGACCTAAAGGAACATTCCTTGCTTTTTATTAAAATGATGGACTTGGTTAATCTTCCCAAATATCTGACTTCCCTCATCTTCCCTAGTGGCATGCATTCAGAAAAAATCTTGGAATTAGTAGATTAAATTTGAACTTTGGGATAGGTATATAGAAAGGAGAAAAGAAAGAAATTGGCTATTCTTTTTTCTTTCTTTCTCTTTTTTTTAAAGTTGAACGCACAGTTGACGAAGGCTGAACTCTAATAATTCTGCAAGCAGTTGCCGCATTTCCCCATAATACGTAATAGCCTCCATAATGCATTTATAGAAAACTTTTAAAAAGCAAATGTATTTTGTCTTGAGAAACAATGTTAGTATTTGGAGTTACAAAGCATTGTCAGGACCCTTTTGTAACTATTTTAGTGAATTTAGGTCTAATTGTAACTATAAATAGTACAGCCGATTTTTTTGCAGTTATCCAAAGGCCTTTGAGGTAAAGTGTTAATACTTAATTTTTTGCGTGACTACCAGGAAAGGGCTTAGAGTGGATTTAAATGGGGCAGAGAAGGGGGGATTTGGAGGGACTATTCAGTGGTATGCTTTAATCCCTGCTCTGAACCTTGCTACATTGGATTTGTTTATTCACATCCATTGGAAAATTTAAACACACTCTTACACTCCCCCCACACCCGGAAATCCAAGAATAGTACATTGTTAGCCCAGCTTTTGAAAAAAATGCACTTTAAAAATGTTGCCTCCAAACAAGATTTAGAAACCGATGCATTTGGCAAACTCCATCTTCACTAAAAATTGGGGCTCTCTAGTTTTTGTTCCCAGTGATCTCAAGAGTGGAAAACAACTGATGTGTATCCTGGCTATGTTCAGCCCTTTACTCCTACATTTTAATATCTAGTTTAGATGTAGCTGTTTATAATTCAGAATTTAATACAAACTTTAACATCATCAGCTTCTACAAACAAATCTTGAGGGTTTTTTGTTGTTGTTTTGTTGTTGTTTGTTTGTCTTTTAATCAGCACTGCATTGGATCTATAGGCCTATTTGGAAATTGGAAATCACATAACTTTCATTTTATGAATTTTTAATATCTATATTCATAAGTCATCTCTCTCAGTTCATGCATTTTCCTATAGATGTTTTCTATCTTTCATATTTATTCCTAAGAATTTGGTATTTTCATTAATTTGCCTATTGCTGCTTAACAGGTTACATAAATTTAATGTTTTATTTATGTAAGTATTAAAGTGAGGTTGGTTAGTGTATTTTGATAGTGATAGTTGAACTCAGGGCCTTGCACGTTCTGAGCACATGGCTGTAGCATTTTATTTTTTCCTTTCCAATCTGTAGGCACCAGGTATGTGTCACCACACCCAGCTCCTAAATTCTTTTCTTCACTGGCTAGGACCTCCAGTGATAGGAAGTCTAGTGCTATGCTAAACGGAAGTGGTGACAGGGCACCCTTGTCTTGTTTCCCAATTTTCAAAGGAATTTTTGTAAAGTCTTCTCATTTAGGATGATGTCTAGGGATTTTATATTTATTTATCAGGAATGTATGTTCTCTAGTCATAATTTACTAAGAATTTTTGTGGTAATATATATTTCATTTCATTAAATTTTTTTTTTTTTTTTTTGCATCTCTTGAGATAATGACACAATTTTCTCTTTTACTTTGTGTGCCATTCAGATCCCAGCACAAACAGTGTATTCGAAGGAACAAGTGAAGAGACTTTAACTGTGAAACCATTTGCAGTGGCATGGTCAGCTACAAGTGAGTCAGAAGGGACAGAGAAGCCACCAGTCTTCCAGCCCTGAGCCTGAAGGGGTTGTAGGAGGCCTTGTTACCAGGACCTGAAGATAGCTGGGGTTGTGGGGAGGTGCTGTTTGATAAGCCCTGTGGCATCGGGTAAAGACAAGTAACCGCTGCCAAACTAAGGCTTTTCAGAGCACAGAAGTTATAGAAGAAGTCTGCTTTTCCAGTCTCCTGACTGCTGCCATTGGCTGGATCCAACTGGAAGTCCCAGAGAAAGGGAGAGGGGCGTGAGTCTCTATGGATACAAGAAGGATGGAGTGGGGAGAGTAAATCTGACAGGCAAATGGAGAATATGCAGTAAAATCCATTAACACTACAAATTACACTTATAAATTTCTTAATATTAAGGCTTAAAAATTTTGTGTTCATGAGATAAATCTAATTTGTGCATTCTTTGATTTATTTGTTTGTTTATTGGTACTAGTGATTGAACCCAGGAGCATTTAACCACTGAGCTACATCCTCCGGCTCTCTCTAAGTTGCTAAGGCTGGCTTCCATCCTTCTGCCCAAGCCTTCCAAGTTGCTGGAATTACTACAGGTATTGCCACTGCACCTGGCTTACTTTGTTATTTACTTAAAATTTTGTTTGATTTTATTTGTTATTATTTTGCTTATATTTTTCTTGTATATTCATGAGTGAAATAGGGCTGTCATTTTCCTTTAATGTTTTTTACTTCATTGTCAGGGTTATACCGGCTTTGTAAAATGGGTTTAGGAATTTTCTTTTTTATTATTATTACCTGAAAGAGTCTATAAAGCTGGAATATTCCAGTCCTTCAAACTTTAAAAGAATATGTTTTAAACAATCTGAACATGGCATCCTCTTTCTGGAAAGATTTTTCAAACTAGTGCTTCTGTTCTTTTACTAGTTATAGGACTATTCAAGCTTTTTTATTTTTTCTTGAATCAGTTTTAGGAAATAGCTGTTTAGAATTCAGAATTTAATACAAACTGTAAAATTATCAAATTCTACAAACAAATCTTGTTGAGATATATTCATTTTATCTAAATTTTCTAAGAATTTTCACATGCCATGTAAGATTTCAAATATAGTTTGCTAGTATTTCATTATTAGCCTTTTAATATTTATTAATTTGTAGTTACACCACCTTTTTGTTGTAATTTTAATTAATATAATCAGGGTATTATCTATTTTGTTGATGGGTTTTTTAAAGGAATTCAGGTTCCACTGTATGTCAATTATTTTCTGCCCTTATTTTTATTGTTCCTAATTCATTAATTTCCACTTTTATTTATATTATGTCTTTGCTCTTGCTTTCTTTGGGATTATTTTCTTTCCTAACTTTAATCCTTAATTTTGGTGCATCTTTTCTATGATAAGCTTTTCAGGCTATAAAATACTCTTGGCTAACTGCTTCAGCTGAATTCCCACTTTCATTTTATTGTCTCAGTTATTTTATAACTTTATAATTTATTTTTAACCCATGAGCTACTGAGCAGTGTTAACTTCTAGCTTAACTAATTCATTTGTGAGCTCATAAATCATGGTCTGTATAATATGTGTGTTTCCTTTAATGTTTTTTACTTCATTGTCAGGGTTATGCTGGCTTTGTAAAATTGTATGTAGTAAAGAATGTAGTAAAGAAAATGTAGAAAAGAAAATGTAATTGTCTCATTATTGGATGCAGAACTTCTCGTAGCCCATTAGGTCAACACTATTAGTTGCAAAGTTCTTATTTTCTATATTATTGCAGATATTTATAATCAAGTAAAATACATTGAAATCCCTCACCATGATGCTGGGTTTATCCATTTCTTCTATCATCTATCATGTTTTGTTTCATATAAGGATATTTTATTAGGTATATTAATGTCTAAAGTTGTTTTATCTTCGTGGCAAACTGTGCAGCAGCTTTCTGCATTTCCTATCATGCTGTCTGCCCTAATGTCTTTGTCTTCTCATATATCCATAGAGCTACAGAACCCTTTTTTTAGCTTTTGCATGACAGGTGCAAAAAGCCTTTTGGTCCTTACAGCATTGGCAAGCCTGAGCTCTGTGCTACCCTGACTTTTGTCTGAAGGACACTGTGCCAGGTGTGGGTTCCTGTTGATCCAAGACAATGGCGGGAAAGCAGGACAATGGTGGGGAAGCAGGCCCAGGACACCAATTCTTATGAATGTGTCCTCTAAAATTCATGTTCTGGACACTTGGTCCCCAGTGCAACAGTGTGGGGAGTGTTTAGGTCCCAGGCTCTGCTCTAGTACAAGGACTTGCCAGAGTGGGTTTTCTCTTCTGTTCTTCTGTCAAATGAGGACCCTGAGTTTGTCCTCTCCTGCCTTCCACCTCTGCTATGTAAGAAAGCCCTCACCAGATCAGATGTTGGCTCCCTGGTCTTGGGCATCTCAGCCTGCAGAACTGTGAAGAAATAAATCCTGTTCTTTATAAATTACCCAGTCTCAGCCATTCTGTTACAGCAGCAGAAATGCACTAAAACATCACCTCAAGCTATGAGTTCAAACAGCACCTTGTCCCTCAAACCCTACCATTGCCTTGAGTTCCCAGGGTTCCTTACAATTTTCTGTGTCTTGTTACCCTGCTAACATCTTACTGTATTTGCTTTATCATACGCTGCTGAGCTAGCCTTCCCCTCTCCCTTTCATCAGTCCTTGTTATTTTTTGACCCATTTCAAAGGAGGTTGCAAATTTCCCTGTCTTAGTCTGTTTGGGATGCCTTAACAACTTATCATAGACTGAGTGGCATTTAAACAACAAAAACTTACTTCTTACACTTTCAGAGGCTGGGAAGTCCAAGGTCAAGTACCAGAAGATTTGATGTCTCTGGAGGGCCTGCTTCCCAGTTCATAAATGGCAGTCTTCTCCCTGTGCCTCACATGGCAAAAAGGAACAAGGGAACTCTTGGGTCTGTCTTATAAGGGAACTACTCCCATTCATGAGACCTCAGCCCCTTGTTACCTAGCATTTCCCAAAGGCCCTATCTCCAAATGCCATCATATTGGAAACTGGGTTTTGGCATTTGAATTTTGGGAAGACACAAACATTCAGCCTATAGCAACTCCTAAACACTTCAATATGCATATTATCAATTAAAATTGAATGTTTTGTAGTGCAACTTTAATGTAATTATTATGGACAATGAAGGGCAAAGGCTCAGAAAATCATTTGATGACTTCTGACATTCAGTCATATTGAATCTGATGTTCTCTATAGTTTTCAAGTACCTTTTATCAAACAGAGAAAGGTGCAACTATTCATACTTTGCTGAAAGTCACATCCTGAATTGACATTGAATTTTGTCAAATAATTTTTCATGTTAGTTGTTGCAATTGCATAGTTTCTCTTCCTTTGACCTATAGTGTGTTGGCTTTAATTGATTTTTCAAATAGAACCAGTCTTACATTCCTGAGAGAAACCCCACTTGGTTATTGCATATTATTCTTTTCTTTTCTATTATTTTAGTGAGGATTTAAAAATCTATGTTCAGGAGGGATATTGGTCTACAGGTTTGCTTGTTTCTTTTGCTTTGTCTTTGATTGTTTGGGTATTGGGTCAATGCTGACTTAATAAAATAATTTAGAAAGTATTCCTTTTTTCCCTATTTTCTGTGCGCTAAAATAGAATTGCTATTTGTTCCTTAAATGTTTGGTAGAATTCCCTAGAAGAACCATCTGACCTTGAGATTCCTTATTTTAGATACAAAGGGGTTTTCTTTTTTGGGTGCTGGAGATTGAACCTTTCTTTACCTATTAATATTCACTGACCTGAGGAACCCTATGTGGCCAAAGGACAGTCTCCTCTTCAAGCTTAGCGGAAAGATCATCTTGTACCTTGATGGAATCATTTCTTCTTTTGGCACTGATGACTCCAGACCAGTGGATCTTAACCGATGATGATTTTGCTCCCTCTGAGTATATTTGGAACTGTGTGTGTCACAACTGGGGAGCAGGTGCTACTGACATCTAGTGGTGGAAGCTGGGGATGCTGCTGAACAACCTACCATCCTACAACACTCAGGACTGTCCCCCATAACAAAGGATTATCTCATGCCAGATAACAATAATGCTGAGGCTGAAAACCCCTGCTCTAGTGCTCACTTCAGCAGCACAGATACTAAAACTGGAACGACACAGGGAAGACTAGCATGGCCCCTGCTCAAGGATGACATTCCATTTTTTTTTTTTTTTTTTTAAAGAGAGAAACGGGGAAAAAAAACCTGCTCTAAATCAGCAAAGCTCAAATTGTGGGGACAGGTGGTAAATTTTTTTCAAGGGCATCACTAGGGATTATGTGAAGAGGATCTATTCTCATTTACACCCCGTAATGCCCAGAGCCATAAATCCTGGCGATGGGAGAAACGGCACCATTTATTGACTGCTTATTTGCAGCACATGTCCACAAGGTATCGCACCTAGCTGTCCCACCATTTTCTTATGTCAGCTATTTTTATTTTTTGCTAAAATACATGATATAAAATTTGCCATTTCAACCATATTTAAGTGCTTAATTCAGTGGTTATTATGTTCATACTCTTGTACAATCATCACTATTATCTATTTCCAAACATTTTCATCACCCTAAACAGAAACTCTGAGACCATTAAGTAATAATTTCCTATTCCCCTCCCCCTGCAATCCCTGGTAATTCCTAATTTACTATCCCTCTCTATAAATTCGTCTATTTTAGGTATTTGAGTGGAATACTGCAGTATTTGTCCTTTGGAGTCTGGCTTACTTCACTTAGCATACTGTTCTCAATGTTCAGCCACATGATATAATCATTCTTTTTGAGGGGTGGTAAATAATGTCCCATTTTATGTCTATATCACACTTTGTTTATCCATTCATCAGTGGATGGAGATTGGGGATGTTTCCACTGCTTGGCTGTTATAAAAAATGCTGCAGTGGTACAGCACTTGTCTCTCACATGTAAGGCACTGGGTTCGATCCTCAGCACCACATAAAAAATAAATAAATAAATAAATAAATAAAGGTATTGTCTACAAGTAAATATTTTTTTTTTTAATTCTGCAGTGAACATAAGTATACAAATAAACTTGAGTCCTTGCTTTAATGTTTTGGTTGTACACCTGGGAGTGAAATTGCTGGGCCTAATGCTAATTTTATATTTAGCCAGCTGCTTTGTACTTAATGAGTGATCATCACTTATCTATGGCTGTAGAGCAAATTATCCCAAAACTCTAGCTTTATTCAGTAGGCATTTATATACTACTATTCTCTGTGGGTCAGGAATCTGGGAGCTACTTAGCTGGGTAGTTCTTTCCCAGGCTCCTCCTGAGGTTGCAGGGGTGATGTCTTCTGGCTCGTCCAGTGCCGCAGTCTGGCTGGGCACAAAATCACGAGCGACTCACAGCCTTGTAGATTCAAACAGCAATTCTTTAATCCCGAACTCACACCGACACTCTACACACGTTCTGGGCAAACTCCACACTCTCCACTGGGCTCTGAATCCCAAATACTCTCTGAATCCCGGGAGAACTCAATGGGAACTCTAGGAGCGGGCATGCCTGAGGCAGCAGGATATGCCCTTTTCCCAGCAGGGCACAACTTAAACCTGGAACCGCCCTAAACTCAAGGAGCAGGATACTCCCTAATCCCAGCAGGATACACCCTAAACCTGGATCCGCCCTGGTCCTTGAGCAAGGTCACCTTACATGCAATGTCACTGCAAATGACCTGGGTCCAATATGGAGAGTCCTTCCTCTAAGCAACATGAGGGAGGCTGACAAAGAAATTGCCATGCGTCATTCCTACTTGGCAATGGCTCTCAGCAGTCCAGCTCTGGAAGATACTTCCTAGGTGCCTCATTTGCATTGCCAGCTCACCAAGGCTGCATGAGAATTTCATGACATGGTGACTGACTTTTCCCCAGGCCAGTGACTTGAGAAAGTAAGGCAGAAAATGCACTGGTTCTTCTGACCTGGCCTGAGGAATCAGGCACCGTGCCTTTTCCACGCTGTGTTTGTTAGGAGTCTGTCAGGGAATCTAGTCCACATTTTAGGATAGGGGACTATGAGTTCAGCTTTCAAAGGTAAAAATGCTAAAGAGTTTGTGAACATAGTTTATATCTACCACATCATTCATTTCAATATTTTACTTTTTATTTCTAGAAGTTCTATTTGATTTTTTCCCAATTCCTCTGTCACTTTTTATAATTTCCTTTTAACCAGTTACTTTAAAACTTAGTGGCCCTCAACAGCAGTCATTTACTTAGCTCACAATCCTGTGGGTTAGTCATTTAGACTGAGGCCATCTGGATGGAGCTGTACTCCATCATGTGTCCTGGACAGCTGTGTATTGGTCAGGTGGCTTAGCTTTTTGTGATTTGCTGGCTATTGCTGTCTTCCCTTAGTCTTATCCCTCACATTCTCCCTTGTCTTCAATAGGTTAGCCTGGGTTTATTGTCCTGAAGGGGTCAAGTGATTCAATAGAGAGAAGAGACACATAGAGGGCCTCTTGGGACCTATGCTTATATTCCAAAGTCACATTTACTGAATTCTATTAGCTAAATTCAACATGGTTTAAGGGCTGGGGATATAGCTCAGTTGGTAAAGTGCTTGCCTTGCATGTACTAAGGCCCTGGGTTCTAATCTCCAGCAACCCCCCCCACACACACACACAAAAAAAACCTCAGCTCAGTTTGAAGAGGAGGTGAAATAGAGTCTACCTTTTTTAGAGAGGAACTGCAAAGTCAAATTGCAGAGGATGTGGATACAGGGAAGGCTGGAGAACTTGAGGAATTTTTGGAATCAATTTGACTCATATGGAGGTAATCTTTTATATTGTCTTTGTCTGAAAATGCTAGTATCTGATGCTTTTGCAGGTCCAATTTTTCTTTGGGGGTGTTTGTGCTGTTTTTACTTTTTCCCATTAATCTGGTTTCCTTCTGTGTCCAATTATCTTTTGTTGTATACTGGACATTTTTTACATGGAAAAGTATGTATGACAATAATTTGAGCTGCATCATATAGTGCTTTCCTGTAAAGGAAGGATGCCTCTCGTGTTTAATCACCTTAATATTTTTCTTAATTTTTAGTAATGATTCAAGTACAAAAAGGTGATTGTCTATATAAGGGTAAAAGAAATTGAAGTTAAAGTGTAGAAGTTAAAAGTGTAAAAGACCGGGCATTGTAAAAGTTTCTAAGCTGCAAGGCCTGAGTTAAAAAGTAAAAGACCAGGTATTGTTAAGTTCCTCTGTTACCCCCAAAACCTGAAATTCCTGTAGCTGTTAGGACAATACCCGAACTGCCCAGTAAATATTCCCACTGACTCCCTGGTTGTTTAATAACCTGGGACCCTGTGTAGCTTGTCATGTAGGCATTTAGGCCCTAAAACCAATCAGTTTGAATGTGTACCCCACTTAGAAGTGACCAATCACCCCCGCCCAATCTGTTCCCGCCAATGAATGTACTAATCATGTCTCAGATTTGTTGTCCAATTTTCCCGCGCCTCATGATGATTTGTTCTGATGTATGCAAAGCCCCCGCCCTCCCCAAAAAAGTGTACTTAAGCACTGCTTGACCTTTGCTCTGGGCTCTGGGCTGCTCTTCCTTCTCGAGTGGGCACGGAGCCCCAGCATGCTGGAATCTCAATAAACCCCTTCCTGCTTATTGCATAAAGTCAGTCTCTTGGTGGTCTCTTCCTCCGACGCCTCGCCGGACTCAACAACGGGGAAAATTAGAACTTCCCTGGGGAAGATGCTTGGCTTCAAATAATCTCCCTCACTCTTGTATGAACCCTGATTTGTGTCAGGAATCAGCCCCTTCAATTACAGCATCAAGTCAGGTTGTCATTGGGACAACCAATAGCTTCTTCCTGTGGAAGAGATTTCAAGACTGAGCCCAAATCCACCCCTTTTAAGAAGCCCTCCCAAGTGAATGTGCTTTTTTCCCTCTTTTGAATCCTCTTAGCACTTGGTACTCTAATGAAATTTCCTGCCTCAGTTATTTATGTACTTGTTTCAATTATAGAGACCCTACAAATTTATTGCCTTTAATTGTTTATTTCTCTGAAAAATGTGTATGGTATAGTACCTACTGTAGCAGAGCAATTTGAGGAGGCATTTTTTAAAACAAGATTATTTCCCTGAGATTTTTTTTTTCTAGAGCTACTTCCTGCTTCCATTCCAACCATTCCCTATTCCTTTTTTAAAAAAATTAACACTTTTTTTAATGCTTATTTTTTAGTTGTAGTTGGAAAACATGCCTTTATTTTATTTAATTATTTTTATGTGGTGCTGAGGATGGAACCTCAAGTGCTTTACCGCTGAGCCCCAGCCCCTCCCTATTCCTTATTTTTTTAAAAAAAGATAATTCTTAAGTTCTTTATTTTCTTTGTGGATGGACCCAATACCTTTATTTTATCTACCTTTATGTGTTGCTGAGGTTGGAACCCAGGGCCTCGCACGTGCTAAGTGAGCCCAGCCCAGTGTCCCCAAGCTCCTGAAGCCCTCTGCAGTGCCGCCTCTCCCCAGTTCTGCTGGTGGCCGACTCAAGCCAAGGAAGGCGGACGCCTTGGAAGAGGGCGAATCCTGCGAGATCCCGGCCCTTTGTCCCACTGCGCCCCAAAAGCCTTCTGCGCGTCTGACCCCCGAAGGTGGAGATTTGAGACAAAGTTCTCTTTTCCTTAAACAGGACCTTAAGTTCAGCCCTCTCGAATCGCGCCTGCTGGGCTGCAGACGGTGGGAGCCTTTCCTCTGGTGGCACTGCCCTAATCAGCTGCGCTGGGATGGAGTCAGGTACAATCGGAACCAGTATTTCCTTTTTTCCCCCTTTCCTTTCTTTTGGTGCTGCAGACTGGACCCAGGACACTCAACCGCTGAGCCACATCCCCAGCCCTTTTTATTTGAGACAAGGTCTTGCTAAGTTGCTGAGGCTGGCTTTGAACTCGCCATCCTCCGGCCTCAGCCTCCGGAGCCGCTCGGATGACAGCTTCGCGCCACCACATCAAGCTCAGAACTGAAATTTCTAAGAAACGGTTACGAAGTGCACAAGTGTTAGCTAGTGCTACCATTCCTTAGAAACAATGGCCGAAAAGTTCTCACCAACATAGAAAAAAGAACCCTACCACATACGTTCCAGAACCCGTGCAGACTGCCGCCGTTACAGTGAAGACGCAGGGAAAGCTGCGCATGCGCAGCCCGGGACAGGACGCGCGGCGGTGGCGCGCGTGCGCAGTCGTGGCGGGCGGAGGGGCGCGTGCGCGGTCTCGGGACGGCGTGCGGGGGGCGGGGCCTGCGTCCCGTGGCGCGACTCTGGATTGCTGCGTTGATCCCGCTCTGGCTACCCGGGTCGGCCGGTGCGCTAAGGGAGGCTGCCTGCTTGGGTCATGGATTTTGAGAATCTTTTCTCAAAACCCCCCAACCCCGCCCTCGGCAAAAAACCGGCCCCGGACGCTGAAGAAAGGTGACCCCTCGTGTTCTCATCCTCTTGCCTTGGAAGCCGTGGGCCGCGTGCGGGATCGCGGGGCGGGGCGGAGGCCGAGGCTGGGCGGGGTGGGGGCTGAGGCCAGCCGAGGCCGGGGCGGGCGGCGCCCGCGCCGCACCTGCTTCCCGGCTGGGGGCGCGTCCGCTTTCTCGCCGGCCTCCCCGGTTCCTGAAAGCCCCGGAGCGCTGCGGTTGGCAGTGGTTACCCCGGACACGTGCTGGGCTTTCTCCTAGCGATGACGAAGCTGCGAGGTTGTTAAGTAGTGATGGTTAGGTTGTGGATACCCCCGCCCACGGCCCCCGACGGCCACCAGCAAGGTGCGAGAACCGGAATGAAGCGCGCATGGAGAACGGGCCAGACTGCCGGCCAGGTGGCGCTGCCTGGTCCTCCCCTCGGTGGTGTCCAGGGTGGGGTCTGCACCGCTGTCCATTCACTGTTCATCCTTTGAGTTTGAAGTGACCTAAGTCTGTGTTCTATGGACCCCTCGTCCCAAAGCCAACCTGGACACCGTCTCCTCCTCTTCCATTTCCTTCCGGGCGTGTCTCCGGCTCCGGTGGGCTCAGCTCTTGGGTCAGTCCCCTGTTCCCGGTCATCTCAGGTACCTGGGTCGAGCTTCACCTTAGTTCCCATCAGGCAGCAGCCTTGCTGTGTGCGTACATGAGTGTGTCCTTAGTCCTCACAGTGACCTTCAGAAGGAAGCTGGGAAGCACCGGAGGCTGAGTGACCTGCTGAGGTTGCACATGGTCCATGGCAAAGCTGGGATTCGGTGGCCCAGACAGTGTAGCCTGTGCTATGGTCACCCAGCTTCTAAAGTGGAATTACCAACACTTAAAATAAGACTTATAAATATTGGAAAGAGACACTAGTTACTTGAGGTAATATGAGCATCTAAGAAAAAGAGAAATTAATTGATAAACTTTTAAAATACATAAGAGAATCTGAGGTGAATCATCACAAAAAAGAAAATAGGAAAACACAATAGCAGCTACCAACTTGAAAATGCATTGGACAGAAGAGCCATTCACAAAGTTTGACCGAAGTACCTCAGTCATTTGGAATTTGCCACCCATAGGTGAAGGATGGTATGGAAGTAGAGTGAACCCGGCTCATTTCCATCTTTTGTCCATTTTTCTGTTTGGCTCTTGGCCTTTTTGTTTCAAATTTTAGGTTCTCTATTTTACTCAATTTGTCTTAATTTTAACTAGTGGCCTTCCTCAGTGTATTAAAAGTGTAGGAGGGTATTCTGTTTTATGCAATGAAATTAATTTGTGTTTTGTGGTTTCTGAGTTTTTCCTAGTAACTGTGATGAGAAAACTTCTTATTGATTCAAAACAATTTTTTACATTTTTATTGGATACCTGCTACATAGGAGACTTGCTAGGCCTTGGAATTGTAGCAGTGAACCAAAAAAAAGACAAAAATCCTGGTATTGATGAAGCGTAGTGGGAGGCACCAGGTGATGCACAGATGTGTAGTATTTTAGATGATAAATGCCATGGAGAAAATGACAGGGTAGGGGCTTAAGAAGTACTGGTTGGATGGTTGAGAGCATGTAGATATTTTAAAGGAGGTAGTTAAGGAAAAGCCTCCTTGATAACTTTGGTAACATTTGAATCAGAACCTGAAGGAGATGAGGGCTGATGACATTGTGGAGACAGGTTTTTTGGGGGAGGGGCCCAAGGCAGAGTGAGTGTGCTGTGGTTGGGTGCAGGGAGCAAAGTGGCCAGTGTGACTACTGAAGTGGAGTCAGAGTGTAGGGCCAAAAGTCTGGGAGGTACTGGGGAGGGCTTGAGGAGGTAGGTCATGTTGGGTATTCTGCAGGGGCCATGAGGAATCAGGCATTTACTGTGAGCCACACGTGATTTACGTTTTTATCAGGGTTGCTCTGGTTGTGTTAAGAGTAGAATGTAGGGGAACAGGAGCGCCTTGGGTCATGTAGTAGCAAGAAGTAGCCAAATATGGATGTATTTTAGAAACAGAATAAATTGAATTTCCTCAGAGATTGGATAGGTGATATGAAAGAGGAATTTGGTCAGTATCATTAGAAGGATGGAGTTGCTGCGTAAGTTAGAGAATCTGGTTCAGGGAGAAGATCAAGTTCAATGTTGGGTATGTGAAGATCACGTGGCTGGCAGAGCTGTAGCTGGGGTGTATTGTATAGAAATTTGGTTTTGTTTGCTTTAAGGGGAAGGTTCTGGGATGGAGATTTGATGTTAAAGTCAGCCTCTTATGGGATGGATGATACTAGAAGCAATGAGAGGTCACCAATGATGGGAATGTAGACAGAGAGCCACAAGGACTGACATGGGAAGATGGGGAACCAGCAGAGGAGACTGAGAAGTAGCAGCTGGTGAGGGAGAAGAAATGAGGAGAGCTCTGCATTCCTGAAACTGACAGGAAGGGGTCAGCTGTGTGCCATCCTGCTCAGAGGTCAGGTGATGTGAGAGCTTATCATCGTGGACCTTAAGGAAATTAGGTGAGGATTTGGAGTGAGCAAGGAAGAACAATAGGGGAGTGGTGTTGGGGCACACACTTGTTCACTAGCGTCTTCTATTTCCCATCGTTTCATCTTTTTTGAGTTCATTTTTAGTTTTTATTTTTGCTGGAACACCCTTGGGTAATTAATTCACATGAAATAATGAATGCGTGGTCAACTTCTCATTCCTGTGAGTCTGAAAACAGTTTCTTTTTTGTCTTAACATTTCAATGTCTGTCTCTCCTCTCTGCAGAAGGCACCCCACCTTCCACCTGGCATGCCTTCTCTTCTTAACTATTTTCAAGTTCAGACAGCCTCTGGCCCCAGTTAAATGTTCCTCGTGGATGGACTTTGACCTATCACATTTATCAAAATTGCTCTGTTTTTCTTCCATGCAGGTAACTCTCAGGAGGCTGGGACACCATTGTGTCCCAGGATACAAGGCTCAGAGCTTGGTATATTACGATTACTCATTGTTTGTTGAGTGAATGGAATGATGGTTGAATGGATGATTCATGTAGCTGCTGATTCTTGAACATTACGATTGTATGATCTAGAATTTCAGCCTTACAGTTTATTCATAACACATCTTGATATTTACTGCTCATCATAATTTTATACATTATTTATCTGGAGTATTTGGAGTAGACTTTGAAATTTCTTTGAGGGGATTGAAGACAAGCCAAAGCACTAAATTTTAACACTATGGTATGGTATGAACCCTTTTCAGGTTGAAAAAACCCTTTTGTGTTATTTGATATTTTTGCTGCAGAATCGATGATGAAATAGATGATTCAGAAGTTGAAGAAACACAAGAAGAGAAAATAAAATGGGAAGTAAAACTGGAGTGTGAGCAAATTCCCAAAAAAGTAAGGTTAAGTTGGGATATTGAAAAACAGTTAGGAATGGATGTGTGAAATTAATGAGGGATCCTGTTTGTCTCATTGTAGTCAGCATTTGGAACCCAATTAACTTACATCTAGGAAACTTGGTCACACTTTTTTTTAAAGTTAGCATTCAGTAACTATGTTGTCATTTAACACAAACTGATTCTAGAAATTATTTGTATTTTATTTTTTTTCTATTTTCCCCCACATCAGATGGATAATATGCCAACATTCCTTATTTCAGAAATGAATTGTAAATTGTTTCTAAAACTTCATTCCTATCAAATTGGATTAAAATTTTTAAGAGATTTGATTTGCTAACTTAACAGCATTAACGTATCTAGCTTAAGGTCTGTATGAGTTTGCTAGGTTTGGATAACAATACCACACAAACTATGTGGCTTAGAAAGAAGTTCATTGGGGCTGGGGTTGTAGCTCAGTGCTTGCCTCACACACATGAGGCTGTGGGTTTGATCCTCAGCACTACATAAAAAATAAATACATAAAGTAAAGGTCAATCTACAACTAAAAAATTAAAATTAAAAAAAAAATCATTGTTCCATGGTTCTGGAGGCTGGAGGTTTGGGAACAAGGCATTGGCAGGGTTGGTTCCTTCTGAGGCCTGTGAGGAAGAATCTGTTTCTGGCCTGCTCCCTGGCTTCTGCTGGATTACTGGCAATTTTTGACTTTCCTTGGTTCACAGAAGTATCACCCTGATCTCTGCCTTCGTGTTCACATGACATTCTCCCTGTGTGCCTCTGTAAGTCTGAACATCCCCCTTTTTAAGGACACTAGTCATATTGGATTAGGGCCCACCCTGATGACCTCATCTTAATTAATTACATGTGTAAGGGCCTGGTTTCCAAAAAAGTCACATTTTGAAGTAGTAGGGGTTAGGACTTCACCATAAAAATTTTGGAAGGATGCAGTGCAACACAGCAAGGCCAATATCTGCTTCTCTTTTACCTCTTCTTTCTTTTGAACTTTTTCTTCTTTTTGGTACTGATGTTGAACCCAGGGCCAGTTTACCCTACATCATCCCCAGTCCTTTTAACTTATTTTGAGATAGGGTCCCGCTAAGTTGCTGAGGATGGGCTTAAACTTGAGATCCTCCCTGTTCGGCCTTCTGAGTTATTGGGATTATACATGTGTACCACCATGCCTAGCTAAACTTTTTATTTTTTAGTTGTGAACTTTAACTCTGTAGAGTTAACACCACCCATTGTACTGGCAGTGAGTCTCCTAAGACACAGGTGGACTTTCATCGGGTACTCTTCATTTAGCTTTGTCAGCGGGTACAGAAGAGAAGAGAGCAGGCTGCATCTTTGTTTCCTTGGGAAGGCTTCCAGCTGCCCACGTCAACTCTTCCTTTGCCTTTTGGGGCATGTATTGCTGCCATGGATGAGAGCGAGGCTGACACCAAGCTGCTGCCACTTCAGTTTCCCACAGATATGTATACTGCTTCAGTCACGCAGGCCCAGTCCTTCGCGATCATTAGTCCCTCAGTCTGTGTGTTAACTGCCACAGCAGACAGGCTTAGGGAACGTTGTACAGTCATCCCGAGAAACTTCCAAAAAACACTCTGTGATGGACACCTGGGTTATTCCCAAGCAGATGCTTCAGCCCAGTTCTTGTGAGCAAAGAGCTCACAGATGTGTAGTGAACACACAGATAGTGTTGTGACTCATTGAAAACAGAGTGCCCAATAGTTCTCAAGAACACGAGCAATAATGAATGTTGGCAAGGATGTGGGGAAAGGGTACACTCATACATTACTGGTATGACTGCAAATTGGTGCAACCACTATGGAAAGCAGTATGGAAACTCCTCAGAAAACTTGGAATGGAACCACCATTTGACCCAGCTGTACCACTCCTCAACATATATTGAAAGGACTTAAAATCAGCATACTACAGTGACGTAGCCACACCAATATTTATAGCAGTTCAATTCAATAACTAAGCTATGGAACCAACTTGGGTGCCCTTCAAAGATGAATGGGTAAAGAAAATGTGGTACATAGACACAATGGAATGTTACTCAGCCATAAAGGAGAATGAAATTATGGCATTTGCTTGTAAATGGATGGAACTGGAGGCTGTTTTGCTAAGTGAAATAAGCCAATCCCCCCCCCCCCACTAAAATGCAAAGGCTGTATGTTTTATGAAGGTGCTAATTCAAAATAAGGGATGGGATTAGGGAAGAACAGAAGTCTTTGGATTAGATAGGAGAGTGAAGGGAGGGGAGGGGGAGTAGGACAGAGAAGAATGAATCAGACATTACTATCCTATGTGCATATGTGATCACATGACCAGTGTAACTCTACATCATGTGCAACCAGAAGGGTCAGAAACTACACTCCATATATGTCAAAATACATTTTATTATCTTGTATAACTGATTAGAACAAATTTTAGAATTAAAAAAATTAAAAAAGTGTCCAAGTAAACACTGCAAGTGGAGAAAGCATTGCTGCCCCCTTGCTGTCTTAGCCCCTTTTTCTTCCTAGAGATGACATGACCACATAATAATACTTCATTATTGAATATAACAACTTTTGTGATCAGTGGGCATTTGGGCAGCCTCTCATTTTTGGTGGTTAGGGGCAGTGCTGCTGCCTTCTTTCACTTGTACTCTGCCATACATGTATTCTACATTTACCTTCTGCTGAATCTTAAAGAATATGAGCATCAGCTAAGTGCCCTGGTGCACACCTGTAATTCCACTCAGGGGGCTGAGGCAGGAGGATCGCAAGTTCAAGGCCAGCTTCAGCAATATAGTGAGGCCCTAAGAAACTTAGTGAGAACCTAAAAAGGGCTGGAGGTATATCTCAGTGGTTAAGCATCCCTGAGTTCTATCCCTGTACCAAAAAAGCAAATAAAAAAGTATGAGCATTACACCTAACTAGTTCAAAGCGGTGCTGCAAGTTTATATTCCTAGAGGCAGTTCTGAGAGGCTGTTTCTATTACTCCCCACGCTGGTCTGTGCTTGGTATTGCTGTCCTTGTTTTGCCATCTGAGGGGGCAGTGTATCTCCATGTTGTTTTCATTTTCCAGATTATTGCAGATACGGTTTGTCTTTTGATAAGTTTGCCATTTGGGTTTCCTTTTTTTGGTGTGACTGTTCGAGCTTTTTGTCCTTCATTAGATTACCTGTAATTTTTTTGCCTTGATTTGTAGTTCTTCTGGATATGAATGTTTTTTTATCTTCATTCTTATGGGTTATGTGTTGGAGTTACCTCCTCTTTTCATAGCTTTATTTCCATCCAGTGATATTTTTTTAAATAAAAACATTCCTAATTTTCATAGTCAGTTTTTAAAATGTTTTCCTTTATTTAGTGCTTTAGGGTTTTGTTTAATTATCCTAAGATAATGAAAATATTCTTTACATTGTCTTCTAAAAGCTATTATTTTACCTTTCACATTGAAGTTTATAATCAGTGTGAAGTGTTGGGACTAATTTTGTTTTACTCTTTTTGTAATTACCACATCTATTTGTTCTAGCACCATCTATGGGAGGTTAAAGGGATGTTTTTTCCTGTGGATTTTCATTGTTACCTTTGTCAAAATCAAGTGTGCATCTTCCACTGGTTTGTCCCTTCCCCAAGACCACACTGCCTTCATTACCATGGCTTTATAATGAATTTGATGTTAGGTGAGCAAGTCTTTTCTCTTTGTTTTTCTTCTTTTTGAGTATCTTGACTCTTCTAAGCCCTTTGCACTTCCATATAAATTGTAGAATCAGTTTGTGAATTCCACAGATAATCCTGGTAGGATTTTCAAAGGGAATGCATTGAATCTATAGATCCTTCAGGGAAGAATTGAAATCTTTAAAATATTGTCCAGTCTTTATGCCTTCCTGAGTTTTGCTCAGTAGTTTTATTTGTTACATTTTTCGCTAGATGGTTGATAAAACTATTGTAAGTTACTTATTTATTTATTTATTTATTTATTTATTTATTTATTTATTTTGATGCTGGCAATTGAGCCCAGGTCCTTGTGCATGTCAGGCAGGTGCATTGCCACTGAGCTCTGCCTGCAGCCCTACATCTTCAAAATATCGTTTTCTAGCTCTTAGTTTCTCATTTGGTCATTATACACCCCCATGTAGGAATGTGAAGGAGATAAAATTTTTTTTGTTAACATTTCTGAAAATAATCTTGAATTTATCCTCTTGATTGATAGTTTGGCTGCAATAGAATTAAGTTTGAGATCATTGTTGAGTTCTCTCTTACTGTCCAGTGTGGCAAGAGGAATTGGTTCTAGTTCCTTTATGAGTGTCCTGTTCTCTCTGGAAGCTTGTAGGTTCTTCGCTTTATTGTTGTTCTTAAGTTGGATGAGACTGTGAAGCTTTTTCATTTGTTGTGCTCTGGGAGTTTGACTTTTACTCATATCTTCATGTATAAAGATCTTTCTTTTATTGCTTATGCTTGTCTTTTTTTCTTTATAGTCAAAGAAATTTCCTCTTTCTATTTAACTTTATTTCAGAAATCAGTTTAACTATTTAAGAGCTCTAAGGTGAGGAGGGACCGAAAATAACTTTGAGAATTTAGAACTAAGGGGAACTATACAGATTATATGGTTTATTTGTCCATTACCTTAGTTTTGAATCAAGAACTTGGGTAATGAGGACAAGAGCACACACACTTTTAATTGTCTGAAATTGTTATACAGGCAGTATAAATTTTGAATTGTGTTTTTTACTATACTTAAAAATTGGGGGCTGGGGTTGTGGCTCAGAGGAAGAGCGCTTACCTGGCATTCGTGAGGCACTGGGTTCAATCCTCAGCATCCCATAAAAATAAAATAAAGATATTGTGTCCACCTACAACTAAAAAAATAAATATTAAAAAATTGAATTATTTTATAGCATTGATTTTTGAAGTTTTTTTATGTATTTATATACAGGATGCAGGATGGTGTTATGGCTTTAATAGACCTGACTGTATAATAACACATTTTTTTCAAATTTTAAAGGTTTGCTTATATTCTAGATTTTAGAAATTTTGATATTTTGTGCATTATTTTTAAATTTAGAGTTCTTTTCCTTGGAATCATCTGGTTTTTCTGGACCAGTTTTTCATTTATTCCTGCTTTTTTTTTTTTTTAATAGGTTGAAACCTCAGTCAGTGATGGTGTTTGCATTAATACCCATTTCCAGAGCATTCTTTGTTGTTGTTTTAATATTTTTTTAGTTGTTGAAGGACCTTTATTTTTATTTATTTATATATGGTGCTGAGAATTGAACCCAATGCCTCATACATGCCCTACCACAGAGCCACAATTCTAGCTCCTTATTTTGGCTTTTTAATAAGCATTTTCTGTAGAACAAGACAGCACGTAGTTTAGGTTTTTTATTTTATTTTATTTTTTAATATTTATTTTTTTAGGTGTAGATGGACACAACACAATACCTTTATATTTATGTGGTGCTGAGGATCGAACCCGGGTCCCAAGCGCTCTACTGCTGAGCCACAATCCTAGCCCCTATTTTAGGTTTTTTTAAAAGTTGAGAAGTAAAATTGAGGATATTATATAGCTATGTAGGTAATTAAAAGAGAAAACATTTTATTGGTAAAATTCAACATAATAGTAATTTGAGTTTTTGTAATACAGGTCTTCTAATAAGAATAATGGGATTCTTTGTAGGAAAATTGTTTGCTTAATTGGGGTTCAAAGTTACTGTTACCTATCATCAAAATTGATTGTAAAGATTCATGTTTTACTGATGTTTTCTGGAATTGTATCTGTGTCAATTCTGAAGGTCTTTTGATTATAGATAGGTACTGCTAAATACTGGTGTCAGTTCACCTTCATGTGTTTTTTTGTTTGTTGTTAACCCAGGGGCACTTAACCACTGAGCCACATCCACAGCCCATTTTAAATTTACTTAGAGACAGGGTCTCACTGAGTTGCTTAGCATCTTGCTTTTGTGGAGGCTGGCTTTGAACTTAGCCATCCCCCTGCCTTATAGCCTCCCCAGCCACTGGGATTACAAGCGTGTTTTTTTTGTTTGTTTGTTTGTTTGTTTGTTTTTAGTTATAACTGGACACAATATCTTTATTTTATTTATTTGTTTTTGTGTGGTGCTGAGGATGGAACTCAGGGCCTCACACATGCTAGACGAGCACTCTACCGCTGAGCCCCACCCCAGCCCGACAAGTGAGTTGTTTTAATTGGTGCTGAGGATGGAACTCAGGGCCTCACACATGCTAGACGAGCACTCTACCGCTGAGCCCCACCCCAGCCCGACAAGTGAGTTGTTTTAATTGAGTATATTCATTGCCTGGCAGGCATTCATGGAACTTTATTAGATTCTTCCTTGGTCTTCGTGGAAGTGCCTCTCTGGCACAAGTAGGTGGATTTTGAAGTGGCACTCTCCTTTGTCCTTGTGTTGGGTATGTACAAGTACTGCTGGGACTGCAATTGGAGTTGTGGCAGTGGAGGGCTTGCTCCTGCTTTCACTTTGGACAGCAGCACCGCTGACATCTGCCAGCTTGTCAAGAGCCAGGACACCACTGAAATCATTTGCCTTATTTTAAAATTACACGGTGAAGTTTCTCCCAATTTGTTAATGTGTTTGAGCAGCTGTTCTTATCCAAAGGCCAACTCTCTTGAAAACTTCAATTTTCAGAACACATTTCTTCAATTGCTGCAATCAGTGTGACTCAGTTAACTTGCCACCTACTTCTTTGGCTAGCAAGTGAACCACTAGAAACTTAACTTTGGTTATAGCCTTGCTTTTGTTTTTTTGTTTCTTTGAAGAAAGAAATCTGTGTTGAAATAACCTGTTTTCAATTTTCTGATTTTCCTGACAATTGCTCTCTTGTGGTGGTAGTATTGTGGTGAATACACAGTATTTTAATGTCAGCATGTACTATGTTATTTGGCACCACTATCATTCCATAATAACTGTGACACTTTGCCATCTACTTCAACAGTAAAATGATCCGTACTTCACTGTGGAGGCCTGGGTACCCACATGAGAAGCCTTAGCTTTCAGCAGATGATATATTTAATTTCTTTGAGTAAACCCCGCCCCAAGCTGAAAAGTTCCTGGTTGGTTGTCTTCTGGTGAATGGTGAGAATTTGCATAATAGCTTTGTCTTTTCTTGGTAGAATTTTAGTTCATTCTCATTTGTAGCTCAGTCTCTCACTTTCCATTCTAAGGCCAGCCCTAAGAACATAACTTCCTGTCAAAACTTTTTCAAACTCTCTGAATTACTTCTCGCACACACAGTTATCCACAGAGTCATTTGTACTCAGTTTTATTTCTTTGGAGGAAGCCTTATTCATTCAATAGACCATAGTGATCAAAACCAAAAAATAACCCTTTCACTTGAGAAAAAAATTTATTTAATTTAAACTACTTTACAAAAGGAGAGAAGCGTAATATCATGTTTTTATACTTCTTTTTTTCAGTGCCGAGAATTGAACCCAGGGCCTTGCACAAAAGCAAGTGCTCTACCACTGAATTATGTCCCCAGCCCTTTATAAAATTTTATTTCAAGACAGAGTCACAATGTTTCCCATGCTGGCTTTGAACTTGTGATCCTCCTACCTTAGCCACCCAAGTCCCTGGGATTTTAGGTGCGTGCCACTGTGCCCTGCGTCATGTTTGTGTACTTTGTAAATTACACACAGAACAACAAACTGAAGCTAAGTTTATAACAAGCTAAGTGAAGAAAAGTCATCGGTCATTTGAATCTTATGTATTTCAGTGCCCTCTGGAAAGAATCATTAGCAATATTCATCTCTAATAAAATAACATAATTGATGGTCCTGGCTTTATTAATGTTGCCAAATCATCATTCAGTACGAACCAGGCATGCTTTTGCTGTGGCAAAAGGAGTCTGCTCTGGCATTTAGACCTGTGTGTTTGTTTGTGTAAGTGGGAGCACATAATCATTCATGTGGATTGTTGTGATATTTTGAATCAGATACACTGGAGGAAGTCTCAGTGCATTTGATTAAACTAAACTTCATGGAGATTACTGCATAGTGGATAATATTTTGGTTTCCTCTATACTTGATAAAGGCCAAAATCAAGGTAAAGATAATAATCTATCACAAAGTTGGCCAGCATTTCCATGAAATACCAGTTAGTGAATCTTCAACCTTGTGGGCCATGTTGCCTCTGTCACCACCAAGACAATACAAAGTGCATAGGTGTGACAGTATTCCAGTAAAACTTTATTTACACCATGTATGATAGCACATGCCTATAAACCCAGTGACTCAGGAGGCTGAAGCAGGAAGATCAAAAGCCAGCCTGGGCAACTTAGCGAGATCCTGTCTCAAAATAAAAAGATACGGGGAGCTGGATATGTTATTCAGTGATAGAGCACTTACCTAACGTGCAAACCTCAAAAAGCAAACACAACACACAAGCAAAAATCCACTTCATTTACAAAAACAAATGGCCAAACTCAAGTTTGCCAACCCTTAATTTGTCAATCCACAAGTTAAATTTATCCTGTGGTAAAGGTACTCTTCTGTGAAGACTTGAGTCAAGGAATGTAGTAACCTGAAAGCGGTAGATGAGTTGGAGTTTTTTCTAGTGCAATGAAGATAAAATATACATTGAAGTCATTGTCAGAATAACAAACTTCTTTAGCCCAAGAATTCTTTAAGCAGGCAGCAAGTTCATTTCTAGGTTTACAATCAGTCCTCTGGTGTATGATTCCTAGACTTGAAGTTAACCATCAAAAGTAAACCATTAAGTTATTCTTGATTTTGTTTGTTTGTTTTGTTGCCTTAGTTATCACATGAAAGTAAATAAAAGACCAGGTCCACAAAGTATGCTGTGTGTGTGTGTGAGAGAGAGAGAAAGAGAGAGAGAGAGAGAGAATGTGTTTGTGATGCTGGAGTAGAACCCAGGACCTCACACACGCTCTGAAAATGTTCTACTACTGAGCTACATCCCCAGCCCCTCCACAGCTTGCTTTGGAGCAGGATCTTTGGCCACTGTAATGGCAGGCATGACATCTCCTTACATCAGAATAGCAACCCTTTTGTGCTTGGTCATTTAAAAAAAAAAAAAAACTTTTCATTTAAAATGCACTGTACATTGTACACGTTAATTATATAACAATATACTATGTCACCACCTAAATAACCAGTACTTGGGATTTTTTTTTTTTTTTTTTTTTTTTTTTGCAGAAATTCTATGAGGTTATCTATTATGATCAGTCTGGGCTCCCCATCGCTGGGTTTCTGTTCCATTGGGTGCTTGGGTTTTCTGCTGTTGCCTTGGAACATGACTAGTAACAGGGTAGAGAACTGGTCCTAAAGGTAAAATAGGGCTGGCAGAGTGTACAAATCCCTGGGATTTGACCCCCTGCACCACAAAGCTGGTGAACAAGTGAATGAATGCTGAGTCTTACAGAGAACAGGGCAGGTCTTTCTTCTTGTGGTGTTTGCTGACACCACTGCTGTGAATTCCAGGAGAAGGACTTGCCTTGGTAGCTGTGATGTATCTTAAGTCAAACTGGGATATTACAGTTTGTGAGATGCTTTTTGGAATACTAAATTCCTGAACTGGGACATTTAAACTTAATCATCACTGCAGAGAAAGAAATGCACTGTGAGAATTGTAATCCTATAATCCCCTCTTATCCAGTAATTAAGGTAGGGGGTTTAGACTTTAATTCAGTAAAAGCATACAGTGTAGAAATTTTGAATCTTCTCTCAAATTATCTTTAAGGATGGGTATGTCAGGCTGGTTTGTTTGTTTTTTAATTCTGAAAAATTTCAAGTATGTAAAAGTGGTGAACATAGTATTTGAACCCCATCTGCCCATCACGGAGTATCAACAATGATCCATTCATGACCAGTCTTATTTCTTCTATGTTACCAAGTTGTTTTTAGCCTTGCTCAGTTTTTAAAATTGGAATTTTAATTTTTCACTTAGTTTAGGCATTCTGGAAACTCCACAGCATCACCAAAGGTTTTGCTCCGCAGAAAATCAAGAAGTAAAGACTATGATTCCTACAGTGATAATGATGTGTGCAGCCTGGAAACAGAGGACAATTTTGCCAAAGAGCTTCAGCAGTACATAAAAGCTAAAGAGATGGCAAATGCTGCTCAGCCCCTACCACTTTCTGAAGAATCTACAAAGAAAGAAGGAGCAAAAGATAGCCGGCAGGGTAAGCACCAAGCTATTATACCTCTTAAAAGTCTGACAGAGAAGCAGTCACAGTTGCCCATATATTGGCACTGGGGTTCTGCGCTTACCTCATGTTAGGGTTGTGGTTTTCATGGATCTTTTCATAGGTCTTGCATGGTCTCAGACCCCACTTGTGATCTGACCAGGCCATGTGCGAATGCTCACTGTTCACATGAGGAGCTGGGGGATTGCAGGCAGGCTTTTGTCAAAGATTCTGTAGGTATCTAAAGGGAGAAGGCTAACACCCTGGCTTTTGCACGTGTGGAGACAGGAAGTGCCTGTTTGCATTGCTGTCACTTAAAAAGTGGTGGCTGGAATGGCTGTATGTCAGACTACATGCAGAAATGTATTCTTTTACACTATTAAAATGGGTTTTAACATAGATAGGAGGGCAAATGACAATTATAAATGAAGTTCTTAATGCTTTCCTTTTACTATATTTTTTCCTGCAAGTGTTTCTTCAAAACACATCTGTAGACTAATTTATAATTTATAAAAAATACTTCCAGTGAAAAATCTGTGTTGAGTGAGGTCATGTGAAACATTTGAATTTTTTTTTTCTCTTGCAGTGCTGTGGCAATTCCTAATTAGATCATCATACCCTGAACACTTCCAAAGGATCTGGCTTGTAGATTACAAGACTGATTTCATCAGTTATCTTGCTTCCCCCCCCTCCCCCAATAATATTTCAGGGCAGAGGCCTTCTGTGACATCAAGGCAGCACAAAGGGCCTCCCCCTTCAAACCCCAATTCTTGTAATTACGTCATATTTCAAATATGTCACTCAGAGTAATAGTCATGAGTTTATTAACAGTGACTGGAAGAAGGAAAGGGGGACGTTCTTAAAAGAGAGAGTAGATCCTCTCAGGAGAAGGATAGTATTCTCCTCCTGCTCTCCAGTTTTGTTTTATTCCAGAAAGTCCTGCCCAGGTCCACCTTGACTTTTGATTGACAGCAGAATGACCTCAGACTTTCAAGTCACCATTGCCATGACCTACAACTGTAGGTCATTTTTGTCCCATGCTAACGGGTTCTAATTCAAACCTGTTTTTACAGATTATGGTTAGAGGGAATTATCTTCCTGAGTTCTGGGATCTCATCTGTATAAGGGTCACAAAAGTGTGTGTGTGTTTGCGTGTGTTTCCCATGGCTTCAGGGTAATTTTTTTTCTTTTTGTCTGCATTTTGAGCCTGCATAACCCCTGCAGATAGCAGGTAGTTTACTGAGGAATGTAACATATCCTGCTGACTTAAGCCAGGCAGGGCTGCAGGTAAATTGCTTTTTAAAAGAAGATGCATATGGATCAGCACTTAAGTCGTTTTAAAAATAAACTTTCTTGTTTTTAGCTACTAAACAAAAAAATAAAAACCCTAAAGCTGGTCACAAGCATGGTAAACAGAAGAAAATGAAACGAAAGTGGCCTGGGCCTGGAAACAAAGGACCAAATGCCTTACCGAGGAATAGTGGCTCACAGAAAGAGGTATGAGAACATATGCTCATAGGGTACCCGCATGCTTGCAGGATTTCATCTCAAACCTCAGTGACAGGAATTGCCGTTGATGTTGTCAGGTGGGAGCGCTCCTCAGAGTCAGTTATCCAGAGGTGAGGTCCCCACCATCAGTGGGCTCTCCGTGGTCCTCTGGCTCACCTTTGAGCATCCTTCCTTCTCACACTGGCTGCCAACACCCATTTTAAGCCTTGGCGTTCCCTGTTGTCCCTGAATACATGAGCACATGGCCTTTGATTTTTGAGTGTTGCCGAAAGAAGATAAAATAGCTCTGAAGACATTTCAAGGCCACAGAAGGCACAAAGTTTACTTTATTGCAGTCCCTCACCTGTGGGTTTCTAACAAGTGCTATTTCTGAGCATTGCCTTACTAAGTCTCCCACCCCCTGTCATCCTGATATGTTGATTTTTGCTTTGTAGAGGTTCTCTTCCTTGGTCTGCAGATGTATTTAGGGTAGAACAATCAGTGAGTCCTCTGAATTCTGCTTTTCTGAAGGCTTTAAAACTGGTTAGCAATTTTTTTTATTAGACTTGGTCACAGCCTCCTGTGTGGGGGACTAAAATATTAGAAGTACCAGATATTAGTTGGATGCAGTAGAGTGTACCTTGTACCAGCTACCTGGGAGACTGAGGCAGGAACTTCACTTGAGCCCAGTAGTTTGAAACCAGCCTGGGCAGTGTAGCTAGACCCCTTCTCAAAACAAAGAAAGCAAGTTTCGTAAATTGAAACACATTTATATGAAATTTATCCCTGCTTCTGTATTACAAATGAGAAATCTGAAGCTCAAGGGTTCAGTGACTGCCCATAGTCAGCTAGGACCACACCAGGGCTGGCTGGTTTCCTCATTCTATTCCATGCTCACAACTGTTTGGTTACATTGACTCACCTGATGATGCAGCCGGATCTGACAGCCCTTGCACACTGAGAGCTTGGTTATGTTAATTAACTTCAGCTGATCTGTATCCTCAGCTCACACCTGTGAACATTTCGTGAAAACTATTGATTTCACTGCTTTTGTCCATTCTATGATTTCCCAAATTTGTCTCCATTAATCTAGAGATCTTTGGCCCTAGGATTCACTTTTTATCACAAGTAAAGTTGCTTTCATGTTTACTTTTTTCATTCATTTTTACAAAAGAAGGGGAAAGTATAATAAAATATTTAAATTACACAAGTACTAATATTCAGTGATGGAATGCTGTTGAAATTTTTTAAAAAAATTATAAACTGATATACAAAAGTCCAAATCTTAACATGTGAAGGCCATTTTAGGAGATTTAGGCTGGGCACAGTTAGTGCACACCTGTAATCCCAGCTGCTTGGGAGACTGAAATAGGAGGAACACAAGTTTCAGGCCTGCCTCGACAACTTAGCAAGACCCTATCTCAAAATAAAATAAAATATAGGCTTGGGGTGTAGTTCAGTGATAGGGTGCCCCTGGGTTCAAGTCTTAGAAACACACACACACACACACAAAGAGGAAGAACAGACACACATTAATATTTTAAAGGTAGATTAATTTTGTGAACAAAATAAAATATTTTTATTTTTCTCATATTTGATGTTTTGTTTTTGTTTTTAAAGGAAGATAAACCTAAAGAGAAGCAGCAGCATGTGAGAATGAGTCAGGGATTCATCAACCAACATACAGTGGAACGCCAGGGAAAACAAATCTGCAAATATTTTCTTGAAAGGAAATGTATTAAGGTATAAAAATATGTGAGCAAAAATATACTAAAATGGCTGGGTGTGATGGTGTACAACTGTAATCCCAGCAGTTTGGGAGGCTGAAGCAGGAGGATTGCAAGTTCAAAACCAGCCTCAGCAATTCAGACCCTGTCTCAAAAAAATAATAATAATAATAATAAAAGGACTGGGGATGTGGCTCAGTGGTTAAACACCCCTGGGTTCAGTCTCTAGGACAGGAAAAAAAATTGTGTGTGTGTATACATACGTATATACATGTACACACACTAAAATGTAAGGTGATAATAAAAATGTACTCATATTCTAAATAAAACATACTGCTGTTTTCGTTTGACACTCTCATCATATTTGTAGGATTTGATAACTGCTTCCTCCTGGAGAAAGTTTTGTTAGAAAATTTTAGTGAAGTATTCTTTTATGTTTAAAAAATAGAAAAAATTTTAAATATACTTTATTTTTGTTTTAAGAGTGAGAGAGAGTGAGAAAGAGGGAGAGAGAGAGAGAGAATTTTAATATTTATTTTTTAGTATTTGGCGGACACAACATCTTTGTCTGTATGTGGTGCTGAGGATCGAACCCGGGCCAGGCGCACTATTGCTTGAGCCACATCCCCAGCCCAAATATACTTTGTTTTTAAAATGTTTAAGGCTTATGAAAATTTTAAGCAGATATGTATCATGAGCTTATGAAGTAACACGTTAAGAATTAGACAATATTCTAAGACCTTAAAATCTTTCTATAATTATTTGCTTATTTAAAGTTTAGTAGGAATTGTAGTTACTTAAGTAAGAGAAATAATAACTTGTCTCTGTTTTGTTTTATTTTGTTTGTTTTGTGGCCCAGGGAGACCAGTGTAAATTTAATCATGATGCAGAGATAGAGAAGAAGAAGGAAATGTGTAAGTTTTATGTACAGGGTTATTGTACCAGAGGAGAAAACTGTCTATATTTGCATAATATCCTTTATCACAAGATACAATAACTTTACTCTCCATAGGTATTTATATGAATGTTTTAAATGTGCAAATTTTTAATGAAGCCAGTGTTGAAGCTATAACATTATACTATATAAGCTCAACTTAGTATCAAAGTGGTTAAGTTGTACATAGATTACCAACACCCCCACCCCCCACCCACCCCCGTAAGAACGAAAAGAGGGATTGTTTAGAAAATCTCTCAAATGAAGATCCTTTTTGTTCAACCCAGTAGTATAGTGGGTTCACGAGACCTACCCATCTCCCAGAAAGATATCCTCAGATTTTTTTGCTGACATTTAACTAACTGGATTTGTACTCATATAGGGTACTTTATTAGGAAAAAAAGCAGGGATTGCTTAATTTGTTGTGCTTGTTTTCGGTATATGGCGTAGACATCTTGTAAAAATATGGAACTTAAACCCTTGAGAGTGACAGCATCTTTGGTCACCACAAAATTAGTTTTTGTTTATATAAGGCTGGGGGAGGGGTATTTCAGTGGTAGAATGCTTGCCTAGCTTGTGTGAAGCACTGGGTTCGATCCTCAATACCATATAATAATAAATCAGTAAGATAAAGGTATTGTGTTCATTTACAACTGAAAAGAAATTTAATTTAAAAAAAAAACAAGGCCAGGAGTCTTCAATTCTAACTTTTCCTTGAAAATAATATTAAAGTTGTAAAAATGTATTTATTTTAGTACCGGGGATTGAACCCAAGGGCACTTCACCACTGAGCTGTATTCCCAGTCTTTTTTTTAATTTTAAAATAGGGTCTCAGTAAATTGCTGAGGCTGGCCTCAATCTTGCATCCTCCTTCTTCAACCTCCCAAGTTGCTGAGATTATAGGTCTGTACCTCCAGGCCCCTCTAATTTTTATATTTTAAATAGATAATTCAGTATTTCTACTTGCAAGAAAAGTCTTTATGTAGGAAAATTAATAACAAATTATTTAGTTTGAATAAATTTGTTTACTTCCTTAACATTTGGTTCACATGAATATCCTTGCAAGTTTTACCATACAGGAACAAAATGTTATCAGGGAGAATATTGCAAGTTTTCACATGCTCCACTTACTGCTGAAACACAGGAACTGTTGGCTAAAGTAAGTACAGTTTTAATAATTTTTTATTAATATTTATTTTTTAATAAAAATTTGTTTAAATAATAATAAGTCTTATAAGTTAGTATATTAGATATATTAGGACTGATAATTATCCAAGAATTTATTTCCATTTGGAAAATTATTTATTAGTGTGTAAGTGTATTTTATATTATTTATTTACTTATTTCTGTTATTGGAGATTGAACTCAAGAGTGCTTTATCATTGAGCTACATCCTCAGTCCTTTTATTTTGTAATAGGGTCTCACTAAATTGCTAAGGGTCTTGCTAAGTTGCTGAGGCTGGCCTTGAACTTGTGATCCTCCTGCCTCAGCCCCCTGAGTTCCTGGGGTTACAAGTATGTGCTCCCATGCCTGGCTTGTTTATTTTTTCTTGTAGCTAAAAGGAATATTTATATTCATTGCTGACATAAATTATAATGTTCTGAAAATCTTCAGTGGAGTTAATTTTAATACCTAAACTAAAGTAAGGGAAGCAAAGCAATTAAGAGAAGTGGTACTTCTATTATAATGATTTAAGCCAGATTGGATGGTGTACACCTGTAATTCCAATGACTTGGGAGGGTGAGACAGGAGGATCACAAGCTCTAGGCCAGCCTCAGCGAGAGCCTGTCTCAAAAATGTTAAAAAATGAGCGGGGGCTGTAGCTCAGTGGTAGAGCACCCCTGGCTTCATTCCCCAGTATTGTATCATATCATGGGATGGGGTGGGAAATAAAACAAAACAAATAAAATGGCATATTTTGGGAAAGTTAATATGCCATGGGTTGATAAAGATTTTAGAGTTACATCAAAGAATACTAGTAGTAATTTCAAAATATTTTCTTCAGTATTCTTTTGGTCTGTGAGAAAAGATTATTGAGAAATTGTAGTCACTTGTGTTCTTTCATTTATCATTTATTAGACGGAGGTGGTCTCTTCAAAATTAAATGGAATATATATACAATAGAAGTTCTTTTGAGCAAAAAAAGAAAAATAAAATGTTCCCTTGATGTTGTATATATACATGGTGGAGGGACTCAAATGAGCTCTTTATGGCTTATTTTATGAGGACACTAATTTGATTCATGAGGGCTTACCTTTGGGTTTAGAATTTCAACATATAAATTTTGGGGACTGACAAACATTCAGACCATAACAGAGATTGTTCCAGATAAAAATAAGTTAATGAAACATAATTACCAAATAAAGTAAGTGATTCTTGATAATGACTGATCTAGAAAAAGAAAGCTACAAAGGATAATTGGAGAAATTTCCATATAAATGGTATATTAACTATAATGTTATGATATCAATATAAGGTATCTTGGGAAGAATAATGCTATTCTGTTATTGTATAAGAGAATTTCCTCTTCATGGAAGATGCAGGATGAATATTTAGGTGTTGAACTTACTTTCAATTGGTGCTTATTTTTAAACATTTTTGTGTTGTAAAATATGAGAAGTTACTCTGGAATTAGAAATTGTGCTAAAAATATGTAATTATTATTTTTATGAAACATGGGAAAATTATAAGTGTAATATTGATTTTTCATTTCCTCTTGTAGTATATTAGGTTATTATTAGGATGAATTTTGCTGGAATCATCTAAAAAGTATAAGAATGACGGTGTACCTAATTAGACATTAATAGGTATAAAAATTATTATGTAATTTTTTTTCCCTATTAGGTTTTGGATAGTGAAAAGAAGTCATGCAAATAAAATAGACATAAAAAGGTAAAAGAATATTACTACTTATTGTCTGTATCTAAAAATATTACAAAATACATATTCACAGATGTGTGGCTCTCCATCTTTCCTTCTCCCCACCTGAGTTTGTCATGGATGTTTGTGTTCTTCACTTGTCTTTCTGGTATTCACCCAGTATGTGTAATTCACTGAACATAGGTTTAGTTCTGCTTATGGTAACAGTGTCTTACTCTATATGTTAATGGGAGATTTGCTATTTTCACTCAACCCTATGCTTCTAAAATCCATTCATGTGGATGCATGCAGCTATCATTTATTCATTCATTTTAGTCTTATATAGCATTTTATTTTATGAACATGTTATAATTTATTATACTATTGGTGGAAATTTAGGTTATTATTAGTTTTTTAAAATGTAAAGTGTTATTATAAATATTCACATACAAACTCCACGTATTAATGTCCATGGTGTATACCAAGGAGTAGAATTGTATCAATTTAAGATAGTAAAGTATACCAAGGAAAGCAAAGTAATTAAGAGAAGTAGTACTCCTGTTACAAAGAGTTTTAAAGGGAAAGTTGAGTCATGGTTGATAAATGTTTTAGAATTACATCAAATAGTCAAGTAGTAATTTCAGAGTGTTTTCTTCAAGTATTGTTTTGGTCTTTGAGAAAATAGCAGAGCCCTAGTTAATATCCCATAAAGTGTATGTACAGAACTCCTTGCCAATACTTGTACTGTCAGTACTCTAATTTTTTTTTTCTTTTTAGACCAAAAAGTTTTGTTTGCGTGAAGTCCAGCATCTTTTCTTACATTTATTGGCTTTTCAGTTTGATTTTTGGTGAAATGTCTTCTAATAGTCTGCCTTTATACACTGACTTTATGAATTCCTGATATAGTTAGTCCTTTGAAGAAGGCGGGCAGGTATTCTCACATTTTGCTGGCTCTTTTTCACTTTCTTTGAGCCCGACTAATTTTGGCAGAATACTTTTTCTTTATGGTTGATATTATGTCTGTGTCTTTTTTTTAAATTCTTCCCTATCTTGAGGCCATGAAGTCATTTTAAGTGTTGGCATTTTGCTTTATACATTTATATTTTAATTCATTGGGAATTTTATCAGTGAACAGTTGCCACAATAATGGTTTTTTAAAAACAGTGTGATACTTTCAGTAACATAATGTTTATTTTTTGTGCATCTTCAAGCTGATCTCAGCTGGCCTTGGCAGGATTGGCTCTGCCTCCTGTAGCAGGTCTGCTTGGCAGTCCTGCCCGCCTTGGTCTGACTCTCTGTGACTTCTCATGGGGATTAGCAGAATCTCTAGAGGGCAAAGCCACGTTGCCATCACTTTTTAACCACTCATCAGCCAAAGTTAGCCACGTGGCCAGGCCCTTTGTACTTGAGATGTGGGAAGAACTATTAAATGGGAAAAGGAAGAAGTGAGGCGACTTGATTTCTTTTCTTCTTAATGGTATGAGATAGGGACTTCATTCTGCTCTTTTTTGTTCTCCTTTTCCCCCTGTACCAATAACCAATCTCCCAAGTATAATTTAATTAAAAAAGAATGTTTGCCCCACTAATTTGTAATCCCCCTCTGGTGTGTGTCATCTGTTTCTCTAATATTAAACTACTCTAATTACTGTAATAACACTTATGTGACTGTGTTTGTCTGTCTTTCTTTCAGTCCTGGGGATGGACCCAGGGCCTCACTCATGCTAGGCAAATATTCTACCACTGAACTGTAGCCCCAGCCCATCAGTCATTTTGATTACAGTTTTTCGGATAGAGATGAAGTGATATCTCATTGTAGTTGTAGTTTGCATTTTCCTAATGACTGATGATGTTGAACGTCTTTTCATATGATTATTGCTGTTAGTCAATTCAGATCTTTACCCATGTTTTAACTGGTATGTTTTCTTATGAAGTTCTTTATATATCTTGGCTCTAGGTCCTGTATTAGATAATATGATTTGCAGATATTTTGTCCCAATTTGTATGTAGCTTGTTGTGTTTTGTTAATGGTTGGTTAATGGTGTCTTTTTGAAGTATAAAACTTTTCATTTTGATGTAGTACAGTTTATCAGTTTTTTTTGTTTTGTGGATCATGCCTTTGCTGTTATATCTAAGAATTCTTTGCCTAACAAAAGGTCACAAGGTTTGGTCTTAAGTTTTTTTCTAGAAGTTTTCTAGGGTTAACTCTTACATTTAATAAGTCTGATTGATTTTGAATTAATTTGTGGGAATCATGTGTTAAGGGTCTAAATTAATCTTTTTAAATGTTAAGTACCTAATTGTCCCAGTACCATTTTTTAGAAAGACTACCCTTTTCCCATTGAGTTCCCTTGGTACCTTTGTTAAAAATTAATTGACTATAAATGTGTGGGTTTATTTTTGGATTCTCATTTGTGTTCCATTGACCCGTGTGTCTGTCTTACAGAGTGTCACATTGTCCTGATGGCAAGTTCTGAAGTAAGGAGTTATAAGATGGACACTGTGGCATGCACCTTAAGTCCCAGCTGCTCAGGAGGCTGAGGAAGGAAGATGTCTTGTGCCTAGGAGCTTGAGACCAGACCAGGCTACATAGCAGAACTATGCTTCAATTTTTAAATTTAAATACAGAGTTTTGGGGTATTGTGGCATATGTTTATGATTTTCTTTTCTTTCTTTTTTTTATGGGGGGAAGAGGATACTGGCCATTGAACTCAGGGGCACTCGACCACTGAGCCACATCTCCAGCCCTATTTTGTATTTTATTTAGAGACAGGGTCTCACTGAGTTGCTTAGCGCCTCACTTTTGCTGAGGCTGGCTTTGAACTCACGATTCTCCTGCCTCAGCCTCCCAAGCTGTTGGGATTACAGATATGCACCACCATTCCCAGCTTCTTTTCTTCTTGAAGTCTTCAGCAATTACAGTTATACCTACCTTTTTATGCTCTTATATTGAATGCTTTCTGTTTTTCTTAGTCAGCTTGTCTGGAGATTTGACAGTTACATTATCCTCTATACAGAATCTACTTTGCATTGTTAATTCTATTTTATATTATATTAATTTCCATTTTAACTAGTTGTCCTTTATTGAATCATTCCTTTTACATTCTTTGACCTTATTTTGCCCCAAGATTACTTGCATTTCTTCTTTTCTAGCCTACCTCTAACCCGACAAATTTCCCTTAAACACACCATGCCACTTACATCCCAAAAGTTGCGTCTCTTTCATTAAATATTTTTTTGTCAAGGTAACATAGATCACTTCAAAAGTCAAAAGTCCTGGTTGAGGGTGAGGCTCAGTGGTACAGGGCTTGCCTAAAATTTGCAGGCCTTGGGTTTGATCTCAACACCACAAAACAAAACAAAACATCCCACAAGGGACTCAACAAAGGTCATCCTGGGTAAAACAACAGAACAGCAGTTTTTAGGATAATTTCTTAGGTGCTGAAAATTTCCTACCAAGTTCAATGCTCATTCCTTATTTAAAAACAAAAAACCCCAAACACTTAAAATAGAAACAGATACTTTTTAGATTTGATTTTTATTGTAGTAAAATGCATTGTTTACCATCTTAACCAGTTTTAGTTACACAGTTCCGTAGCGCTGAGTATACACGTATTGTTTTCTGTCACCACCCTCCATCTCCAGAACTGAAACTCTGCGCCTTCCCATTCCGCTTGTCCCCAGACCCTGGAACTGCCATTCATCCTGTTTTCTGTATCTGCTTTCAACTACTGTAGGTTTCTCATATAAGCAGCATCCTTATATGAGTGTTGATCCTTTCTGATTTATTTCACTTAATGTCCTCAAGGCTCGTTTGTACTGTAGCATATGAGAATTTCCTCTCTCCATGGCTGTGAACATGTAATACCACATTGTGCTCTCATCTGTGTGTGGATACCTGGGTCCCCTCTGGTAAACAACACTGCTGTGAACATGGCTGCACAGTTCTCTTTAAAACTCTTGCTCTCAATTCTTCTGGGTATACACCCTGCAGTGGTTACTGGATCATGTCATAATTCTGTGTCTAATTCTTGAGGAATGACCATATTGTTTTCCACAGTGACTGTACCATTTTACTTTACCACCAACAGTGCTGGACCCAGAGTTCTAATTTCTCTAATTCCTTACCAACTCTTAACTATTTTGTTTTAGTTGACATATAACTACAGTAGTCATCCTAATGTGTGAAATAGTGTGTCATTACGGTTTGAGTTGCATTTAGTGATATGAGCACTTTTTGGGTTTGTTGGCCATTGATATAATCTTTGGAGAAATGACTGTTAAGTCCTTTACCCATTTTTAATTGTGTCATTGTGCTTTTTGTTTTTGAGTTTTAATCATTCTCTATGTACTCTGGGTAGTAATCACTTGTGAGATGTATGATTTGCAGATATCCTCTTCCGTTCTACAGGTTAATTTTTCACTCCATTGATAGTATCCTTAACACACAGAAGTTCTTAATTTTTAAGAATTCTAGTTTATATCTAGTTTTTCTTTTGGTGCCTGTATCTTTGGTGTCACAGCCATGAAATTGCCAAACCTGGCCCTGCAAGGCATTTCCCATAGATTTTCTTCTAGTAGATCTGTAGGTTTAGCTCTCATGTTCACATCTTTGGTCCATTTTGAGTGAGTTCGTATATATTGTGTGAGATAATGGTCCTCATTCATTCTTTTGCATATGGGTGTCCAGTTTGCCAGCACCATCTGTTACCAGCCCTTCCTCACTGAATGATCATAGCACCCTTGTCAAAATTACTTGCCCATGCATGTGAACGTTGATTTCTAAGTTCTCTGTTCCATTCCTTTGATACGTATGTATGTTTTTATGCTGTCACACCACCGCTTTGATTGTTGTAGGTTTGTAGTAACTTTTGAAGTCAGGAAGTGTTAGCCCCCAACATTGCTCTTTTTCTAAGATTGTTTTGGTTGTTCTGGGTTGCTTAGTATTCCATATGACTTTTAGGATGGATTTTTCTATTTTTTTGCAGAAGTCATTGGGATTTTGATAGGGATTGCTTTGAATTCATAGAGTGCTCTGGGTAGTGTTGACAGTTGAACAGTATCAGCTCCAGTCCAGGGGCTTTGATTTTTTTTTTTTTAAGGAAAAATTAATTTTATGCAGTTTCAGTAAAACTGGGGAGAAACAGCTAGACTGCAGTACACTGTTTAGAAGCAAAAGCCAGGTGATCATACAAATGTAAAATCAGTTAGTCAGTCTCCTGTTTCCTGAAGTCTGTCCTCAACAGGAAGAAGTAAAAGCGGTTATCAGGAAAGGTTTTTAATTTCAAAAGGGATCTTTTTCAAGTCCCTGCTTAGTTCATCCCTTGATCTCCAGGGAATTGGGGCTCCATGTCAGCTGGCTGCAGTCAGCTGTTGGATCACCATGCAGATTCTGTCAAGGAACTTGAACAGGAGGAGTCAGAGGTTTTTTTATGTTTCTGAGGTCTCAGTCCGTGGCTGACCCAAGAGGAGGCAGACATCATGGTAGAAGGCATGGCAGGGGAAAGCCGAACACTCTCAACAGCCAGGAAGCAGAGAGCTTGTTGACTCAGTTGTGAAGAAAAAGTCTGTGATTTCCTTTTCAGATTGTTAGTGTGTAGAAATACAATGATGTGAGAGTGTGAGTGTGTGTGTGTGTGTGTGTGTGTGTGTGTGTGTGTTAAGATCATTGGATGGATACTTTCTTAACATGATGAATCATGTTTTACTTTCATAAGATAGTCAGCCTTCTCTTTAATGGGGAAACAGTGGAGGCATTTCTACTAGAAGAGTGTCTGTTACAGGGGGCTGTCCGGTGTCTAAAACTTGAGTAGAGTTCCCTTCTGGAAACCTCTGCATTCAGTGCCACATTCACACATTCATTCAGACATGTCCTTGATAAAATAGTAAACAGTGTGGATATTATTTAACATTGACCGTAAGGCCTGTTCAACTTGAGTGTAGCAAAATATGAAGATGTGGGAAGTACTTCTGCACAAAATGGCATTCTTAAGGAAAAGCCCTGTGCCGCTGTGTGGCAAGCAGAATTAGAGGCGGGGTTCTCTTCCTTGTTCCCTCCCTCCCTCCCTCCCTTCCTGTGCAAGAGGTAGAACCATGCCTCATGCATGCTAGGCAAACTACCACTGAGCTGCACCCCCAGCCCTGTTTTATCATGAATACTAGTTTTACTTGCGGGGTGTACTCTCTTTTTTTGTAACACATAGAAGTATGCATAGCAGGCACTTTTGGGTTCACAAGTGAGTAAACTTGTCTCTTCAAGAAGGACAACTGAAAATATTTGTCATCAGTGATAATAAGTCAAACTTTTGAATTAAAATACAATTCCAAAGCTTCTGATCTGCTTCTGTGAGCTTGAAAGCTTTCCTAAACCTAAAGTCTTTTTGGTAAGATTGGCAATGTTAAAGAATGATGTTTTAAAAACACTATATAATAAAACATTTGGAAGATCTGGCTAACTTAGTAAACTAATGTTTTCCCAATAAATAATGAAAGAGGTTATAAATTATCTGTGGGTAAAAATCCATCCTATCTACAATACAGACTACTAGATTAATGTAATAGTACAAAAGATGATATGGTTTCAGATTCTACACTACAACTTGAAATGTGTTTCAGTTTGCCCTTTTTTTGGGGGGGGTGTATTTTGATTGATCCCAGGAGCACTTTCCCCATATACTTTTTTTAAAAATATTTTTTTAGTTGTAGGTGGATACAATGCCTTTATTTTTATGTGGCACTGAGGCACGAACCAGTGCCTCACATGTTCCAGGTGAGCACTCTACCGCTGATCCACAGCCCCATCCTGCCCCCATACACTTTTTAATTATGTTTTATTTTATTTTGAGACAAGATCTTACCAAGTTGCTGAGGCTGGCCTCAAGTTTGCGATCCTCCTGCTACAGCCTCCTGAGTTGCTGCTGGAGTACTCCATTTTGCTTTGGGGGCGGGGAGTATGTACCGTGGATTAAACTCAGGGGCACTTAATCGCCGAGCCATACCCCCAGCCCTATTTTGTATTTGATTTAGAGACAGGGTCTCACTGAATTGCTCAGCACCCTTCTTTTGCTGAGCTGGCTTTGAACTCATGATTCTCCTGCCTCAGCCTCTGGGATTACAGGTGTGCGCCACTGTGCCCAGCTCCATTTGCTTTTAATATTCATTTGCTTGTTGCTTTATTTTTAGCTTTTCTGAAAAGCTTTTAGTTTGGCTTTTGTAGGCACATAAGTAGTTGAGTTTTCCTTTGTAGAATAAATACAAACTCTCCCAATGAGTGAATTTAAGCCCATTCACAATTATCCACCTGACCATTTGGCTTCACTTGTCATTTATAGCTGTGAGTGACATTTGCATGTTCTTCCTCTCTAGAACATGTTTTCTTGCTCTTCATTAAATTGTACTTCTTTCCATTTTTGTTTTTTTCTCCTTTTTCTGCTTTTGTTCAATATTTCTTACTATGTTTTCATCCAAATCTTAACAGTGGTCATTTTTTTGATGATTTTGTTTTTCTTATATCATTTCTTAGATCAGTCAACTCTTACTTCATTATTTCCACTTCTGATCTTAGGTTTGTTTTTTTTTAATATACAAGTTTACGGTATGGTTTTAGTTTTTTAATTTTAATTGTGTTCTTTGATTTACCCAAAAAAAGAGTATGTAAATCATTTGGATTTTTGTGTTATTTTTCCTCTGCTACATGATTTTTTTAAAAATTGTTTTGGTGTGGGAGATTGAACCCAGGGTGTTTAACCACATCCCCAGCCCTTTTTATTTTGAAACAGAGTCTCAGTAAGCTGTTTAGGGCCTTGCTAAGTTGCTAAGGCTGGCCTTGAACTAGTGACCCTCCTGCCTCAGTCTCCCCAGTTGCTGGGATTACAGGCCTGCGCCATCATGCCTGAGGCAAAGATGGGGCAGCTGAGTTGCTAATTTTCATGAGCTGATGTGCTTTGTTCTCTGTTTTCTCCTGCAGCTTGTATAAATGAAGAGTGCTCCTGCCTGTGCCTGTTGGACTGATGATCTGGGGTAGTTTACAGGATTCCTCACGCAGAGCGCCCTCTGGTGTCATTGTGATGGTGTTCAATTTATTTAATGGGTGGCGCGGAGGTCAGAATCTCAGGCACCAGTGGAGGGGTTGGTCTTCACAGGATGTCCCAGCTGTTGGCACAGCAGAGGAGCATGCGTAGCAGACATGCTAACTGGTGGGCGACTGTTGTGACTCACTGCAGAAGTCTTCTAATGGAGATGTCTCAATACAGTGGGAAGCAAAGTTAGTCTATCTGAGGATGGGTAAAGAATTACAGGAGGTTTGAGGATAAAAAAATTGTTAGGAACACTTTGAGATAACACAAAAATAGTTCTCTCTGTCACCAAATACTTTGCAATGTACAATTAATGACCACTCAGTTCCATTTTAAATAAAGTATGATTTTATGATTTTTTAAACCAGTTTCTTGTTGGACATTTGTTTCCAGCTTCTTACTATTTTAAATAAAGTAGAGTGATGTTTGCTGTACAATTCCTAAACTTGGTATTAATTTCTCTATTAAAATGTAATATTTATTGTTGGTTAGCTTTTCATCACTGTGACAAAATACCCAAAGCAATCAACTTCAAAGGAGGAAAGGTTGAGTTTGGCTCACAGCTAGCAGCTCAGAGTCAGGGCGTGGTCAGTTGGCCTAGTCACTCTTGGACCTGGGCAAGGCAGCATGTGGTGGGAGCACATGGCAGAGGAGACTATTGCCTTGGGGCAGCTGGGACATGAAAAAGAGAAAGATGAGGAGCAGGAGTCCCAGTAGCCCCTTGAAGGACACACTTTCATGTAACCAAAGGCTACAGACTAGTCCCCACCTCTAAAGGGCTTTGCCACCTCCCAGCAACACCACCAGCTAGATAGTCCTGCTGATTATTATTAGATAAATACCATAAAACTGAAGCTGTCATCATCACACTGTCCTACTGCTGGTAAAAATAACATCACTAACTTGCTGTACCTACAGAGGACACTAAAGCTAGTGACACCTCTTAGCAAATCCTATATGAGTCAAAATTATTTTGGTTGTAATTCCACCCTGCAAAAAGCAAGAAGGGGAATTGCACATGCTCTAAGTAAAGTTTTACCTAAGAAAGGAGGAACTGAGGATGGATCCAGGGCCCTCAGAAGCAGGAGACTGACTGAGCTGAGCACCCCTCAGTGCCCTGTTGGTGCCTGCCAGGTTGCGCCGCCCATTCTCCAGCTGTGACTAGGGAGGAGAGCAAGATGGTTTCCAGAGACCTCTAGAGGTTGAGCTGGTGCTTGAAAGGACCATCATAAGAGCCTTTGCTGAAGTGGTGAAGTTGTGCAAAGGAATGGTGGTGTTACCCATAGAATGGTCCTCTGTCCCTTCTCTAGAGAGTACGTCAAGCGTAAGGAATTCAGGGCCCGTCAGCTGACATTTGCAGCAGGCGTTCTGTAAGCTGACTTGACCAGCATAAACCATAAGCTGAGTTTAAGGCACACCTACCATGCTTCAGGTGGTGTGCTGTTATTTTATTTTATACTGTTTACCTTTCTTCTGTAAGCTGCATAACAACCTTATAAGATGGATAATGGGATCAATTGCATAGAAAGGAAATAAATAGGAACATCTACTTTTTAAATTTTTTTTAAATTTTCATGGGCCCTATAAATAATTGTAATTAATCATATAATAATTAGCAATTTAGGACTGGGGATGTGGCTCAAGCGGTAGCGCACTTGCCTGGCATGCGTGCGGCCTGGGTTCGATCCTCAGCACCACATATAAATAAAATAAAAATGTTGTGTCCATCGAAAACTGAAAAATTTTAAAAAAACTTAAAAAAATATAATAATTAGCAATTTAATTCCTGTTACTTGGTGTAGTTTAATACTTATGAAGTATGGATGTTGATGTATATATATGTTTGTATAAACATAAATATGTACATAAGCTTATATATAAACTGTGTATAAAGAAAGTTTATAAACCTCATGTTCTAGAGGGTTGTATTGAAGAGACAAATATACCTGCATCCATGAAGTCTCTTAGCTTGTGTTAAAATGAGCTAGGGGAGAGCCCTGCTCACCCCACTGGGCTGTGGTTCTCAGGTGGGTTGGTGCAGCACCTTAAGCTGATCGCCTCCCTCCATTCTCCATTCTGCAGGTTCACCCTGGTTTCCTCAGAGCAAACTTCCCCATGTTCTGTGTCAGTCATGCCTATCCTGGGGTTTTTTTGTTTTTTTAGTTGTAGGTAGACACAATACTTTTATTTACTTTTATGTGGTTCTGAGGATCAAACCCAGTGCCTCACACATGTGAGGCAAGCGCTCTAACACTGAGCCTCAGCCCCAACCCCCTGCCTGGTTTTCAAAGTACTCTAGTTTGGCCATAGCAGCCATGATAATGAGACAATCCAAGAATTTGCAGCCCAAAATATGTATGTATCTGTATTAGTCTGTTTGCTCTCTAATACCTGAAGCTGTGTACTTCATTTTTTAAAAGAGGTTTAGACCCTTATCTCTCACCCTCCAACTCAAAATGGACAAAGACCCAGGAATTAAACCAGAAACGGTGCAACTTGTAGAGGAAATATAGAGTCAACACTCAGGCAACAATTTCTCAATAGGACCCCTTAAAGCTCAGGAAATAATGTCAAGAGTTAATAAGCGGGATAGCATCAAATTTAAAAGCCTCTGCAAAACAAAGGAAACAAGAATGTGAAGAGAGAACCTAAAGAATGGGAGAAAAATCTTTGCTAGCTGTTCTTTGAACAGAGGATTAACATCTAGAATACATAAAGAACTCAAAAAACAATGGGCAAATTAAGAAAAACAGACATTTCTCAGAAGAAGAAATACAAATAGCCAACAAATACTTGAAAATTTGTTCAACATCATTATCACTTAGGGAAACGCTGATCAAATTTATGCTGAGATTTCATCTTATTCCAGTCAGGATGGCAATCATTAAGAATATAAAATAAATGCTGGAAAGGATATAGAGAAAAAGGAGCACTTTTACACTGATGGTGGAATTGTGAATTAGTACAACCACTATGGTAATCAGTATGGAGGGTCCTCAAAAGACTAAGTGTGGAACCACCACTGATCCAGCTGTCCCACTCCGTAGTGTTTATCCTAAAGAAGTAAAGTCATGATACTATGATGATACATGTATACGTGTGTTCATAGCAGCCCAACTCACCATAACTAAACTCAGCAAACAGCCTAGGTGTCCACCAACAGATAAATGGATAAAGAAAATGTGGTATATAGACACAGTTGAGTTTTATTCAGTCATAAAGAATGAAATTAAGTTATTTACAGGAATTAAATTATGTTAAGAATTAACATTATGAGAATTATGTTAAGCCAAACTCACAAGGTCAAGGATTGTATGTTTTTTCTCATATGAAAGCTAGAGAGGAAAAAGAAAGATGGCAGGGGGGGGGCACATCTCATGAAAGTGGCAGGGAGGTCAGTAGAGTAAAAGGACGGAGGAAAGGGATAGAGGAAATACTGGGAATTATATTGTTATATTGCGTACATGTACAAATATGTAACAAATTTCACCATTATCAACAACTATAATGTACCAATAAAAATATGGAGAAAAAGTTTTGAAAAATAAGAGATTGGTTTAGCTCACAATTTTGGAAGCTGCTAAAAGTTCATTTATTTGGCCTGTGATGAGGACCCCTGTGGTCCGCACATGGCGGGAAAGCAGAAAGGGAATTGGCTGCGTGTAGAAAGTCCAAGTGTGTCGTGTGGATGTCCTTGCTTTGTAACAGCCCTTTCTTGACACAACTAGCCCTACAAGACAAGGCAGTGCTCCTGACCTATGACCTCACATGAGACCTCACCTCTCCAAGCTTTCCCCACCACACAGGAAAAAAACGTCCAGACCTCAGCCCCCAAAGTGCCTCTTATGTGAAACCAAGGCTGACAGAACTGAAAGGAGAAACTGACAAATTCACAGGTACAGCTACAACTTGAACACACCTCTCCCTACAGAGCAGTAGAGCAGGGTACAGAACTGGACAACACTGTTGTTCTGGTCTATTTGACACATATTGGACCCCTCACAAACAAGTGGAGTTCATATTCTTTCCAAGTACTGGTGGAACAGTCGCCAAGATAAACCATTCCTAGTTTATAAAACCTTATTAATCCAAAGGCCCAATATATTGCAAAGAATTAGAAAACTTTTGGAAACATGAAAATAGAACAATCCCCTCTCCTCGGACTAGATCCAAAGGACTTAAAATCAGCATACTACAGGGACACAGCCACATCAGTGTTTCTAGCAGCACAATTCACAATAGCTAAACTGTGGATCCAACCTAGATGTCCTTCAGTGGATGAATGAATAAAAAAAAAAAAGTGGCATAAATACACCATGGAATTTTACTCAGCATTAAAAGAAAATAAAATCATGGCATTTGCAGGTAAATGGATGGCGTTGGAGAAGATAATGCTAAGTGAAGTTAGCCAATCCCCAAAAATCAAATGCTGAATGTTTTCTCTGATATAAGTGGGGTAGGGAGGGGGAGCATGGAAGGATTAGATGAATTCTAGATAGGGGAGAGGGGTGGGAGGGAAAGGGATGGGGCAGGGGGTTATCAAGGATGGTGGAATGAGATGGACATCATTATCCAAAGTACATGTATGAAGACATGAATTGGCATGAACATACTCTATATACAAAGATATGAAAAATTGTACTCTATATGTGTAATAAGAATTATAATGCATTCTGCTGTCGTGTATTTTAAAAAACAAAATCAATAAAACTAAAAAAAAGAAAAGAAAATAGAACAATCAAAATTTGTAGGACATAGCTAAAGCAGTGTTTAAAGGAAAATTTGTTGCACTAAATTCCCTGCCCACTCACCCACCCACCACCTGGGACTCGAGATTGAACCCAGGGGTGCTCTACCACTGAGCTACATCCCCAGTTTTTTATTAATGTTTTGAGACAGGGTCTTGCCAAGTTGCTGAGGCTGGCCTTGAATTTGCAATCCTTCTGCCTTGGTGGCTGGATTGACAGGAGTGCATCACCAGACTTTCGTTTTTGATGACTGCCAGTTTTGAGAGGTCCTTTTGGTGTTGTACAGAAAGACCCTCACTTGGCATTGGCTGGTCTTTTGCTCATGGTGAGCTTAGGACTGTGATCTTGGGAGAAGACGATAGAGGTGAAGCAGCACTTTCATCACATTATATTGGAAGAGATTCTATCTGCACACATAGTGTGTTTAGACCATTCACATTTATTTAGTCTAATTATCAATATGGCAGGGCTTAAATTTGCCATTTTATTGTTTTCTTTTTGTACTTTGTGTTTTTCCTGTTTTCTTTTTCTGCCTTTCTATGGGTTACTTGAGCTTTTTTTTTTTTTTTTTTTTTTTTTTTTTTTTTTTAGAATTTCACTTTGATTTATATATATAGTGCTTTTGAGTGTATCTCACTGCATGGATTTTCCGGGTGGTTGCAACAACCACATATAAAATGTGTACATCTAGAGGAATCCAAATACATCTATGTCATTCTGTTTGTTTTCTGAGTTATGTCCCTTTGTTCCTGTCTTCCTCCATTGATGCTTTCTTTTGTGTTCGATATTTTCTACACTATCATTTCAGTTCCTTTGATGTTTCTTTTGCCATATGCCCTCGAGTTCTTTTGTGGATGATTGCCCTGGGGATAACTAATATTAAAACTTGAAACTACCTAGTTCAGATTGACACCAGTTTAGTTTCCGTGAAAATCTTGTTTCCACTACAGCTTTGTTCCCTCTTCCTTTGTATTATTTATACCAACTAAATTTTTTATGTAGTAGGAGCTCATTGACAGTTTTATAATTATTGCTTTATGGAGTTGTTATTTAAATCAGATAGGATTTAAAACTGCTACAAACAAAAATATATTCATATTTCATATTTATTTACATGGTCACTTTTACATAGTGTTCTTTCTTTAGGTGAAGGCTGGGTACTGTCCAGTGTCCTGAAAGACTTCCTCTGATATTTCTCATAAGGAGGGTGATAGGTATTCGTTTTCTCAAACTATTTTGTATCTGGGAATATCTAAATGTCTCCTCTCTTGAGGAATATAGCTTTGCTTGATTGACAGCTGTCCCCGTCCCTGGTGCCAGGATCCCAGCGAGAACTGGCTTCTAATGCTTACCAAGACTCAATTGCAGTTGAAGACTTCTCTCTTACTAGTTTAAAAATTCCTTGTTTTTAGCTTTCAACCTGCATTTAAGTGTGCATCTGTTTGAGTTTATCCTGTGGGTAATCTTTTAGCCTCTTAGATAAGCAAATTCATGTTTTCCACTAAATTTGGGAACTTTTCAGCCATTATTTCATCAAATATCCTTTCTTCCCTGTCTTCTCTTCTGGAACTTTCATGTTTATGTTGGTATGCATCATGATGACTTCACAGGTATCTGAGACTCTTCCTTTTCGTTATTTTTTTTTGTTCCTTAACCTGGATAATAGGTTGACTTGTATATATTCAAGTTCATTGATTCTTTCTTCTACCTGTTCAAATCTACTCTTGAGCCTTCTTGTGAATTTTCCATTTCAGTTGTATTCAGTATTTCTGTTTAGTTTTTTTTTTTTTTTAATACTTTTCCAGGCACAATGGCATACGCCTGTAATCCCAGCTGCTCCGAAGACTGGGGCAAGAGCATCCTGAGTTTGAGGCCAGCCTAGGCAATATAGCAAGGCACTGTCTCAAAATAAAAAATAGAAAGGGCTAAAGATAAATTTCAGTTGCTCAGGGACCCTGGGTTACATCCTGAATACTGCAAAAATAAATCAATAAATGTAATTCCTATCTCTTTATTGACATTCTCTATTTAGTGAGACCATCCTCACATTTTCTTTTAGTTATTTGAACATTTTTAGCTGATTTAAAGTCATTCTTAGGTAAATTCAACATCTAGGGTTCCTTAGACAGTTTTTATTGATTTGTGTGTGTGCACATGCCTGTACATACGTGCACAAACGTGTGCATGTGGGCCATACTTCCTTGTTTTTCTTAAATATTTTTAGTTGTATTTGGACACAATATCTTTATTTTATTTATTATTTTTTTTATGTGGTGCTGAAGATCTAACCTAGAGCCTCACGTGTGCTAGGCAAGCACTCTACCGCTGAGTTGCAACCCCAGCCCCCATACTTCCCTGTTTTTAATGCATGCTTATAACTTCTTATTTGAAACTGAACATTTTATTTTATTTGTCTGCAGCACTGGGGATTGAACTCAGGGCCTTGTGCATGCTCGGTATGTGCTACACCACTGAGCTACTTCCTTAGCCCCCAAATTGGACATTTTAAAAATGCATTGCAGTTTGTCAGCTCTGTAAACCAAACCACCCTACCTTGCTCTTGTTGCTGCTTATTATTATCATTGCTTAATGATGTTTTTGGAGTAATTTGGTAAAATCTATTTTTTATTGTATGTGATCATTGAAGTCAGTGCTTAGCTGAGTGAGTCAGCTAATGAGTGGACAGAAATTTCCTTATCATATCTTGTACCCATAAGCCTTCCAGTCTTTGCAGAGGAGTTCTGTGTTTGTGTTAGAATACACCTTCAAATCCAGGCCTGGTGGCGCACGCCCTGTAATTCCAGTGGCATAGGAGGATAGCGAGTTCAAAGCCAGCCACAGAAACTTAGAAAGGCCCTAAGCTACTCAGCAAGACCCTATCTCAAAATAAAAAATAAAAAAGGCTGGGGATGTGGCTTAGTGATTAAACACCCCTGGGTTTCATCCCTGGTGCCAAGAAAGAAAAGGAAGGAAGGAAGGAAGGAAGGAAAGAATATACCTTCAAGCCAGGGTAGTGATACACACCTGTAATCCTGGCTACTCAGAGGTTGAAGCAAGAGGATCACAAGTTCATTGTCAGCCTCAGTGACTCAGTGAGACCCTGTCTGAAAATAAAATCAAACAAAAAGGGATGGAATGTAGCTCAGTGGCAGAGCACTTGCTTAGCATTGTGAGGCCCAGGGTTCCGGTCCCAGCATGAAAAGCAAAAAGAACCCATGATATTAGGGCTGGTAGTTTACGTCTCCCCTCAGGCTTACCTGCTGCTTGAGCAGAGGTAAGAACAGGCCTTCCCAGGCCTTGCAACACGGGTGTCTAGGTTCCTAGGAATGTGTTAGAGCTTCTCCAAGCCCCCTATGGATATCTCATTTCCCAGTTTTTCCTTTTTAGGTTTTTTTTGAGTAGCTGGGATCACAGGCGCATGCTGCCAGGCCTGGTGGTGCTGCTTTTCCGTCAGCCTCTTGTTGGCTTCTGACTGGCGACACCACCTCTGGCAGTATAGTGTTCAACAGTTGGTGGTGCCTTGGGTTTGGTTTTGTCTGGTACTGGGGATTGAACCCGGGTGCTCTGAGATCACTGAGCTATAACCCCAACCCTTTTGTTTTTTATTTTGAGACAGTCTTGTTGAGTTGCCCAGGCCGGCCTCAAACTCCTGATCCTCCTGCCTCAGCCTCCTGGGTATCTGGGATTACAAGCGTGCACCACCACACCTCCCTCGGTCAATGTTTTTGTCACATATCTGCCTGTCGGGCTGCTCATGTAGAGTGAGCTCTTGAGTCTGGTGAAATGAAGATGGGCCCTGTGAAAGAGCTTTTCTTGGGGCCATCATACGGGTCTGACAGTGACAGTCGGGCTGGACATTTGGAGCTACAAACCTGTCTCCCCACCCTAGTGACTACTGCGAGGTACTGGCCATCACAGCTAAGGCTACAGGGCTCTGGAGCAGGGCAGGGGAGAGGAGGGCAGGCATTTCAGCAAGATCCAGCTATTTTACTTGAATAAATTGTCTTCAAATTGTTGCAAACCTTTAGTTTCCAGAGTTCTGAAAAACTTAATTTTGACAACTTGGGCCTGCGTTCTCATGCCAGTTGTGGATAAGTGGATTTTTAGAGATCTTTCTCTGTCATTCCAGAAGCAGAGACTCCGGTTCACATATAAGTGTTGTTTGACATCACAATAGCTTGTGTGTGTGTGTGTGTGTGTGTGTGTGTGTACACACACAACCGCACTTTAAAAATATATTATATAAATAAAATAAATGTATATTTATCACTGGCATGAAGACAATGGGTACCATCCTCTAGGACTTTTATTTCAAAAGCCCCCTTCCCTGCCTGGCATGCCAGGGACCCATCTCCCTGGGAGTGCAGTTGCACCCAGAGCAATGAGACCAGGCAAGGGCATGTGACTGTTGGCAGGAAGCTCCTAGTTCATCACTATTTGGGACCTTCACTCCTTGCTCCAAATTTTTAAACTACCTTCGTGAGGGATTCTGGGGAATTTTTTTTTTTTTTTTGGTGGTCTTATTTCCCATTCCTGTAAGACTTAAGTAAATACAAGCTTTGTAACCCAGCTGTATCCCATGCAGAAACGTCTGATTTATTTGCCTGGATGTGTTCCTTGGCAGATATTTTTGTTACATAACCATTTAAAATGGACTTTCGTCTTGGACTTCCTAACCAGTGTGGGATCCAGCCCGGTGTCTGCTGACAGGCCAGCTCTTTCCAGCCATCCGTGGCCCATGGACTGCAAGCCAATTTAAACTTCCTTGGGTAGCTGAATTCAGTTAGGTAAACCCGGAATCAACAGAAACGGGCCTTATTTTAGCCAAAATGCACATAAAATGGTCATTTCAGTCCCTGCAGGAGGACGGGCTGCTGCTCTGAATCCCTTCTTGTCTGGGAGGCCGCATGAATGCCTGTCCTTGTGAAGCTGAGCGGGGTCCATGCTCGCCCCGGCCGGGGAGGTGGTGTGAGCAGCCCTGAGGAGGACCCTCCGCTGGGCCGCCAGAGTTCTGGAGGGTTGTGTTCTTCGGGGTGCATCCCACGGCTAAATCTGAGCTAGGAAAAGAGGAGGGCAGGAGAGAACCTCTTGGCTTTTTAAATAGGATGTGCAGGCCCCTCTCCACCAGCCGAGGGCAGGAAGGCCAGGAAGAGGGTTTCCTGGAGCCAAGGGGAGACCCTGCTGGTGCCCATGGCCTGGGCTCCGTGAAGTCTCAGCAGGCCTCGGGGCCCACCAGGAGGTAGCCAGGGAGGCTGTTGACAGGAGCAGGACAGCAGTCCCTGGGCCCTGCCGCCTGCCTCTGAGGGAAGGTCAGTTTTGTGCCTAGGGCGTTGCTGGACGCGCGGTGGCCCATCACTCTTCTTGCCTTTGGCCATTTGTGAGTGTGCCGTGTTAGATGTTGGATGGTGTGTGGTGTCCGTGTTCTGATGGCCCCAGGAGAGCCCATTCTGAAGTCTGTGGCCATCCCCAGCTCTCCCCACAGTCTCACCACAGCAGGGCAGCTTTTCCTATCCTGAGGAGAGTGTGGCAAATGAGAGCCATGGAGGGACCCGGGAAGTGGCCTGCCCACCGACAGCTGACCCCACCAGCATCGGGAGGGATTGCTGTACGCGGACTGCCAGGGGACTCCGCGGGGACTTTGCAGACGTGGGGAAGGCCCTACCCTGGACTATTGCAGACTGACTTTTGATCTGGTTTTATATGCCGTTCTCCCTGCAGCCTGGAAAAGGAAACGCGGCTGTGCATTCTGCGCCCTAGAGAAGAGCCTGGCTCCTCATCGTGGGCCTGGAACCCAGGCTCTGTCTGAAGCAGAGACGGGTGGGAGCTCCAGCTGGTTCATTCGCAGTGGACAAGACAGGAGGGAGGCTTCCCCGGCTTGCTGTCCCGGGGGGGATCTTGAGTGCAGGCTACTGTAACAAACCACCTTAGAGTAGACGGCGGATCACAACAGAATCACACTGCTCCTGGTGCTGGAGGCGGGCAGTCAAGGTCCAGGTGCCAGCAGCATTCTCAGTATCCAGTGAGGCCCCTCCTGGCTCCTAGACGGTGCCTCCTGCTGTGTGTTCACATGGTGGAAGGGCAGAGAGGCTGGTGCTTTAGAGGACATTCATGAAAGGGCCACCCCCATCACCCACTCACTCACCACAAGCCCCGCTTCCTAACGCCACCACCCTGGGGTTAAGTTTCAACTTACGAATCTGGGGAGGGACAAACATTCAGGCCACAACATGGGGACAGAGCTGCATTACCTGCCACAGGAATGTGGCTGGAGAGGTGGGAGACTCGGGGTTCAGTCCTGCAGACCCTGGGGAAGGAGGGTTTGGATTTCGTTTGTGGGCCTCTGGCTAATCCAGGGTTGGGATTAAGGGTCCAAATTCCTTCCTGTCCCTGGAGTCCATGAACCTCCTTATGAAATATGCTGATGGAGTCCCGGGTTTCAGCCTTTGCTGCCGAAGCAAGTAGAACTATGTCCTTCTTAGTTACAAAACTCGTCAAAAGACCACACTGTTTGAAAGCAGCCTCCTAGGCGTCCCGGTGACTGCGCTCATGGCACACGGCTGGCCTTTCTGACTGAATTGAGCAGCAGCACCCGAACAAAGTCATCTTCTTGCTTCAAGATGATTGGCAGAATAAAGCTGCCCGAGATGCAAAGTGGACTTTTGAAGAGAGGAAAGTGTCTGCTTGGTGACAGTTGGTGGCTGTCCCTGTGCCCCAGGATGGGGCAGCCCCTCCCCCAGCAAGGCAGGGTGACCGGCCCCAGCTGACGCTCAGAGGGCAGGTAGATACTCAGCGTGCCGGTCTCACCCCGTCACAAGCACCGCCAGTGGGTGGCTGGTTGGAAACAACAGAGGTGTATTCCCCCAGTCCTGGAGGTAGAATCTGAATCACGGCGTTGACAGGGCCAGTGTCCCTCTGCTGGCTCCCAGGGTGGTCCTTCCTTACCACTTCCTCGCCTCTGAGGAACACCAGCCGTCTTGGTGTTCCTGGGCTAGGAGAGCAGGATTCCCGTCTCTGTCCCCGCCTTCCCTGGGTATCTGTGTCTCTCTCTGGTAAGGACACTGAAGACAGCAGCCATTGAACTCAGGGCCACCCTAATCCAGCGTGACCTCATTTTAATCAGGTGCATCTGCAAAGACCTTGTTTCCACACACTCGCACTCACAGGTGCTCATGTTGGGACTTGAACAGATCCTTGGGGAACACAGTTCAACCCTCAACATGAGGCCTGATGTGCTCCCAAGGCAGGTGTCTGGGAGAGAGCAGGGCTCTGCCCGAGGGCCATGTGATGCTGGGGAGGCCAGTGCAGCCTTTGACTCCGGTCATCTTGGCCATTTCTTTTTTGGAGGGGTAAAGCAAGCATAGAAGCTGAAGGCATGCTACTCTTCCATCCATCGCAGGGTGTGATCAGTGATGGAGGGAACCCCCCCATTTCATTTTCCCCTTTCTGGCCTGATTGAGTCAGGATAGCTAGCAACCCTAAAACCTCCGCCATGTACAACAGAGGACCAGGTTTTGCTCACCCCCCGTGAGTCACTAGCAGGTCACTGATCCTTCAAGCATGGAGGACAGGGCAGCCCCACAACGGAGGAGCCAGCTGCTGTATGACAGAGGAGGGGACTGTGGGGATTCTGACACCTGCAACAGTTAACTTGGCCTGGGAGAGACTTGCACCACCTCTTAACCAGGGCTGGTCCCCCCCTGCATCCACCCAAGAAGGCAGAAGGGCCCGCCCGTCACAGTCCCAGAGCAGGGAGAGTGTGGATCCTCGCTCCCCCTGCTGTGGGGCGGCAGGTGCTGGAGCTCCTCTGTGAGCTCGCAGACAGGAGGCCTGCCCTCTGGAGCTGCTGAGACCCAGAAGGAAGCTCTAGGCGCAGACAAGAGAGCTCCAGGTGAGACCCACTGTCTCAGTGGGCTTTCTCCCTGCTGTGACTTAAAGACCCGACCATAACCTGCAGAGCAGGAAGAGTTTATTGAGGGCTCACGGTTTCAGAGGTCTCAGTCCATAGAAGGCCGGCTCCATTCCTCAGGACTGGCGGTGAAGCCGAACATCATGGCGGGAGAGTGTGGCAGAGAGAAGCAGCTCACATGATGATCAGAAAGCAGAGAGAGAGACTCCACTCTCCAAATATATACCCCAAAGCCACGCCCCATGCCCACCTCCTCAGCCACACCCCACCTGCCTTCAATGACCACTCAATTCCATCAGGTGATTAATGCACTGATTGGGTTAAGGTTCTCACGACCCAATCATTTCTCCTCTGAACCTTCTTGCACTGTCTCACATGTGAGATTTTTGGGGACACCTCACATCCAACCCCTAACACCTGCATTATCTCACATAACAGGAAACCCAGGAAGAGACCCTGGAGGATTTCAGCCAGGGGAACCCAGCTCTGTTTTCCTGGGCTTTGCCGTTCACCAGGAGTCTTTCCCTCTCCCAGCTTCCCTCCTTGTCAAGAAAAATGGCTTCCAGCAGTCTCACTGGTGGAAAAGAAAGAGCCTGTTCCAGTCATGCTGTGAGGAGGCAGCCCTTCCCTCCTCTCCGCTGATAGGATCACCCTAGGAACACTGATCATGGCTGCTCTGTTCTGGGTCTCTACCACCCTTTGGCCAAGGATGATTCAAGTGGTTGCCGCCCCAGCCCCTCCTCACACCTGGAGATTGGGATGTGGGTTGTTGCCTCCCCCTAGGATACAGGTTGGAAATGGGGAGTGTATCAGTAAGCTAGAGCTGCCATAACAAATACCATACACCTGGTGATACAAACAACAGAAAATAGGTTCTCTCACAATGCTGGGGCCTAGACGTCTAAGATCAAGGGATTGGCAGGGCTAGTTTCCACGGAGGCTTATCCTTGGCTCACAGATGGCTGTCTTCTCCGTCTCTCTGTGGTCTTCTCTGTGTGTTTATGTCCTAACCCCTTCTTACATGGACACCAGGCATTTTGGATTAGTGCCCACCCTGAATGCCTTATCTTAATTACTCTTTAAAGACCCTGTCTCCACACACAGGAACACTCTGAGGCACTGGGGAATAAGACTTCAACATGTGAATTTGAGGGTAAGCTCGAGAGGGGGCTTAGCCAAACAGACTTGCTTTCAGAAGGTGGGAAATGGAAACGGATACTGGTTGGGTGACAACAGGGTCCAAGATATTGGGAAAAAGTATTTATGATGATTTTAGACAGTGAAAAGTACCTTCAAAGAAAATGAGACAGGGTAAGGTAATTAAGAGAGACTGGAGGGGGTGGGCAGCATTGGCAAGGGTAGGTGGGGAGGACTCTATGAAGAGGGACACTTGAGCCCCCAGCCAAAAAGTTAAAAATAAAAAAAAAAAAACAAGATCAAGGAGAATGTAAAATGTATGTTGACATTTTTTCATTTGTCTATGTATACACTTTAAAATAGACGTGTATATGGGGAAATTGTTTACAGCAAGAGGAGGAAATGGATGGAAGGGGCTCGGTTAGAAGGCAGACTTCTCTGGATGCTCCTTATTTTGTGGACTTGACCTTGGAACAATGTAACAGCTTGCTTAATTATAAGACAAAATTAAAATTACAAGCCATTTCTAAAATTATTCAGCAAAATGAAGTAGAACTATCCTGATTGTCATTTGGGACATAACCACAGAGAGGGGAACTATCCCAAGTGATATAAAAACAGCAAGTTGAGGGGCCGAGGCTGTGGCTCAGTGGTAGAGCACTTGCCTAGCATGTGTGAGGCACTGGGTTCATCCTCAGCACTGCATTTAAAAAAAAAAATTCTAAAAATAAAAATAAATTAAAAAATAGCAAGTTGACTGTATTTTCCTAACAGCACAAACTTTAGGACAGAAAGACTCACAAAAGAGGGGCTGGGGCTGGGGCTGGGGCTTAGCGGTAGAGCGCCTGCCTAGCATTTGTGAAGCCTTGGGTTCGATCTTCAGTACCACATAAAAATAAATAAATAAAACAAAGGTGTTGTGTACTGTTAGAGTCTGTAAACAAGTCAGGATGGCGCCTGGCATTTTGCCAGAGAAATGTTAGGATCTGTAAACAAGTCAAGATGGCGCCTGGCAAAATGCCAGGGGGAGTGGTTTGTGAAGTAAGGCCAGCGAGCCATTAAGTGTGGAGATTCCTTATTGGTTGACTGCTGTATCGAGTTTATGTTAATTAGATAAGCTGTGTGGAATGTATAAATACCGCTCCTGTCCTACAATAAACGGCTCCCATTCCTGCTGTATCAATGTACACAAGTTGTTCGTCACTCCCCCCCCCCCCCCCCCCCCCCCCCCCGGTTATTTTGCTGCAGCCGGACTGCGGCAGTGTACAACTAAAAAAAAAAAAAAAAAAAAATCACAAAAGAAGCATTTTAACTGTCTTCAGTAATCGTGTTTGCAGGATGACATTGATGACATTGTCATTCAGAAGATTTTTTTAAATTTACAAATTATTTGGGTGATATTGAAAGGTCTTGTTGTATTAAAAAAAACAGTCGTGAATTGAATTGGAAGAATCAGCATTAACTTACTTAGTGTTTTGTCTTTCAAAAGTACTAATAAAATGTATCTCTCAGCTGTACACAGTGAAGCCAAAAGACAATGACCTGCACCAGAACAAAGATCTTGATCTCTGTCTCCCATTCCCTTCCAGAAGGAACCAGGGATTTGTGGAAAGCAGTGGCTGATTTCAGGGCCCAGACAGGAAATGCGGGATATGTGCTGGAAACATCTTGTCCTACAAAATAACTGGGAAATAAGCAAGACAAGTAGGGTCCTGTCAAAAGGAATCAGCCAACTTAGAGCAGCTCCTCAGAGTAGAAGATGGGACAATGTGGACTACGGGAAGGACCACAGCAGCCGAGCTCTGAGCACATGAATTCACGGTGACTTAAGAAGACAGCTGCCCTGGTCCCCTTGCAAAGATGCCGGGGAATCACCTCGTTTTGAAAATTGGAAAATAAAGGGGAGATCAAAAATTTGTCCTGCCCTTCTCATACAAACCACATCTCAGGGTAACCACAGAATTGGTGAAAGGAAGTCCCTCCTCACAAATCATGTCAGCTAATAAACGAGGAAAGTAGCACTAGAACATCACTGGACCCTAAAGTAAGGGCCACGCAATAATTCTCAAGGCTGATGACATCAGAAAGAGGGACAGTGGGTGCCTCCTGCTGGACATACCTGTTGCCACCAATGAAATGGGCTTGACACAACTAAGCTCACTCGGATCTAGTTAAATCTCTGGTTTATACAAACAGAGAACATGTTAAAAGACACTGTAAGACACATTCTAGAAAACCCAGACTGAGGAGTCCACAGAAGGGACAATCCACTGGTCTCCTCTCTAACTATCCATGCTGCAGTGTGAGAACCCCTGCTACAGACTGGAGGACACCTAATTCAAGTGAAGAAAAAGCAACCTGAATCACTTGGAAATGTGAAGAATGATTATTTGAAGGGGTGGAGCAACCATTATTTATTTATTTATTTATTTGTGGTGCTGGGGATTGGAACCCAGAGCCTTGCGCATGCGAGGCAAGCTCTCTACCAACTGAGCTCTATCCCAGCCTCCATTGTTCATTTTTTAGATATGAATGGTATTGAGGTTATTCTTAAAGTCCTTATCTTTCAGAGACACGTGCTGAAAACTTTACAGATGAAATGAACTGATGTCTAGGATCGTACTTCAAAATCGTCCCGAGGTTGGGTAAGAGGTCACACGTTGACTGTCAAAGCTGGTAATTGACACATGGCATGCATTATACTACTCTCTCTGCTTTTTTATGTGTTTGCAAGTTTATGTAAATGTTTTAAAGTTTGCCCCAGAGCATATGAAACTTACCAGCAGGAAAGAGGTGAAAATTAACACCTGTTAATGGCTGGCTACCCTGGCCGGCCTGGACTGAAGCCAGGGAGGATGGAGCGGTAGGTTTCCACTGGGGAGAGTGAGGAGAGCTGTGCTGCTGCAGTTTGGATCTGCAGTGTCCCCAAAGTCCATGTGCTCAAGACTTGGTCCCAAACTTGGTGCTCTATTGGGAGTTGGTGGAAGCTAAAGATGCAGGACCTAATGAGGAGGTTGTACTTCACTGGGGACATGCCCTGGAAGAGGATGTGGGCCCTGGTCCCCTGCCCTTCTTGATTCCTGGCTCTGCTATGACAGGTGCTGTTGCCATGGTTTGCTGCCTCGATCGCCACAGGCCCAGAACAATGGAGTGATCTGGACTAAAACCTCCAAAACCAAAATAAGCCAAAAAAACAAAAATGAGACAAAATAACCCCTTTCTGATTACCACTTGATTTTGTTACAGTAATGAAAAGCTGACTAGCCCAGCATGAAGAACAAGACATTGCCTGAGGGAAAGTCTCAGCTATTATCCACGAGCCCCAAGCAGTCGGGCATTCATATTTGGGTGCTACGGGGTCTGGGGCTTAGCATGTGATTTCATAAATGGGCAGCAGGTTTGATGAAGGCCCATCTTGGTGATGAACATGTTGCTTTACATTGGGCCTGGCTGGCGTCAAACTAGTCATGTACTGGTTTAGGGGGGCACCTGCTCAGTGGACCCCCAGACCACTCTCTGTGTGCTGAGAGGTGAAAGGCTTATCTCTCCCAGCTACCCCACCCCAGGCGGAGGAAGGAGTGGCATAGTGCTCTCACTTGCAGGCACGTGGCGGGCTCTTGGGCTCTCTTGCCTGGATTCTGCACAGCTGGTTGACTGGGGTGTGGGCTTCGGACCCTCACATCACCATTGGGAGTACAGGGCTGTGGATGATGGTGAATAAGTCTTGTATCAACCCAGGAAAGCAGGTTTTCATATCCCTGTTCTGCCGTTAGCAGCTGAATTGCTGAGCCCATGGGAGAAGGAAAATTTCAAAAGCAACTCTTGACCATGTCTCATTTTTTTGTCCCACAAAGAGAACAAGGACAGACCATGCCAGCAACCACCTTCATAAGAAGCTTGGTTGGCAAACTAAGGACACACTTCCTCTGGAGCTGTCTCACCACCCCTCTCTCTTTTTTGCAGTACTGGGGGGTTAAACCCAGGGGTGCCCAACCAGTAAGTTATAATCCCAGCTGCCATTTTGAATTTTTGCTTTTTTCTTCCAATTCTATAAAATACTTCCAGCTGTTATCTTTTCTTTTTGAGACAAGATCTCAGTAAATAGCGGAGGCTGACCTTGAACTTTCAACCCTCCTGCCTCAGTCTTGTGAGTTCACTGAGTCTGTAGGAGGATTACAGGCATGCTCACCGTGCCCAGGTCAAAGAGTTTTTAAATAAAATATGTATGAGGGAAACTCACCAGTGGACTACCAGGAGCTCGGGTATGGACCTTCCGCCCAGCCCCACTAGCCTCAGGGTTTTCACTGGAACGGCCCCTCCCCACCCCTTCTCGGTCCTGGCCAATCTTCCTGCTTCGGTGGTCTGGAGGGTCTCACCCCTCGTTCTTCTGCCAGAAGTAGAAAGCCACAGAATCCAGTCGATGTGAGCCTTTTCCTAAACTGTCCGGGCCCAATGTCCTTCCAGTCACTCATGCAGCCAAGACAAATGAGACTGGTGGACCCAACCCAAGGATTACCCTGTGCTTTCTCTCTTATTCATTTATTCCAGTGTGTCCAACCCCCAGGCAGGAAGAGAGCCCACTGTCCCCTCCCAGAAGGAACTGGGCTGTCTTGTGCTCAGCGTGCTCAGCGAGAAGTCAGAGGGGCAGGGAGGAGCGATAGATTTTATTTCCTCAGCTCTGACAGCAGGCTGTGTTTTTGAGATGTGATTTCTCAAGAGGAAAGTAATGAGGCAGAATCCAGCTTTAACATCGGTTCCTTGGTCTGGAAGGACCAAGGTCCCGGCCCTCCCATGGCTCTCGGGTACGAAGGCTGGCAGGCGTGCCTCAGAAGGGAGAGGGACACCATAAGGCTGGGGTGGGAGCAAACTACCTCCGCCAAGTGCACAGGGCGAGACTGGGCCCTCAGCACGGCTAGATGCACTTTGTTCCTAGCAAGGTCTGTAATAATGCAGAATGGTTGGCCACCATCTGGGACACACGCCATGAGCGTTCCCCTCCCCAGATGGTACAAACTCAATGCCATTCACACAGCGTTTTGAAAAGCTGCCCAGCCTCTTAAAAAAAAAAACCAAAAAAAACAAAAAAGAAAAACAAAACAAGACAGATCTGAGAAACTGCATCATCTAAGGGAAGAGCCTTAAAGCAGGACAAAAATGGGATGTGGCAGTTTGAGTTTTGTGGTCACCCTCCTGAGCCTGGGTGACAGGGCAGGGGCAAGGCAGAGGGGAGAGACGTCTATCACAGTCAGTGCCCACAGTTGAGTCCTTGGGGTAGAGGAATCAGCCCATATCTCCACCCCCCGCTCCCCACCCCCAGGCACCCTTAGAAGTCATAGGGGGACACAAAGATGGTGACCTTGGACACATGGTTGGCCTGGAAGGAGCGGTCTAGGTATTCTGACATGTCAACGTCCACCTCCAGCGTCTGCGGCCCCTCTAGGGTCTGGACGAGGATCAGCTCCCCGGTTTGTCGGTCTGAGCGCTGCATCACAAAGTGGCCACGGCTGTTCCCACCCATGATCCCAAACCGCAGGCTGTTGGGCCCAGGTCGGCCGGGGGCCGAGGCCGTGGCCATGCGGAAGAGCGTGATGGGCGTCTTCAGGTTGGAGGGCAGAGAGAGGTAATGGAAGGAGATGGTCTTGGGCATGCTGCGGCAGGGCCTGCTATCCATGGGACAGGGGTTTCGCTCACACTGGCTGGAGCAGAGGCAAGATGGACGCAGTCAGACTTGGGGAAGCTCTAGAGGGTCCCCCCCACTCCCCCAACCTGCCAGCTTGCAAAAGTCACCAGGGGGCTTCCCCAGCCCTGGGTCCCTCACCCAGGAGCTCTGGAGCTGCAGGCAAGTGAATGTGGCTGGCGTCAGGCATGTCCAGGGAAGGGACTCTGCATCTATTCCAGTCCTGGGAGCCCTGATGACTCATGTGGGGTGTGTGTGTGTGTGTGTGTGTGTGTGTGTGTACACATCTATGTTGAAGTGCTTTACTATAGTTTTTAAAGAAAAACAAAGCCTGGGAAGATTCGTAATGATAGCAACACTGGAATTCAAACCAGGTCCCCTTTCTGCAGGTGGGAAGACCTCCCCCTGTCATGGAGGGACCCCCACACTCAGCTGCAGTGTGGGGCAGCACACACGAGCTTTCCAAATACAACGACATTTATTCTTAAAGCAGGAAACCCTGTCTTCCTTACCCACTTGGAATCAGGGTCCCATGGAAAGGTTTTCGGTATTTCTCTATCTTATCAAACACAAAAGACAAATAAAACTTAGTGTCTGGTGATTCTGACCATCATGATTTTGCAGATCAAATATCACACCCACCTATTAATCTCACGTCCCTGGAGGCCACAACAGACAGGTCCCTTCCTTTAGGAAGGTTCTGGAGTCCTCACTCTCTTTTATAACTGTCACTCTTAGGTGCCACACATTTTCCTGCTGCTTCTAATTTCTGCTTTGATCCAAAGAGCAACTTAAATAAATAAGCTTATGAAGTCACTTCTCTGCATCTTAAAGATAGTGTGAGGGCTCTCAGGATCTTTTTGAGAAGTGTGGGGGCTTTGTGCTAGGGATAGTTATTCCCCTTAAATGTCCATCTCCCATAAAAAGGCAATTCTACTGCTTAGGTGTGGAGCATACTGGGCATTGAACCTTCTAGCACTGTTGGAAAAGCAGATGTTGTTAACACAAAGTGCAGGGAGTCACAGCATGACTGGGCCCATTAGTTACCAGCTACCAGAATTGAGAAAATGACCATATTCCAAATCATGTTATATATACCTGCCTCTGGCTGCTGTGGGATTCAAGGTAACATCAGCAGCAGCTGCTTCTGTCTGGTCGCCCTCCCTGGCCATGCCTACTAGGTGGCTGCAGTGCCACCATCCTCTGTGGCAGGGGAGCCTTTGGTGCGTTACTCTCCCATGACAAGCTGGGTTCTTATGGCAAAGTGTTAAATGCAAACCCCTAAAGGGAATTGGGAGCTCAGAGAAGCTGGTCGCCCTGCTCCCTGGCCCTCATCCTTCCTGTGACACAGCTGCTCCCTCCCCCAAGGCCTGGAGGCGTCCAGCCCTGCCACAAGTACAGGTGGGAGCCTGGGTGCAAAGAGCTGTGGGTGGCCCTGTTTGTACTCACAAGGGAGAAGTCTTCACGTAGCTCACGTTGTGGCTGCCTTCGGGGCACTCAGGGCTGACGCACTGGAAGCCTCCCCCAGTGTTGATGCATGTGGTCCCCTGCGGGCACACGGGCTGTGGACCTGCACACTCATCAACATCTGAAATACAGGACAGGAACCCAGGGTAAACATCCACCCACCCCTGACTTTCCCTCCATCACCAAACCACAGGAGCGGTCCCAGCAGGCTCTGAATGCAGCACTCCACACAAGGTGGACTTTCAAATGGCACTTATCTTCAGGCAGGAACCACCCCCAGCCATCTGGACCAGGGGCCTGCAGAAGTGCTGCAGAACCATGCTGGGGAGCGTGCTCCCCAGGATCCTATCGTCCTTCCCTCCCTCTCAGCCCAAAGCCTCTGTGTTGGTGTTTGCATGCTGAGGTTCAAATCTCCAGAAAAACCTTCCTCCTGGGCTCTTCCCCAGCCAGATGCAGACATGCCCTGCTCTGCTCTCCTTCCAAGCACCCAGGGAGTCCCCCCGCTGGAGACCATCTCTCCCCACATCAAGCAGTCCTCTGTGGGCCTCCATGAACTGTGGGATGGGCTGGGGGGGTGGCTCCTTGGATGGCTCCTGCTACTCCAGTCCCAGAGGCAGACCCCCCTGAGCCTGTAGGGGACCCCCAAGAGAAGATAGCAGGGAGCCACCTCTTCCTGAACATGCCCAGGTGTGCCCATGGAGGTGGCCCCTGCCACTGCCCAAGTGGGCAGTGCTGCCCTCAGTGTGCTGTGTCCACAGGGGTATATGGGGGGAGAGCAGAGCTGTGGGTCCTGCCAGTGTGCGGTGGTTCTACGTCAGTGGACTCAGTTCTCCCCAGAGGCCTGCTGCAGCACCAGAGCTCAGGGTCTGGCACCCGGAGGAGCCTGGGCTGTCTACAGCAGTCCCTCCCTATCCAGGGTTTTGTTTTCTTCAGTTACAGTTAACAGTGGTCAACCACGGTCCAAAAATATGAAATGGAAAACTCTAGAAATAATTCATGTTATAGATAAGTTTTATTGGAGTGTATTTTAATAATTGCTCTAATATTAGTTTTCACTGTTAATCTCCTACTGTGCCTAATTTATAAGTTGCACTGAACATAGGTACCTACACAGGACTGGGTACCAGCTTTGGCTGCAGGCATTCACTGGGGGTCTTGGAAGGTACCCTCCATGGATGACGGGGATTACCATGCTCTGACTATGAGCTGCTGTGGAGAACTGGACTATTCGCGTTTATTAATGTCAACACTTGAGAGGTGGGGTCACAGGAGGCCTCCCTGTCCCTGGAGCTGGTGACAACAGTGACTGTTGCAAGAGCTCTCAGCCTCTCCAGCCTTAGAAAGCTCAACCCAGTCCCCCAGGGGGCCACTGCTGAGGGACAGGATTCAGCACAGGGTAGAACCTAAGCCAGTCATGTCCTTCTTACCTGTGCCCATCCAACCCCCTCTGTTCTAGGAGGCTCACTGGCCTGGGCTCTTTCTGGGCTCTCAGTTCTCTGGACTCTCAGCTGGACTGGCAGATTGGAGGTAGGAGGGTAGGTGTGTGCTCCTCTGCAGGGTCCCTGCCTAGGGCCAGATCTGGTGGTGGCCACCAGCCCCCCAGCTATCTGCACCCCCCAGCCATCTAGGAGGCTCTGATAAACCCCATCCTGTCCTCACCACTCAAGCCCAAGGATAGCAGCAGCCCTCACTCTTGCCAGTCCCTGGGCCTTCCGCCTTCCTGTTGCCCCCAGCTAGCCATGGATCATGGCCAGCATTGTGTACCTGTCCACATGGAGGCACAGTGACTGTAAGGTATCATCCCTTTTAGGGGTGGCCTTGCAGATGCCCATACAGGGCTTTGGAATCTGATGGGCTTCTCCAGGTTGTACATCAGAAGTGGCCGTCTGGCTGCTCTGTCTCTGGGTCCAGCCCCAGCTGGGTGGAAATGATCTGACCTTGAAAATAGTCACTCGCACAGGTTAAGCAACTCATTTCCTATTTAGATGGCGTGGTCTGGTTTTGAGAGGCCCTTTTGTTGCTGTGTTTAAAGATCAAATGTACCTGAGACACTGACTCCCCTAATGGGGACTCCTGGTTGTGAGGTCGGGGCTAGGATGAGTGGCGGCAGCAGCTGGTCATCAGGTACAGAGGGTAATATCCAGACCCAGGGCCACTTGCCCCTGCTGCAGCTCACTCACCCTCACAGGTCTTCCCATCAGTCAGGGTGTGGTATCCACTGGGACAGGTGCAGCGGTAGGAGCCTGGGGTGTTCACGCAGGCATGCATGCAGAGCCGGGGCCGCCCCTCCTGCCCATAGAGTTCACACTCGTTCACATCTGAGGAGAGAAAGGCCGCTGACTTCAGGAGCCACGAAGCCGGTGTCATCCAGCCACCAACTAGGGTGGCCCCATTCTCTAGCAGTTGAGGCTATTGCTGGACTTGGGGTAGCTGCTGAGCCTGAGCCGCAGTAGAGCACGTGGATAACAGGGCTCAGAGCTCTTCAAGCCATGAAGGGGCGTGGCTTGGGCACGTAGGCGGGGCCGGGATCCGACAAGGGGAGGCGCCTGGGATCCCCCACCCCGCCCCGCTGCTTTCTCTAGGCTGGCTTTCTGAGGAGCACCCCCACGGTCTACCCAGCAGCTACATCCATTTGTTTAACACCGAAACAGCGAAGTGGGCGGGGATTTCCGAGACCACGCCCAGGAAGCGTCCTCCGCCCCACCCCCTCCTTTCGCGCGTGCCCGGGGCGGGGCGGGCTCCCTGCAGGTGGGCGGGCTGCGGTGGGAGCCCCGCCCACTCCCCGCGTGTCCCCGGGTCCCCGCGAGCCCGCGCCTACCCTGGCAGACACTGCGGCCGGCCGCGGCGCTCAGGTGGAATCCGGCCTCGCAGCTGCAGTGCTGCGCCCGCTCCACCTGCGCACAGCGCGGCGCGCGGCTGAAGGCAGGGTCGCCGGCCACGTCGCCCTCGTCCTCGTCCTCGTGGGCCGCTGCGGGGAGAAGACGGGACTCCTCAGTGCCGGCCGGGTGCACCTGCGAGGGGCCCAGCCCTGGGGAGCCCCGCGCAGCCCTTCCCGAGCGCTGCCCCTGGAGTGGAGAAGGAAGACGCGCAGGTCCCCAGGACCCCGGCAGGGCGCCCAAGCCTTGAGGACGGGGGGCGCACGAGTGAGATGTGGCGTGGAGACGCAGGTCACTGGATGGCCCCCGCCAAGGCCTGCCAGGGCGCGAAGTCCTCCTTCCTTTTATTTTTTAACATCCCCAGCGCTTTTTATTTTTTAATTAATGTATTTTAATTAGGTATGACAGCAGAATGCATTTTGATCCAGTGTACATAACTGCAGCACAACTTTTCATTTCTCTAGTTGTGCACGCATAGCGTCCCACCGTACATGCAGCCATCCATGTACCTTAGGGTAATGATGTCCATCTCATTCCACCACCTTTCCTGCCTCATGCTCCTCCCTCCACCTCCCTCCCCTTTGTTCCATCAAAGCTCTTCCATTTTCCCCATGTCCCCCCCATTATGGATCAGCATCCACTTATAAGAGAGAACATTCAAGCTTCTTCTCAGCAAAAGAAACAATGAATGAAGAGACAGCCTACACTTGGGGAGCAAATTTTTGCTCCCTTCTTTTTAAAAAACACTTGAACTCCAGGGACAACAGTGATCCCTGGAGTTCAAAACTTTGGGTCTCTATTTTTTGGGGTGTATGTGGGTGTGTGTGTTACCAAGAACAGAAATTAGTTTTTTAACTATTTTTAAAATTTTTTTTCAAAGGATTTGGAGCTCTTACGTGGTTAAGGGGAATTGGAGAGGAATCAGTGGGATGACTCCTGGGAGGCACAGGAGGAGGACAGTCCCCTGTGACTCCACTCACAGGAGGCACCTGCTGTCTAGTCCATGAGGCAGACGTGGTGGGCAGGGCTGGTGGCAGGAACCAGGTAGGGGGAATCTGACAGAATTCCAAGTCTAGCAGATGAAAGCACCCTGGAGATGGCTGGTTGGCGTAGCAAGCAATAGGGTGTGAATGTGGTGATTAAAATGGCAAATGTCATTTATATTTTATCACAATTAAAATAAGATGAATTGATTTTTTTTTAAAAAAATTGGGGGACATGCCTGTAGTTCTGGCTACTTGGGAGGCTGAGTCAGACAAGAGGCTAGGCTCACTTGAGCTCAGGAGTTCAAGGCCAGCTGGCAATATAGTAAGACCTGTCTTAAAAAAAAAAAAAATACACACACTTGGAGACAGGCTCTCCCCCCCCCCCCGCCGCCCCCCCAGCCACAAGGACACAGGCCCCCTGAGGGGAAGGAAAAGAAGGTTCTAGCTCCGGGCAGGTGAGCAAGAGCTCAGGTGTCTGCTGGCCTTTCACAGACACTGTAAGAACAAGAGCTGGCATTAGATAGATGTACCTACTTACGACCGCTTTCACCTTCCTGGATGTTATGTGCCGCAGTCTGGCTGGGCACAAGATCACGAGCCACTCAAACAGGAACAAACTTTATTTCTGAAATAGCCGCCAATACCCTGTACGCGCCCGGGAAGATTCCCGATCCACACTTGAGGCTACTTGGGCAATAACCAAACAGACTCCATTTTGCCCTGAGACTCCATGTCATGTAAGAAATGCTTCTCCCAGGGAAAGCCCTGCCTCTGTGCCCATCAGTGGTTGCTTAGCAAAGCATGTTTGGCAACACAAAATGACAATTCTTATACAATGTAAAAGTCTTCTGCCTTTGGTTCCCAGTTTTTTAATTTGGACTAAGTACCCTGAAAGAGATTGATTGTCTACACATTAGTAACCATTCCCTAATTTGCACTCAACCAGGGAGGTTTGGGCCCACTCCCTTTTCTGCTTATGATTTTAGATCTCATGACATTGGTTCATGGTTTTGAATCGTAGCAACAGCCACTTATGTTTTAATGTGGTTTGGGACTATAAAGGGTGTACTCACACCCCAGGAGGTGCTAGAAGGTTAGACTTGCAGCCTCCCCCTTGGCCCGCCAGCTGATGAATCTGGACCACCAACTGGTGAATAACATTTCTGTCTCCTGCTGTAAGAGCCTTAACATGGTGAGGATTCTGGTCATCCAGATATTTCATAGTGACCACTGGACCCGAGGGACAATGTCCTGAAGGTCCTACAGCAAAAGAAATCTCAACATGAGGTGGGTGGGTAGAACGTTCAGTGACCAAGTCTGGGGTGGGGGCCATTTCTTCTCCCCTTGTTTGTAAACAGAGGCAGTGGGGCTGCCAAGAAGCCTTTGCCCCCCTCTCCACAGAAATCGGCCCCAGGACAGGAGCTACGGGACCCTGGGCTCCCCTGGAGGAAGCACTCAGCAGGCTGACTCACTAGCCTAGTCCAGGCACAGTGAGAGGCAAATCCCCGGGGGGCACTATTCAAACCTGACCTTGGGCATCCACCAGTACACTTCCCCCACAGAGACCCCACCAGGCTTTTCTGGCAAAGGAAAAGAACATCTTTGGGTTGGAATTTTTTCTTTCTTTCTTTCTTTCTTTCTTTTTTTTTAATAGAAGTCTTGATTGAGCAGAGCATGGGAACCCTATTCATTCTCCACAGGTCCCTTGTCATGAGGTTTTCTTGCCATGTGCAAAACGAGCCACTGTGTGGCCCGTTAGACCTCTGCTGGGAATATACTGGGACTCACTACTCAAATGTCTGGCTTTGAGATTTTCAAATGCTTTGAACTACATCAGCAACTGCCCATCTTGTAGCACGTGAAGTTTGGAGGAAAGGCTTCTGCTGGCTGAGATGCGGATGGAGCAGAGGGCCACACTGGGGCTTCTCAGCCACATCCCCACTGGCCGAGCTACTGGGTTGCATGGAAGAGCTAGGCTCCGTCCAAGTGACCACCTTAGGGATGAGAGGATATCCACCAGAGAGGACAGACACACTCCACTGAGGGGCACTGAGCTCTCCATACATCTGTGTTTGGTGACAGTGACGAGTCCTCACCTCCCTGCAGTGGAGCATTGCCACCAGCCGGCAGCAGCTACATACCAGTCTGAGCCTGATGCTGACAGCGACTCCCAGTCCTCCCTGGGGGACAGATGCACCTGTGCTGGCCGACGCCTTCGAGGCACGTTCCGCCATTTTGACAAGGCTGACTGGAGCACTCGCTGGTACCTAGGAGAGAAGGGATTCCCAAACACAGATGTGACTCCAGCCCTAAAACAAAAGGCAATCAAGAGCCAACTTCCTTTGTCACAGGACTCCTCCAGCTGTCTACCCCCACCTGACCTGGCCTCCCTCTCCACCTGCAAGAGCTGTGAGGGGGCCGAGGGGCTGACTGCTGCCCTGGCTCCTCTCCTCAGCAGCCCTGCCCTCTGTGAGGAGCGGGCCTGGCACTGATTTAGTGTGCAAAGCTGCAGTGTAGACAGCTGTAGCCAGGCGGAGGCCTCTGTCCTCTTGCCTACTCCCTCTGTCCCCATTAGCCAGTGTCAAGGTGGAACAACCTTTAAACAGGAGTGAAATTCAGGGGTGTTGTCAAGAGGAAGGATACCCAGCAGGATGCTGGGAATGGGAACAATGAGTCCCCCAGTTTCACAGCCGCAAGCTCTCCTATGCTTCACCAGGTGGGAGTGATCGACTTTTCAGTAATGCCGTTCCCTGCTCAGGCCCTCCACGGGTCTTTGAAAGAGTTCTAGGTAGACACACGGACTGTAAAAGTGCACTCCATTTTTCTCTGAGTGCTAGGTGATTGTTCTTTGCTTATTTATAGCTTTTAGTATGCATCCACTTTCTCCAACACGCATTTGCATATCTTAGTTAGGTAAAGATGATTTTCAAAGCCCTCAGGCTATGTGCTTGTTATGAATTTCCTAAGCCGGGTTTCAGTCCGGGTAGGAGTCATCTGCGCAGGAAGAAGAGGTCTGCCTGCTGACCTGCTGGCAGCATCTAGGAACTTGAACCCATGCCCTCATCAATGTAAGAGCCCCTTGCCCACCCCTCTAAGAGGGAGGTGCTTTGCCTGAGGAGACTGGCAGCCTTGTTTGGGAGGATTCAAGAGGACTTTGGCTTCCTGTGGGGCTGCCTTGTTATGTAAACTGTCTGAGGGCTTCTGTTTGTCCATAGGGCCCAGACTGTGCAGATGTCACCTGCCCAGGGGACAGGACCCATTTCCATGGCTCTGTAACCTCAGCCTGGTTGTGCCCTCTGCCAGCCATTCTGTTCTCAGGTGACCAGTTTCCAGGACTGGGGCTGGAACAACTGCTCACAAATGCCATGGAGCTTGGTCTGCTGTGTGGACCTGTGGTCCAGCCCCATCATTGCCACCAGCCCGCTCCAAGAGTGAGCCACCACTAGGCCATGGAGAGGTGGGCAGAGAGTCAAGAGGTGTGAACACTGGTGTCTTTCAGCCTGACCCCAAGGGCCAGGGGCCACTGCCTCTCTTTGGGGGCCTCCAGTGGAAGATACAGAGCCTGGCCTCCACCTGGAGTCTGTGGGAGGAGGACTGGGGCCTCAGTGGCCAGACACATACCCACACAGGTGCCCCTGGACTCGTCCTGTTGCCCTCTCTGGATCTGCCCAGGATGCTCATTTCTTGACAGGCTCCATACAAACTCCCCACATTTCTAACCTTTTTTTTTTTTTTTTTTTTAATACCAGGGATTGAGCCCAGGGGTGCTTGACCACTGAGCCCCATCCCCAGCCTTCTTATTTTTAATTTAGAGATAGGATCTTGCCAAGTTGCTTAGGGCCTTGCTAAGTGGCTGAGTCTGGCTTTGAACTCGTGATCCTCCTGCCTCAGCCTCCTGAGCTGGGATGACAGGTGTGCACCACAACGCCCGCTCACATTTCTAATCTGAGGTGCAGTCAGAGGCATTCTATGGCCTGGTGCTGTTGGCTCACTGTTTGGGTACCACCCATGTTCTCTGTCCTTGAAGAGAGAGATTTATGGTGAGTATCGTGTGATTCAGATGACAAAAGGAGTGGATCGGAGAAGAGACCTGAGAGGATGTGTTCGGGCAGAGAGCTACAAACGGGGGGGGGGGGGGGGGGGGGGCAGGAGCCCAGGCATGGAAAAGAGCTGTGTGACAGAGGTGGGACTCCTGCCTCCCCCCAGCTGAGCTCTGTCTCTGCGACTTGACGAGGGTGTCTTCCAGGGATCCTGGGCCTGTCTGTCCGATTCCTCCACCTTGGTGCTCTCGTCATGAGGGAGCACTCCCCACGCTGAGCAGGACCTCCTCCATGACTGTGCAGTGTGCTCCAGAGCCACCCAGACAGCTCACGGGAAGCAGGCACCGAGGCCTCCAAAGGCCTGCCCTGCTGGAGACCAAGGAAATCGGCACTTTTAGTATATTCTCTAGTTATTACTGATATTAACTCAACTTTGAGAAACACCCTGTATTTGTTCCTGCTGTTCCTAGAAGCAGAGAAGATCCTGAGAGTTTCAGAGCATGGATGGATTTGGGGCCCTAACCAGCCAGGGTGGTGCCAGTCACAAGCAAGCTACACTAGACAGAGGGTTCGTACCCACCGGCCACGGGGGACATCCGCACAGACTCACTGCCTCTTGCCTGATGTCTTGGGAGACCTAAGTAGACCCTCACCGAAGTCAGAGCCCGGAAGGTCAGACTCTCCCTGGAAGATCATTGTGTGGAGTGGACGGTCCTGCCTGCCAACCATGGCAGTGAGTCTGCTGACCTCTTCCATGGTCCCACGTGGTGCTCTCCTGATTCTTGATCTTCAGCTCCCCAGCTCATTCCAGACTCATCCTGAGCTCTGTCTCTGCAGCCTCCTTCCTGGCCATTTGTCCTTCCCCACCAGAGGACCACATGGTGCGGCCCACCTGGACTTATACCAGGGCCACATATACTAACATTTGGGAAGGGTTGGCATAGGGAGCAAGGTGGTGGCAAGTCCTAGAATGGGTTGGAGAAGGGTATTTTTCATCTAAGTATAAACTGGGCGTGGTGGTCACCCTGTGGTGGCTACCGTGAAGTACTCGTAGGTCACTACCCATCTCTCAGCAGCTGCTGGACACGCCCTCTCCCAAGTTAGCGGACTGCAGCTGCCTTGACACTCTGCTCTCAGAGGAATTTACCTGATTGGCCTACCCAGGTGTCAGTCAACCTGCTGACAGTGGACATCATGAAGATAGACTCAGCCCCCCTGAAACCTGATCTCTCGCCTCATTTGAATAGCTTCTCCTCAATAAAAGGGGTCAGCACGTGCTCTCATTCTCTCTCTTCCTGCAGACGCTTCAGGTAAGAGGAATCGTCACAGAGACCCCCAAAGAAAAAGGTATTTGTGTCTCTTGTGTGGTTATTTTGTGCAGCCCAGTCAGCCCAGTTCAACTGGAGTGACCCCTGAGCCTTTTAGTCATGAGAACTGAAACCCGGCACTCCACATCGTAAAGTTCTGTTTTCAAACTAGCATAGAGAAAAAACCGTGTCCTGCCTCCCCACACCTCAAAGCGCTCTCCCTGAGCCTGTCTACAGACACAAAGGACACCCAAGGGATTCCCTCCATCCTGAGGAACCCCGGCGGCTCACCAGCAGACTGCAACCCCAGAACAGAGTGACCACTGCAGACCCTGCCTCTTGTCCCCCTCCTCAAGCACGGGTGGCTTCTTGCCCTCAACTAATAAGACCCAGCCGCCAGAATCCAGGGCAGAGAAAGGTGTTGAGGAACAAAGACTCTGGGGTCAGAGTGTCCCCAGCTATGTGACCTTACCACAAGGTCTCAGTCTCCCTCTCTGCAAGAACACGACCTTGTTGTGAGGGTGAGTAAACTCATCAGCCCCGGCCTGGAGTCAAGGTCATGGATCAGACAAGTTCCCCATGTTCTGTGGTCCAGGAATGATTAAAGAATCAAGCGAAAGTGTCCCAGGGAGCAACCCTTCCTACCCATCAGATCCAAGCAGTGCGTTGGGCGGGCCGTACCTCTGCAGCGGGGCTGCTCCCCCGTCCAGGTGCCATTGGGAAGGCACACCACGCTGCTGGGCCCCACCAGCCGGAAGCCGGGGTTGCAGGTAAAATGCACTTCATGGTCGACCAAGTACTTGCTTCCGAACTTCCTGCCGTCAGGGGGGGCGCTCAGCGCCGGGCAGGAAACTGTAAGGAGAAAAGGCAGGGTGAGGAGCCCTCCTCCCGGCCACAGTCGGCTTCCTGGCTTACAGAGGTGGACCTCTGTGAGTCCCGTTGCAGGCTGTGTCGTGCAGGACACACCTCTCACCCAGTCCTCAGGGGCTCTCGGGGTGCCTGCTTGATGAAAGGTGGACATGGCTCAGCCACACCAAGTGGGAGCCTAAGAGAGGGGCGGACTCCGCCCTGTTGTGGTTGCCCCGCCCTCTCGCTGCCACTTACTGGCTCTGCTTTCTGGGAGCTCTAGCCCCCTGGGTTTCTTTCTTTTTCTTTCTTTTTGGTACTGAGGATTGAATCCAGGGGTGCTTAACCACTGAGCCACATCCCCAGACATTTTTGAGACAGAGTCTCCCTAAATTGCTTAGAGCCTCGCTAAGTTGCTGAGGCTGGCCTTGAACTTGTGATCCTCCTGCCCCAGCCTCCCAAGTCACTGGAATTACAGGTGTCCACCACCAACTCTGGCTCCACTAGGGTTCTTTAAGTGTCCTGAACAGGCTAGGTTCAGGCCATCTCCAGGCCTCGGCTTTTGTCCTCTCTGCCTGAAATGTTCCCCAGAACTTCTCCCAGCTGGCCCCTTCTTGCTTTTCAGGTCTCTACTCAAATGCTAGAACCTCCCAGAGTGAGTGCTCCCCAACCACCATGGCCAGCCGAGACCTCCAGGGCACATCGCCCCACAGCTCCCTGACTTTCTTCTTAGATTTGCAACCATTTGAACATCCTTGCTGGCCGGGTTGTCTCCCCCTTGGGGTTAGTATTCTCTGTCGGGTGCAGTCTGGCCTGGGCCCTGCTGTGTCCCCAGCACCAGCCCTATACCTGGCGCTTAGTGAATGACCTATAAATGGTTCTTGAGCAAGCAGATGAATGACACATCATGTGTTGGGCTCTCCCTGTGTCCCCAGGTAAAACGCACTTTTTAAAAAGAGAACTTGCCACTTGCGACCAAGACAGACAAAACCCAGTCCTCAAGAGGCCCAGAGGGTACCACGCTTGCCACCGCACTATTCCCTGATACTCCACCCCAGCCAGACTCAGCAAGGGTTCTCCACGGGGCAGCCGGGGCAGCCTGGAGGGGCAGGAGGGCAGGAGCTGACCCCTGAAGCTCTCAGGGGTTCTTGTTAATGGGGAGTTCCTGAAGCAGGAGGGAGCTCACCTCCAGAGGCCGGCAGGCCCACAGGGTGCTGCCCAGAGCCTGAGATAGGTGACTCCATGGTTATTTTTAAATAACTTTATCATGCTGACAAAGTTTAAAATACTGTAGGGGAGAAAGGAATAGGGTCTCTTTGGGAAGAAGAAATATTTAAAAACCTCAAGAAAGAGCCAGATGTGGTAGTACATGCCTGTCATCCCAGTGACTTGGGAGGCTGAGGCGGGAGAATCTCAGGCTGAAGGCCAGCTTGGGCGACTTACTGAGACTCTATCTCAAAATAAAGAATAAAAATGGGTGCAGGGGTGGGGCTGGGATGGTAGCTCAGCGATACAGTGCTCGCCTAGCCCAGGCGGGACCCAGGTTCGATCCCCAGCACCACATAAAAAATAAAGGCATCGTGTTGTGTCAAGAGGCCAGAGGGCATCACACTTGTGATTTTTTCAGTACTGAAAAAACAAACAAACAAAAAATCCAAGAGCAAAACAAAAAACCTCAAGAAAGAAAAATCACCTGTAGGGGCAACACAAGTAACAGTACCTAGACAGCTTGAACAGTATCTGGCACATAACAGTTGCTCAATGAATGTGGGTGGCATGAATGAATGGATTCCAATTAGTTAGAAATCAATTGTCAATCACATCCCCAAAGAGAGCTGAAGGCCACTGCTCTGGTGGAGGATGAGGAGGAACCCCTGGGTGGATCCACTTTATGAGCATGTCCTGGAGAGCACATGGGGGCCACATGAATTCCCTGCACCTTTTGGAATGAGGTTAGTGTGTAAGGAATGAGATCAGCAGGAAAGTAATCACAGCAGCTTGGGGACAGGGAGACAGAGGGCCTGGTGCCAGAAACGGGAAGACCAGCAATTATTCTTGCTCACCCCCAGCAAATGCCCCTGCCCCCACAACAAAGCAGAAGATAATCTCCCCACTACTGGCCATTTGATCTGGGGCAATGTCTGGCCTTCCCGAGGCCCAGGGACCTCACGACAACCTGATAGGATTGTCCCGGGGCTGGACCCCTGTGACGCACCCAGCACTATGCCCAACACCTATTGTGAGGCACAGTACATGGTGGGAACTTTTTAAAAAGAGAACTTGCCACTTTAAAAAACCTAACCTGGCTCACTCTCCTGAGTCTGGTGGACAGGGGCCTGGGACAGGGCAGGGCGCACTATAGGGTTCCCTGCAGGTAGTTCTCTGCAATCCCGTGGAACAGGCTCTGTGAAGTCCAGCCTTTAACAGGAGAAAATAGAATCACTGGATCAAGGGCCCGAGGCTGCTAACCCCTTTCTCTTGGCCTCAGTTTCCCCGCCTGTAGGGAGAAGGACGCCCTGCCTGCCCCTTGGAGTTGGTGTGTGGAACCCCACTGAGGGCTGGGGCCTCACCTGCCTTGGAAGGGTGAGTTTTGATTGGCAGGTTGAGCGCAGCCAAGGGAAAAAGGAGGGGGCTCCGCGTTGAGCCTCTGGATTTGCCACCACAACCTCTGTAAAGTAGCGGCCCAGGAAACGGTCTCCACGGCAAAGAGCGCCCCATGGTGTGTCTGCGGTGAGCAGGTGCGGTCAGGCCCTAGGCTCGGTCCCCGCCCGCCCCAGGACCTGGAGCCAGAGGAAAGCACCCACCCGCGTCCAGCGCGCCCGCCCGCAGGGTCAACCAGGGGAAGGCGCCCCTGTGCGGTCGGAGCTGTCCCCTGCAGAGTGGCCTCGGGCCGCGTTGCAACCTCAACAGACAAGCGGGACTCGTCCCGGGGGACCCTCCCCGCCTCCCCGCATTGGAACATCCCTGGAGGATGCTTTTCACGCCTGAACACACGGAGCGATCCTCAGCCTCCCGCACAGCGCTGCGGGGCCGGCCCGCTGCGGGACGCCAGCACGGGGTGGGGCGTGCGCCTGCGCTCTGGCGCTTTCCCACGAGTTTTGCGGTGAACTTAAAACTGCCCTAAAAAACAGCCCTTTAAGGATGGGGAGTAAAGCTCAGCGGTAGAGCGCTTGGCGCGCATGTGCAAGGCCCTTATTTCCATTAAGAGTACTAAAAAAAAAAAAAGTTCGTTAAATGACAAGCCCATTGCTGTCCCACTGGGTAGGGATAGGAAAGTGGAGACGTGATTGACGATTGATTTCTAACTAATTGGAATCCATTCATTGATGCCACCCACATTTATTGAGCAACTGCTATGGCAGTTCTGCAGGATCATAGGGACCATGATGGCTGTGTAGCCCAGAATGAAGGTGTAAGAGGAAAGAGGGTGACAGGTCGGGGGAGACAGTAGGCGCCGTTTTAATGCGCGCGCACACACACACACTCACACACAGAGGCACACCAGCCAGGGTTAAGATGTGCCCTCTGATGGAAATGGAGGCAGGAAGGCAGGGAGGCGGGAGGAGGGAGGGCCATCCAGGGCTTCCTGCAGGGGTGACCTGGGCTGGGGACAGAACTGCGGGCGGCTGGAGTGGGTTTAGGCCCCAGCAATGCTAACACGGGACCCACCTGGGGGCGCATCCGAGGCCACCCTGCTCACAGAGTTCTGCAGCGCGGCCAGTCGGCTCTTCATGTGGCGGATGCCCTCCGCGAAGCGGGTCTCCTGGCCCTTCAGCAGCTGCTGCAGCTGGCGGATGGCCGAGAGGAGCTGCTGTTTGCTGAGACAGTTCTGGGGAGAGAAGAGCCCACCCCGCATCAGGACGGGCTCAGACCCACGCGCTGGCTCTAGGTCCAAACCTCTCTTATTAAGCACCATTTGGAAGTGGCCTCCTGAGATGCCCTCTCTGCCCAGTCCAGTTCACCTCTCAAAAAAAAAAAACAAACAACAAAAAAAAACCAAATGAGGGCCCTCCAGCACCTGTAATCTCAGTGGTTGGGGAGGCTGAGGCAGGAGGATCACAAATTCCAGGCCAGCCTCAGCAACTTCACAAAGCCCTCCCTGTCTAAAAACAATGAAAAGGGCTGAGATTGTAGCTCAGTGGTAGAAATGCCTGCCTAGCATGTGCAAGCCCCTAGGTTCAAGTTCCAGTACCACAAAAACAGTATTGATGCATCTGCTTGTGTGTGTGTGTGTGTGTACGTGCACACGAGTATACCAGGGAAAATAAGAAAAAAGCTCAATACAGTTAAAGAGGCATTCATAAAAGTCAACGACCAGCTCTGATAATTTTCTTTTTCTTTTTGTACCAGGATTGCACCCAGGTACTTAACCACTGAGCCACATCCCCGGCCCTTTTTAAAATTTTTATTTTGAGACAGGGTCTTGCAGGGTTGCTTAGAGCCTTGCTAAGTTGCTGAGGCTGGCTTTGAACTCAGGATCTGCCTGCTTCAGCCTCCTGAGCCTCTGTGATTACAGGTATGAGCCAGCCACCATCTCTGGCCAATTCTGATGATTTTTTTAAGGGACAAAAAAAGGAAAAATTGAGAACTGTGCTTGTCATCGATAGACAAGAAAGCAAGGTAAGCATCATGTTCAATGATAAAAATCCCAGAGTCTCTAATCTCAATTGCCTTTAAGTGCCAGGACATGGGAGGGAGAGGGGAGGGCGAGTTGGGTGAGTGGGTGAGGGACCTGGCATCCGGGGTCAGTGGCTTCTAAGGTTGTGCACACGCAGCTGGGGCACAGCTTCATGTGACGTGACTTGTGTCACCTGCTGGGAAGAAAGGAGCTAGGTCAAGATGAAGATCAAGGATATCCTTAGGGACAAATTTATGTGTTGAGTTTTATTTTTCTTATACTGATTTTTTTATCCATAGAGTATTAGTTTTATGATTTGAGGGAAATTGTCTCAAAGCCAGCGGCACCGTTGGGAAACTGAGGCACGAGGCCTCTGCTGCCTGGGAGGCTGCCAGCCTCGCCCACTGGACGCCACCACGGTGGCCACGTGGACATAGCCACATCTGCTCTCCCAGGGAGGCTGCGAGGCTGCCAGGCCCCTGCACCCTGCTGCTCTCACCAAGCAGATGACTCATGGCCGGTTTCAATGGACGCTTTTGTCAAAGTTGTGTTGCCAACTGCCCCTGGAACTCATTAATCCACGGGGGCTCCTGGCCCCACCACCCCAGGGCCTCAGAGGCACAGCCCCACAGCCTTGCCCGGAATCGAAGTTGTGTTTTTTTTCCTCCCCCAACCCCCAGTCCTTCCCACGCAGGGCCTGGGGGCACTGGCAGGGACCTCCTGCCATCCCTACCTGCCCAGCAGGGAGACCCACCCAGCACGAGTTCCCACACCTCCTCCCTCTCACAGAAAACAAGACTGCTTCGTAGGTGTTTCCGTGGCTGTGTGTCAGTCCTGTTGGTGAAGTGCCTCACAGGGGAGAACACCTGAGTTCTTCCAGAAACACCGGCAGCCACGAGCTGGCAGCAACCCTGGGAGAAGACAGTCTCCACTGGGGTTTGTTATTGCGATGATGTTTGTCTCCTTCTTGTAGATGAAGACGGGGAGGCTAAGAATCAAGTGACTTGGCCCAGGTGGGTGTAGCTAAGGAGCAGCAGAGCCGTCCCCTGCTCCTGCAACTTCTAGCCCAGTCCCCATGCCCGGTGCGTGGTCTCTTTGGTTCTCACATGCCCCTGTATGATGAATGGTCTTATTGATGAATTTGCACGAGGGAGTGAAATGCTTGCACCTCAGTGTCTCACAGCGGGGTCAACCCTGTGTGCATTGAGGTCGGACAGTGGGGGCAGGGAAGCAGTGGAGGAAACATCCTCACCATGAATTCCACAGCTGCCCAGGGCCCTGACAGCTGGGAAAGGGCTCTGTGGGCCATAGCTGTCCTGGTGGACATGGAAGAACTCCGTCTCGAAGCAGAGAGGACTCAATGCCAAGGGCTCTGCTGGGAAGAGCAGGCAGCTGCCCAGACTGGGTGGTGGGGTAGGCTCCAAACCCTGACGAAGGAAGGGGAGCGGGTGGAGGGAAGGGGCCAGCCAGTGTCTCCAACCTCAGTGCCCCTGGCTCCAGGCACAGCTGTTTCTAGGGAAACCAGCTGCTTTGGAGATGGACATTAGGGGTGAGACACACTCATGTCCCTGGTTGCAACTGGAAAATATTAAAACCTTCATGACCAAGCAAACTCGGGCAGCACCCAGGCGAGCGGGGAGATGGAAGGACTGAGGGCCACCTCTCTGAGGGAAGTCCAGGGCCCCAGGATCTCCTGGGACGATGCTAACACGGCCAACGTGGTACAAGGAAGGTCCCTGGTGCTCTGGGGAGGCCAGCATGCCAGGCTCAGGGCCAGGCGCCAGGGAAGCAGAGAATGAGTGCCTTCCACAGGGGGTCTGGGGGACTGTGCAGCAGCAGCTCCTAACAGACAGGTCCCTGGTCCCCAAGGGCCAGCCATCAGAGCCAGCTCAGAATCTGCCACCTGAGCTCAGCATGGGCACGGGTGGAACTGAGTCCCTCTGCAAGGGAGAAAAATGAGGTCGCAGGAGGGGGAACTGAGAATCCAAGTGTTTCCCCTTTCAAACTTTATCATCTTGCTCGATCCTACAATGACAGCATATTCCCTGCAAAACAATTCAGAAACAAAGAAAAACGCCACACCTCAGCCTTTTGGCTAAACCAAGTGCAAAACAGGAACAACATCAAAACAAAGACTGTGTCCTAGGACCACAATCTGTGAGCGTTTCATTGGGTTCCAGCTCTCAGGGGGACCCACGTGCACAAGGCTCAGTGTCCTCTTGCTCACGTGTGCCAGCGACTCAGGGCTGGCCTCTGCTCTCCTCCTCTAGGCTGGCATGGCCATGGTACCTGTCACAGAGCAGGGCAACCCTCAGCCTTGGTTCTGCTCCCCTCCCTCCCATGCCCCTGCCTCCATCTCTCTGAGCCAAGAAGAGCTGCGATGGGAGCAAGTCACTTCCTTCAGTGCCACCCCTACCCTGGCGGGAAAGCTCACTAGGGCTGTGGCCAGGCCGAGGTCAACCCCTGGCCAGGGAGGACTGCACACCTGGAGGGGACTGCACCTAGAAGGCTTGAAGCTTCCATGTCGGGTCTGACTCCCCTGGCCTCTTCGGGGTCCCTCTACTCTTCTCCCTAAAGAGATCCCCGCAAAACGTTTCCATTCCTTCAAGACCTGGCTCCTTCCCTGGCTTATGCCATGGACACAAGCCATGAAAGTAGGCGATGAAAACTAGTCTCTGTTTCTTTGAAGTAATAACTTATTGGAAATGGGGGGGTCAAGAAAAGACGTTCCGTGAAACTCTTCCATCACTGAGGAGGAAAAGGTCAAGATTTGCCGTCTCTGGGGTGAGACTCTTTGAACAGTCAGAGAAGTAACAGCAGGCACGGCCCACGCAGCTCTTTCTGAGCTGGGAGGAGGTGACACAGACGGTTCTGGAACGTGCAGGTCAGTGCCAAGAGCTATAGAGGGGGTGGTCTAAGGCTCTTTGGAGCAACGAGGCCCACAGAATACTCCAGCCACCACCCCTCCTCGGGAGAATCCTAGTCCATCTTCCCCAGGACAATTTCTCACCATATTCACTCCAGAGCATCCATGGAAGGTTCCTCAGAGCTCACGGCCACCCAGGAGAGGCGTGTTAGATCCTGAGACCCTACCTGCGGCCAGGGGTGGACATAGCCAAAGACCACTGTGACACCCCAGCTTTCTTGGTCCCCACGTCCCACCCTGGTAGGCCTGACCTTCCGTCCTAGCCAGGCGCCCCTGCTGTTGGAGCTCACAGACCTGGAGTCTGCTCCTGAGGCCCTGCAGGGCAGGGTAAAGCCGTCCGGGTGTGTCGGGCACAAGGGGAGGTGGCCCCCCGAGGTGTGGCTGAAAGGTCTCCTTCTCAGTGTCGGGCTGGGTTTGATGACCCTCCAAGAGTCCCCTCTATGGCAGGAGAGTCCAGAGCCTCAGATGGCCACAGATGACCCTCGGACTTGGAGGGGCTGCCTCTGGCGCTGGTCTGCCTAAGCCACAGCTATGTGTGAGGTCAGCGCGTTGCTAACAGCAACCCAGATGTTTGGATGTCTTCAGGTCTAGGGACCATGTACTTGCCAGATGTACGCCTGCTGGCCAGGACCTGACGCCCTTGGAGTCGGAGTCACGCCCAAGTGGGCGAAGGCTTCCTCCAGGCCAAACTGGAGGCCGCTTACGGCTCCTCAACTCCCTCATCCCAGGGACCCCACCCGGCATCCTTGCCTGAGGGCAGGGAAAGGGGACACATCTGGGGGAGTGAGAGGATTTCACTAGGGGAGCAGCCCAGGGCCCTGGTGTAAGGCAGGGTGCTCCGGAGAAGCGGGCAGTAGGAATACACACAAAACAAGCTTATTTAACGTATGTCTGCTTCCTATAAGTGTGACATAGAACACGTGTTTAGTATGTATCAGGTATCATCCATGTGTAATGCATAGCACACATATTTAACATGCCACATGTCACCTGGAGAACAGTTAGAGACAGACAGAGGCCTGTAAGGAACCGGCTCCTGGGCTGGCCGGCTGGAGACCAGGGAAGTCTGCAGGCTGTAGCTCAAGTCCAAGGGCAGCCTCAAAGGTAGAATCCCCTCCTCTGGGGGAGGGGTGGATCCGTCTTTTGCAGGAGGCCGAACCATAATACCATGAGGGTGATCTCTTTTATTTAAAGCCTACTGATTAAAGGCTAGTGGCTTCTGAACAATGCCTCCCAGCACCACCCACACTCAAGTTGACCAACACCAGGATACCAAGGCCTAGACAGGTGGACAGGAAGTCCACCACGGAGCCACCCTCTGGGCTCTGAGCCCCGCGTGCTGGAAGTTTTTGAGCTCTACCTCCGCTGGCTGCTCATGTTTCTAGACTCACACCCTGTCCCCTTCTTGTCTGTGTTCTAAAACAGTCACAGGGGCCATGACGGTCATGGTGGGAGCCAAGAGCAGGCATGTAAACCAGGTGTCACATGAATGCTTTATTACATGCCCAAGGCAGCCCAGGACCTGAGGGCCGCGACTGCCCACTCTGCATCTGAGGAGGCAGAATGTCTCTTGGCCACAGTGACATGTCCAGGACTCGGACCCCAGGGCATCAGCTCCAGAACCGGATGTGACCTGCTGCAGAGAGTGTCCCACATCCCACCTCTCCCTTGCCCTGCGTCTCTCCTGGGCACAGAATATGTCTCAGACAACCCAGGACCTTGTTGCTGAGTGTGGGACCCGAGTATACACTAGGTGCTCATTTGAACGAGCACACAGATGAACGAGCGTGCGGCCGGGACACTCTCTGCTCGTCTGACCTGGAGCCACCTTGCCTGGTACTTCCTGCTGCCTGGTCCAGGTGCCATGCCCACCTGCAGCCAAGCCAGGCCTCTCAGCATTGGACTGCTGGGCTGCCCTTGTCTGCTTTGCTCCCGGTGCCAGGGCCACTGTGGGCACCAAATCGGTGTCTTACAACATACCCTGTCTCAGCTCTGCACAAGACTCCGAGGCTCCGGCTCCTGCAGGGTCGGCAAACACTCCTGGAGCCGTGACCACGGCAGACACCCCTCATCAGCGTGAGCTCCCAAGTGACCAGCAGTCTATCCCCACCGACACTCCTGGCAGTCCCAGCAGCCTGACCACATTGGCATCAGTTGCTACTAACAGGCCAAGTCCAGGGCCAAGTCCAGGGCCACACCGTTCTGGGAAGGGACATGCTCTGGGTCCCCTTCTCCCACCGTCTTCATCTCATTCGTCCTCAGACTGGGGAATAGGTCATGAATCCTGCCCTGGCAAGAGCCACTGGTTTTCCCAGGAAGCCAGTGGACGTTGAGTCAGTAGGGGAGAGCATACGAGGTCATCTCCCCCGTCACCCTCCCCGCTGGCCTTGCTCCCAACCGCAGGCTACAGCCACCAGTTTCTGGGCCTCAGCAGAACCCACCTACGGCACCAGGCAATAGTCAGCTCGAAAGGTTCATGATGTGGTTTAGACGTGGTGCCCCCAAAAGCTCATGTGGGAGCCAACACAAGAAGGTTCGGAGGAGAAATGATTCGGCTGTGAGAGGCTTGACCCACTCAGTGAATTAATCCTGATAGGGATGAACTGGGTGGAAATTGAGGTGGTGGGTGTGGTGGAGGAGGGGGCATGGGGTGGGGCTTGAGATATATATTTGTCTCTGATGAGTAGAGTCTCTCTCCGCTTCTGATCGTCACGTGACCTGCTTCCCACCGCCACACTCTTTCGCCCAGATGTTCAGCCTCACCTCGAGCCCAAGGAATGGAGCCAGCCTCTTACGGACTGAGACCTCTGAAACTGTGAGCCCTTAAATAAACCTTTCCTACTTTACAGTAGCTCTGGTCCGGTCCTTTAGTTATAGCAGCAAAAAAAGCTAAAATAGGTTAGTACCCTGGGGAATGAACAATGGAAAGTGTCCGTCTGTCACCACAGGAGACCAGCGGCTTAGAAATATGGAGTGGCCATGGCCAGGCGCAGTGGCACATGCCTGGATTCCTAGCTACTCAGGAGACTGAGGCAGGAGGACTGCAAGTTCAAGACCAGGCTGGGCCACTTAGCGAGACCCTGTCTCAAAATATAAAATACAAATGGCTGAGGATGTGGCTCAGTGGTGGAGCAACCTGGGTTCAACCCCAGGATGAAAAAACAGACAAGCCTGTCCACTCTCCTCCTAAATGTAGTACTGGGAGTTTTAGTTCATGTTGTCAGGCTGAAAACTAAATAGATAACACAAAGAAGAGAGTAGAAGGAACATAAAACCACCCTTATTCACAGACAATACAGTTGTGTGTATTTAAAAAATGAGGAAATCTAAAAAAAAAAAAATCCCTACAATGGATAAGTGAGTGCCACAAGGTCATAAGGCATAAGGACAACACAGGAAAACTCACTGGATTTGCATCTTCTAGAAACACACAATTGGAAATTAAGTCCCATTTAAAACAGCTTCAAAAATGAAATAACTCATTATTTCATATAAATCTGATGAGCCATGCTTGACTTAAAAACTAAAAAACTCTGACAGAGGGGCTGGGGCTGCGGCTCAGTGGCAGAGCGCTCGTCTCGCATGTGTGAGACCCTGGGTTCGATCCTCAGCACCACATAAATAAAATGAAGGTATTGTGTCCACCTACAACTAAAAAAAAGAAAAAAATAACTCCAATGGATTAAATGACGTGAAGTCTAAATAAACTGTGCTCACCACTGTGCAATATTTTCAAGATCTTGAGTCTCTCCTAATTGATCTATATTTATTGCAATTACTGATAATCAGGAGGATTTTTTGTAGATACAGATGAGTTGATTCTACACTTCTATTGAAAAGGCAGAGAAACGAGAATAGTCAATTTTGAAAAGGAACGATAAAGCTGGAGGACTGACTTTCTCAATGGATGAAGTTAGGTCAGAAGTATCCCAAACATGGACGACGAATTGACTTCTGACCAACTTGCTGGGAAGAATCAATGGGAATCCAACAATCTGTCTACAAATCAAACTGGAACAACAAACATGGGATGCACAGGGACGCACACGGACGCACACACCTCACCTGTGAGTTTTTTTAAAAAGTCACTAAAAGCCAAGCGTGGTGGCGCACACCTGTAATCCCAGTGGCTCAAGATGACTGAGGAAGGAGGATCGAGTGTTCAAGGCCAGCCTCAGCAACTTAGAGAGGTCCTAAGCAACTCAGTGAGACTCTGTCTCTAAATAAAATACAAAAAAAGGGTTGGGGATGTGGCTCAGTGGTTAAGCACCCCTGAATTTAGTCCTTGATCCAAAAACATTCACTAAAAATGGACCACAGTAAAAATGTAAAGCTATAAATATTTTAGAAGAAAAATTTCATTACCTTAGGCCATCAGTTCTTGAACTTGACCATCAAAAACCTGATGCATAAAAATAAACATATTAATAACTAGAACTTTGTTAAAATTGAAAGTCTTTATTGTAGAAAAGACATTGTTGTTTTTTTTTAAAGTTACAAAAATAAGCCACAAACTGGGAGAAAATATTTGTAACTCACACGTTTAAAAAAAAGAACTAGTATACAAAATATGTAAAGAGCACTCAAAACTGAACAACAAGAAGATAAATAATACATTTTTAAAATGAGCAAGCTGGCTGGGTGCAGTGGCACACCCCTGTACTCCCAGCGGCTCGGGAGGCTGAGGTGGGATGATCACAAGTTCTAAGCCAGCCTCAGCAGTTTAGCAAGGCCTTATTCAACTTAGCAAGACTTTGTATCCAAATAAAATATAAAAAGGGCTGGGTATGTGGCTCAGTGGTTAAGCGCCCTTGGCTTTGTCTCCGGTACAAAACAAAATAAACAAACAAACAACAACAACAGCAATGAGAATGGGCAAGCTTGGTACAGTGATGCCAAGGGATGCACAGGGATGCACAGGGACGCACACGGACGCACAGTGACGCACCCTGTAGTCCCAACTACGTGGCAACTGAGCAGGAGATCACTTGAAGCTAGGGGTCAGAGGCCAGCCTGAGCAACAACACGACCCTGAATGGGTGCCTCACCCAACAGACTAGTCACGTGGCAAATAAGCACAGGAGATGAAGATTGAACCCAGGGCTTTAGCACACTAGGCAAACCTTCTACCACGGAGCCCACGTCCCCAGCCTGCTACTGGGTGTCTCATGTGATGCTGGTGGGAATATAAAGGGTGACATCAGATAAGAAAACACAGCTTGGGCTGCGGTGTAGCTCAGTGGCAAAGCGTCTGCCTTGCAGTCGCACAGCTCTGGGTTTGATCCCCAGTTCCAAAAAAGACAAAAAAAAAAAAAAAAAAAAAGAAAAAGAAAAAGAAAAAAAAAGAAAGAAAGAAATAAGATTAAGAAAGAAAGAAACACAGCTTGGCGGTTTCTTACAAAGTGAAACTTCCATTGACCAAATGATCCAGCAATTCCATTCCTAAGTATTTCCCAAGAGAAATGACAATTTACAGCCACACTAAAGCTGTGTGCAAATGTTTATAGCAGTTCTACTCATAACTGCCCCAAACTGGAGGTGACACCATGGGAGGGCGCTGTGCAGCCCACGCCAACAGGGGGACCTGGAACACGGATGCTCAGACGTACTAAGCTAAAGAAGTCAAGTTCAAAGGCTTTGCCCCCCCTTGATCCTATTGCTGTGACACTGGAGAAGATGGTACTTTGGTGACACAGGACAGATGATGGTTATAGGAGATGGTCTGGTGTGACTTTTCACAGGGCGGCATGGTGTAGTTTTGGGGGTGGTGGAACCACTTTGTATCCTAATTGTAGTGGTGTGGTTGCCACAGATCTATGGTTAAAATAATGAAAATGAACACTAAAAACATGTGTTTTTATTTAACTGTAAAATGCGATTGACCAACTGGGTGTGGTGTTGAACACCTGTAATCCCAGCAATTCAGGAGGCTGAGGCAGGAGGATCTCTAGTTCAAAGCCAGCCTCAGCAACTTAGCGAGACCCTGCCTCTAAAAAATGTCTGGGGATGTGGCTCTGTGGTTAAGTGTCCCTGGGTTCAACCACAGTACCAAAAAGAGGGGGAGGGGAGGGGAGGGGGAGGGGGAAGAGGAGGAGGAGATTGACCAAAACATAACCCTGTAATGATGGGTTTTGGAACCCTGACACATCTCAGGTCAGAGAGGTTTGGGGAGGGGGGAAGCCTCTGAAACATCCCAACACCTCCACCTCTAACACCTTGCCCACCTCACAGGCAAGGAGGAGCTGGGAGCCTGTGCTTCTCCAGAACCTCTGGGCTGCAGAGGGGGAGGTACCAGGGGTGGGTAAACATGTTTCCTGTCTCCCCAGTGAAGCCAATTTTCTCCTGTGGGAAAAGAGGGCACAGCTTTGAGAAACAGCCACCCTTGCAAGGTCCTCCTGTTGCTTGACCTCCCCTGCCTCTCCATCAACCAGTCACAAAACACCTGGAAAAATGACTCAAGACAGACTGCTCACAAGAGGGAGGTAGCAGAAAGCCCTGGAGACAGCAGGGGCGTTGGGAGGCTGGCCAGGCCCAGGGTCCCTGATGCAGACCCTGCACGAAGCCACCTTCCACTTCCCTTAATAATAGAAAATGTAGGGACAGAGGAGGTCCGGAAGGCCTTGGCAGAGGGGTGCTTATCTGAGCAAAGATCTGAAAGATGAGAAGAAGCCAGGTAATGCTTACTCCAGCAAGCGTGGGGGCGGGCCAGAGGCCTCCCTGTGGTTCACCCCTCAGGCTTGCCTGGGCAGGCTGGAGTGGAGGAGGGGTGGGGAGTGCAAGTCACATGAACGTTGAAATAAGCATCAATGAACAGTCTCTCTTGCTCCCCTGCCCCTGAGTCAGGTGCTCTTACAGCTTAGAATTGCAGACAGCTGGATGTGGCAGGCAGGGAGTGGATCCCCATCTCCTGAGAACGGTGCCCCAGAAGGCTCACTTTGGGTGCAGCAGCTGCAAACCTGGAACAGCTGCTGCTTAAGTCTCACCTGTTTCCCAGGTGCTCTCAGGAGGCAGGCATTTGCCTGAGCACCTAAGATCAGGTGATGCAGGGCTGGACTCCAAGCTTCTCATTGCACACCTTGCCCCCTCCGCGGCCAGGGCTAGGGAACCCCTAGAGGATGCACCCTCCTGTGCTGCTGGGATGGGCTCAGGATGCAGATTTTGTTTTGTTTGGTGTCTGTGAAGTTAGTGGGAGATTCCATTGCTCTGGGGATGGGTTCATTGTGGCCCCAATTGGGGCCTCTGAGTGCCTAGCTGCTGAGCAGCCCCAAGAAGCCTAAGTACCACTGATAGCACTATCCTCACCAGGTCTGGTCTGAAGCTAATTTTCCCTCCCGGGAGTCCCTTCTTATACTCCAGGGGGGTTCCAGATAGCCTGGGGCATGCCTGCCAGGCTTTTGTCCCAATTTTGATCCAAGGATTTTGTCCCAATGCAAGGAGTACAGGTAAGAGTCTGCAAGCAAGGGAGGCTTGAGTCTCACAAGGGCCGCTGGATTTACACTTCTCTTTCCTGGCGGTGTAACCTTGACTAAGTCACAGACTCCTTGGGTCTTAATTTCCTTATCTGCAACATGGGGGTGACCATGGATCCTGCTTCCCGGCTGCTAGGAGGATGCAGTGCCTGGAAGAAGCCTACAGGATCCTGGTGGCATCTGTCCCCTCCCCTCCACATACAGCCACTGTGTTTGCTGTCCGTGGCAGTGAAGGTCTGGGTCACTGGTGGGCGGTCCAGGGCCAGGCCCCTCTCGGAGGGAAGGAAATCTCTGACTGCCCAAGTTAGTCTCGTCTGCTGGATGCTGGCTCTGAACTTGGCTATTCCAGGTCCACCTCAATAAGAGGCATCTTTATCTGCATTTGTGGCTTTAAAAACCAGTTCCTAATAGTTAATGGGAGCGTGAATCTGATGGAGTAAATAAACCCAGTGGGACTTGAACAAACATAAACCGCAAAAAGAGAGCAAGCTGCCTGTACGTGTGTGGAAGAAAACGCGGGTCGCGGACTCGGAGCGCAAGGACTCGGAAGCTCCCCAGTCAATCCCCCTGGGAAGAGCTGACCAGCCAAGAAAGTTCCGTGGGGTTTGAGGTGTGTGGCGCCAGGAACACTCCAGTCACAGTGTGAATGCCGGGCTGGAGGGCGGGACGCTCTCCAACCTACAGGGTGGCTGGGAGCGCTCATGGAGACCCAGAAAGAGCCCGGTCTCCGAAGTCCGGGAGACCTCTGCCTCCTCCCCGGTTCTCACGCGGAGCCCTCTCCCCGCGGATCATCGCTTCGCACAAACTGCCCCGCTAGACCCGCCCGGTCCTCCCAGGCGCCTGGCCCGAGACGCATCTGAGATGACAGATGGGGGACTCTGCGCCTCTCCGAAAACTGAAGCGCAGCCGGATACTCGCTCCAAGCCCCCGCCCCGAGCGTCCGAGTGCCATGTGGCAAGCCCGGTCCCTCCCGCCTCAGCGGTGCCTCTCCCGCGAGCCGGACAGGGAGCGGCGGGCTGCAGGAACACTGACCTGGGAAGCCCGCGACGCAGGGCAAGCGAGGAGCAGCAGGAGAAGGAAGAGCGCGCGCCAAGAGTGGGGCACCATTTTGCCAATCGGAACCTCGCTGCCTGGGAAGGGAGATCACTCGGCGCCCTCCCGGCCGAGCCTGTCCCGGAGATGCCGCAGCTGCCCCTGCAGGGCCCGGAGCGGCGGGCGCGCGGGGACCCGGGAGGCGCCGGGCGCAGCGCGGCCCCTCGGGGATTGGCGCCGCGCTGCCGAGGCGCAGTCTCGGGGCCAGGTGCGCGGCGCGCGGGACCCTGCAGACCCCGCGGCCACCAGCGTCCGCAGCCGCCGGCACGAGACGGCCCCGGCGAGGCGGGGAGGCGCCAGCCCCTTGGCCAAGACCGAGGGAGGAGGGGCTGCCCGGCCAGGAATGCGCCTGGGAGCGCGCCCAAGCCGCGGCGCCCCGAGGAGGCCGGGCGCGACGCCGAGGACGAGCGCGGGCATCCTCAGGGCCTTCGCGGGAAAGGGCGGCCGGGGTCCCGCACACGTGCCGGAGACCAGTAGCCCATCCTGGGCTGGTCCACGCGAGACCATCCTCAATTCCCAATCGGGGAGACTGAGGCTGATGTCACCCAGGGACAGGGACATAGGTCGGTCCTACTTCACAGCCCCAACACGGACACCTTTCTCCGAGACACTGTGAGGACAGGTGAAGGCTTCCTAAACGTGGCCTAGGTTAGAATAAGCTCTCCAACCGAGAGGAGTCTAGAATTCCCTAAATGCCGCCGCTGGGAGTTTAAGGGCACCCAGAGAAACTAAGAATCTACAGCCTTCTTCTGGTTTCCACTGACCTCCCAAGGGAAGGGGAAACAGTTTAAAATAGAAGTCGGGTTCTAGAACCTTGTGAAGGCGAAAAGGAAACAGCTGGGAAGGGCAGGCAGGAGCAGTCCCAGGTCCCCTGCACCCAAGAGCTGTGGGGGAACCAGATGCCTCCCACTTAGCTCCTAGAAAACATGATTTAGCTCTTGGGGAAGAAGGCAACCCAGGATGCCACTTGCGGTGCATACCAAGTCTGGCCAGGCCTGAATCTGTCTCCTCCTCCACATTTCATTGAGCTCAAGAGCTCAAGGAAGGGGTTCAGAAGATTTCCCACTGGCAGCTGGAAAGGAAGGTTGGCATCCTCTCCTGGTCTTGGTATTTCTCTCAGTTCTCTAGGCTGGGGAGTCCAAAAGCAAGGCATGGAAAAGTCCTGCACTGAGGAGGGCCACTTCCTGGCTCCATAGAGGCAGCTTCTTGTGGCATCCTCGCCTGGTGGAATAGGCAGAGGAGCTCTCTGGGGCCCCTTTTATAAGCAGACTGCACTAACCCCACTCATAAAGGTGGAGCCCTTGTGACCTGTTAGTCAGCTTTGCATTGCTGTGACCAAAATACCTGACAAGAACAACTCAGAGGAGGGCAAATTTATTTTGGCTCTCATTTCCGGGGATTTAGTCCTTGGTAGGATGACTCCATTGTTCTGGCCCAGGGGTGAGGCAGAACATCATGGTGGAAGGGTGGGAAACAGGAAAAGCTGCCCCACTCATGGTGACCAGAAAGCAGAGAGAGAAAGGGGAGGGGACCGTAAGGAAATGAACCTTTCCAGGGCATACCCCCAGTGATCCATCTCCTCCAGCCATGACCCACGTGCCTAGAGTTAACACCCAGTCCATTCAAACTAGGATGGACTGACCAGGTCATAGCTCTCGTGATCTGGTCATTTCCCCTCTCAACAGTCCTGAATGAACATAGGGACTTTGGGGACCATAGCACTAATCATCTCCCAGAAGCCCAACCTCCTAATACCATCATGTTGGGGATTTGATTTTCAACATATGGAATGGTGGTAGGGATGAGGACCACAAACATTCAGCCCATAGCCTGTCCTCGGGAAACAATTGGAACCTCACTGGTTCAGGCTGGCCACCAGAGCCTTGGCTACCCAGGAAATCTGCTGAGCTTCTCCTTCCTGCCCCCTGTTCGGGGAAGCAGAGCCGAGCTTGTGTTCCCTTGTCTTGCATTCCTGAAGAGGGTCCTGGTCAGAACACTGCTTCTCCCTGTCCAGAGGGAGAGAAGGGGACAGCGATGGCCCCATCCAAGGCAGCCTGTGGAGATTGTGGTTTTCAGCCTCCTTCTCCCATGTGTATACCATCCATGCCAAAAGCCCAGCATCCCCCTCCCTGGCAGTACTCTCCCTCTGTGAATGAAAGGTTCCATTCTGGTCAGTGTGGCTGTTTGTGTTTTACCCCATCTTGTATTTACATGGAAAGCTCCACTGGAAGGTCCAGCGCTGTCCCCTGGGAGCCAGACATTGGTGGAGATAATTCTCCTTTTCTCTTCTCCTGCCTTTCCTACAGTCATGAAGTTGGAGGAGACTCTTGGCTTCCTGCATCAGAACGAACTGATGCAGGCCATGATGGAGTGATGTCCCAAGGTATGCAAATTTGGCCCCTCCCAGAATGCTGCTCCCAGGGGAGACCTTAGCCCTGTTTCACTATTGGGGTGCAGTAATATTACTTATATCAAATCTGTGATGATAGGATTTCAGGAATTTTATATTTTAAATTTCAAATGTTTCTAAGTTTCAACAAGGATTTGTTGTTATTACTTACTAACTTCATGTGTTACCCTATGACTGCCTTCTGTTTAGTGCTTTGCTGTCTGGGCTGGCATAAGGTCTGATGTCTCTTTTGTCTCTGTCCTCGACCACCCTGAATCTGCAGAGACTGAGGCAGGCTCTCCACAGTTGAAACTTGGCCAGCTGTCTAAAAGTAGACAGTCTGTGAATATAAGCTACTATCAACTGTTCTGTTCCTTCTATTTCCTATTTAACTTTCAGAAGAATATTCTGGAATGCTGGAGGATTGGTTTTGGCGGTGGTGGGAGGGGGACCAGCACAAAGAAAATAGTTCCAAAGGTTTTTTGGCAGGACCCCTTGCCGTGTCCTGGGAGGAGTTCTCGGATTCACTCATATTCTCCGGGTAGTTCAGGAATGCGAAGCAACAGGGGGAGATTTGTAGAAATCTGGGCTTAAGCCTGGACCAGAGGTGGCATCCGGGGGGAACCAGCCACTCTGGAGCGGTCCCGCAGGGTGCTCTGGGTCCCTCTTGGCGGCCCTGCTAATGCTGTCCACCCTTTTGGGGTTCAGGGACTTCTTATTGGTTTGCCTCCCTATGGCTGAATCTTGTTTGCAGATCTTCTCCTCTTACCTCCTCTATCCCACTTGTATCTGTAGGCTGTAAATGTCATCAGCCCCACAAACACCCACGAGGGGCCCCAGGAACAAAGCCCAGCATGTTAGGCTAACCCAGGGTAACAGACGAGGGACAGCGGGGAGCGGGTGGGAGGGATCATTCAGCAGGAGAGCAGTGACTTCATCCCATTCATTCATTACACAAATATTTACCGAGTGCCCACTCGAGGCATGGCCCCATGCCAGGCGCGGCCCTGTGCCAGGCGCTACATTATGCTCTCGTATTGTATCTGGAGCTCTAGCCAACGAGACCTTGCAGTCCCGCGGCGAACACTGAAGAGACTGTCTGCTTGTGCATGATGTCAGGACAGCCAGAAGAAACCTCCCCCAGAAAACCCTCCCAGTTCAGAAGATAAAGCCTGGAGAAAGACAGATTTCACTGTGCCATAATTAAAGACCAAACATCGGTTAATATCTGTCAAAAGGAGGACAGCTTTGAAAATCCACAAATGTCATTGTGCATAGAAGTTCAAACGCCTCAGGAAGGGACAGATGGTGGAAGCAGGCGAGAACACAATCCTTGAAGTCAGACCTGGCTGGGCGAGCCTCGCTCCCTCCATGCTGCCAGCGTGGACCTGCAACTCTCAGCTTCCTCATCTAGGTAATGGAATAAAAAATGCTTATCAGCGGGCACGCATGCCTGTAATCCCAGTGGCTCAGGAGGCTGAGGCAGGAGGATCGAGTTCAAAGCCAGCCTCAGCAACTTAGTGAGACCCTGTCTCTAAAAAAAATATAAACAAAAAAAGGGCTGGGGATGTGGTCCAGTGGTTAAGTGCCCTGGTTCGATCCCAGTACCAAAAAAGAAAAAAAAAAAAGTTATTATGAGATTTCAAAATAATCAAGTGCCTAACAAGCCTCGGCACACAGTAGGCACACAGGTAAGGGGCCATTGCCAACACTGACTCTGATGGTCTTTCATGCAGGTATAACATAAGAAGGGAACACACATTCCCAAGTGCCCATTCCATGCCAATCCCTATGCTAAGCACTTCACAAGTTTCCACGTGGTCTTCATGGCAACCTGGTGAATTGGGTCCCCTTATTTCCACTCTACAGATGGGCAAGCTGAGGCTTAGAGTGCTTCAGGGAGTTTCCCAATATCAAGCTGAAGTTTGAACGAATGCTGAACAGAGGGGTCCTGGATAAAGGTGGAAGAACACGGGAGCTGGGGATGTGGCTCAAGCAGTAGCGCACTCGCCTGGCATGCGTGCAGCCCAGGTTCGATCCTCAGCACCACATACAAACAAAGATGTTGTGTCTGCCCAGAACTAAAAAGGAAATAAATATTAAAAAATCCTCTCTCTCTTTAAAAAAGAAAAAAAGGTGGAAGAACACTGTTCTAACGTGCAACTTTTTTGAAGTCTAAAATCATCACTAAGTAATGTGTGTGTATAATTGGATATTTTCTTTCATCCTGTCATGATAAATTGTTTCAACTCAGTTATGACAAATTATTATTTTTTCAATATATTTTTATTTATTTTATAGATTTATTTTTTTATGTGGTGCTGAGGATCGAATCCAGTACCTCACACATGCTAGGCAAGCACTCTACCATTGAGTCACAATCCCAGCCCTCAAATTGTTATTTTTAAGGAATTTTCTCATTTTATCTAATTTGTCAAGCTTATTGGCATAAAGTAGTATTTTCTTATTATCTTTTTACTGTCTATTGGGTCTGTAGTTATAGCCCCAATTTCATTCCTGATATTAATGATTTATGTGGTCTCTTAATGATTATAGCTAGCCATTTATCAATGGTGTTTATCTTTTCAAAGAGCTAACTTTTGACGTTGTTCACTTTCTCCATTGTCTGTTTTCAATTTCATTGGTTTCTGCCCCTTATCTTTGAATGGGACCTGGGATTTAACAGTTATGGCAACACATAGACATGAAAACAATTGCTATGGAGGAAGGAGTGTCTCCCACTTGAGAGGCATGGCACACGATGAAAGGCCACAAGGGCAAGTGCTCAAGACAGAGGGGCAGGCAGAGAGAACTGTGGGCTAGAGACTTTACAGTGACTTCTGCAGAAATGGGCCCAGCAAGGTAAGCAAGCCAGGCAGGCTGATGGGATGGTTGGAGTAGCGTGGTTGGGTCTGGGCTTCAGGGAATTCCCTAGTTATCTAGTTCCTATGGTGATTTGGGCAGGATAGTGTCCTCAATTAAAGGAGGCAGGAGTTCCATAAAAGGAAGTAGGTGGGAGAGTGGGTTCAGGATTGGTTGTTTGCATACCAAAGGGGTGCACGCACAAGCAAGTCCTCCACTGTATCTAGGAATTAGCTAACTGGGTTCCTTGAAATTCCATATAAATTTTAGAATTGGTTTCTCAGTTTCTACAAAAGTCAGCTGAGATTCTGTTGGGGTCTTCTTTTATCTGTAGGTCAATCTGGGGACTATTACCCTCTTAATAATGGTAGGTCATCTTACCATAAACATTTTAGTTCATTTATCTTTTCAATTTCTTTCAAAAATGTTTTGTACTTCTTTTGTCAGATTCATTCCTAAGTATTTTATTCCCTTAAAGGAAACTTTTTTGTGTGTTGCCCGGGAAAGAACCCAGGGTTTCACACAGCTTGACATGCTCTCTACCACTGAGCTATATCTCCAGCCCTGTATTGTCTTCTTTTGATGCAAGTGTAAGTGGATGTTTTTAACCTTTCATTTTTGAATTATTAACTGTAAATGTATGAATATAATATTGATGTTTGTACGTTGATCTCACATCCTGCACCTTCCCTGAATTCATTATTGTTCTAATAGTTTTTTAGTAGATTCCTTGTCATTTTCTATATACAAGATAATGTAATCTGCAAATAGAGATACTTTCTCCATTCTAATCTCAATAACTCTTCTTTCTTTTTCTTATCTGGTTGTCCTGATTAGGAGCTCCAGGGCAGTGTTGAATAGACGTGAGAGTGGACATCCTGTTTTGTTCCAGAGCTGAGGGGGTGTCTGAGTCCACTTGGTATATCAATAACAGACATTTACTGTTCACAATTCCAGAGACTGGGAATTCCATGATCAAGGAGCCAGCAGATTCAGCCTCTGGTGAGGCTCAAACTCTGCCTCCAGGATGGTACCTGCTTGCTGTATCCTCCCCGGTGGAAGAGGTGCCTCTTTTCAAGGGCATTAATCCCATTCATGAGGCTCCACCCTCAGGATCTAATTACCTGTAAAGGCCTCACCTCTTGATACTGCTACACTGGGGATGAGATTTCATCATAGTATTGCAGACACAAACATTCAGACCTCAGCAGAGGGAGAGCGCCAGTCTTTTTTCTTTGAGTATCATGTTAACTATGAAGTTTTTTTTTTTTCTTTTTTTGTAGATGCCTTTTATCATGCTAAGGAAATTCCCTTCTTGCTGGTTTGTTGAGTATTTATTTGGCGTTCAATTTTGGTAAATGTCTTTCCTGTATCTACGGATAACTGCATTAGGTGTATAAATCTTTTCATGTGTTGCTGTATTTATGTCGCTGATATTTGTTTCCATGTAATTAATGCAAAACACTGGTCTGCAGTTTTTATTTCCCCCTCTTGTGTTGCCGTTGGTTAGTTTCAGCATCAGAGTGATACTGACCTCATAGAATAAGTTGGAAAGTGTTCCCCCTCCTGTTTTTCGGAAGAGTTTTTGAATAATTAATAATAATTTTCTTTACATGTCTGTAGAGTTCAGTGGTGAAGCCATCTGGGCCTGAACTTCTGTGAAGTCATAAAAACAATTCCTAATTGAATCTTATAACTTATTATGGGTCTATTGAGACTGTTTATTCTTGAGTCAGTTCCAGTAATTTGTGTCTTCTAGAAATTTGTCTATTTCACCCAAGTTGTTCAATTCATTGACAGTATTCTGTTGGTTATATTCCAATATTCGTTTTTGAAGATTTTGTTTTCCATGTCCTATCTGAAACCATTCTGGTCCTGAGCACATTATTCTTCTTCAAGGCTGCTACTGAGCTCCGGACTCAAGACATATTAAAACACCACAGTGTTTGCTTTTCTTACTGAGGTTCAACCATTTTTCTTGAGTAAATGCTCCTCAGATTGCTATTAGTTAATTTCTAAAGTTTTGAAAAAGTTGATTCTAAAAGTTATTTTTTTTGGTACAGGGGATGACTGAATCCAGGAGTACTTAACCACCGAGCCACATCCCCAGCCTTTTTGAAATATTTTGAGACAAGGTCTCACACAGTCCCTTATGGCTTCCGCTGAGGGTGGCTTTGAACTCACAATCCTCCTGCCTCAGCCTCCCAAGCTGCTGGGATTATGGACATGCGCCACCTCACCCAGCTGCCAGTTCTTATTTTTATTAAATTTTGAGACAGGGTCTCAGTGAGCTTTTTTTTTTTTTTTTCCCCTAATGAAGGGGCAAACCTCCAGGTCTTTATTCTGTCATTTTCTCTGATGTCATCCTCACATTCTTGTTCAGTAGGCAATTTACTTGGTTGGAATCAGGGTCTAGTTTTGTTTCCTGTGGTGTGAACAGAACTTCAGGTTCCACTTGTCAGCCGGAGATGGATGCAGTCGTTCTCATACACACACAGCTGATGGAGAGTCCGTGATGCAGCTGAGGGAAGATTTTATATCCGGAATTTGGTGCTTACCTGCTTTGGCTCTGGTTAGTCCAGTGTGGACTGCTATAACAAGGAAGGGGGCTTCACAACAAGCTTGTGTTTCTCACAGCTCTGGAGGCCAGGAAGCTTGAGGTCCAGGTGCTGTCTGGGAGGGCCTGCTTTCTGTTCTCAGGCAGCTCTTTTCTCCATGTGTCCTCACATGGCTGAAGGAACAGGGAGTTCAGGGGCATGGCTCATAATCTACTCCTGAGGGCTCCACCCTCATCAGCTGATCACCTTCCCCAGGCCTTCCATCCCAATGCCATCATCCCCTGGGGACATGGCTAGCATTCTTCTTCAGCAATTCCTTCCCAGCCCCTGTGCTGCTCCTGAGCTCTTCCAGTTCTTCAAACCAGTGAACCCGGTTTTAACTCTGGGTTTTATCTCCCTGTGAACTGGAGCCTGTAGTTTCCTTCACGCAAGCCTTGCCTTCCCTCTGGTGCCCTGGGCCTCCTCAGTCCAGTTGTCTCCAGGTAGCCGTGACTCTAATTGTCTAGAGCAGTCTGTGGGAAGGGCAGGCCCCACAGAGGCACTCCTCTATTATCAGCAGGGGAAATCTGCAACTGCCTTTTATAAGGATATTGTTTCCAAGTGTACAGGTAGTGAAAAAGGCAACCCGTTCTTTCCTTCTTGATATAAATATCTAAAATAATTTCTTGGATGCCGATGCATCTATGCCCAGACTTTATTTTTTTAAAAAAGAAAGATACCAAAATTCATGGAATTGGATATTTTATTTTCAGTAGGGACAATGTAAGACAGACACTGCCGCTAACCTTCTGGGCTCCACTCTACCCCAAGGAGGTCCCTACTGATGGACTCAAAGCAGAGCACCAGCATTAAGAGCTGAATTTGGAGGCTAGAATGACAATGAGGTCACAGGAAATGAGGCAGCAAGGGTGACCAGCACACAAAGCGCGCCTCAGTCCTACGGGTGCAGTTCCACCTCTGGCTGCTTGTAAGTTTCCTTCTCAGGATGGTGGGGTTTGAAGCAGGCCCTTGCAGAGGCCAGGCAAGAGCTCCACCACCGAGCTACACCCCCAGACCCTATTCACATGTTTAGTTTATAACATCTCAAAAGTTATGTTTTTTTAATATTATTGTTTGTAAATGTCATTGCACGTACAACCTCACTGAGCCTATTTTTTATGTTTATTTTTTAGTTATAGGTGGACACAATATCTTTTATTTTATTTCTATGTGGTGCTGAGGATTGGACCCAATGCCTCATGCTAGGCAAGCTCTCTACCTCTGAGCCACAACCCCAGCCCCTAAAAGTTATGTTTTTAAGGTTTATTTTCTTTACTCCCCAAATCTGTTTAATGGCATTTTATTTTAAAAAAAAGTATATTTGTATTTATTTTTTTAAAGGCAAGATTTAAGGACAAAGAGTCGAGATTAGGAATTCCAGGAGACATGACTTTGGCACCCTCTGCTGGCTGGCTTTTGAATTTTTCCCTGTATATAAACTGCAGTTTCTTATTCTTCAAAATAATTTTAAGGAAATGCTACCCAAGTTATTCCCACCTGAGTTATCATGCCAGCCTACGTCACACAGCCCAGGTGTTCGCTGTAAGCCCAGATCACTCATGGGGAACCTCTGGGCGACTTACTCTTAAGGTGATGTACCTGAACTTCAGAGGGTTTCCCGTGCACCTTCCACCTTGACGTCCGCTGGCCGAGGAGGGCAGTGCCCCAGGTTCCTCAGACACGTTATCAACCCTCCGATAAGCAAACATGGACGTGGTAAATGGAGCCTCCACTCCCCTCAGGACTTGAGGACAATCCTTCAAGGAGGACTCCTGCTAATACTAGGCCAGTCTGGTCACTTTCCTGGGTGGGTTACCTAAGACAGGCTACTAAGCCTCTCCTGTGGGGTCAATGGCTAAGCCTGGTGCCATGTGAATGGCCCCAAGTCATCACACGCCCCTGCCCTCCTCCAGGCTCCCATCCTGGCCCCCAACATCAGGCTGGGAGAAGGTCCCTGAAGAAATGTCCCCATGTTGCACCACGTGTCCCAGCAAGGTGGGGCTCTCAGGATCCAGTTGTGACCTGAAGCCACACAGCCTTTCCCATGCAGCCTAGGCAAAGCTCACACCTTAGCTTTAGAAAGTTAGGGAATGCGAAGGCAGGAGAAGCTCCTAGGCCTGCCCCGTCCACTGCTCCACAAGGCAGGAGGCCAGGGGTCCCCCTCTCAGGAAGGAGGCAGCCGGGCTGCTGGCACTACCATGCCTGCTGGCAGTCTGGTGTGACCACAGGACCAGGTTTTGCCAAGGGACCGCTCAGAAGCAATGCTCGCCACTTCCTGCTCCAGTCCCAGAACCTTCTAGGCGGTCCCTCCTCCTTCCGCTGGCTGGGTACAAATGGTGGCCTCGGATGGAAACAAACTGGGGGTCCTGAGGGGCCACCTGGAAGGCCAGCCTCCCCAGCTCTGTGCCCATCTGGGCTGGGACAAGAGCCAGCCTCTTTTCATCTCAGTCTTCTGAAGGGCTGGTGCTGGGAGCCATTAGCCAAGTAGGTATGACAACTTCCTTGCCAGCGCACCCCATGTTGCTTAGTGGAAGGACTCCCGGAAGGTGACCTTGCTCAAAGACCTGGGCGGATCCGGGTTTAGGGCGGTTCCAGGTTTAAGATTATTCCTGCTGGGAATAGGGCGTATCCTGCTGCCTGAGTTCCCCTTGAGTCTCTCCCGGGATTCAGAGAGCATTTTGGGAGGCAGAGGAGGTGGATTTGGGCAGAGAACGTGGATTTCCCCAGAACGTGTTTGTAGACGGCTGTGTGAGTTCGGGAATAAAGAATTGCTGTTTGAATCTACAAAGCTGTGAGTGGCTCATGATTTTGTGCCCAGCCAGACTGTGGCAGGTTGGGATCACATGGGGACCACTTTGGGGTGGAACCCCAACAGCAATGACCACAGTGCCACTTTGGTTCACTGCTATTCAATCCTTGATTTTGTTTTTATGTAACATGTATTCGTCTGTTGTTATAAATTCTTTGTGATAACTTCATGACTGCACAGTGTCCCCAAAGTAGCCAGTTCAACCATAATGCAATAATTTTCCTATCGTTCACATTTAAACTTGCCTCTAGTTTCATCTTGAATACTACAATACACGCTTGTTTGGAAACTTTATTCTGTATTTTGAGCCGTCCTTTAAAATATCACCAAAATTGATACCATTCAAACTTCATGAACTTCTTCTCACAAAGACCATCATTAATGAGTCATTTCTCACCATCATTAATGAGTCTGCTCAGTTCACCAGACCTTGATAGCAAAGGGATTTTACAGATGTCTATAAAGAACGTAAATTTAGGTTAACCAGATTTTTAGAAAATTCCCCAACCTTTTGTTTTGCATTTCTGTATCACTACTGAGGTTGAACAGTTTCTTGTTTAATGGAATATCCCTCCTCTTCGAAGGATTTCAGTCCTGCCGTCTACTGAAGTCTATTTTTCCTATAGAGTCATGTAGTCTATCGTTCAAATATTATCAATCATCAATCATCTAAACTTTCAGAAAGCATTTTATTAAAAGAACCAATTTTAAGGCACAAAAATACATTAATATTTCAAACAAAAATCCTTTAAATAGTCATGTCCTATATTCAAAGAAATTTCAAGTTATAGAATAATTTAAGTTTTTTAAATAAAAAATACAATTTTTAAGCCCCCAAACTTTCTCCCAAATATATGAATAAAACACTTTCCTAGTTCTAAAGAAGATTCTTAACCCAGCCATGAGTTCCTGTGGCATAACATACACTTCCTTAAAAATCGACTTCTGTCACTTACATACATACAGCTGATATGTTCAAAACGTGCCCGTGTCAAGCTTCTGTCGTGCAGGGCGGTGCTGGGCAGGGCTGTCTCCTGCTGCTGCCACGAAAGACAAGGACTAGGAGCAGAGACCTCCCTAGCATGACAGCCAGGGAGGCTCCCCAGACCGCTTTCAAAAGGAAGATATAGAATCAAACTTATCTATACACTTTTATACTTTGAGTCGACGTTATAGTAGTGCAAATCTAATGTTCTGTAATACAGAGGGGAAGGGATATGAAAGATTAGAAAAAATATTTCCTTTACAAGAAAGTAAGGGAAAATTACCTCTAGGCATAAAATAATCAGCTATTTTTCCTTAGTTTTTGCAATAAAGAAACTACACTTTAAAGGAAATATTTAATCTACTTCAAATCATGAAAATTTCCTCTTAGGCAAATTTCACACTTCATATCAAAGTGGGCCCTTCCCTTAGGCCTCGCCAAGGCTTCCTAAAGTAACCCCTAGAGCAGGCCCCAGGCCTGGAGGCCCTGAGGAAGGAGTTGTATGCCCTGGGGGCATTCCTGCCATCTTCCCTGGGCCTGGAAGCCAAGTGCCAGGGCGGCCCCTCCTGCTCCCCAGAAATACAGATGACACCACCACCAGGAAGGATAGACATTGCACATGCCCTTCAGCAGCAGCGGCAGGAGGGAACCTGCCTCCTGAGGGCGGAGAGCAGCAGCTGCCCTTCAGCCCCTGCTGAGCTACATGGCGGGAGAAAGAACTGTCCCTATGAACAGCAGCAAGGACTGTGGGGGCTGGTTCCCCTTAGTGTGACACCTGCCATCAGCCCCCACTCCCACCCACCATGCTCACGTCCCTCCTGGCTGCAGGCCCAGGACTCGGCCTCTCAGGTCAACCCCAGCTGTGTGCCGAGTCAGGGGTCAACCCACCGCAAACCGTGGGGTAGGAGGTCAGCAGACACCTCCAGTCCTGAACCAGCTGGGCAAAGGCAGAGCACCCAAACCAGAGCAGACCCAGGTGCTGGGAAACTCGGTGGGTGGCCATCACCCTGGCAGAAACTTGAGCGAAGGATGGAACCAGAACCCTTCAACTAGCCCCTCTCCTCCCAGGAAGGGTGTCCAGAACGAACACCACTTGGCAAACCTGCCTGTCTCCAGAGGGGCCAGCAGCGCTGTCCTGCCAGGGCTCCCGGCTGAGCACCGCTGTGAGGCGAGGCCTCCCAGGAGAAGCTGCTGCCTGAAGGCAGTCTTCTTACTAACCTCCTTTCTGACCACAGGAGGCAGGTCAGAAAGGCTTCTGAGAGGAAAGGAAACCATTCTGAGGCTTCACAGTGAAGAAAAAAGATTTGCGATGGTCAAGATTTTCCTGTCTTCTCAAATGCTCTGAAGTCACTCTCAGTTCACAGGCTGGACTCCTGCAGAGGACAGGCGAGATGCCCTCTCATCGCCGCCTCACAGGTTGCCAGCCCTCTATCTTTGGTCATGCAAGAAGTGGCACATTCACAGTTTCATCACACTATGTCCACCTGCGTATGTCCACACTATTTTAAAGAAAGACACTTAAAAAAAAAAAAACCAACCCTGCCAACCCATATGTCACCAAGAAATGTGACAAATAAGCAGCAAAACATGGCTGAAGATTAACAAAGCAATTACCAGATCAGCAGTGATGTACTCTGCAGTTCAATGTGCCTTTATTATAAGACGAAGATGCCAAGATTGTGTACAAGACACAGATCTAATTTCCACCAGGCTCAGCAGTAGTGGGCCTCCTAACCTGCCAGGCAGGAGGTGCTGTGGGGCACCACGTGGCCAGCTGTCCACCACCTGCCCAGCAGATTCAGCAGTAGCTCGCGTACCCGTGGCCCGAGGAGGGGCAGTGGCAGAGCAAATCTGTGGAAGGAACCCTTAAGACTTTTCTCTTTGTGCACATGTGTTCCCCTGAGCTCAGAGAAGACCTAACTCCATGATCTGATGCTCATGGTGGTATTCACAAACAATGGCATTGTGCAAACCAAAAAAAAAAAAAAAGCAAAATGAGACATATCAACATGCCCACATTCCAATGTTAAGTCATCAGTATAAAAGTAAAACAAAAAATCATTACTGCTTCTAGTAATTATAAATTCCAAAGATGGGGACACGGACACGCTATACTTTAGAAGAATCACATTATCTATCTCAAAGTGAATAGAAAGAACAGCAGGAGACTTTATATAATTTAAAGAAACCTGGAATGATCCTTTTTTCCAGAGAAAAGAGAGAACCCCAATCCGATGCTGGCACGTCACCAGCAGGCGTCTGTGCACACGGCTTCCTCCTCGTGCTCTTCTCAGATGACTTCCAAGTCCAGCCACTCACTCCGGCAGACATGGAGAAGTCAGCTGTCTAGGATGCACAGCCTCCTCCGAGTCCTTCCTTTACCGTGTGATCTCCAGGGCAGCAGGGCCAGAGCTTGCTGGCTGCCCCCTAACAAGCTCCCACCCATCACAGTCTGAGCCGTGACCTTGGTTTTATTTATACTCATTCTGATCACATAATCTTTTCTGAAGAGAACATTTTTTCAGCTATTTCAGATCTGGTCATAATTTCCTGGAGGGAGAAGAAAAACTGTCAAAATGCTGCTTCCAAGACTGTGATGGAATTTTTTAATCTTTCAAAAATCACGATTTACACTTTCCATGTTGGGAAAGTATGAGATATAGACAGTGAAAGTACAGTCCACACACACTCAGAATGCCCTGGGACCTGCTGACGGCCACAAAGCACCAGCCCTTGGCTGCCCAGAAAACACGAGCTCAGAGCCCTAGGAGCAAAGGTAGGAGCCGCGGATCGCAGTACAGCCCACCGGGATCTGTCTGGATCTGCCTGGCCTCACGGAATCCAGGTCTTTTTGAGATCACAAATCAGTTGCCATCAAGTGAATAATTCAAACATCTTCTTAAAGTAATTCTAGGCGCGTCTTTCAGCAGAGTCCTAAGGCCTGAAGTTACAGCCTTCTCAAACTTTCCCCTGCCGCCAACCCGAATGACACTGATGCACAGTTATTTCCTGCGTCTCAGTGAACACAGAGCAGCAGCTCATCTCCCACAGCCACCTGAACTTGGCCTCCCCCTCCAGCCTTCATTCTGGCACTTCAAACTTGAGGCAACCTTCAACATCCTGTGACCCCAACCCTCCCCCTGAACTTCCTAGGCCATACCCCTGACGCAGACTTGCTGCTTGGTAAGTGAAGAATGAGGAGATCAAACAGAAACACTATTTACTACCCCAACAAAATATGCACAGCGTCAGAGGTTAAGCTGCCCCTTCAAATCTTCTCAACCCTACCTAGACATGGGTTTAGTGAATCACTCACTGAACGTCTCATAAAGTGAGACCCCCTCCCCTCTTTCCCACCAACAAGCATTAATCTTGCTTCTGGCTAAAGGAGGACCTCACCCAGAAGTCCTTTACGCCTCATCACAAGTCAACTCGTAATGTCCTTCCGTCTCTTCAACCCATACTCATTTTAAAAAGCGACTTTCAGAATCTCTTTCTGAAGTACATTTCTATTTTGTGACAATACCAGCTCTAAGGAAATAAGCAAAAACATATTTTACCTCATCCGAATCCACCAACACTGGAAGTGCTCTAAAAAAAAAAAAAAAAAAAAGTGACAGTGTTATTAAAAGTAGGCCAATGAATCTAGGAAAATGATATAGAAATAGCCTGTGGTCCACAATTCCCACTGCAGACGCTCAGCTGAGACACGAAGACACCCAGGTTCCCTAGCAGACGAGGAGGAGGGTTTTCATAGCAGCACTGTGCTCAACAGCCCTAAGCTGGAAACAGTCCAGCTGGAGAAACTGGCATGTTCAAACAATGGAATACCATACAGTCAAGAAGATGGATGAGCTACTGAGGGAGAAAATTTTTAAAATGAACAGGCTCTACAGTTCCAGATGTCGGGACAACAGAACCTATGGGAAGGTGGCCCCCTATGTGGAAAGGAACATGGGCTTCTAGGGCTTAGTCATGTTCTACTTTTTGATCTGGATGCTGATTACTCAAATGTACTCATTTAAAAAATTTAGTGGGTTATACACTTACTTAGGATATGAGCACTTTTCGGAATGTGTGTTCCTTTAAAAACTGTTTTGTTGCCAGGCACAGTAGCACATGCCTATGTGTAATCCCAGTGGCTTACATTTTATCTGATGATAATGGAAAGAAAATAGAAATCAACACCAAAAAAAAAAAACATATAGAAACTACATGAACACACAGAGATTGAACAAAACACTTTTGAATGATGAATCAGTGATAGAAGAAATCAGGGGAAAAATTTAAAAATTTAAAAATCCTAGATTCAATGAGAATTCAGATTCAACACACCAGAACCTCTGGGACACTCCAAAGGCAGTTGTAAGAGGCAGGTTTACAGCTATGAGCGCCATGTGAGAAAATCAAGGTCCTTGAGAAAAAGAAAAATAAACCCATTCCAAAACCAGTAGAGGAAAGAAAATAATTAAGATCAGAGCTGAAATCGATGAAATTAAAAATTAAGAAAAATACAAGGATCAGTGAAACAAAGATAAAAAGATTGATAAATCCTTAGCCAAATAACCAAAATCGAAACAAAAGACGGAAATTAATAAAATTAGAGATGAAAAGGTAGAAATCACTGCAGACATCATAGAAATTCAGCAGATCATTAGAGATTCTTTTGAAAACTCCGATAAATTAGAAAACCTAGAAGAAATGAATACACTTCTAAACACATGAAACCTGCCAAAAGTGAATCAGGAGAACAGAGAAAACCCAAACAGACCCACATCTAGAAATAAGACAGAAGAGTAATAAAAAGTCTTCCAACAAAGAAAAGCCAACAACCAGATGGATTCTTGGCTGAATTCTACCAGTACTTTAAGGAAGAACTAATGCCAATTCTCCTCACATTATTCCATAAACTAGAAAGGGATGGAGCACAAAAATTCATTTCATGAAGCCAGGATCACCCTCATACCAAAACCAGATAAGGACACATCAAGGAAGGAAAACTACAGATTAACTTCCCTAATGAACTTAGATGCAAAAATCCTTTAAAAGTCTTAGCACATCATATTCAACAACATATTAAGAAGATTGCTCAAGTTTTTTCCCCCCAGGGATGCAAGAATGGTTTAATACATGCAAATCAACAAATTAATTCACCACATAAATAGAAATAAGGACATAAAAAAATCACAATCATCTCAAAAGACAGAGAAAGCGACAAACTGATATTAGGGATAGAAGGAACTGACCTCAACATTACAGAGGCTATATACAAACCCCCTTAAAGCCAACCTCATAGTAAATGGGGAGAAAAATCAAAGCATTTCCTTTAAAATCTGAACAAGACAAGGATGTCCACTTTCATCACTCCTATTCAATACAGCACTAGAAATTCTAGTCGAAGCATCAGTCAAGGGAGGAGACTAAAAGGAATAAGAATTAGATAGGAAGAAGTAAAATTACCACTGTTTGCAGATGATAGGATTCTCTACGGAGAAGATCCAAAAGCCCCACCAACAGACTTCTAGACCTAACAAACAAATTCAGTAAAGTAGCAGGTATAAATTAACATACAAAATCAACAGCTTTCCTAAACACCAATAATGAATCTGCTGAAAAAGAAATCAGGAAAAAAAATACCTAGGAATAAATCTAAACATGGAGATGAAGGACTTCTACAATGAAAACTTTCATTGAAGAAAGAAACTGAAGAAGTCCTTAGAAGATAGAAATACCTCCCATGTTCTTGGATAGGCAGAAATTAACATTGTTAAAATGGACATATAACCAAAAATAATAAACCAATTCAATGCAATCCTCATTAAAATACCAGCTTTCTTCACAGAACTTGAAAAAAAAGTCCTAAAATTAATCTGAAAGAATAAGAGACAGAATAGCCAAACAATTCTAAGCCATGCTAGAGGAATCAAAATAGCTGAATTCAACAGAGCTACCGTGACAAAAACTGCATGGTCCTAGCATCCAAACAGCCACAGACCAATGGTACAGACTAGAAGTCAAATCCACACAGATAAAATCATCTGATTCCTGACAAACCATACACTGGAGAAAAGAACAAAGGGTGCTGGACACTGGTTATCCATATGTGGAAGAATGAGATTAGATCACTGGCACTCACCCTGCACTTAAGACAACACAAAGTGGATCAAGGACCTAGGACTGGACCAGAAACTATGCAACTCCTAGAAGAAAATGTAGGGTCAGCACTGACGTGTAGACACAGCCAATGACATTCTCAATAAGACCCCTAACCTCAGGAAATAGTGCCAAGTTAATAAAGGGATGGCATCAAATTAAAAAGTTTCTGCATGGCAAAGAAGAACCTACTGAATGGGAGAAAATCTTTGCTAGCTGCTCTTCTAATAGAGAATTAATATTCAGATGGTACAAAGAACTCAAAATTTAACACCCCCCAAATAACCCAATTAATAAATGGGCAAAAGAACTAAAGAGACACTTCTCAAAAGAAACATAAATGGCCAACAAAAGTATGAAAAAATGTTCAACATCATTAGCAATTAGGGAAATACAATCAAAACTACACTGCATTTCATCTCCCTCCAGTTAGAATGGCAGCCATCAAGAATACAAACAATAAATGATGGAAAGAATGTGGAGAAACAGGAGCTCATTATAGCTCACTATATCATTCCTTGTTTTTTATTCTTTAAAAAAATCACACACACACACACACACACACACACACACATATTTTAGTTGAAGTTGGATACAGTATCTTTATTTATTTTTATGTGGTGCAGAGGATCAAACCCAGGGCCTCACATATATGAGGCCGGCGCTCTACACTGAGCTACAGCCCCAGCCCCCTCGTTATTTATTCTGAGGAATTGAAGTGTTCATACTACAGTGATCTGTGCTTACCCATATTATAGTAGCACAACAGCTGAACTATGGAACCCGCCTAGGTGTTGCTCAATAGATGAACGGATAAAGAAAATGTAGTATATATACATAATGGAGCTTTATTAAGCCATAAATAAAAATAAAATTATGTCATTTGCAGGAAAATGGAATGGAACTTGAGAAGATTATATTAAGCAACAAAAGACAAATCAGTCAAGGGTAGTGTGTTTTCTCTCATACAAGGAAACAAGAGAGGAAAAAAAAAATAAAGGTGCAAGGTAGATTAGTAAAGAAAAGGGAGCAGGGGAAGAAGGAGAGGAAAGGGGACTTACTGAGAATAATACTGGCCAAATTATATAGTTATATTGTGTGCATGTATGAATATAGAACAGCGAATCCCACCATTACGTACGACTATAATGTGCCAATAAAAAAAATATGGAAAAATAGCTGGGTGTGGTGGCACACGTCTGTAATCCCAGCGGCTTGGGAGGCTGAGGCAGGAGGATTGCAAGTTCAAAGCCAGCCTCAGCAAAAGCAAGGCACTAAGCAACTCAGTGAGACCCTGTCTCTACATATAATACAAAATAAGACTGGGGATGTGGCTCAGTGTTCAGGTGCCCCTGAGTTCAATTTCTGGTACTGAAAAAAAAAAAAAGGAAAAATAAAAGACCTGTATCCTTTGCCTAGGAGAGACAGTATGAATAAAAAGAAAAGACACATGTATAAAAATGTTCAGCAAGCTTAACCAAGCCTTGATGTGTGGTAGAGCTTTAAGAACCTGAAGGAAGTCAATAGGCTAAAGTTACAATGTGAAAGTCATGAAGGATATGAAGGTGCTCAAAAGTCAACAGAGATTTCTATATCCAGCAAAACCATCCTTTAACAAGGAAGGCAAAACAAATATTTTCATATAAATAAAACAGAATTTTTGCCATCAAACCCATACTGTAAGGAATAATTGAGACCCATAGGAGAAGGCTCTTAGCTCATGCTTCATGTTAGGAAGAAGAAATACTAAATATGTAAGTAAATATAAAAGAATATATACACATTTTCTTTTCTGTTAAAAGAAAAAAATATAATAGTTGGTTGTAGTTTCTATTTTTCATAGACCTGATATGCATCAATTTCAATTACCAAAGTTTAAATAACATCAATCTCTCAAAGAAAAATGAAATGCTATTTCACAGCCACTGAAAGAGATAACATAAAAAATATGAACAATAACAAGTACTGGCAAGGACACAAACTGTTACCTTCATGTATCCCTAATAGGAATGTAAAATAACACAGCAGCTTTCCATTTCTCAGAATGCTGAACACTACATTATCATGATCCATCAATTTCACTTCTAGGTATATAGCCAAGACAAATGAAATCTATGTGTACACACACACACACACACACACAGTCATCATATTCTAAAAACACACTAAAGAGGAAGTCTAGGGCTACCAAAAACAAAAACTAAAACCACCAAACAAAACCCATATAACATGAAGGAACAAGGAAAAAAACTAAAGTAGACTTTCTCTGAAACTCTGAAACCTAGAAGACATGCAAGTGACAACATTTGAAGTGATAAAAGAAAAACATTATTGACCAAGAATTCTATACCTAGAAAAATACTGTTTAAAAAAAAAAGAAACAAAGACTTATTCAGACAAACAAAAATTTGACAATTCTCTTCCAGCACAGCTGCATTACAAGAAATAGGACACTCTTCAGGTAAAGGGAATATCAGACCAGACAGAACTGTTTGAAAGGGACAGATGGGAGTAGGGAGGACAGAACAGTATGAGGAAACGTCCCCATGCTTGGCTGTCCTGTCTTGACTGGGAAACTGCTATGTGGAATTCTCGTGTTGAATAGGACAAAGATATAGAGGAATGTCAACAGCTCAAAATTCCCCAAAGGGATTCCTATGGATTACTTTTTCCACGGTCACATCATTCCTCCAAAAGCTTCCCCACGATACTTGGTGTTGTGAGTTATGTTCATAAAAAGTTTTTACATGAGTTGGAACTTTTCCATAACAAAAATTAAGTCAAAATAATGATACTGATAACTAGATCAGAAAAAGCGGGCATTTGTCACAGGTCACTGGTATTAAACTTCTTGTTCAGTGAAAAAAGGAAAGAGAAACTAAGCCAGAACTTTGTTTTTGTTGATTTTTCTTAAGAAATAAACAGCCATGCCCAGGTGAGGAGCCCACAAAACCCATGGAGCGGTGAAGTTTGAGAAGCACGAGACAGCAGAATGACCCGTTAAACTATGGTTACTACACTAAGACTGTAACAGAGGATACTTACACATCGGTGAATGAAGAGGGGATGTTTTCTTCCACCCACTTCAAATCTTCATCCTATAGAAATAAATATTTATATTTAGCATTTGCTTAATATCACTTGAAAGAATATTTTAGAAGGATAAATGTGTAAATATTTAAGTTTAAATCCATGACATTCTTTTAGTTGCTATGTCCTAACAAGTTGGTACATATGCCACACAGAAGTTAAGACAGTGGTTTCTTAAATAGGCAAATAAAATGCTGATTGCAGGTTTTTTCACTTCTTGGTTTTAATCAGATATATTCATGTTATTGTTTTGTCCTAAGAAACCACAATACAACAAAGTTGATATATATGATAGAAAACAGCAAGAGCATGATTTGCATTGTTTTTTTTTTTTTTTCCTTCTCCACACTCTGATGCTTCCTTATTTGTTGTAGTTCTTATGAATTAGCTCGGTGCTGTGGTACTCCCAGTAACTTGGAGGCTAAAAGACAGAAAGATATCAAGTTTGAGGCCAGTCTCAGAAACTTAGTGAGACCCCGTCTCAAGTAATTAAAAGGGCTGGGGATGTAGCTCAAGTGGTAAAGCACCTCTGGGTTAGAGCCCCAGTACTCCCCATCCCCCCGAAAATTCTGATGAGCTAATAATTTTTCAACAGAAAAGGATGATGGGCCAAATAATCTACCTTAGCAACGACTAAGTGTCACTGTGCACATGCTCACATCCCCAGAGAGACCAGAAAAGAAGCAGGCCAGCTGGGGTAGCTACAATTTTTCCCAAATGGGAACTTGCTCATAATCATTTCAGAGAGAAGAGAAAATATAAGGAATACTGAATATTTTACTTTATAATGTAAAACAAATCAAAATTTTCTTCATTATCTACCTGGCTATATGAAATGCTTACCAACAGAGAGACAAAGCAATAGCCAGGATGAATAGGAACCCTGTTCTCTGAGTGGGTCTTGAGCAGAAATAGACCAGTGAGAGTAAGCCCACAATCTCTGATTGAGCCCCGACCGCACTTAACTTACAGAAATGAAAAACCATTTTCTTAACACATTTGCAAAAACTTTTCTTTCTTTCTTTGTGGTACTGGGGATTGAACCAAGGGGCATCCTACCACTGAACTAGCCCCATCCTTTTTTTTTTTTAAATATTTATTTATTTTAGTTGTACACAATACCTTTGTTTTTATTTATTCATTTATATGTGGTGCTGAGGATCGAACCCAGGGCCTCGAATGCGCTAGGTGGGCGCTCTACCACTGAGCCACAATCCCAGCCCTAGCCCCACTCTTTATAATTGTTTTTTTGAGACAGAATCTCACTAAGTTGCCCAAACTGGCCTCAAATGAGTCAGTGATCCTTTTGCCTCAGCCTCCCAACTTGCTGGGATTACAGGTGTGCACCATCAGGACTGGCTATGTTTTCAAATAATGAACTTAAAAATACACTGAGATACATAACTAAAATAGAAAAACTAAGAAATTTGAAATTGTGATACAGGTTGAGTATCCCTATCCAAAATGGTTGAGACCAGAAGTGTTTCAGGCTTCAGACTTTTCAGATTTTGTGATACTTGCATATGCATGATAAGACAGCTTAGAGATGGAACCAAGTCCGAACACCAAATTCATTTACGATTTGTATGCACTTTATACACACAGCCCTGAAGTAACTTCATACAATGTTTGTTAACAATTTTGAGCATGAAAAAAAGTGTGATGGTGTGGACTTTTCCATTTGTGTCACAGTTGCTTTGGAGTATTCTGGATTTTGAATGTCTGGCTTACTGATGTTCACTCTGTAGTTCTAACACCAGATAAAGAAAACTACAGTATATTTTGAATGCTTAGTTAAATTGCCATGAAACTACTCAAAGAACATATTTTAAAGGATTAAAAAATTACCAAATATAAAAATCAGAGAATTTACCAAACCCAACAGAGAACATTTTCATACATCATCTGTCCTGTTAGAACTTATATGCATATGCACTTTTTTACAAAGTATTATCTGTAGCCGATATAATTCTAAGAGTGTAAACCTGCTTATCTTCAAAATCATTACTTTTATGCACAAAATATCCCTATTATATATCATACCATTTTATTCAAATTTCCATAGTTCATTTTTTAAAAATCTATTGATTTTGTTAACTGCATATAACACACAATTCTTTTCCCAACAGATAACACATGCTATTAAGATGGATTCAAGAGGGGCTAGGATTGTGGCTCAGTGGTACAGCAATTGTCTAGCATGTACAAGGCCCTGAGTTCAATCCTCAGCATCACATAAAAAAATAAACAAAATAAAGGTATTGTGTCCAACTACTTCTAAAAAATAAATGTTAAAAAAAAGATGGATTCAAGAATCACTTTAATACACAGAAAAGTCAACACAACCTATAATTATAAAAAGCTTCTCAATCTTTTTTTTTAGTTTTCGGTGGACACAACATCTTTATTTTTATGTGGTGCTGAGGATCGAACCCACCACCCCACGCATGCCAGGCAAGCACGCTGCTGACTGAGCCACATTTCCAGCCCCTACTTCTCAATCTTTAATGTACAAAATCAGTCATGGAATCTTGTTAGAAAGCAGATTCAGCATTGCAGGTCTGGGGCAGGCCTGAGACTCTGAATTTCTAAAAGCTCCAGGTGATGCTCATTGCTGCTGGCCCCAGGAAAGCACTTTTGACAAGTATCATAGTTATGGGCCTGAACTAGTATTGCCATATGGTAACAGTTACATCAAAAACCATGGCTGAAACTGTTCTGAGAATCAATGAATAGCACACTCACAGATTCTGAAGCATTAAAGACTGAGATTCTATTAAATACATACTATACTCACAAAATTATCAGAAGTAGCAGGTTTAGCTGCTCCATTGGAAACAGTTTTTGAGGCTCTTAATTTTATTCCTTCAGCTGTGAAGAGAAACATTATACATATATGTAAATTATAAAATAATATTTTCCTTTATTACTTCACATTTAATAACCCATTAAGAAAAAGGATTTTTTTCCCCTAAAGGAAAGTTAACAGTGGAAACTCTGAGCAGAGTGCTAGCTTTACTATGCCATTTGAAGATATAGGAAAGAGGTATGGAAAAAGTTAATAGTTTTAAAAAATTGATATAAAAGATAATGTATATTTATGAGTGGTTGGGACATTTCAATACACGTGTATAATTTGTGATCGGCCAGAGTGACAAGTACATCTATGCTCTCAGACAGTCACTATTTCTTTGCTGGACACACTGGTGTCCTCTCCTCTAGCCACTGTGGCCAACTGCAGTCCCTCTGGAACTCCCTCCACCTGCCTGTAGTTTGCACCTGTTAACCAGCTGTCCACAATCTCCCCTCCCCTCCAGCACCCTCAGCCCACTCTCCACCCCTGCAGGACCAGCCTTTCTAGCTTTCTCCTATGAGTGAGGCATCCTGGTGTGACCTCTGCCCGGGAGGATTTCACTTCACGGCATCCTCCAGGCTGGGTTTTTGACAACTGTTCATCAGAACAACCAGTACAAGTTACTAGTCTGAAACCTAGCTTTAGAGTGCAACTCGCACACGCTCGAATTATTTCCTGTCAATTCACTTCAGTTTCTGGACTTGGACGTCTGTAGAATCTGCAGCATCATGTTCAAGAATAAAACACACATTTGGGTATTTTCACTTTGCTGATAAATAAGTTGTTGGAACATGCTTACGGTAGAAATAAGATGAGGAAGAAAAATATTTTGTTCATATATGACCTAGATTCTTCTTTATGTCAGCAGTTTCAGTGTGGCAAAGGTCAAGAGCTTGGATCTTGAACTAAACTGGCTCATTTATAATCTGGCGCTTCTTATGTAACCTTGGGTAAAGCGATGACTTGGTGTTTCCAACTCTAAAATGGGGATTACAATGTCTCTCTCTCATAGAGTTCTGGGAGCATTACACAACTTAGCACATAAAAAGTACCTGACACACAAATACTTACTTATGCTCAGTAAGTATTCACATTTGTTATTACAGTAATTTACAAATATTGTTTCTCCATAATCTAGGACAATTGGTACATTATTGTGAGATCTACAGTGTAAGATGGGGGCGTTGTAGCTCAGTGGTAGAGCACTTGCCTAGCATGTGTGAGGTACTAGGTTCGATTCTCAGTACCACATTAATAAAAAAAAAAATTCCATCGACAACTAAAAAATATATTAATAAAAAAACAGTGTAAGATGATATAATGAAATAAGATGAAGTTCTAGAATCTAAAAAATGTTTTCCATGGGGCACTGTAAATTCTAGCATTTCTTTAAGAGGTACAATATGCTAATCCCTAAAAATTGAAGTACACTTATATAACAATACACAAATTTTAAGTGTACAGACTAAAGAGGTTTGACAAACACATACCCTTATGTAACTACCATCCCAATCAAGACATTGAATACATCACAAAAGGTTCTTTATGTTCCTTTCCAATCAATCCTAGCAATCCTGTTCTGAGACAATCACGTGGCTCCTTTTGTCTCTCCTATAATGTCATATACAGAACTATCATCTATGCTCTTTTAGATTTGTAAAGTTCTTAGATTCACTCCTGTATAGAATGTTACTGGATAGTACTGAATTTCTTCTGTTACTGGATAGTATTGAATTTCTTTCTTTTCTTTTTTTTTTTAAAGAGAGAGAATTTTTTAATATTTATTTTTTAGTTTTCAGTGGGCACAACATCTTTATTTTATTTTTATGTGGTGCTGAGGATCGAACCCAGCGCCCCGCGCATGCCAGGCGAGCACATTACTGCTTGAGCCACATCCCCAGCCCAGTATCTTCATCCATTCACCTGTTGATAGAGGTCTGTTATTCCCAGCTTTGGATGATGAGGAATAATCAAGTGGCTGTAAACAGTCCTGTCCTTCTGTGGACACCTGGTTCATTTCCTCTTGCAGTGGAATGGCTGGACTGCCTGATAGCTCTAAGTTTGGGCTTTTAAGAAATTGTGGGGCTGCTTCTGGAGCGCTCTTCCCGCCTTCCCTTCCTTTTAGTGGTACAGGAGACACCCAGCCGCTGCGGGCCTTGTATTTTCAGCCCTCTAAGGGAGGTGTGGTGGCATCGTATTATAGCATGAGCTGTGTTTCCCTGGTGACAAGGACATGGAGTACCTGTACCTTAACGCTACTGCTGTCTTCTCTTGTGAAATGTCCATTCAAGTCTCCTGTCCCCGTTTACAACGTGGGTTTTCTTTGACTGATTTGCAGGAATTCTTACCTTATAGATGTAAGTCCTGTCAGATACATCTATTGAGAATATTTTATCCCACACACTATAGGTAGTCTTTTCATTTTCTTAAGTTTCTATTGATAAACACAAAATTTTAATTTCAATGAAGCTTATTTTATTGATTTTTAAAAATTTTATGGTTACTGTCTTTTGTGTACTAAGAAATTACCAAATCTAAGGTCATGAAGACAGCATCTGTTTTTATCTGGAAGATTTATAATTTAATGATTTACTCTTAGGTCTGTGATCCACCTTGAACTAATTATGGTTAGATGTGTGCGAGCCATCCAGGTAACTTCTCCATATGTTCCAACAGTTGTTCCAGCACTTTCTGTGGAAAAGACTGCCTCTCCTTATAAAAGCCCCAATGCCTGGGCCAGTCAACTGACCCGTGGGTGGGCTCACTTCTGTCACTGGTCTCTTTCACTTAATGAGTTTTCAAGGTGTATCCACATCATGACTCAAGAAGGTTTAAGCTCCTTCAGGTCTTTTGCTTTTCCATACGCATTTTAAAATCAGCTTAACCCTTTTTAATTTTTGTAGTTGTAAATGGACAAATGCCTTTGTTTATTTTTACGTGGTGCTGGTATGGAACCCAGTGACTCACACATGCTAGGCAAGCGCTCTGCCACTAAGCCCCAGTCCCAGCCCTCAGCTTAACCTTTGTGTCTATTTTTTTGTCAGCTAGAATTATGACTCAGATTGCCCTGAATCTATTTATCAGTTTGGTGTACTGACAGTTTAATATCAAAAGTTCAAATTCATAGATGTGTTAGATCTCTGTATTTCTTTATCCTAAAATTTCTTTCTGCATTATTTTGTGGTCTTCAGTGCAGAGATTCTTTGCATTTTTTCAATAAACTTGTTCCTAAATATTTTATTTTTGAAGATTTAACTTTCCTGCTTTCAGTCTGTATACAGAAAAACAACTGGTGAGATTTTGTGTCGTCACTTACTGATTCTCCTCTACCTGTACAGACGCTGCAGGGTTTTCTAAGTGTACAAACAAGGAGTCTCAACACTCCCCCGCACCCCTGCTTTTCCCGCTCTCCAGCACCCTTGTGCTCGCCGGCCTGGGAGGAAAGCACTGGCTGTTTCACCACTGAGTATGGCTACTGTATAGTCTTTTCATGCCATTTCAAAATTAATTTGTTGAGTTGGTTTTTATAAGATCTGCATCTAGTGAGATACTTTTCTTTCTTTTTTGGTGCTGGGGATTGAACCCAGAGGCATTTTACCACTGAGCTACTCCTTGGCTCCTTTTATCACTTTTTTGAGACAGGGCCTCACTAAGTGGCCAAGGCCAGCCTTGAACTTGGCGATCCTCCTGCCTAGCCTCCAGAGGAGCTGGGATTACAGGTGAGCGACACTGTACTTGGCCTCTTCGTTCTTTTAATATGATGAATTACACTAAGTGATTTCCAAAATGTTAAAACAGGCTAACAACCCTGGGATAAGATCCCTTGATGATGATTGCCTTTCCATACTTTGCTAGATTTTATTCGTTAATATTTTAAAAGAATTTTAATGTCTCTACTCAATGATATTGGTAACTTTTTTCTTGTAATGTCTTTGTTAGATTTTGGCATCTTAGTTGCGCTGGCTTTATAAAACAAATTGGAAAGTTTCTCATCTCCTCTACATCCTAGAGTTTGTATAGGATTGAAATATTTCTTCCTCAATGAAATATTTGAAAGATTTCACCAGGGATCTACTACTCTATAGGAAGATTTTAAATTATAAACCAAATTTCTTTGATAAAGGGCTACTCAGAATTGGTGGCATAAGTTTAGAACTAAGATTAGGGTAGTTTTGTTGTGTGTTCTTTTTCAAGGACTTTGTTTACTCCATTCAAGGTGCCCACTGACTACCACAGAGCTGGTGGTGACATTACCTGTGTACCCCAAATACTGCTCCCAACACTGGAAGTCTCTCCCTACACTGGTATTTATTGTCCTTCTCCCTCATTGACAATAGATGGCAGTAAATACCATTTCTACTAAGCCCCTTTGGAGGGCTCTGTTGATTTCCTCTGTTCTCCCTGCTTTCCATTTCATGATATAGGCGCTTAACCTTCAAATTCTCTTCCTTTTCATTAACTACTCTAGGTTGATCTGCCCTTCTTTTTACTTTTTAGTTTTTAGACATACAAGTCACTAGTCTTACATGCTTCCTTTCTTAGTAAAAACTGCCAGCCACTGAAGCCATCCATTCTCTGGGGACTTGCTAGTCCCACAAAGTTTGATATGCTATTTTTGATATGCTATTTTTATCATTTAATATAAAACATTTTAGATTAGCACTTGTGATTTCTTCTACCCGTTAGTTACTCAGGAGCGTGCTACCAACTTCCAAATGTTGGATTCTTTTTAGGTATCTACTATCAATAGTGCCTAGTTTAATTCCATCATGGTTACAGTTCCCTCTCCGCAGGAATGAAATCTTTGAATTTTTGGCTTTTGCTGTGCTGGGGACTGCACCCAGGCCGTTACATATGATAGGCAAGTGCTCTACTGCTGAGTTAAACCACCAGCCCTTCTGGGAATATTGAAAAGACTTTTCAAAGCTATATATTATAGTCTATCTTGTTCAATGTGGACTTGAACAGGTCAATTAAGGCTTTGTTCAACTCATAACTGATATGTCCACTTGCATTATTAGTGACTGAAAAAGGAATGTTCAAATAGATAATTATGACCAAATTTGTCTATGTAACTTTAAAATATGTGAAATAAAATTAGATTATTATGGCTTCTTGGTAAATTCAACATTTTACCATTAAGAAATTATGCTTTTAAACTTTTATTTGTTTAGGTACTGGGGATTGAACCCAAGGGTGCTAAATTACATCCCCAGTATTTTTTTTATTTTGAGACAGGGCCTCACTAAGTTGCTGATGATGGCATCAAAATTGCAATCCTCCTGCTTTAGCCTCCTGAGTCACTGGGATTACAGGGGTGCACTACTGTGCCTGGCTGAAAAGATGCTTTTTAAAATCCTGGTGGTTCTGCCTTGAGGTGTACTTCATCAGAACCCACCCTGACTCTCCTATGCTTAGTGTTTTCGTTGTACACCTTTTTTCACTTTATACACTTTTCACAACCAGGTGTCATTTTTAAAGCATCTCCTACAGATATCCCATAACCTGATTTCACTTTTTTTTTTAAAGAACAGTTTAACAATCTCTGAACTTGAATATTCAGTCCACCTGCATTTAATGCAATTATTAAAACAGTTAGATTTACATCAACCACACTGTAATTTGTTTTATGTTGGTCCCTTCTGTCTTTTCCTTCCTATTTTCTTTTGGGTTGTTTTAATATTCTGTTCTATCCCTTCTGTTGGATGCTTTTTAACTGGATGCTCCAAAGATTCTAAAATGTTTCATACTTATCGCAATCTACTCTGCACATAGAAACTGTAACATATTGTGGATTTCATTTACACCTAGCCTGTCCTTCATGTGACATTCATATATTTTACTTCCACATATCTTACAAACCTCACAATGTACCTTCACTATTTTTGCTTCAAAAGATCAATTGACTTTTCCTTCTGTTTCTCTTTTTTTTTTTTAATTTTTTTATTTTTTAATTTTTATTGTTGGTTGTTCAAAACATTACATAGTTCTTGATATATCATATTTCACACTTTGATTCAAGTGGATATGAACTCCCATTTTTACCCTGTATACAGATTGTTCTGTTTCTCTTATAGCTAGGTTTTAAATTGAAACTACTTCTCTTCAATCTAAGGAATTTCCCTTAGCATTTTTCTTAGGCCAGCTCTGCTGATGACCAATTCTTAGAGCTTTAATTTACTTGAAAATACCCTTTTTCACTCTCATTTTTGAAAAATATTTTTGTCGATACAGAATTCTGGGTTGGCAATTTTTTAAAACTACTTTAAAAATGTCATTCCACTGTCTTCAAGACTTCCAGTCTGCTGTCACTGGTCTCTGGGTGTAAAGTACCTTCTTCCAATGGCTTCTTTTGAAAGCTCTGTATTGGTTTTCAGTAGTCTGCCTCTAAAGTCTCTGAACACTTCCTCTGTGCCTCTCATTAGAGCTTTGCCGATCCAAGGTTAGTGTTATTAATCATTTTTGTGTTTTTGCAAGTATTTTTATTCCTCATCCCCTCTTTCTCTGGAGCTCAGTTACGCACGTGCAGAATGTTCAATAAGGCCACGGGTCACTCAGGCCACATTCACTTTGTTTCTAGCCTTTCTCTCTAATTTTCAGTTTATGTCTTTTGATCTGTCTCCATATATTCACCCTTCCCTTCTGTGCGTCCAACCTGCGCGTCTCCTGTTAATCCAACCCATTCGATCTTCAGTTGTAGTGCTCTGGTTCTCGCTTCTCCTCTCGTGCCTATGCCTTTCTCCCAGGTTCCCTCTCTCCTGAACTTCCCATGGATCGCTGACCTGTACTGACCTCCCTAGATTTCAGTAGGGTGGTTTTCTCCAGCTCTGCTTTAGTTTTAGGTGAATACCGAAGATCCCAGAGCATGGTTTGTTCAGGGGTTTCGAGGAAAGCCCAAGGTGTTCATTTGCTGAGACTCACTTTTCGAAAGCCGCAGTGGGCAACCCCCACATCTCTGCTCTGCTCCTCAGGCAAATGGCCTCCCTCTCTGGCATCCTGGAGTCCTGCTCAGCACAGGCCCAGTTTAGCATCAGTGGAGGCTTAAAAGACGTGTGCTCTCCCCTTCACAGAGTTCCCCCCGCAGTCTTCAGGCGTTGCACAGCCCCACTCTCCACTCTCCACTCCCCCTTTGTGGGCAGGGCAGCGTCCCCAGAGGCCAAGTGTCAGGACAGGTTCTGTCAATGGGGACTCTGAAGAGGGCCACTGCCCGGGTTTTGCTCTGGGTATGGTTGCTCTCCAGTGCTTTCCAGTGCTCCGCGTTGTCAGTGTCCACTGAGTCGATACTGGTCAGACATCAACACAAAGGTGTGTCGCTACAGTTCACCCCATCATTCCGGAAGCTGGAACTTCAGTGCATGGAATTCTAATACTAATAATTTAATTAATTCTAATAATAATAATTTAATGGTGAATAAGCTTTTCAGGTTTCTGAACTTTCTTAACAGGAGGGTCAAAAAAAAACATGAAAGAGTGGGTTGCTGGTGAGAGGAAGATGAGAAGAGGTAAAGGAAGGGGCACTGGAGGCATGCTGGTCATGCCATGATGTTTGCTGACCAGGCATTTTCAAAGAATTTTAGACAATGAGGCAAGAATCAAAATAAATTATGAGAAAGAATGTTACTAATAAGAGAAATCAAAGCAGGAGGAAAGCAAGACAGAACAGGTAGAGTCACTCTCAGTATCTGAATTACACCGATTCTGCCTTATTGAGGGCTTCATTAGAGCACATGGCAGACAAACCAGACTGCAAAATGCAATGCGGAGACCAACAGAGAGAATGGACATGGTACTGGAACCATATTAGACATGCTGTGGACATAATTGGGAAACGATAGGTGTGCATGCTTTTAAAAGAGCAAGAAGAGACAAGGCACAGAAACCCATCCACCACGTAAGACCAGCACCTCTCCAGACTAAGCACCACACATCAGGACCACGATGTGAGAACCATGTACCCACTGTAATGCTTTAAGTGCAAATAAGGAATAAAGGCTCCAACTACATTTGGCAATCCCCAAATTTAATCGCTGACTTTTCTTTTTATGAGCGCCTATCATAAGAAAAGGTTCCCTTAGATAATGTTTACAAATATTTACAGGAGAATTTAAAATGATGCATGTGGCTGTGTATCACATCAGGGAAGGATCTGACCTGCTACAGCAAGTACAACCATCACTTAAAGAGAAAACATAACACTCACTTAAATTTTCAGACGTTACCATGAATTCTTCAACTTCATCATCAGAATCATCTATTAAGGGCATGAATGCATATCTGTATAAAGAAGGAGGATAGTGTCACTAGTGTGCTTAAACCTGTCCAATTTTTAGTTTATATCTAAAGTAGTCATTATATAAAAACCTACATCTTGGGACTGGGGTTGTGGCTCAGCGGTAGAGCATTTGCCTAGTATGTGGGAGGCCCTGGGTTCGATCCTTAGCATCACATAAAAATAAACAAACAAACAAATAAATAAATAAAATAAAGGTATAAAAAAAGTAAATTAATTTAAAAAAACCCTACATCTTGAAAGGTTCTTTAATAAAAAATGTAAAATTTAATTATTTTATTCTCGAGTCAGCAAGAATCACCGTGAAGCTATGCTGGTGAAAGCAGAAGTGGATAAAATCTTTCTGGAAAGCAATTCCACAATCTATACAATCTATGTGCTCAGGCAGGCTATGCCCTGTAGTACTTCTGACTCCCCGCGAGGTTCTCCTTCCTGCCCGCGGCTTTCCAGCTTGTCCCCTAATGAAGAGAAAGTCTGACTGGTGAAAATAAAATCCCTGGTGGAGTCACACTTTCGTGGATGCAAACATCCTGCTGATGGGGGTTAATCAAAGCCTCCTTTCCCCAAGACCTTCTGGTACTAGCTATCACAGTTCCACCTGCCATTCATTCCACTAACAAGAGTTTACCCAGACAAATGTCCAACAGCATTCTTGCTCTTGATAACAGCAAGAGTCTAAAGACAAAATGTCTAATAACGAAAACTGCTTATATAAACTGCTGTATGCATATTGTGGAATGCCATAGAGCCTTTAAAAAATAATGTGGTAAGCTATGATGGCACATGCCTGCAGTCCCAGTGGCTTGGGAGGCTGAGGCAGGAGGATCACAAATTCAAGGCCAGCCTCAGCAACTGGGTGAGAGCCTAAGCAACTTAGTGAGACCCTGTATCAAAAAGTAAAAAGGTCTAGGGATGTGGCTCAGTAGTAAAGCACCTCTGGGTTCAATCCCCAGTAACAAAGTTTTTAAAAAGTACTGGACCTACAAATGACAACATGGAAAGACATGTCTTACACAAAAAGGTGTGAAACAGCCATGTGTGTATGACTGCCATTTTTAAAAGGGGGAGAGCAACACACATATTTTTTCCTTGAAAGGACAGACAAGGAATATAATAGTTGTTTCCGTAGGCTGAGAGGTGAGGCAGGAAATGGGCTTCCCGTCACTGCAGCCCAAGGCATGAGTTTCTGAATGTGGCACTGAAGCCTGCACCACTCTGGTTCCACCCTTCCTTTCCAGCTTTACTTCCCTACAAGCACAGGTGGAGCACCCCAAATCCAAAGATCTAAAAATGTTCTGAACATCATGTCAGTGCTCCAGAAAGTTTCAGATTTTGGATTTCAGATAATCAGGTTAGGGAAGTTCAACTGGTAAAATCTATGCAAATGCTTAATAATTGAAAAAATCCAAAATCTGAAACATTCCTGTCCCAAGCGTGTCGGATAAGAAATACTCAACCTTCCATCTGGGCTGCAGGTCAGTGATAGAGCACTTGCCTAGCACACATGAGGGCCTGAGTTCAAGCCTAGCACCAGGTGAAAACAGAAAAAAGAGAGAGAAGACACTCAACCTCAATTCTGACCACACTGCCTGATTCGCCTTCCCCCACCCAGAAGATGCACATTCTTCCCCAGCTCAATCCTCCACCGTCTGCTCCTTTCCTAAAGGAGCAGCATGCTTCCTCCTGGTACCGTCCTCGTCCCTCTCCCCTCTGGACTGGTTTACACACTTCTTATTTCACTGTCTCACATTTTTTATGTTTGTCGTCCCACTTGACTATATACTGCTTAAAAGCAAAGACTACTTCCCCAGTTTCTCAAAGTGTTTTTGACTCTAGGAGGGGTCAACAAATGCCTGCCAACTTCAACTACGTATGCTAGGTACCTCTGATTATTTGCCGATGGTCTCCACAAAAACATTATTACAATAAGGATGAGTGAGAACAGGAAGCTCCAAAAGGCCTCATCCACCCAGAGTTCCATCCAGTCCTATAAGAAGAGCATGCCAAACAGGAGAAGTTAATTTTCTGATAAACATACAGATTTCCCATCCAAACAGTGCACCATGACGAGGACTAATGGCATCTCTCCAACAAGTAAGTCTTCCAAATAAACAAGTGCCTATTTTTTAAGCAACTTATATTGTTTGAAGTGTTTATAAAGGGCTACTTTCTCTTACAAACATGCCTTTCCATGAAATTTTAGGGTGAACAGAAAGATTTAGAAAAGAAAAGATCCTAAAAATACACTTAGAACTTTGAGTATAAAATATTAAGATGAGGGAAGAAAGAAAAATGTTACCTCTTATTTCATTACATTGTCCTTAAGCCAGCAGCAGCTCAGGACTTGAGGGGGCACTTTGTGATTATTTATGCAGAACTAAAGACTAGCTCCAAATCTCAAGAGACCCCTAAAAGAGGGTCTTTCACATTGCAAGCCTGAGAAAGGCATTTTTCTTCCAACTAAAATACTCACTGGGAGCAGCTCCTGAAGGTTCACATTGAAAACACCATCATGGACACATGCCCAGCTGAAGGACTCCAGCCCACCATGACACAGAGCTGGGCTGCTGTGTAACTCAGTGCAGAGTGTGGGCTTAGCATGCGCAGGTCTCTGGATTCAATCCCAAGCACCAAAAAAAAAAAAAAAAAAAAGGCAAACGCCCACCCAACTTCATGGTATGCAAGCAAGGAGAAAAAATTTTCCTGTCTTTTATTTATTTATTACTTTTTGTGCTTGGATGAACCCAGGCAAACACTACCACTGAGTTACGGCTATAGTCCTTTCCTATTATTTTAAACTACAGGAAGGAAATTCTTTTTGAAAATATATAAGAAGTTTAGAAAAAAGCATGATAGAAAAAGGAGATTTAGGGGAAATTCCTTTTTCAGATTCATTTAAAAGAGGTAAAGTTTTGGTAATTCTATACAATATCATTCAAAGTAAAAGGAAATTTTCCATCAAAATTACCTCTATTTGTAAACAAACTAAATTCTTCAAAATTCCACAAAATAGTATAACTAAAATTAATGGCAATTTAACTAGGAAGATTTACTTACTGATTGGCATTTTGCAAATCTAAATGTCTTGGTTGTCCACACCATAAACACTATGGAAGCTGAAACACACATTAAAAAGTCACCTTTGGAGGACAGAACATGAAATATTGAAATGCTTTATCATAATGAGAAAAAGTCAATCACTTACCCAACACAGCAAATATGAGAGTATTTGTAAAGTGCCTATATAAGGAAAATTTCACTGTGTTTTTTCTTAGCCTCAGGGTCTTCATCGTTTGTGCCAAACTTATAAAAATGTGAGAATAGTTAAGGGAAAACATTTTAAATAGTAATGAAAAGCTAAAAACCATAATAAGAATCTTATATATTCCAAAATTAATAGTGCTAAACATAGTTCCTAAAATTTGAAGAAATTTTATCACACAAAATGTGATTGCAACCAACAGTATATAATCCTGACATATTATACAGAATTTGCTTTAAAATTCACCACAACTGAGAAGAATGAACAGACTTCAAGAGACAGCCGCTGGCAAAGACACCTGGTTCATGCTCATTCCAAGCCAAGTGTGTGCAGCCCAGGAGAAAGCTGTGCATGCTGAGACCCCAGGTCAGACACACCACAGATGCCCCTGGATGTGCTGTTTGACTCAAGCTTGCCTGTTTGCTTCTCTCCTATTTTGTTTTTTTTTCTGGTCTATTCTCCTTTTATTTTCTGAAAGACCACAATTGGGAAGTTAGGTCATCTACCAGCTCCATTCTATAGATTAAAAAAACATATGCAGTATAAACTAGAACTTCAGTAGGTGGAGACCTTCCTGGACACAATACCAAAGAGCAGAGGTCTACTGTATAGGAGGAGGAAGACTACAGGTCTCTAAGAGTCACAAAGGTCAGGCAGAGAAGGGTGAGGCCAGCAAGAAGGGAAGAACAGGAGTGGGTGTGAGACTGGATTTGACCGGGGATTTCCTTGAGGTCAGCAGGTGAGAGAAGACCTTCCAGAGGGCTATGGGTCAAAGTTCAGGGCCGTCAGGAAGGAGAGGACTTAAAGTGTGGTCCAGACAGTATCTGGTGCAGACTGGCCAGCGGATACCAAGAGGTCAGCTAGGCATTCATGTCCTGTGTGGAGGGGGTTTCTCTGTAGCAGACTTTTCCCAGAACACAGTACAGGGATCTGAACCTGGATTCAGGTAATGTCGCCTTTCAGAAGCAAGGATTGCAGTCAGATCTCTGCCTTGACCCTGGTTCCCTCTGGAGCAGACCAGCCAGCATTGCTTGTGAACTGAACACTGCCCAGGCAGAGCTGGGCACTAGAAGGGAGCGTTCATGCCTATTTTAAATTCTAAATATTTCATAAATCAAAAACTTGGTTTTCATATGAAAACTAAAGTAGTTGGTAAAGCTACAAAACTGCTTTTCAGTGTTCCTGAATTGTGAATATTACAAAGAACATCAATTTCTAAAGTAACATAACCCAGTCCACCAGAGCTACTGTCAGAACTTACAAAAATGCTTTTATTCCTTAAACAGCAAGATGAAAAAACCTGGCCTTGTTTAATCATTTGGAAATGTTTTTTAAAAGCCAGGGAATAAAAATATCAAAAGTAAAAGGGAAGCTGCCTAAGCCTTCACTTACCAACACACTGCTATTTTGAGTACAGTTTAAACCACTCCTCCCGTGATAGGAAAGCAGCAGCAAGAGCAACAGGCTTGTCCCCAGTGAGGTCCCAGCTTGTGCTAGGAAAGGATATCCACCAGCACAAGCCCGAGTCGAGCAGGGAGAGAGGCAGGCTGGCCAGAAGGACAAGGTCAGAATCACTTGCCTGCAGCAAAACAGCAAAACACAACAGCAGAGAAAGTGGGAGCACACATGAGAAAAGCTGAGCTTCGGAGAGTCGTGGCTCTCCTGTCTTCCTTGAGGGTCAAGTTCTTACACGAGTAGCCACATAAGTTCCTCAGATTCAGAGGAAGCAAAGTCTTTGGTCGAAGCATTCAGTACTGTATCTATTGTGCCCTACTTCTCATTTGTCATCTGTGATCATCGGGGACATATGCTGGGGTCTGTTCTGTTTTTGGTTTTATACATACAGCAGACTTTCTGCTTTAATAGTGGAAATTAGCCAACAGCAATCTGAAGGTGAACCTCAAAAGTTCAGGATCCAGCAGAAATGGATACTAGATTTCCTTCCTCTCAGCAAGGCAATTCTAATTTCTGGACCTCTGTTTTCTTTCTCCTGGTACTGGGGGTTGAACCCATGAGCACATTTTGGCAGGGCCTGAGACAGAGACTGAGATAGGGCCTCGAGTAAGTGCCCAGGGTAGCCTGGAACTTGCAGTGCTCCTGTCTCAGCCTCCCGAGTAGCAGGAGTGTGCCCCAAGCCCAGAGGGTGCTATTTCTTAACGAGGCACCTCAGAGGGCCTGTGAGTATAATTTAGGAGTCTGCAACAGCCCCTGTGGGCAGGGCTCCTGGAGCGGGGCGTGTTCTATGGGGGAGCTCCTTCGGCTTTCATGGTATTTCCAAAGGCATTTCTGATCCAGTACTCAAAGAAGGTCAAGAACCACTGCTCTGAAGAGAAAGGATAATGAATTAAGTCCAGAGTTGTTTTTTCAACTTGGAAGTTCACAAATACATAACTGTTTTTTCAATTTGAAAGTTCACAAAAACACTTAGAGGTCACAAATAGGGACTTTAAAGAATAGACAGGCCAGGCTTAGAAAACATCCCACATGGGGCTCAGAGAAGCCACGGGCAGGGCTCCCTCCGCCAGCAAACCTGGGAGAAGGAGGTCTTCCCTGTAGGGAAGAGACATAGGCAAGCCCTCTGGGCCTTCCTGTGAGAAACAGATGAGAAAATGAAAAGAATGCAAGGGAAACAGTAAAAAAAAATAAATGGCGAAAGATGAAAGTGTTACAGAGTGGAAACAAAAAGAACATGGTAAAACATGAAACCTATCGACCAGGACAGTGTCAACAGGATGTAATGTGGGAGAGACAGACCACGTCCAGGGTACGCACAACCTCAACTCTGCTCTGACCAGCTCACGTTTTCTCTAGAATTCCTCCCATTTCCCCCAGTCTCACCACAGAGGAAAAAAAGACAGGGATCTCCACCTTTAACCTATGACTCAGGTCCCTGCAGGACCCAGTTGCCACTGTCTCCACAGTGCCCCCACTGCCACATGCCGCAGCCCCTCCCCAGAGCCTGCTCCATGTCTGCCCTTCCCAGCTCTGCAAGTGGCACGGCAATCTCAACAGCACAGGTCTGTCTCCCCAGGGTGGTCCCCTGCCCTGCCACCTCCCTCAGCTCTGCTCCCCCTTCAGCCTCGTCTTCCCCTGCAGTGAGGCACCAGCCCAGCTCCTTACTTCACTGGGCTGCCTATCTCCTTGGGTGATGTCACAGCTGCCACCTTCTCCCACCACACGACTTCTGATCTGACCCTTGGCTCCAGCTCGACCCCTCTGCAAATCGAAGCTGTGATGTTTTTATTTGTACTTCTGGCAGTGCCGGGGTGGGACCCAGGGCTTCCTGCACACCAGGCCCAGCACTCCACCTCAGAGCTGCGTCCAGCCCGGGCTGGCACCGCCAACTCTCTTCCCAGGAACACCCTGGGCTGCCCAAACCACCATCATTTTGGCTCATTCTCCAATTTCACCACCCCGAGAACTCCCACACTGCCGCCAGCAGCCCCAAGGACACACCTGAGACCTTTGGGAACCCATTTCTAGCAACACTACTGCTGGACTTACATCTTTCTAACCCTTAGTAGGTCTTGAGGGCCCTGCAAGTGACTCCTGACCAGACTTCCTGTCTCCTCCTCCAGGTCACCTCGCAGCACTCCCGAGTCATGCCACCCACTTGTCATGACTCTCCCGCTCTCCATGGCAGCTGCTAGAGGGACTTGCACCCTGTGCTGTCCTTCCTCTGTCATACCTGCTCCATTCACAACACACGTGCCCAGCAGGAAAGCTACCCGGACAGTCTGCCACTGTCCTCTTCCTACAATCTGTTCCCCTCATTTCTTCCTGAAAGCCTTTCCCAGTCCTCCTGATAAGTGCCCCCGTCCTGTCGGTTTCAAAGTCAGTATTATCGTTCCTGTGAAGGCTTCCTTGGTTTTACGCCAGAATTAATTTCTCCTCCCTCTGTTCATATTAACCACTCTAAAAAGGCAATTGCTACTGCAGTATTGCTGCTAGTTATATATCTGTCCCCTCTTCAGGGATGCAGGGACATCCCTATGTCTCATCAGTACAAGGTACACACAAAGCATCTAAATTCTGGCGGAATTAAACAAAATACAAAGACAGTCCTTCTCTGGGGAGTTATTACTTCTTCACCTTCAACTAAACTCATATACTAAAATAACAATAATTCATAACCACATTTAATTCTATCATTATTACGAACTAAAAGTAATCTGATTTTAATAATACAACAAACTGTTTTAGAAGGACACAGTAAAGGATATGAACCACACAAAAATGGAGTCAATAACTGCTAAAATAATGTCACCCAAGACAACAGCTAAGTGGTTAGAACCCTGGAAGATAAAAACAGGGAAGCCTGAATGTAAGTTTCGTCACAGTTTAGCAATTATTATCTGATAAAGGAAAACAATTCAGTTTATTTTATCACTGTGAGATGTCACATAAAATATTTTCTCTCTTAAGAGAACTGTGTTTAGCATGTGAAAATGATCTGTTTGGCAGTAACAAATGTCAACAGGTCACCAGCTAACTTGATAATAGCAATGCAAAACTATTATGGGCTAGCAAATAAAAAGCACTGAGTCCCAAGTCTCGCCTGAGCAGCTGCCAATCTCCTCCCTCTCAGCAAACCTCCGGCCAGGACTGCTAATGAACCAGATTCCCCACTGTGTGAAGAGGCACAGGAAGTAAAACAAGGAGGGCTGCACCTGAGGCAAACACAAACCGAGACTTTACCCTGACGAGTCATATTTAAAACAGTCGCTAAAACGTTAAGTAGAAGGTTAAGGAAATGCAATTTATGTGCTCCACTTAAATGTGGAATAGGTATCTTCTCTATTTTCTTTTTAGCAAAGAAAAATTTCATTGAATTATATAAATGTAAATTCAGAGTTCATTATTATTATGAAAAAATAAATCTACTAAAAGAAAAAAAGAGCAGGTGTATTTAACAAGTATGGATGTACCACATGAGACGAAGAGAAATGAGGCTTTGACCTTCACTGGACAGATGTCCTGCTTTGGGGTCAGATTCAGTATATGAGAGAAGCTTTTGTGGTGACACACACACGCCCCCCTATGCACAATGATCTGATTCACACATCTAACCCAAAGGTCACTCTGGGTGGCATCACAAGGTAGGGTACAGTCTCCTTAATCACCCAGCCCAGTCGAGTATTAAGAAAAGCCAAAGCGGGACATGGAGAGGTCCTCACAGATGAAGACATCACCCCTTCCTCACCAGCAGCACTGCTGCCCGCATCGCTCAAGTCTCTGTTCCCAACGTACCTCCTGGGCCTAACAATGGGGCCTGCTGAACCCCCAAAATAGTCACAAGAGACAGAGAAATCTCACAACCAGTAAGACTTAGGGAAGCGATGAGATGTCATGCTGATATGCCTGGAGGGTGTCATTGACTTTGTCCACTTGACACATCTTAAAATCCAGAATGAAGGAAGATATGAATGTGTGCAGACTGAAAACGGCACAGACAATGTTCTTTATGAAGAACCACTGGACAGTCTGAGATGGAGCTGATTCTGGGGAGGACATCATGTCATCTTAAAAAGGACTCTGTTTAGACTTCTCCTTTAGGAAGTACCCAAAAAGGTAAATATCTCAGGATAAAAAGCTCTGCTGGGGTCTTTCTTAATAAAATTTCTGGGATCTTAAAAAAAAATCATCTCAGGAGCTAAAATATGTTTCACAGCAACAATAAAAAAGGGTTGGTGGGAGGGCTGGGGTTGTGGCTCAGCAGTAGAGCACTTGCCTAGCACATTCGAGGCCCTGGGTTTGATCCTCAGCACCACATAAAAATAAACAAAATTAAAAACAAAAAACTATTGTGTCCAACTGAAAAAACAAAATAAGTATTAAAAAGAATAAAAGGGGTGGTGGGAATCATGCAGTTCTTACCCCAATGACTCTCATCACACCCTCCAGAGCAGCAAAGATGAAGTAGAGCAGTCCCAGTCCAATCACTCGGTGCATGACAGTTCCTAGACGTGGCCTGCAGCCAAGGGAGACAGAGGAAGGGAAGGCCGTGAGAGCATGGCACATGGGAAGGGCACCTCTAAGCAGCTCAGTCTGCCCCAGCCTGGGAGGCACTGTCCCAGGATGCAGTGGTCTTCCTATCGGTCCCTTCCTGTAGGACCTGAAGCTGCACAGGCGCCAGGGAAGCACAGCTTGAGGACAGCAGAGTGCCAGAGGACTCTGCTCAACTTCAAGCAACACAATGACCACAATCGGACACTGTTTCTGTCAAGTGGACCAGAAGGCTGTGGAAACTGAGAAGCTAAGTGACCACTTCCAATGGCCACTGGCAGGACCCCTACTACAGACTGTTGTGAGTAAGGTCTGCCTGGAGGCCACTCACTGCTCTTCTGACTTGGAGGACAGATGGACTCCAGGGCTTTCCTCTGATCTCTGCCTGTGCCACTTGGAACAGGAGCACTAACAGAATCTAGCTTCATTCTTTAAACTGAGAAATTAAAAATAACATTTCTGACTTGTAAAACACAAATAAACTAGAGAAATGCAAAGGTAGTGTTTTTTATAATCAATAATATGAAAATAAAAAACATTTCATGACATTTATAAGTCAGAATTGACTGCAGCATACATTTAGAATACAAAAAACCCTTTTCTGAATCTACCAGAACAAAACCTGATTTTGAAAAAAATAAGGCAGTCATTTTGAAATAAAATCTAAATAAAGATTAAAGTCCATAATTAATCTTTAAAATTATTTACCAAATTTAGTGAATCTTCTAGTTATAACCAGAAAACCAGAGTGGAGAGTCCAACAGGAGAAGCCAGCAGTGGAGGGCTGTTCAGAAAGGGCCTGTGGCCCGCCCCACCCAAGCTCCAACACACCGCTGGTGCTGAAGCTCACAGCCAGACCTGCACTGCAGGGCCGAACCCTGGCCACGGGGATTATGCTGTTTACCGTATAGGCCACACAGAGCATTTGAGAAGGAATCTCAGTGACCCCAGTGGAAAAAAAGGCCTCCTGCCTACAGCCTTTTCAACTCCCTGAAACCCAAGCTCACACGCACAAGCAGGCATTCGGTGCAGGTTACTGAGTACCTGCTAAGGACTACACTGGGCTCAAGGTCAAGGACCCAAGACCTGCAAGGTTCCTGCCCCCCAGGACTCACACTTGAGTGTGGGGGGACAGGCAATAAATACTAATGGCCACACTGGGTGGCTTTATAAAAAAGATGAAGGGCCGGGGGCACCCAGCATGTACTACTGGAGTCCTGGGAGATGGCGGAGGAGCACAGGTCTGGATGGGGAGGAAGCACTGGAACCTGGTGCAGAGGGAAAGCTGGACCTGTCAAGGCTGGGATTTTGTCAAGAGGCCGACCAAGGCAAAATCGAGCAGAGTCGGAGGTGGAAGCCCAATGTGGGCACTCCAAGGCTGGGGCTCAGCAAGGGAGCTGAGGAAGGAACAGCCAGTGACTGAGGACAGAACTCCAGAGGCACTCTGCAAACTGAGCAAAGCCAGGGCTCGAACAGAAGCTAAAGCTGGACCCCTGACCAGCCTAAGCAGGGCCACGTGGACAGGCAAGGGGAGGCCATGGTGACCTGACAAGAGGGGTCTCAGTGGATCAGTGGGGGCAGAACCTCCCCTGGGGATGTCAAGAGTACATGGGAAGTTGGGGTGACAAGTGCAGGATGCTCACAGGAGAAGTCGCACCGCACATGGTGATGAGAAGTGAGGCAGGAGCAGGGAGGGCCATGGGGGGATTTGGGGACCTTGCTTTTAAAAATGGTAGAAACAGAGCGACCCACCAGGGAGGAAAATCAAGACAGGGAAACTGGAACTGCTGCAGGGGCACAGGGCAGAGATGTGTGCACGGCCAAGAGAAGAGCGTGTAGTGGGTATCCCAGCAAGCCAGGACCTGAGGACCACAGTGCAGAAGACTCTCAGCTAGGAGAGAGCCAGGGGCAGCTGTGAGGGGGTGGGCGAAGGTGGAGACTTGAGAAGAGGGGTGAAGCTGCTCTGCAACGGGGTCTAGGAGAGACCCCAGCAGTAGCTCAAGTGCACAGGGCAGTGAGGTCCAGTGCCGTCCCAGGCAGATATCCCTGTGCAGGGGTGAGCCTGACACAATCGCAAAACTGGACTTACCTGGCTGGACTGGGCTGCTGTTGAGAAGGCCGACCAAGAGAAAGAGCAGCAGCAGGGGCAAGAACCCTGCGGAACCAAGGAAGCTAAGCCAGAGAAGGCAATGAGGACACGCAGGGAAAGGGACACTGAAGGTGCTAGGGCCCAAAGGTCAGAGGGCACACTGGGGACAGAAAGAACAGAAGCCAATTTATGAGAGACAGGAAAGAAGAGATGGCAGTTGAAAAGGTATTGTTCAAAATTAAAATTAAAACTATGAAGAGGGTGCGCTTAACCATGACACTGAAGTTTAGAAAAAGACCACGGGGACCAGCAGTGGGAGGAGCTGAAGCCAAGGGCAGGAGAGGTGGGTGTGAGCCCATCTGCCCAGGACAAGGAAGCACAGGGAACTCCAGCAGGGGAAGCGCTGGGGAGGAAGATGAAGGGCAGGAGTTTGGCAGCCCACAGAGCACCTTGAGAAGATGCAGGGGGGGACCCAGGGGACCATCTGAAGCGTGAGCTTCTGGGAGTAAGAGAATTTAGGAAGGCAGGGAGAACAATGGTCTGAAAACAGCAGTGAGGATAAAGAGGACGAGTTCTCCCGACTCACGCCCAGGGAGTCACAGACATGAGAGGAAAGGCCTGCTGGGGGCTCCAGGCTAGCGAGGTCCTCAGGGAATGGGCAGGTTCATTAGAAATCCTGCTGACACGGTGTCTATTCAACTCTATAACACTCAAATGTGATTTTAAAAGCTTTCCTGTACTGGCTAGAAAACAAAATGGCTTGAACTTCAAGAATCATTTTATATTTTCCATCATCCTTCAAGTTAACACTTTGTTAACCTAACTATAAAGTTATTAGAATTCAAATTCAGAATACTTATTGGAAAATAACATAAAATAACTAGTACATGGGAATCTTTTTACTTTTTTAGGCCGAGGATGGGACCTAGGATCCTGCGTATGCTAGGCAAATGTTCTACCACTAAGCTGCAGCCCCAGTCCGGGAAGTCTCTTAAAACCATTTTCTTGCAGATTTTCCCCTTGGGGATTTGCATAATGATACAGAGAAGGTTCCAGTTCCACCAAGATCATAATGTGTACTAGGTAAGAGACAGGGTATGTTTCCCATGCCCCACTACTTACTTCACAATACCATAGCCCAAGCTCACAATGATCACCAGGAGGCGGGCCAACGTCCTCTTAATTGCAGATATCAACTCGGCGAATATCAATAAGCCTTGGGCTGCGGGGGGGAAAAAAGAAAGTACTTCACTGTGTGTACCTTGAAGGCCTTCCACCCAAGATGTTAGACGTGTGCTATGAACAACTACAGTCTGAACTCAGAACAATTAGCCAGATTTTCTTTAAAAGTTCTTCTCCAAGCCAACTGATGTTTAAAACCTCAAGGATGGAGAAGTCATAGTCTCCTGAAGAATTCGCTCCATATGTGCTCAGCTCTGCGGGCAGTGCTCTTCGGTCACCCGATGCCTATCTCCTGAGCATCCTCAGTTCTTTCCCCTGGAGGTTACCCACAACTCTCCCTTTTCCTGTCCTGTGACTACCTGAAAGTCATAACACCCACCGGAATTCTTTCTCAGGATGCCTTCATCACTTACTTATGTAAAACGCATCTGTTAGGAGACCAGCACTTGGCCAGCGAGTTGAGGCCCTGGGTTCGAACTCCAGCATCACATACACGCGCGTGCATGCACATACGCATGTTATACTCCCACTGGGTGGCTGTAACAGAACAGACACCTGAAACCTGTACTCTGCCCAAGTAAACAGAATTCACCCTATTTCCTGCATAGTGGACGTGACACAGTAACACTGGGGCTGGAGGAAGCCCAACCTGATCCACTCTCAGGGAGGCAGAAGTGGGTCCAGAACAGCTCAGATAAAAGTGACAGAAGTGACATCTACAATAGGACTTGAAGGCTAAGCATAAGTAGGTGGCAAAAGAAAGGGTGACCCAGAGATAATGGCATGCACCAGGCGAGCTGGAGGGAGGAGGAGAAGCTAGCACACAGGCATGCCGACAGCAGGCGTGGAATGTGGATGCTGGGAAAAGAGCCTGGCGACAAAGCACGACCACTCACGAGCTCTGGGCCCTGTTATGGAGTCTGGGCTTGGGCAGTGGGAAGTCAGTAACGGCGAGTGGACCCGGAAGTGAGAGGGGCAAAGCCAGTCTTGTCTCTGTTTTGGTAAAGTTCTATTGAAAAGCCGTGCCCCATGCCTGCGTGTCTTCTGTGGCAGCCTGACCCTCCACAACAGAACTGAGAAGTCAGAACAGACACAGGCTGCAGAGCCAAGACGATGTACTCATTTGGCCACTCAGAAAACATCGGCAGACTACTGCAACAAAAGGGACAGCTTGACCTCCCAAGATGCTTGGCCCACAACGGGGTCGGAGGTGGGGGTCAGGGGCTGGGGTAGGGGGGGCAGAGGCTGAGGGCAAGAAAAACACTCAATTGGTCAATCCTGAAACCTCAGCGGGAAAGGGCAAGTCCTGGCAGCAAAGATGGAGAGAAGTAGGCAAATGTTCAGAGAGCAGCCGGGGCTCAAGGCCAGTAACAAGGCCCCAGATACTTTCTCTCATGGTGTTTTCAGCTCTGTCCTGCATGAAGCCCAAAAAGAGCGTTTTCAACATCTCAGATAGGCAGGGAACTGGAGGGCAAGGAAGAAGACAAGGAGGCGGCCGAGTTCTAGCAGCAGCAGGAGAAAAGCCTGGATGGGCAGTGAGCTTGGGATTAGACAAGACAGGTTCACAGGCAGAAAGGATGAATGTCATTTCTGCACACAGAGGCTAGCAAGCTGGTAAGGCCCTCAGGGGTTGGTAGGTGACATGCAGGTCTGTATACTGGGGACAGAGATCCTGACAGAAGACACAGCTTTACAAGAAACCAGAAAGGAGGCCTCCAGGAGAGGCCAGAATGTGAGGAAGGGGTTAGACACAAAGGTTGGAAGACAGGTGTGCTCTCAAATCCCCCCCTACTCCATCGGAACCGTCTGCCCCTTCCCAAGCAGGGCAGACACACCTTCCTAGAACAGCCTGACCTGCAGCAGGTTCTCAGTTCCGCCCCGGCGACTGCTCCCACGCCACTCTAAGGCCGCAGGAGTTTGTGGGTGGCAACCGGCCTCTCAACTGCCTATGCCGGGTTTGTTTTGCGTCAGCATCAACCTTCAAATCCTTCTAAAAACTTTGCCATCCATATTTCTGCAATCTGCACTCCAACCCCAAGTTTAAGATCTTACCCACTAAATTCCACTTCCCTGTTCAGGATGTCATGTCTCTTTGTGTCCCATCATGTATCTTCAGGTGAAAAGGGTCTACTTAAAATGACTCTCTTGGCCTCTAAGTATTTATTCTCCTGCCAGGCTCTCATTATCCACAAAACTGAATAGAATGTGACAAAACTGAAAAGAATTGAATAGAATGGACAAGACTGACTGCACGACCTCTTCTGATAACCAGTTTCAGTTCATATTCCTATCTAGTCTGTAAGAAATCACAAGAGACCCCACAAATACATTGGGAAAACCTAGCTATCTTAAGTTTATTACATTTTCTCAGCTGCCAGTCCAGCTGCTCACAAGATAGAAATCAACCTGACACAACCTATTTTCAGGGGCCCTGACAACCACTGCTTCCTACCCTATTAGTGGCTTTTCCAGAACAATGCTGAGCAAGACAGCTCACCTTACAGAATCCCCTCTTGGGAACATCAGAAGGGACAACAGCCCATGCCTAATTTCCAGGCACCTCTGCTATGCAACAGGACACTGAACGGCAGCACAGGGTTTCTCTTCCAAGCCTTCTGGTACAATGTCACAGGAGGACCTGGCATTCCTGGGGATGGCGAATGACCTCTCATCTCTTCACGGACCTCCATCCTCTGCTGCTCCTCACCCGGGTTCAGGCCACCCTTTGCACTCTCAGCTCTGCATGACCACTGCTGACCTGCCCTCTCTGGCAGTCTGCAATGCTTCACCGTAAGCAGCAGACCCACGGGTCCCTCATCCTGAGCTAGAGCATGTGCGTGTGCACACCACACCACACCACACCACAAATGCTTCTTCAGCAGCAATTTCCCCGCCAGGCAACCCTGTACGCTTGGCCTTTTTTTATTCTCTTCCATAACCCTTTTAAATGCCGTATTTTGGCAAATTTCACATATTCCCAAAAAGGAAAAACCAGTAGAGTGAATTCCCATGAACCCCAGCTCGGCTTCAGTAATTATCAATGTTATCACAAATGTTTCATCTGTTTTTTTCTCCTGGAGTATTTTTAAATAAACAGCAGACAATGATGTCCATGAAACTCTGTACCAGGATCACTTATAACTGACACAGAAATACATTTCAGGGCTGGGGCTGTAGTTCAGAGGCAGAGCACTTGCCTAGCATGTGTGAGGCACTGGATTCAATCCTTAGCACCACATAAAAATAAAACAAATAAAATAAAGCCATTCTGGGGACTGGGGATGTGGCTCAAGCGGTAGCATGCTCGCCTGGCATGCGTGCGGCCCGGGTTCGATCCTCAGCACCACATACAAAGATGTTGTATCCGCCGAGAACTAAAAAATAAAATATTAAAAATTCTCTCTCTCCCTCTCTCTTTAAAAAAAAAAAAAAAAAGGATCAAGGAAAGGACAGAGGAAGTGTTCATTTAATAAATAAATAAATAAATAAAATAAAGGCATTCTGTCTACAATTACAAAACAACAACAACAAAAAAAGAAGTACATTTTGGAGTACATCCAACCATCCTGAGCTCTTCCCCCTTTCCACAGCTTCAGTGGGGGAACCGAGCCTCTATTTCCCTGGTCTCGTGGAGGCCACCTGGGGAAGCCTAGCACATGCCATCCCTGCCTCACATGTCCCACTGTGTACACAGTGATGGTGACACTCCCGCAGGAGTGAAGAAGTGGGAAAGGACACAGCAAGGTTCAGGCATTGTCCACCTTGATGTCACTGACTTTATTCCCTGTGGTCACGTGTCCTTTGTTCTTTTTTAGAAAAGGGAAAAGAAGATGGATGGGAAAAGGGGCTATTTTAAAAGGACCAGCCTCTTCTCAATCCTCCTGTTCAGAACTTGGTGTTGTTTTAATCTAAGTTGAACCTTAGAGAAAGGGAATAAGGGAATCTTCTTTTTTCCAGGAGGGAAAGCTATCAAGAAGGAAAACAGAAAATGAAGAGGCTTGTTCGCCCAGACCAGGGACCCACAGCGACTGCCTCTTCTTGGCTTCCCTCCTCCTCAACTACATCATGGCTCCTCCCAACTCCTGTAGGAAGGGGCACCTCCCAGGCTCTGCTCCCAGATGATGGGCAACTCCTAGGCAGGAGTATAGGTATGGAGACCCTCAAAACTTACTTGATAGTCCGGTGCTGTTGATGTTTTGGTATTCCGAATAAAAAACTGCTTTTTCAAGCATTCCTAGGAAAATCACAGCTGCAATCCAGAACTGAATTCTTAATATATCTTTCCAGTAACAGGCAGACCATGTCAGCCAGAGTATACCATATAATATATAAACAATACACATCACCATGTAAAACTGTAGAAAGAAAAGCAATTTTAGTCAGTTATAGCTTCTAACCACTTGGAAGTTGACGTTTCTACATTTGAGTATTCAATCCTTTACTTTCCAGTCACTTTGGAACCAGAAATAAAGGATATGTCAAGGCATTAGCTACCAGGGCTGGGGAGAGAGCTCAGTGGTAGAGTGCTTGCCTCACATGCACAAGGCCCTGGGTTCAACCCCCAGCACCAAAAACAAAAAAACCCAAAAGCATTAGCTACCAATGATAGTACCCCTACACTCTTAAAATTTTTACTTCCCAATTAGGACACAAAATTCATTTTTCAAAAGGAAAAAAAAAAAAAAGAGAAATACTTACAATCATCAGAGGCCAATCTGATGCAGAGATATATCCATGAGGCCCCATCATTGAAAGAGAAACTGGTAACAATAGGATCAGAGAAGAAGAAATTTAAAAATTAGTTAACAATCTTAACTCTCAAAATACAATCATGCACCAATTATAATAAATAAATAAATAAATAAAAATAGCTGGGTGAAGTGGCGTACCCCTGTAATCCCAGTGTCTGGAGAGGCTGAGGCAGGAGGATTATGAGTTCAAAGCTAGCCTCAGCAAAAGCGAGGCATTTAGCAACTCAGTGAAACCCTGACTCTAAGTAAAATACAAAATAGGGCTGGGGATGTGGCTCAGTGGTCGAGTTCCCCTAAGTTCAATCTCCAGTGCCCAAAACAAACAAACAAACAAACAAACAAAGATCACTTCCAAAAAGGCTTCAAAAACACAAACCGTGCCAACAAATGCTCGGTTTTTACCTTCTCATACGTTGGATGTATGGATAATTAGTAACTATTTGATTATGTAATCTTATCAAGCAAAATACCTTTAACTTGAACTAAAACTGATCCTACACAGAAAACAAAGTAGTACTAGTTACACACCAGACCCGCCACTGGCCTCCTCGTGGTGGCTGAACTCACTGAGGACCCCTCCCTTCATGCAATATGGCAAAAGCTGAGCTCAAGCGCCTGGGCTGGGTTCTGCCGGAGATGAGCAGCATGCCGCGTACAGTGCAGCACTCAGGGCCAGGCGGGATTCCAGCTCCCAGCCTTCAGGGACTCGATGCTGCCCATGGTGTCAGGGAAAAGGAACAACACCTGGGAAGGGGGCGAAGGGCTGGTGTGTTAATGCCCCCCAAAATCCATGTGCTGAAAACCTACTCCCTCCTGTTGGGACACTAAGAAGCGGGGTGGTGAGCTGAGGTGCAGTTCAGCCCCAAGGTCCTGGAATCCATCTCCAGCACCAAAAAAGAAGAGGGCAGGCATCACTCAATGGATTGACACCTTGGAAAAGGGTTGGAGGGAACAGACGAGGCCCCTCTAGCTGTTCTGCCCCCTCCAGGAGAGGAGGAGGCATTCGCTCCCTCCTGCCAGATGAGGGCAGAGCAAGATGCCACCCTACACGCAGATGTAGACCCTCACCAGGCACCAAACCTGCTACGGCCTTGATCTGCGACTTCCCAGCCTCTGAGACTATGAGGAAAGGAACCACTATTACTTTTTGTGAATCATCCAACGTTGGGTATTCTATTGTAGCTGGGGGGCAGGGCAGGGTCAAGGTCCCTGCTCCTTCTGTCTGGACTATCTGCCCAGGATGCGGTCCCCATCAGGAAGCCACTGCTCCAGCCTCTGGGTGAGTGCCTCCTCAGTGCTGGTGGACACTTTGCTTCACTGACTTCACCTGCTCCTCTCTCCCCACCGGAATAAGCCCTTCCAGGTCCCCAGTGGCAGAATCAGAGTAATGTGCCCAGGGCTGCCACAGGCTATTAGCTACCATTGTGATCCAGCAGACACCCACTCTGGAGAACATTAGCCAAGGTCATTCTGGCCAGTGTCCACTCCCTAGAAAACAGTTTATTGTGAGCCTGCTCTCATGGGGCACCAGGGAACTAGAGCTTTAAGAGGCACTCAGGGTCGGGGCAAAGGCGGGTGTCACAGATTGTAGAAGCCACAGCTGACACGCTACTTCCACTCTTAGGCTGCAGACAGAGCCTCTCTTGAGATACATTTATTTTTGGGCAGTACTGGGGATCAAACCCAGGGCCTCATGCACTCTAGGAAATGCTCCACCACTGAGCTACATCCCCAGCCCTTGTTATTTTTTGACACAGGTCTCACTAAGTTACCCAGGCTGTGTTTGAACCCACAATCCTCCTGCCTTGGCCTCCCATGTTAGTGGGATTAGAGGTGTGTGCCACCACCCCCAGAAAACGGATCCTTTAAAATACATTTTTCAAATAACAATCATTTAAAACCCCTGATGACAACTGTTAGAAGTTGCATACCCATTTCCATGTGTTAAGATATTTTTGATCTGACAGGATGGAAAAATTTATATTGCTCTTTGAAGTTTGAAATTTCTTAAGTTTATCTGAAATAGCTGGATGTAGTGGTGCATGCCTGTAATTCCAGTGGCTTGGGAGGGATCCCAGGGGGATCGTGAGTTCAAAGCCAGCCTCAGCAACCTAACAAGGTCCTAAGCAACTCAGCAAGACCCTGTCTCTAAGTAAAACATAAAAAAAGGATATGGGGATGTGGCTCAGTGGTGGAGCATACCTGAGTTCAACCCTAGCACCAAAAAACAAAAAAAACAAAAAAAAAAACCCCCCAAAAACAAAAACAAAACCCTGAAATATATACAATCATTTGTCAATTAAAGAAAAATTCATTTTATAAAAAGTTATTTCCTGGGCTGGGGTTATGGCTCAATTGTAAGGTGCTTGCCTCACATGCGTGGAGCACTGGGTTCAATCCTAAGCACCACATAAATAAATAAAATAAAGGTATTATATCCATCTACAACTAAATGTTTTTTTTTTTAAAGTATCTTTTGTTAACAATAAAATTTTCAATCTATTAAAAAAAGTACATTAAGTATGAAATTTTAAATCCTCAAAATTCATGCCTAACAGATCCAATTCTGAAAGAGAGATTTTTAACAGAGAATGTAGATTTAGATTAGTGATGATGAAGAATACAGACAACGCAGATAGTAAAGAAACGTGCATGCAGTGTAATTTACCATTCAAATTCCAGCTGGCGTCTGTTTTTTCCGTTTTAATAGAAACAATAAAGATGTGAAACCCATCTCTCTGTGTTCTGGCTACAATATCCTGAAATGGGGGGAAAAATCCTTGAGGTTATTCTTAACAAGCTACTGTGTAAGACAGAGTTGAACAGTTGTTCACCATACGTTAAAACAGTTCCTAGTAACTAATGGTTCACTTTTTAAAAACACAAACAGATAAAACAGCAAAAAGGAGGGGTAGGCAGCAAAGGACAAATATTGCTCCTTTTTTTTTTTAAAAAAAACCACGATCTTCCCAGACTCAAAAGGGACAGAGGAAAAAAAAAAGGCTTTTCTCACTCTTCAACCTACTCTACCTCTTATTTCTATAGGCTCCCCTTAAATTATGATCTGTTGCCAGGTGTGGTGGTGCACACCTGTCATCCCGGCTGTTTGGGAGGCTGAGATAGGATTCAAAGCCAGCCTCAGCAAAAGTGAGGCACTAAGCAACTCAGTGAGACCCTGTCTCTAAATAAAATAGGGCTGGGGATGTGGCTCAGCAGTGGAGGGCCCCCGAGTTCAATTCCCAGTACCAAAAAAATAAAATAAAATAAAAAAATTTGATCTGTTTATTTAATATTATCATGAATATTTTTTCCTAATATAACTTCTCATATTTTACTCTAATATCATCAAGCATTGTTTGAATTACATGTGTTCTTTAAACACTGAATTGAGGAAGAAAGGAAGTCAGATAACATTGAAAGGAGTCAGACTGAGTATTGTGGCCCCTTAAGGGGGACCTCACAACCAAGGGACACAAAAATCCATGGGTCCATATAGTCCTTATATAAAATGGCATGGTGTTTGCATATAACCTACACAAATCTTCCTGCATGCTTAAAAATCATCTCTATATGATTTATAATGCCTAATGAAATGTAAATGCTATGCAAATAGTTGTTCTAATGTATTGTTTAGGGGAAAATGACAAAAAAAACTCTGTATATATTCAGTACAAAATTCATTTTTACAAATATTTTTGATCTGCAGTTGACGTGAGGACCAACCACATGCAGGCTAAAGTATTCGGAGGTCAGAAGCCTGCTAAGGAACAACACTGCCCACTGTACTCACTAGGAACCTCCCGATGGCTGCACACAACTGCACACATGCCACTCCTGAGCAGGTCCTATTCCTTCTCTTCTCCACGCAAGGCGGTTTGTGTAATATCCTGGCCACCACAAAATACTCACACTGCCTAACTCCCTCCACAGTCTCTCCTCCTCTCCCTCCCTCCTGGGATCAACAGGTGAGCTCTCCACCACTGAGCCACGTGCCCAGCCCTCATGTCCGTCCGTGGTTCCTGTCTGTGTGTCCTTAATGAGGACAGCAGTCCCCTGCTATGCTGTCTTACACATTGACAAGGGGGATTCTACTCTTCAAGAAAAGAAAGGCTGCAGAGAAGTTAATCTTAAATCACAACTGTAAAGAGATCTTTAAACAAAGACAGAAACAGCATATGCCAATTTATATAGATGCTTTTCTTTCTGATTTTAATAACACCGATCTCCAACTATCTGTTTACCGTCTTTTTTTTCTCAATCTTACTATAAGTTTTGCACATTTGACTTAAAGACAAATAAAATGGTTTACCATCAATCCTTCCTCATTTGAAGCATTTCTGATACCTGTTAGTTCTTTATTCTGGAAAAAAAGGGGAAAAAAGTAAAATAACCCCATTATATATTGTTGCACGTCTATGGGTAAAAGTAATTTTAGGAAGTAAGAAAAATATGTTAGAATAAAGATTTGAAAAACCGAACATCAGAGAACATCCTCTGAAAATAAGTAACAAAATTCTGCTTTTTACACTTTCTTCACAGTGTGGTTACTGCTGGATAGTGGTTATCATGGAGGGTACTGGTTCAGGACCTCACCACCCACCCAGTGGATACCAAATCCACAGTTCTGTATATCCCTCATATAAAATAGCATGGTGTTTACATATAACCTACACAAAATAAAAGTGGGTTCTGGGTACTAAAATATTCTGTTCTTGATCTGGGAGTATAAAGGTGTATTCAGTTTTGAAAATTTATCCACGTGTCCTTATGTGAACTTTTCTCTGTTTATACTCTTGCACACATTTTAAAAAGAACTCTTCTTCAAAGATTTACTAAAGACATATCTTCATTTTAGGATTTTCAGAACAAAATTGCCCCATAACCTCCTAATCCATGAAGACTACTATTAACATTTGCCCTCTAATGCCCCACAGGAGAGGGGATGTGAAGAGGAGGGCGCCTGTGTGTGAAGTGCTGCTGACAGGCCATGACGGATCACTGATTTAACAGCACAGAGGTCACTGGTGACCTTGACGAGGGCTCACGTAACACTACTACACACAGAACATCTAAAACTAGAATCAAGTTCCTCCATCAAGATACTGACAGAACTTTACTACTGACAAAACTGTTTACTACAAATACAACAGACTCTGCTTTAACACAGCTGATATTCAAGTTCAATGAAGGAAACACCTGTAAATCATTGTTGCAATATAAGTCTGTTTAACACAGCTGTTACTCACGTTCAATGAGGGAAACACCTGTAAATCACTGTTGCAATCTAAGTTTTCATTTTTTGTTGTCCAGCAGTTGATGTTCTTCAAATAAGCACAAAAGTCTTCTTCAAGTTCGTGTTTCTGGGACATCTCCTACCCAAGGTAAAATTCTATGTTATAATTTATTTCAATGCTTCTTTTCCTAGAAGATAATTAACACTTAATATATAAATAATACCAAGAGTTTATTCAGTTTGGAAGACTTGGAAATATGCAGCAAAAAAAAAAAAATCCAAAGAGATAAAGTTTTGAACATAATTCTAAGTACAACTGAGGTTACACACAACATTTTAGCCATCCCAATGTATTCAGATACAATAATATGTAACCTATTTATTTATGTATGTGATGGGTATTCCATTACATACCTACATAAATAGATTACATATGGCCTTGAAAATGAGTGCTCTACTATTGAGCTCCAGCCTTTTTATTTTATTTTCAGATAGAGTCTTGCAATATTGTCCAAGCTGGTCTTGAACCTTTAATCCCCCTGCGTTCACCTCCTAAATAGCTGGGATTACAGGTGCATGCCACTGCACAGAACTACAATCAATTTTTTCCCATTTTTATTGGCACATTGTAGTTGTACATACTGATGGAATTCATTGCATAATCATAATCTTGCTGTAAGAAAATGATGAGGATGCCACCACAAAGAAATCGTTCATAGGAAACTAGAGCATAATTTGTCCTGGGCCAACTTCTACCTTATCCTATGTATAAGAGATTTTACAAAGAAAATAGCACTAAATTACAAAGAAAGGTAAAACAAACAGCCACCCAAAGCAAAGGCATAACCCAACTGAAGTTCCCTGCATCCTGAACAAAGGCATAAGCCAAGCTCCTGATGGCAATGCTCAGCCACTGAGAATGCTGGTTCTCATCTGGCACATGGTGCACGCCTAAAATCACAGAGCTTAAGGCAGATGCATCCAGAGTTGAGGCCAGCCTCACCAATTCAGTGAGCCCCTTAGCAACTTATCAAGAACCTGTCTCAAACTAAAAAAATACAAAAGGGCTGGGGATATAGCTCTGTGGTAAAGTGCCCCAGGGTTCAAACACCAGTACAAAAAAAAAAGGTTCTCACAGACCAAATATAGGCCAATTTGAGAAAATAAATTTTTAAAAAGTAGTAATAGATTATAACCTATATAACAAAAGAAAATTATTATGTACATTCTGATGACTGGGTTATTGACAGGCAAGTAAAAAGAATGCTAAAGTAAATGACGAATGTTTGATAAAAAGATAGGGTATTTACAGTGTCAAAATCACTTTCCCAATCAGGCATACTGGTACATGCCTGTAATTCCAGCAACTCATGAGGCTAAGACCAGAGGACTGCAAAGTTTGAAGACAGCCTGAGCAACTTAGAGAGACCCTGTGTCAAAATCAAATTTAAAAAGTGCTGGGAATGTAGCTCAGTGGTAAAGCACCCCAATACCAAAGGAAAAAAGTGTCCCTACAAATTATTGCTAATAACAAAGAGAAAAGTAGTAACTTTATACTGAAGAAGGCTGGCAGATGCCTCCTTAATCAACTGACCAAATAACATCACCAAAAATGGACAAAGCAGGATTCTGTGGCATTCTGGCCACAAGTAAATAATCTGAATCTGATAAGGTAGTATCAGAAATACACAAACTAAGGGGTATTTTGTAAAAATAAATGTGTTCACACGCTTCAAAAATAAAATGTCATTCTAGATTATTAGCAACCGAAAAACAAAAACAAGGAAGGGTGATGCGCTGTGATGCTGGACATGGCCCTTTCCTGCTTCTCCCCAAACCACAAAGACACGACTGGGACACAGGGGAAGTGCAAGCAAGGTCTAATAATACATCAGGTGGCACCCAATTTAAATAATTATACTGTGTAATCTACGTGAATACCTGTTCCTAAGAAATACATTGAAGAGTTTAGTGTGAAGGGATAAAAAACTGGGGGATAAAGTAAAAAAGGCAGTATTCAAGGAAAGGGACATTTATTCTGAATGAAAAGAGAATACAAATAAAATATGGGAACACAAGCATTGTTCATGATACAAGCCAAACGGATATTGGAGAAGGTGAAAATGAAAATGAAGCTAAAATGAAATGAATCCAGGTGACCATCAAGAGAGCCACCTAGGACCCATCCGTCAGGGAGACACCAGGGTCCTGGGCCCTCAGGCGGGAAGAACCAGGCACGGAGGCCTTCCTTCTCCTCCTCGCCCTTCTCTGAGATAGACTTGAACTCACTGAACCTACTTGTTCTCGCAAAGTTCTAGGTTCCCTAAAGCTAGTATTTTAAAAGAAGTAAAACTTAAAATTTCTTTCTCAAGTGTCAGTTGATTTTCACTTGTGTATAACCCACAGTCCCTCTATCCATGGCCCCTACAAGCCTACCTTCAACATTTACTGACATTTTTGGTAAGAGACAAGGCAACCATAAGGCATATAGTCCTCTCAGAATGCATACACCTCCGACTTGTTGCTTAAGTCCCAACATTAACCTGGGGCACTTCTAAAATTACAATCTCCTTTTGTAGCCTCCTCCTGATAAGCTAATAAATTTTTATACTTAAAATTTTTCTTTTGTAGCTTTTTTTCAGAGATGCAAGGCTTACTTAGGAAAGTAGAGACACATTCCAGGGAGTATGTGGGCCACCTGCAGAGGGAGAGGCGGCCCCTCACAGCTTTGCTCACACCGAGACTGCGCTTTACTTACTTCCAGCTCAGGGTACTCATTGTGACAGGTATGATACTTCAAGGTCCACTCTATGGTAAACTTCACAGGCCTCAGACAATTGAATGACTTAACTGTTTAGAAAAAGAAAGTTTCATATTATATTAATAATGTATAGTCTAGCATAAACTTAAGGCTTTGAGAATTCGATTTTAAATAGGAGACTTTAATGTAACAATGAGTAAAACATTAACTTCCCCAGAAAGTCATTGTGAAATCACAGATACATTCATTGAATTATTACAGCTAACCAAAAGTTACTATACCACTGTCACTGTAACTCCAACGTCAGAATCAACCCACTAGCCTGCTATGTGAAGGCAGAACCTACATCAGTCTAAAATGTTATTACTCAATCATTCAAAATATACTTAAGTGCCTTGTTGTACAGGGCACTTGTACATTAGGGTGGTAATGGTAAAAATAATAATAATAATAATAATTCCTATCCATGACCTAGGAGGTGCTGGGGAGGGAAGGATCAACAAGCAGGTACTTGGGACAGTCTCAGAGGCTGACAAAGGGGTGTGGAGGAGCACTGGGCAGGGTACCTGATGCCATTCAACAAAGCTTGAAGTATAGTTATGTGGAGGTGAGCTGGAGGGGGAGGAGAACTGGAGCAGACCCAGAGAGGAGGGAAGGTGGTACATGCAAATGCCCAGGGTGAGAGTGAGCATGACCTGACCACCTCAAGAAGGGTTGCTAGGATCAGAACACAGATGGAGAAAGGGAAGAGTAGGGGCTGGGGAAGCTCAGGAGAGCTCTTACACCCTGCCACAACCTCATGCAGCACTCCAAATGTACAATTCACAACACCCATCATCGAAACAAAGACTCTAGACACACAATACAGGAAGAGCTGTCCTGTAGCCTTCATGGATAAATCAGTCCAAATGACAAAGATGAGGGACCAGCAAACAAGCATGTGACAGAGTGTTTCACTAGCTCGAAGATATCAAGGAAAAGCATGGACTGCTGAGAAGGAACGGGATGCAGAAAGGAATCCAGGAGGAAAGCAGAAGAATAGTCAAAATGAAGCACTGAATGAAGAGTGATCTAGTGTGCGATGGAAGCTCTGGAGAGAGATGGGCGCCGTGTCTGAAGAGTGGAGAGGCCTTTTCCCATGTGGATGTCCACTCGTTGCAGCAGCCACTGTTAACCAGATGCTCCCTTCTCCTAGAACAACCCTGCACCTTAGAAGAAAATCAAACCCTTGTGCTCAGGTTTGTCTCTGGGCTCTCTGGTCTGTTTCACAGTCTACACACCCATTCCTACTCCAGAACTACACCATGAATCTACAGTTTTGAAATCAGACAACAAAAGCCTTTCAACCTGGTTCATTTTCAAAACTGTATTGGCCATTCCAGGTCTTCCGTATTTTAATATAAATTTTAGAAACAGGTAGTTAATTCTGTAAAAGAGTCTTCTTAGCTTTGATTGGGATTAAACTGACTTGACTGATCAATCTGGAGAGAACTGACAGTGCTATGCTAGCTACAGGCTTCTCATAGATGCCCTTTATCAGGCTGAAGAAGTTTCCTTCTATCTCTAGTTTTCTGAGTTTTTATCATGAATGGGTGTTGAATTTTTTCAAATGCTTTTTCTAGATATAATGAGGTCAACAGCTGGTGAATTGCACTGAGATATTTTCCAACACATGCTCCACATGACTGCATCCTGAACTGGGTAGCAGAAGAGGAGTCACCTAACAGAAAGCCAGACGTCTGATGTCCTCTAACAGCAAGAACACATCTAAGAGCTGAGACCACACTTAACTCTGCAGGCACTAAAACTTGTTCTGTGAGAACACCGACACTGGATCCCATCCTGTCAACGGATAAACTAGACTGCCCGTTTACTCACTCTCAACAACCAGGAACTGCAGAGGGGACATGCATTGATGGCCAATTCCTTCCCTGGAAGCACCCTGGTGACAGGGAGGCTGCCTGGTGAGCGTGGCACCAGGACAAAGGTTCAGGTGGGTGCTTCCCCCACACGAGCCAGCCATATTATAGCTCTAGCAGTGGCCCAGCATTCTCTCTCCCTACAGCACTGCTGGACAGAGTCACTCAGAGTCTGACTAAATCCCAGCGGGGTTACACTCTGCTCTTGCATCCTGGTCCTGCCCTATTCCTTCTTCAGATATGCTAAAATCACTTTTTGACTACAGTCTATTCTTAAACTGTCTTAGGCATTATGCAGAGAAGTTTTAAGACACCTGCAGTGGACCACATTATTTCCTTCCCCATATAGTCTCTGTCAGCCCCAGTCAGAGGTTGAAAGCCTGTTTGCCTAGTCGGAGACATAAATTCACTGAAGCAAACAGAGGGCAGAACTTTTTCTCACCCACCCAAGACTTCAACTTCCTCCTCACATGCTGGTCACCTGGATGACTATGAAACCAGAACTTCTCTAAACCACCTCTGCTCCCTGTCTGCTAGCTGGCCTAGCTTCCAGGGGAGAGACCCACGAGTTGCAGACTCACCCCTAACACATGATAGAGGAAAGGGGCTTAGTTTTGGATCTCGGGGAAGCCAGTTTGCTTTAACCTAAGAATATGCTTTATCCTGACTCTTTAACTCTGGTAACGAACTTTCCTAGAATTCGACCACAGTAAATAGGATCCATTAAAAGTATATAAAAAACGTGGGTACAACAGCAATTACACAGAGAAAACAGCACTTAACAAATATTTCCATTTTCATAAGTCCTAGAACTCATAGTTAAAATGGTAGTGTCCAGCTATTTTTTTTTTTTGTACCGAACCATGCATACTTAAGAAAATTTCAGGACTATTAAGGGTTTATCACAATCACATTTCACGTATTCAAAGGATTTTTACCTTTTTTTTTTTTTTTTTGTGGTGGTGCTGGAACCCAGGCAAACACTCTACCAACTGAGCAAAACCCTAGCCTGGATTTTTATCTTTTGAAATCTGGGACTCAGTCAAATATCACATAAAACAAATATTTTTTTGCTGAAGGCTACTTTATTAGACCTTAATTATAATTTTTAAAGAATGATTCCTATTCCATTTTCTGAAGGATGAGAAAAAAAACATTCAGTAATAACCAAAGTCTGACTGAAACCAAACTCTAAAATGTCAGGATCACTTAAAAACAAAATATTTGCTTAGTTTTCTATATATGCTGTTACATTAGTTTACATTAAATTAATGGATTAACTTATAATATAGATGTTTATATTAGTATATTATTTATTTATGCTTACCAGAAAACCTGATCTCAGTAGAGTTAAACATAGTTTTCCTAAATATCAAGGGTCCTGATTTCTAAAATGAAAAACAAAAATAAAAAGATCTGGTTAAATTTTTTTCTCTACCGTTTGAATAGTTTTACCCTACAAAGTAGAGATCTCTGAACCTTGAACTCCTTTGTCTGACCAGAGAGAATCTTTTAAAATTTAAGTCTGATCACATCACTCACTTGCTTAAAATCCTGTCCAGCAGGCCTATTCTGAACTTGCCCTCAGTGAGAATCAGAAGTGCCCCAGCTGGGGTGGGGGCAGAGCTGGGGCACTGCGCAATCAGTACGACTGGGATGTGACATGCAGGGTCTATGCAACTGCATGCTGCTGGCTTGGTTTCAAAGTGAAAGTTGCTGATGGGCCTTTATTTTAATCATGTATTTATATGCGGTACTGAGAATTAAACCCAGTACCTCACATATGCGAGGCAAGCACTCTATCACTGAGCCACAACCCCAGCCTGCATCAAAGTGAATGTACTTTTGATAAACTATCTCCTTCCCCAACTGTTATGGCTTCCTGTTGTAATTTCAACATACCCAAACTCGAGGCTCCTATCCTGGGCATGCTGCCACATACATAATTATCCACTCATGAATCAGTTGTCCCTAATATTGCATGAGCTTCTTAAGATATGGGGCAGTATGTAAAATTCATCTTTATAACAACAATAACCAGTCTAGTGCAAGGCACACTAGCTGTTTGCTAAACTTAATCAAAAGAACATTTCTTGATGGATTTGCATCAAGAAATCAAAGAAAACCCCACTCCTTTTTCCTTTTCTGAGGGGAGAATTTTGACCACCTAAAATGGGGAAAAAAATCAGCCCACTTTTTGCAAAGATGGCCCTATGGACCCACCACTACTTGCCAGTTACATAAGAATAATGTTAGCCTAATTGAATTATGGGCATCCAAGAAACAAAACTTCTCTTCATGGATCAAAGTCACTCTTCCCCTGTGGCCTTTGGATTGTCACCATCCAACACACAGGCAAATAGCTTTGGAGATATGCTCAGGTAGATTAACAGTGTGCACAGTAAATTTGCTTCAGTTTATGATGACTTTCTTAATCGCTCCCACTATAGGAACAGCAGGAAATCGTAAGTGTGGTCTACTAAATTTTGTTTCTTACTGTCCAGAAAAATTCAAAAAAGCAGATACATACAGGTGCACAACACAGAGCACAAACTTAGAAAAACTCTGGAAGAAATAGTTGCATTGGGTCTGACACAGAAAAATGCCCACATTTGTTCCTCTGTGTAGCTTTTGTTCATGGCGGGGATGGGGGCGGTTTGAGGAAATTAAAATGTAAATTTCATCTTTAGTTGGACATCATTTCGATGCATGTGGAAAATACTCATCACAAACAGAGCTGGATGAGTCATCTGATCCCAGAAAAGGAAATAATGCTTCTTCCCGACTTTCTGTCTCTCTTTTGCAAGATTTTCCATAATTCTACCCCTGCTTTCCTCCCACAGCATCTCCCCTAACCACAGGACGCCAGTTCTGCAACAGGGACGTGTCCACCCACCCATTCCTGCAGCCGGTCCCTCCAAGGCTCCAGAACCACGGCCCCGCCCCGCGCCACACGGTCCCGGAACTGACCTGACGGTCAGGGAAAGGCCGGGGAGGAGGGGTGACCTGCGCGACCCCTCTCTGATCTGAGAAGGAAAGACGGGGGCCAGCGCGCTCGGCTCAGTCTGAACAGCAGGCCGCGGACGCTGCGCCCGGCCGGCGGGTCCGTGGCCCAGGTGCGCCGGGTCGCCGAGACTCGGGCTCCGATTCGAGTAACCAGTACATGGCCCCAGGCCTGGGGGCGCTGGGCAGGGACAACCGCCCGGCAGGGCCAGCCTGCTCTTCCTGGGCGCGGGTCGGGGGCCCCTGGCCGTCGCTCCCGCGGACAGAGGCCCCGGGCGCCTGGGGCCCGGCGGGGCCAGGGGAGCAGCCCCGGCCCGTGGCGAGCGCGCCCCGCGAGGGCCGGGACCCGGACGCGGCCCCCACCGCCCACTTACGTGGTCGACCGCCTGGGTCCAGAGCCCGAGCTCCGGGACGGCGCGTACGGCCGCCGGGGCGCAGCACAGCAGGCAGAGGGCGGCGCGCAGCAGCGGGGCCGCAGCGGGCGGGCGGCGGACGGCCATCTTTGCGCGGGGGCGCACCTGGCGCCCCGGACGCCCGCCACGCCCCGCGCCGGCACCTGCCGCAGCTCCGCCCCAGGCGGGCGGGCCCGCAGCGGGCAAGCGGGGCTCGGGCCGGGACGTGGGGAGGCGCGGCGCGGCGCGAGCCCGGGACCGGGGCTGGGGCCGGGCCAGCGCGAGGAACCCGGCAGCTAGGACTAGGGGGCAGGCGGGCTCAGGCCGGCGGGAGCGGACGGGGCGGGGCGACAGGAGCGTAGGGGCGGGGCCGCGCCGTGGGGGCGGGGCGCCGGAGTGGGGCGGGGACCTGCGTGCTGGCGGGGCGGGGCGGGGGCGTGGATTGAGGTGTGGGCGTGGATTGAGGTCGTGGGGGCGAGGCCGGGGTGTGGGAGGCGGAGCCGAGCAGGGACGTGGAGCCCGCCAGAGACCCCATGCTCCTGTCCTGTCAAGGAGGGCTATGGATGGAGTGTGGGCTCAAGTTCTGCTCCAGGTGTCTCAGTCTCTTGCATCCTATTCCCCTACCCCTGCTCCGACTCTCACAGCTCTAGGCAAGCAAACCCTTTTGGAAATTTATGTAGGAAGAACCAGCAAATTGCTTTGAGGCCAGGGCCAGTTGAACACAAGCCATTGTGTTGTGAGCATTGATGTGGATAGCACAGTATATAATTTTCAGAAAAAAATGCACGGCAGGGCTCAGATCTGCCTTATTGTGCACCTTGCCTGGGATTTCTACTGGGAAAACCGAATTCTTGGCTTGGTGTCAATGAGAACTAGCTCATACATTATCAGATGTAAGTAACATCCAGTAGGATGACAGAATCCTGGTCTACCAATTGTCATTTACATAAAGTAGGGTTTGTTTATTGTCAAGAAGCACTGACTACCTCACTAGTCACCCAAATCACTCAGTAATGATGAGACTCAGAGTCATTTTCAGTAATTACCTGCCACATCCTAGAGATTGCCTGTGCATATGTGCCCTTCCAGAAAGCAATGCAATCAATTCTAAGATGGCAGGGGAAACTGAGTCAAGGGATCATGTGGGAAATCTGCTAGAGACTGAGGAGGTAAGTCGAATAAGAGAAGAGAAGATAACATTTAAGTTAAGGCTGCAGCAAGAGTTAAGTGTGGGGATAGTTCAGGATTAGTTAACTGGGAGCCTGTGGTAGGTTGGATGTGTTACACTGAAGAAAGAACGGCCTGTACCAAGGGCGGGAGGAATGGAAAGACCTTCCAAGAGGCTGGAGTTGGTGTGAGATGGGAGGGGCAAGACTGGGCATCAGTACCGTAGCATACAGGGACCCCTGCACAAAGTCACAAAGGTGGAGCTTTAGTCTAAGAACATTGGGAAGGCAATGATGATTTTTGAACAAAAGGGATGAGATGACCAGAAAAATCATTTTGGTTGTCATATGAAACCCGTGCTAAGATGGGCAATGGGATGGCTGGGTAAGAATATTCCAGTAATTTAAGGATAAAATCCTTTGTTTGCAGCAACATGGATGGAACTGGTAGACATTAAGGAAAATAAATCTGGCATAGAAAGATCAATATCTTGTCTTGTCACTCATATATGGAAGCTAAAAAAGTTGATCTCATAAAAATAGAATAATAGTGGTTACCAGAGGCTGGGAAGCATAGGGAAGAGGGGGCAGAAAGGGAGATTGGATAATGGGATATGAAAAACTGAAGAGAAGAATTTAAAGGTTCCCAACACAAAGAACTGAAAATATTTATGAAGATGGAAATGCTCATTAGTCTGGTTTGACTAATGCACATTATATACATGTGTGAAATTGTCACACAGACTGTGTAGTTTTTAATCTACCTGAATTCTCCCTTAAACCTCCACCAGGATAGTGCAACCAAAAACCCATAGACAGTATGTTACTCACAGTCAGGACAACATATACCCACGAAATCTCAAATCTAAGTGGGTGCTATCAGCATTTAGAAAAGAAGAATCAGGAGAAACAAATAATCAGATGGACCTGAACACAGAAGAATCCTGCCTGCCAGCCTGTATTCTGGAAATCCAAAAAACAGCAGCCTGAGCCTGGAGAGGGAAGCCAGTGGGACCCAGGGAGGGAGTGCAGAGGGGCATAAGAAAAGGGCCAATTGTCCTGGGCCTTGGAAATTCTTCAACTGACAAGTGAAGCTTCCATCTAAAGCAAAGTCCAGCAGCCAAGAGTTCACCAGAAGAGGAATTAAAGTTCAGCAGGACAGGGCCAATAGAAGAGAAGGCAAAGGAGCACACCCAGCAAGCACAGGAGCTGAGCGGGGCCAACAGACTTGAGCAGAGCCCAGAGACCTGAGCAGGCTCAAAGCTGTTAAAGCACTGCAGGGTGAGGCTAGAGAGTGTGTTCAGCTCAGCCGTTCATCCAAGTTCAGTAAAACTAGCTTCACATGAGATAAGCAATAATAAAGATATATAAAATTACTATAAAAAAGAATATGGGCTGGGCTCAGTGATAGCGCACTTGCCCAGCATGTGTGAGTCACTTGTTCGATTCTCACAAATACATATACATACATAAAAAAAAAAGAAAGGTCTAGGAACAACTAAAAATACATATTTTTTCCTTATGCCTTTATTTTATTTATTTTTATGTGGTGCTGAGGATCAAACCCAGGACCTCACACATGCTAGGCGAGTGCTCCACCACTAAGCCACTACCCCAGCCCCCCCAAACAATATTTTTTTTTTAAAAAGAGAATATGGAATAGAATACATTCCTTCAGAAAAATGAAAGCATGTCTAAAAACGATGCCCACCAAAGAACTGAAAGAAAAGACATTGAAAGAAATTAAGAACATGATAGGGGTCATGAATAAGCAACAAAAATTAAGAGTTGAAAACTCAGGGAGAAACGTGATAGAATTCATCAAAGCTATATATTTGATTTTTTTTTTCTAGTTTGTTTAGTATATTGAATATCTTTCTAAAATAAACTATGAGGGGCTGGGGATGTGGCTCAAGCGGTAGCGCGCTCGCCTGGCATGCGTGCAGCCCGGTTCCATCCTCAGCAGCACCATATACAAACAAAGATGTTGTTACAAAGATGTTGTGTCTGCCGATAATTAAAAAATAAATATTAAAATTCTCTCTCTCTCTCTCTTTAAAAAAATAAATAAAATAAAATAAAATATGAGAAAGCCATTCTAATTCAATGGAAGAGATGCTGAAGGATTTAAGATTAACATTCATTATTGGCAATGTAAAATGGAGGGAAAGATCTGTGAATTGTGCTCGTAGAATTCTGCCTCCATGGGAGATGGAAGGGTCAAGCCGAAAGCCATCAATGGGAAAGATGAAGAAAGATGGACTCTCAGAGCAGGGGTTTCTGGCTAGAAGCTGTTCCTTGCTCACTGTGTCAATTTTTTTCTCCCAGCCTCCTCAGGCTGGTTCTCTAGGCTAAGATGGGGTAGATGGTGTTTGCTATAGTAGAGAAAGAAAGTGGCGGGCTGAACCCAGGGGTAGTGCTGAAAAGCTTCCCGAGTCACACTTGGCTCAAGCTTCTCCAGGGAAGATGGACAGAGGGAAAGGAGGTGCTGGCATCAAGCGAGGGCTCGGTGCAGGGCTCTGGAAAGTTCAGAGGAGCTGGAGGCCCAGGTGGCAGGACACGCCTGGATAGCAAAGAGAGAGTCTGCAATGCTCATACAAGGGACAGCAGTCCAAACCCTATCATGCATAAGCAGATGGAGTCTGACAAAGACTTGCCCTAACCTGTCTCTCATGTGGGACTGACCTAGCCCTATTAAGCCCTTGGTGGGCAGCCTGAGAGAGTAGGGGTCAGGGTAGCCCAGTGTTGGACAGGACACCATGGGAGACAGACCCCATGTGGTTTCTGGCTCATCTCCATCTCTCAAAGTGTTTGGACATGCACACAGCTGGAGGTGGTCTCCCTGGTGGAGAACTTTGGAAAGCTCCCTCTAGTGAGACTGGGCAGGGGTGGCAGGGTGGGGGTGGGGACGGCCTTGAGAAAGCAGCTTTGGAATGGAGGGATCGGGATTTCCCAGAGACTTCAGAGATGATGCCTGGTCTGATAGGAACCGTGAATCAACTCTCTGACTTGGGGCTAATTTGCCGCATGAGGTAGTTCCATCCTGACCTCTCTGGGCAGGGTTGGTCAGGGAAGACAGAAGACAGGCCTTCCCAAGACCCACGGGGATGAAAAGTGGCCAAGAAAAGCCAGATTTGGGCTCCCAGAATGCAATGAGAAAAATAGAGAAAGGGCTGTAAAGGATTCTAGGTGTAGGCTGAGCTGACGGCACCTTCTATCCATGATTTTGATCCTGACATTGCCTTGGAGGCAGAGACAGCCCTTCCCTGTTCTTCCAAAGCCCCGAGATAAAGGGACCAGCTGGAGGATGGGCTTTGGGGCATTCAAGGACACAAGTGTGTGACGGCCACCCCCATGGAACTCAGCAGGGACCACAAAGTTCCAGCCTCAGTTTGTTCTCAGAGCAACAAGCACGGCACGGGGTTTTGGGGGGGGCTTCAGTCTTAGAGACAAGGGTGGGGTTGCAGGTCTGTCTTCTTGCTTTGGGAATATTTGGGATTCCCCAGCTGAGCCATCCAGATCACCCTTCTGGAATTGCCAGCTCTCTCCTCTCTCCTCAGTGGACAGGAGAGTGGGTGGGAGGGCAGCTTCACCCAGCAGGAGCCACCACCCCCTCTCCATGGGACCCCCCAGCCCCTCTCCTGGGCAGGATCCCTGGGGCCGCACAGGCGTGTCTAGATCTCCATGTCCACTGGGCGAATGTTGCCCGTTTTGTGCTCTCTGACCCACAGCTCTCTGTCTTTGGCCAGGTCCACTTTTTGAAGCAGTTGGTCCACAGGCTCGACTGTGCTTTGGTTGAACATGTCTGTCTCATGCTGCAGCTGTGTGTACTGACACAGATGTTGCCGGATCACCTCCACCCTCTCCACCTCCAGCCACTCCAGCTCCAAAGTGGTGGTCACCATCTCTTCAAACCGCTTGGACTGGGCCTGGTTGTAGAGGTCCACACAGCGCATGAGGTCATCACCAGCCTGTGTGGACTTTCTCCGTGCCTTCTTGATGTCCTCCTCTGTCTTGTTATTCAGCTTAATCTCCAGCTGCTGGGTCTTCATCTCCTTGTCTCTCTGCCTCTCTGTGAGGACTTTCCGGGCCTTCTCCACCGACGAGTAGCGGCTGGCGAGCTGCTTGCGGCGGTCAGCGATATGGTGGTCACACTTTTTCATGTCTTTCTTGAAGTTCTCACGAAAGTTCATTAGGGGCTTCTCTACCTTGCTGTGAAACTTGGCGCAGAACTTGAGATGAACCTCTGCTTCATCTGCCAGACTCTTCTTCACCTGGGCCCAGGCTTCTCCCAAGGAATCTTCCTCCTGTGCAGCCAAGGAGTTCTGAGAGAGCTTAGCCAAGTTCTTTGCATATTCTTCTTCAATCTTTATCCTCTCTCGGACGAATTCAGACATTTCTTTCTGCATTTGTTTGCCTTCCAATTGCTTTTGGAGCAGCAGTTCCAACCCAGTCACCGTGCCATTGCCTTGGGGATCCTTCTTATCAGCCCAGAAGTAGTCACAGTAGCTCCACTCGGTTGGCTTTAGCAGTTGCTGTTCAGGCATGGTGTCTGGGTGAGGGAATGTCACGCAATTTATCATCTTCTCTGTGGGGTCAACTTTATTTTCAAGATTATATATTTTGTCTTCATTGCCTGAGGTTCTATCTTCCAAATAGTCTTGTCTGTTGGTGACACTTTCCATTGAACTTTTAAGTTGGTTTAGTGATTCCTTCACTTCAAGGATTTCTTCTTTCTTTCTTTTCAGGACCTCTAATATATCTTTACAGAAATGATCTTTCATCTCCTGAAGCGAATCTGTTATTTTACTGCTAAACTCCTGTGCCTGCTCTCTTATATAATTCTTTAAGTTGTAGAGCAGTTTTACTAAATACATCCTGAACTCCTTCTCTGACATTTCTTCGATGGATTCTCTTATGGGAGCAGCTTGGTTTGTTTGGAGCACTTTATTCCCTTGTTTTTTCATTTTGTTTGTGTGTCTTCCCATCTAACCATGTGGATCTGAGGCAGGATAGTTTCTACTCTGTAGATTTGAAGTGTCCCTGAAGGTTTCCAGAAACTCGCCTAGCTGCAAACTCACAGATCCAGGCTCTGGTTTCTGCAGGCTCTGCCACACTGCACGACCCAGAAGGCTCACCGACCGAGGACGATGGATGAACTCTATATATTTGATTTTTATTTTACCATTTCGCCTTAATTTGAATTCAGGAGAAATTTTGAAGGATTATTATATGAAGCACCATTTCCAAATATTTCATTTAACTTTTTCCCTCTAAATCAATAATTTCTGATTTTAGTTTGGGCTTAAGACATATCTGTAAAAAACTAGAGACTGTATTTCTGATATTTCCTCCTCACACGCAGCTTGCAATGACATGTATAGATATTTTCCTATTGTGTCAAATTTTTATTTACGATATTCTCACATAGAACAACCATCAAAATTCAAAGCACTGAAATTGTTTCTAGAACAGTGACCAATTCTCACCAGGAGGTGGCACTAAGAGATTGATGTGATTTTGTATAAAGTTGTAGTTTTCCCCTTTTAAATCTGGTTATCAACTACTAACTTCAATTAATGTTGCTGTATGTATCTTTCATTTATTTATTTATTTTAAAAAATTAATAAATTATATTTCTCAAGTACTTTTTAAGTTCAAAACAAAATTCAGGGCAATGAACAGAGTTTTCATATCCTCCTTGTCCCCTGCCCACCTCCTTCGTCCACTATCAATATCCCACACTACAGTGAATACGTCCACTTTAAACCATTAAAACATTATTTGAGCTAGTTGCAGTAGAACACGCCTGTAATCTCAGCAGCTTGGAAGGCTGAGGCAGGAGGATCGTGAGTTTGAAGCCAGCCTCAGCAACTCAGCGAGGCCCTAAGCAGCTCAGTGAGACCTTGTCTGTAAATAAAAAAATAACAATGGCTGGGAATGTGGTTCAGTGGTTAAGTTCAATCCCCGGTACCATAAATAAATTCATAAATTAAGTAATTTACTTGGAAAACCTTGTGCACCTTACTGGTGCTAGGGATTGCATGATTGCTTAAATTGCTGGTAACAGAATCAGCAGGGATTTTACCTATTTAGAGCTATTTCTTTGTCATTTAGATTTGTGCCTATTCTATAACTGAATTTCTGAGGAAAATTAGAACTAACATCACTCATTAAACAAATGAAGCAGCATTTGGTATGTGCTACGTCCAAAGCACAGCCTAGGTAACAGGATCCGTCGAACAGTTCTGCCATGACTGTGGCAGGGGGACACACAGGAAAGAGTTCATGGCACTAGGTAGAAAGAGTGAAGTGACCCAGTGTGGATATTAGGAATGTTCTAGAAACAATTTGGTTATTTTTCTGAATCCTTCTTTTTTTTTTTTTTTTTTTTTTTTATCAATTTCCTTCTTCAGAAGCAGCCCCTGAAATAAGGATTCTAGTGGAAGTAGTTTATTTTGGTAGACAGCTATCCATGAGAGAGGGGAGAATTCTTTTTGAGTCCTATGAGTGCCCTGGCTTACTAGATTTAGAGAATTTTCAGACCACAGCATCAAGAAGAAGAATCCAGAGCCTTGAAGATTCTGAGAAGACAGAGCTGAGAGTTGGGTGTGAGGGAGCCAGAGCTCGCGGGATGAGCCACCGGGAGGAGCGTGCCTGCAGGAAGAGGTCCTGAGATCTGCAGAAGGCCCTGTTTCCAGCTATTGCATGTGAAGAAGCTGCAGTCATCCCTGTCCCTCGGTACTTATGGGGATTGGTTCCAGGCCTCATTGGAGACCAAATCCCTGCATGTCCCAGGGCCTTGGATAAGCTGGCCTGCTGTTGGCAGATATGACACACATCCTCCTGTATGCTTTTAAGTCTCCAGATGTGCATGCTAGGTAAATATTTGCTGTACTGCATTTTTAGGGGCTAAGGACAAGAAAAATAGTCTGTATCTGTTCAGTATAGATGCATTTTTTTCTCTGACTATTTTTCATCTGTGATTGGTTGAATTCACAGACAGCCAAATATACACAAGACTGGAGAAAAAGTCAAGAAAAAGAACAAGAAGAAACATGCCACCAGGGGCCGAGGAGAGTGCCTATTCTCACTAGCTAGCCTAGAAAACTTCTGATTCTCAGGGCTTGGCTGGGATACGCAAAAGGTTTTGGCATCAACAGTGGGAAATAATTGGTTTTGGTGTAAGTTGGGCTTGGGTTTCTACTAACAAATCTTTAAAGGAAAATCCAAAAGAAACAGTTTCCAAATAGCTACGTCCTGGAACAAAGCTCATGGGTATTCATAGGGATGCAAAAATTGGTTATGCCCAACAAGGTAAAATCATAATGTCTGACATACAATCAAAGATTATGAGGTACACAGTGAATGATAATATTATGGGACACCCAGAGGAGAAAAATGAATCAATTGAAACTGACCACAAGTGACACGTGTTAGAATGAACTGAAAAGGGCATTGAAAGCTATCATAACTGTTTTCCATACATTCAAAAGATAAGCAGAGACATGGGAAATAGAAAAAAAAGTGAAATCCAATTTTCTAAAGATGAAAAGGCAATGAGGAGATAAACAAGGAATGGGGTGAATGGTAGGTTGGCTATGGCCAAAGAAATCATCAGTGAACTTGAAGACAGAGTAGAACCGAAGCTGAACATGGAGCTTCACACCTGTCATCCCAGCGACTCGGAAAGATGAGGCAGGAGGATTGCAAATTCCAGGCCTGTCTCAGCAGCCTAGAGAGAACTTGTCTCAAAATAAAAAAATAAAAAGGACTAAGGCTGTAGCTCAGTGGTAAAGTGCCCCTGGGCTCGACCCCAGGCCAAAAAAAAAAAAAAAGGTGGGGATGTGGGGGAGAAGGAGGAGGAGAAACTAACCAACATTTTGGAGGAAAAAAAAATTTTTTTAAATGAATACACTATCGTGAAGTATTCAGGTAGTCTAAAACACGTTTATTTGATCCACAAAAAGTGGAGGGATAGAAAAAATACCTGAAGAATAGTTGAAAGGTTCCCAGACTTATTGAAAGTATAAAAACAGAGATCCAAGATCAGCTGAAGCCAAAGTAAGCAAAAATAAAACAACAGAAAGGTATATCTTCAGCATATTGCATAAATCAGCAAAAATAATTTTTTAGCAGTCAGAAGGGGGAAAATGTGTTAAGTACAAAGAAAATAAAAAGCCATAAGAATGACATGAATTTCCTCTCTGAAGTAATGTGAACGAGAAGACTGTGGCTGGCGGGAGGGGGCGGGTGGCTTTAAAGCACTGACAAGTGCGTCTTTCAGCCTCCAATTCTGTACCCAGCAGAACTAGCATTCAAAGCAGAGCCATGATATCAGCAGTGTTGCTCCCCCGCCCCCACCCCCACCCCAGAACACTGAATACACAAGCAGGACTGTCTGAGACAGGTACTCCAGAAAGTGTCAAAAGTTCACAGAAACCAAGAAACTGCTCAGCCAGGGAAAAGACATCCTTAGCGTGGTTGTGGCTCTGAAATGATGTTCAGGCATGACGCAGCCTCTGTCCGGGGGCAACTGCAGCCTTGTCTTTCAACGGCAGAAGCTGGGTGCTCTGTTCCTTCCCCCAGACCAGCAGGTGTGCACTGGACCTTAGTTGTGCACATGGGTTATAGTTTGGCTGGAGTGACTGAGGGACTCATATAGGTGAGAACTCAGGCAAAAAACTGCAAGGTGACTGCAGATCCACACACCCGGGACACTGACACTGACACTGACTAAGCCCTGGGTGAGAAGGACCTGGTTCTTTGGGAAATAGGACACCCAGAAGCAGCAGCGTCGGAGGAACTTGGAAAGCCATGCACATGCTAAGGGAAAATGAGCTCTTAGTAAAGACTGATCCTTAGGCTTCAGTCTGCTCCTGGCCTTAGAGAATGTCCCAGCATCAACCCCCTGCCAAGACGGGGGGAGGCTGTTGGGTTTTGGTTTTGCATTTTTTTTTTTTTTTTAATTTATTTTAGTTCTCGGCGGACACAACATCTTTGTATGTGGTGCTGAGGATCGAACCCGGGCCGCACGCATGCCAGGCGAGCGCGCTACCACTTGAGCCACATCCCCAGCCCTGGTTTTGCATTTTTAACTTTTCTTCTTTCCTGGTTTATTTTCAGTTTTGTTTGTTTGCTTCCTCTCCTGGCATTCAAGGAAATCACTGTCAAACAAACATCTACTTTTGTGAGAGTTTTGTCAGGAATGTTTGATTTTTCCCAATTTTTCTGGATCTACTGAGATAATCTTTAAGTTTTCCCTTTGTGCTATTAGTACGTTGTAATTAAACCATTTTTATAACAGATGAAGATATAATTCAAATACCATAAAACTCATCCTTTTTAAAATTTTTTTTTAGTTTTCGGTAGATACAATATCTTTATTTTTTTACTTTTATGTGGTGCTGAGGATCGAACCCAGCACCCCACGCATACCAGGCGAGCACACTACCGCTTGAGCCACATCCCCAGCCCACTCATCCTTTTTTATGTGGTAAAATACACCGAATATAAAATCTACCATTTTGGCCATTTTTAAGGGCACAGTTGTGTGGCATTAAGAATATTCACACGGTGTGACAACTGTCACCACTGTTCTCTCCAGGACTTGTTCATCTTTCCCGATTGAAACTTGGTACCCACTAAACACTAGTTCCCCATTTCCCCTCCCCCTGGTCCCTGGCAACCACCATTCTTTTTTTTAATATTTTTTAGCTGTAGTTGGACACATCCTGAGGCTCGAACCCAGGGCCTCACGCATGCTAGGTGAGTGCTCTACTGCTGAGCCCTAGCCCCAGCCCCCTGGCAGACACTGTTCTGCTCTCTGTCTATGAATCTGATCACTCTAGGGACCTCAAATAAGTGGAACCCTATGGTATTAGTCCTGTGACTGGCTTCTGGCCTTTAGCATGATGTCTTGGAGGCTCATCCATGTTGTAGCATATGTCAGAATTTCCTTCCTTTTTAAGGTTGAATAATATTCCAGTGTATGTGTATATATCACAGTTTCTGTTATTTTTTAAAATTCAAACAAATGATAACTTCTTTCTACCTTTCAGCTATTATGAATAGTGCTGCTAGGAACATAAGTGTACAAGTTTCTGTTTTGGGCACAGTTTTGATTCTTTTGGCCACACATATAGAAGTAGAATTGCCAAGTCCTTTGGTAACTTGGTTTAACTTTTTGAGAAACTGCCAAACCTTTTTACAAACCTGCAGGGTTTTACAATCCCATCAGCAACCCCATTAGCTATAGCTGCCGTCACAAAATATCTTTGACTGGTGGTTTGAATCACAGAATTTTGTTTTCTCACAATTCTGAGAGATGGAAGTCCCAGATCAGGGTGCCAGCAAGGTTGCTGTCTGGTGAGGGCTCTGCACTTGGGTGGCAGACAGCCACTTTCTCACCATGTGCTCACATGACCGTTCTATGCACTCGAGGAGGAGAGCAAAGGTGAGCTGTCTGGTGTGTCCTCTTATGAAGACACTAATCAGATTAGAGCCCCAGTCTATGACCTCATTACCCTTACTTACTTCCTTGAAGGGCCCCTTCCAGTAAATACAAGTGGGAGACAGGGCTTCAACACATGACTTTGGGGAGACACACTCAGTTCATAACATCAGTGCACAGAGGTTTCAATTTCCCCGTATTCTGGCCAGCACTTCTTATTGCCTGACTTTTAGATCACATCACTTCTGCTGGGTGTTCTGTTTGGTTTTGAATGGTAGTTCATTGTGATTTTGACTCGAATTTCCCCAATGACTAATGCTACTAAGCATTTTTCATTTGCTTATTGGCCATTTGTATACCCTCCCAGGAGAAATGTATAGTCATTTGCTCAGTTTTAAATTGGGTCATGACACCAGGGATTATGGCACATGCCTGTAATCCCAGCAACTTGGGAGGCTGAGGCAGGAGAAGTACAACTTTGAGGTCAGCCTAAGCAACTTAGCAAGACCCTGCCCCCAAATTAAAAAATAAAAGGGGTTGGGGATGTAGCTCAGTAGTAGAGTATCACTGGGTTCAATTCTCAGTATATAAAAAAAATTATTTGTCCTTTTATTAAATTGTAAGTCCAAGTCTTTATAAGTCCAGGCAACACCCACCCCCAACTGACAATCTTTTGATTGAAATGATTAAGCTTTTCACATTTAGTGGATAAACAAGAAACTTAGGGAATATGAAGCTAATTTGTAAACTTTCTATCCTTGGAAAATATTCTTCAATCCACAAACAGATTAGGCAAAATCTGGAACTGTCACTGTCTCGAAATGTTTAAGCACACTGTCCAACCAGTCACGTCTTTAATACTGAGCTGTGCTAAGCCAAAGCTGCCTTGTTGATGGTCAGGCTTAAAAGCAAAACCAACTTTATTTTTAAAAGGCAACAGAGCAGAGGCGTCCAGAGTCACACTGCAGAAAAAATGCAATCCACAGAATAATGAAGGGTAGTCATTAAACAAACAACAATGACCACTCTTCTGGGAGAAAGGAGTGTTAGAATCCAGAATGTATGTAAGATGTGATCAGAAATATCCAGTTTCACCAAAGATACATGAAAATATAAGTAAACAAGAAAGTTATTCACTGTGCATCAAAACAAACAACAACAACAACAACGTTGACAGATATTGTCTCTGCAGCTATTGGATTTAGCAGACAAATAATTTATTATGAAAACACATCTATTTATAGAGAGATCTAAAGAAAACATGTCTTAAAACTTTTAATTTTTTTTTTTAAACGGGAGATTGAACCCAAGGGCATTCAACCACTGAGCCGCATCCCCAGCCCTTTTTTATATTTTATTTAGAGACAGGGTCTCTCTGAGTTGCTTAGGGCCTTTCTAACTTGCTGGCTTTGAACTCATGTTCCTCCTGCCTCAGCCTTTTGAGCCACTGGAATTATAGGCATGCGCCACTGTCCCCGGAAAAACATTTTAGTTTTTACTAAAGGATAGCAATAAAGAAATAGAAGTTATTAAAATAACCAGATGGAATGTCCAAAGTTGAAAAAGTACAGTAACTGAGATGAAAAACTCTCTAGGGGATTCAACAACATATATGAACTAGCGAAGAAAAAAATCAGCAAACTTGAAGACAGATCATTAGAGACCATCTAATCTCCAGTGTGGAAGGACAGAGAGTTGGAGAGCTGCACATTTTTATATAGGAAGCAACTGTGTTTCTTTCAACCAGCCATCAGTAACCATGTGGGTAGAGCAGAAGCCTGTGTTCCTGTGACTTCTCAGATGGCCACTGGTGTGGTGAGTTTTGGTTTCCAAACCCCAAGTCCTGGCCTGTTAACTGTGAGAGCCAAGGGCTGGGGCCTTCCAGCTTCCTTCAGGGAAGGCCAGCGACTCTTAGTGCTGAGGTTTCTTACAGACCCCAAATGGCATCTGCAGGCCTGGCTGAGCTGCTTCACAGTGGCATCTGTGGACCTCAACAAAACGTGTGAGTCGGAGCACTGTGAACAACACTCTTTAAGAAAATGACTCATTTGAAGCCATCTGTTCCCTCCTCTGCACTGTCCTTTAAGACAGCAAAGCCTATACTGTCGTTGTTTGTAAGGTCCCAGTGCCTAGCACAGAGCCCTCCTCTCTGTGAACATGTATGAATAAGCAATTTGATTGTCTGTGACCTCATGTGACTGTTGCTCAGAAACACTTTCTTGGTTAAAATTTATAATTTCGCAGTCTCAATAAGTTAATCAAAAACAATCATGCCCTTGTAAGTAATCCCAGCGACTCAGGAAGCTGAGGAAGGAGGATGGTGAGTTCAAAGCCAGCCTCAGCATGTTAGTGAGGTCCTAAGCAACTCAGTGAGACCCTGTAAAATGTGAAAACGGGCTGGGGATATTGCTAAGAGGTTAAGCATCCCTGGGTTCAATTCCCAGCAACCAAACCAAAAACCTATCATGTTCTTAAGAGTAGGAAGAGTTAAACATATATAATTCTTAAGTTTCTCTTTTAAATATTTATACACGAAACTCCATTTTCATAAAGGGTATTACATATGAGAATATCCTAGAGTAGTGGCCTGTGGGTTACAGTTTCTTGAATTAAGCATTACATTTAAAGACCAATGAAGTAACGACACATGCTTTCTTGAGGGAAGCGGCATGGCGGTTTTAAAAGCAAGAAAATAAAATCTAAAAATAGGAACATCTAAATATGTGATCATCACTGATGCCCATTAAGGAAAATAGCACTTCCCGTTTTCCTACTTATCACCTAAAGTCACTGAAGGTCTTTGGAGAAGTGAAGTTGCTGCTGCAGCTGGTTTATTTTGGGGTCACTTATTTTCCCATGGAGTCAGCAGAGTTCTGAGTCGTCTGTGCCTGGATGTGGAGAAGTGACAGCCGCCCTGCTGGTTCACACATGAGGACTGGTCTGGCCGGAATCAGTCTGACCTGTCAGATAAGAGGCTGTGGTTTGGCCCATTTCCTGCGTGGGGAACTTATGCTCCTTGGAGGTGATGGAGGCACAGAGAGATGCTCCTCTTGCAGGAGGACAGACACTACCCCATATGCTATTGATAAGGGCCCTGCTGCCAGTCATAACCCACATAGGAGGAGGGGCACTTTGGCTCACCTGGCCGACCTCTGAACCCCAGGAGGAGATGCCTGCCCAGGAAGGGCGTGGCCTGTGACTGGCCCTGCCACTGTTGAGGCAGGGGATGAGGACCACCTCCTGCATTCTCAACTCCCCAGCTGTGTGAGTCACCGGCTAAGGTGACATTCTCCCTCTCTCTCTTAAAATCAAATTATTTATTAATTTTTGGTGCTGGGGATTCAACCCAGGACCTCACACATGCTCTGCCATGGAGCTTCCTCAACCTGTCCTTCAGTTCTATTTTTGAGTGCATTTGTGTTACTCTGGAGGGAGCTGATAACACAATCAGGGAGAATGTTTGTAATGTGACGATGTTGGTGGGTTTGCACAACATAAGGTGTGATGCCTCAAATACCTCACTAGCAGGTGTGAAGTTCTCTCGAGGCCTCGCCTCCCTGTTCCTTGCACAGGGTCAGGCAGAGGTGCTATTTTCTGTCCTGCACACTTCAGGAAGCCTGGGCCCAAGGAAAGTCAAGTGACCTGCCCAAGACCATCCAAGAAATTCTGGCAGGATTCGCTCAGGGCCCAGCTCTTGGGACCTTGCTTCTCCTTTCACTAAGTAAGAAGAGCAAGAAAAGAAAAAAGCCAGGTGTGGCAGCGGACATGTGTAATCCCAGCTGCTTGGGAGGTTGAGGCAGGAGGATCGCGAGTTTGAGGCCAGCCTCCGCAATTTAGCAATACCTTGTCTCAGACTACACAAAAAATAAAAAGGACTGGGGATGGAGCTCAGTGGCTTCAATTTTTAGTACCCAATAAACAAATAAAAGAAAGAAAAAAGAAGGAAGGAAGAAGGAAAAGATTCTCCGCCTGAGTCCCGACCTGTAGGAATACTTGTAGTATTTCTGACATCTATTCCCTTGTCCCCTTGACCTCACAGCCCCAGACCTGGCTGAGCTGAAGAGAACGACCCCACTTGGTTCTTCCTGTTTTCTCTTCCATTTTTTCCCCATAACAGCCACTTACAAAAGTAATTTGAATTTATACCGAATATAAAAGGCTGTTTTCAGTTTATACCCAAGAGTTCGCCAATGAACATGAGCCAGGGAGCAGGGGAAAAGGTGTGGAGAGAGGTCCTACTGGAAATTCGGAGCCTGGCCCCTGCAGGACTGCTCTGCCCACCACAGGCATCCTGCCAGCATGTGATAGGACAAAGTGACAGTCTACCTAGTCCCAGGGTGGCCACTCTCCCGCCTGCCCCAATTGGTTTCTTGCACAGGAGCAGAAGAAAAGGCTCCTATGCAGCTTCACCTTTTGACTCAGTGAGGCTGAATATCATATGGACTTAGCTGCATAATTAGATGCTAATGAAGCTGAGCAGGTTTCCACAGGGGACCTCTCAGTTCCAGAGAACCCTGTGCATATTCAACCTTGGCTTATGAATAGTCACCCCCTAAACAGGCAGGTGCGGCTCTACCTTGGAGCTTGCTGGCACTCAGATCCTGCTTTCACAGGAAACTTGTTCTGCCACCGAAACTACTCATCCTGAAACTTTTCTTCTGGAAGATTCAAGAAGAGGTCGCCTCAACTCTAGAGACCTCCTGGGACTCTTGACCCAGGACAAATGGATGGTCTGACAATTTCTGCTTTCCAAATTTTCAAGCACTCAAATGTGGCTCAGAATACAGTGGACCCAAAGTGTGCCTAGCCATGGGTGTCCAGTGTCCTCCTCCCTCAACACACCACTTTCACCAATGCCCCAGTGCATGGCTGGGAGCTGGACGGAGTGAATCTCTGCCATGTTTGTGGATGTCTCTGTTCTGCTAGGGCAGAACTGGCCGAGGCCCCCAGGTCACGTGGAAAACCAGAGTCAACTGTACAGGGTTTAGGGGAGTTGTGGGGGTGGCAGAACATTTGAGGAACTGTTCATTAAATATTTTTATATTATAAGATTAAAATTAGATATATAAAATACAAAGCATAATCATTCTGATACTAAATTTACAAGAAACTTCCAAATAATTTCTTCCTCAAATTTTATCACTGCTTACTTAGCTCACAGATGTGGCCCTTTCCTTTCTGTGTCAGGTTTTTGGTCTAACCTAGCCACCCGGAATTCCTGATGAAGCCTTTAACAGAAAGTCCTTCAAATCCCTGATAACATCGACAAGAAACTTTGCACAAGGATGTTTTATTTGGATAAAACTAGGGATTGAATCTGATGTCTTCTTGATTTTTAAAAATGACCATTTACAATGGGCAGGGTGGTGCATGTCTGTAATCCTAGCCACTCAAGAGGCTGAGGCAGGAGTTGAAGGACAGTCTCAGCAATTTAGGGGGGCCCTAAGCAACTTAGTGAGATCGTGTCTCAAAATAAAAAATAAAAAGGTCTGGGGATGCGGCTCAGTGGTATAGGGCCTCTGGGTTCAATCTGAGTACCGCCCCCCACCCAAAAATTAAATGACTGTTCAAAAATTCTCAAGGGTATGAATATCTTTGCGGGACCTAGCTGTCTTTCCTCTCTTTCACGGATCCAATATGACGTTGGCATTTCTTATAACTATGCAGATTGTTCTCAAACCCTTTGGAACGTTTTGCAGTTAGAGACGAGCAGGCGATGGGGAGCCAGGACAGGGCTGTGGCAGCTGGACCCCTGACCCGTGTAGACTCTAGTCCCTGAAGACTACAGGGGCCTGAGTGGGCCTGCTCACGAGTGGGGAGCAGATGGTTCTGGGAATGCCCTGGCCTGGGCCTGCTGAGCTGCCCCAGGGGCCTTGATGGGTCCACTGCCCAGTGGTAACTGGCCTCTTCCAGCCCCAGCCTGACCAGCTGTGAAGCAGGGACAATGGCAGTACCTACCAGTTGGAGTTGTCCTGAGGATTCAATGATGGTTGTGTCTTACCTGGCCTGTGGTAAGGACGTCTGTTTACTAAATAAAACTGCAAGGTCTGAGGATCTGGAGTGACCCCCTACTTTCATTTGGATAATGTCCCCCCAAAGTCCATTTGTTAAAGGCTTGGTCCCCAGGGTGCTGCTACTGGGAGGTGATGGAACCTGTGGGAGATGAGCCTTCGGTCATTGGGGGTGTGTGTCCCTAGAGGGGTCTAGGTGACCCTGACCTGTCTCCCTCTCTGCTTCCTAGTTCATGATGTGTGCACTTGACCTGCCATGTGCTCCTACCAATGGCCACTGCACCCTCATCAGGGGCCTAACCACTGTGCAGCCCCATCTTGAATCTGAATCTCCAGATCGTGAGCTACACAAACCTTTCTCTTTGTAAGTGAATTGCCTCAGGTATTTAGTTGTAGTAATGTGCACCTGCCTCAAATCATATATTGAATCAGATGTCCTAAATTCTAGCTCTAGGGCACTTCATCCAGCATAATAACACACATGAAGTGCCTGAAACATGACAAGAGCCCAACAAACAATGGCTATCATGAAGTGGCAGGACGGCGTGGACCAGGGTGTGCTGAGTTCTAGAACCAGGCGTCTCCCAAACAGAGAAGTGCCTCCTCGCCTGTCAGTTCCCTTCTCGTTTACTTAAAATCTCTCCAATCAGTTTGTGTTTTTTAACCCTTTATTATTTTGTAGCCCTCATCCATGGACTCTTGGGGTGGGTTTTCCAAATCTCTAAAGCGCAATGTCAAGAATAGTCAGAACGACTCCTGTGAGACCAGCCGTCAGCACATCCCTTCACAGAGGCACCGAGGCTGGGGGTACCGTGTCTCTCTGGGTCTTAAGTAAGCCCCACACGTCCCGCTGCATTCATGTTTTATTAGAAAGTCACATCAGAAAATTAATCAGTTATAAAAATTTAAATATTAAATGAATCATTCGAATCAAACACGATTCACAGAGGCATATCAGATTTCTCAGGAAGAAGAGAAGCAAAGTCAAATATGGCATTTCATTTTACAAATATATTTACACTTCATAGTCATGAAAAGAACTTTTAAAAAAAAAACAACTCTGACTTTGTACAAAAGCGATCATCGAGGACTAGCAGGAGCTTAGCTCTTAAGATCTGCAAGGTAAGTGAAATGAAGGGAGTCATCTTTTATCAAAATATAACATTCTCTCTTTTCACTATGTACATATATATTTTTTTCTCTTTTAAATAAATATATATTATGTATTTTCATTTTTGGGGAGTGCTGAGGATGGAACCCAGGCCGCAGACAGGCTAGCATGTGCTCTGCCACTGGGCTACACTCCGACCCTACTATGGATCTGGAATGGAGATTTACTTGGTGATATCATCCGGTGCTCGGGGGCCAGGGGATTGACTTGGAAAGGCACTGGATCCCCCGACGTGGGCACCTATTTGGTTCCGGCACGCTCCACTCTGCCCCCCTCACATGGGGATTTCTGAGTCTCTGGAGGAGTCGTCTGCGAACAGCAGTTCATCTGACGATGGGTCCCCCAGGGGCAGCGTGCTACAGTGGGACCAGGAGACCCCATTCCTTACGAGTTTGTCCTCCGGTAAAACTCCGTTCCTTCCAGCCGAGTCTGTGGCGGCAGGAGCAGATGCCAGATCGTCCCACTCCTCACTGCCCCCGTTCAGGATGTACCTTTCTTCCTGCGGGTTGTTCTCATGAACGTCCGCGGTGACCACGCTGACGGCGGAGGTACAAGAAGCAATGATGGCATCGGGGTCGATGTGCATGTCCAGCTGAGCGGGAGGTGGCTCCTCGGCCAGGCTCTCGAGGCCCTCCAGCGGCTGGGTGTTGATGTAGATGATGTCCGCCTTGTCCTGTGCCTCAGGCAGACTTTCCAAGAGCTTCTCCAGCTGCAGCCTCAGCGCCGAGAAGGTGGGTCGGTCCAGGGGGTCAGTGCTCCAGCAGGAGTACATTATTTCATACCTGAAAGCAGCAAGAGAGAGAATTACCTCCTGGCACCGTTAGTGTCACTCACCCCATTCCATCTGATGTGGGCAGTAGATTACTGTATCTTAGGGACAGAAATGTGCGGTTCCGATATTTCACACTGAATTCCATCCTGCTGACCTCTGGCCCACTCCACTGACAGGCAGTCCTCTCAGGAACACAGCGCTCACTGATGCAGGCGAGGAATGAGCTCTTCTCATCTGTCTGCTTTCTGAGCCTTTGTGGACACTGGCACGTGCCTCCAGGAGGTGGAGACTTGCAGAGCACCACACATAGGGACCCTGAGGCTGGGCACAGGACCCTGAGATGACCCCGGGCACCTTCCCCGGTCCCCTAATCCTGATCCTCATCTTAGGCTTAGGAGTTCTTTTTAGTTTCCCTGTTTTACCCTCAGTAGGTAGTCATTTAGACTTGGCAGTCAATTTTTATTTGTATTTTTGAGGTTTTCATGGTACAAATCAATTTGCATGACTCTGTTTTCCACAGAGCCTTTCCTGTTTGCAGCCTGAGATGAGCTTTGAGAGACTCGATCCCCGGGGACAGAATGTCCATTTCATTGCTCCATCGAGGGGCTGCTGCTATGCAACTCACTTCCTTTGACTCCACGTTTCAGGAGAAAGTGTCTAATCTGTCTTCCTCCCCCACAGAGAAGAGCAGTGATATCGTTTAGGACTTATTTTCCTTTTGTATTCAATACTTAATGAAATATATAAAAACATAAATACGACATTTACAGACACAGCGAACACATGTACAGTTTCACCTGTTCTCATACAAGGGAGATTTCAGGGCGTGGATCAAGGTGATTGACAAGATGCCAGCCCAGGTGGGAAGAGGAGGCTGGGATATTGGGTGAGTTAGATTTTATGGATGGAAAAATAAACGTTTGGTCATTGCCACTGGAAGTGATCATTTTTGTTCTTCGGTTCACATTTTACAAAAGATGTGGCCCTATAGGTTGCCAGAGGACTGTTCAATGGGTACAGAGTTCCAGCTGTGCAGAATGAGTAGTGCTCAGGAAATGGGTGACACTGGGTCACACACTGTTACTGAGCCGGATGCCACATGCTTAAGATGGACCATGTTATGCATATTTTGCTATGATTTTTTAAATGCCATCAGATTAACTTGCTAAATGTATGCAATTTTGAATTCACTCATATTCATTTAGTATCTGAGGATGATGGATAGTAGTGTTGGGATTCTGCTGAGAAATGTCCCCGGCTTCCTTGGCTGGGTGCGCGTCTCTACCCTGTCCAGCCAGGACTGATCCTGGCTCGGCTGCTCAGCCTGCAGAGACTCTCAGCCTTTTTATTTTCTGGGCCTGGCTGGTGTCGGGTGGAAGTGGAGGAACAGGTGGATCAGTAGGTAAAGGGGGCTTCCGCGAGGGGCAGGTGGTGTGTACTGGGTCCTCGGTGCACACAGGCAGCCGGGGTCCGGGTGCCCAGGTGCTGGAGGTCAGCCATGGGAAGGGTGGGCATGTGCAGGACCAGGCAGCACTGTGATGGGTGGGGGGAGCCTAGGGTGGAACCCTGATGAGGACCCACAGCTCTGAGGGGTGACGCAGAGCTAGCACTTCTGGGGTGCAGCCAAGCGTGGGCTGGGTGCCTCAGCCTTCACTCTTCCCTGCAGCCCTGTGGGAAGGTCTGAAGAGAGAGTTCGGCTTAGGTTCCACTAACAGTGAGCGCCCAGCCCCTGGGACACCAGCTGCCTGCTCCTACCACTGACCTGTCCTTTGCGTTGACAACTCAAGCCGTTGTGCGACATGTATCTGTGGACAATAGCTTGCTCCCTTGGCCACCCACCCACCACACAGGTACATGACCCCACTCAAAGGAAGAACTCGACAGGGTGAGGCCCTCGATCAGATCAAGGGGTGCCCAGTGCCACAGCTCAGCTTCCTAACCACTCAATCACCCTGCCTGACACAGGTCAGATCCTGAATTTGGGGTTGACCCTAAAGGCAATGGGAACGTGGAAAGGTCATGTCTAGAAGCATTCCATGATCAGATTATAAATTTATTATTTATTTGTTTATGGTGCTGGGGATCAAATCCAGGGCCTCATGCATGGGAATCTAGAGCTGCACCACTGAGCCACACCAAGCCTCAGATTATACTTTACAGAGATCACTCTGATTGGCATCCAGCATGTCCTAGGGGCCTGGGGGCAGGGGGAAGGAGAGAGGACAGGTACCACGCATGGTTACCCACTTATTTCTGCTGCGACACCACTGTGATGCAGGACAGGGAGTGGATGAGCTCAGGCCCTTGTCCAGGCCTTGGGTTCTATGGTCTGACAGTATTGGTGATGGGAACAGAGGAGGACAGGGATCCGGAGGACATCTGAAGGCGGATGGAACCCAGCAGGGCAAGAACAGAATGAGGTGGCTCCAAAGTGTCATGTCAGGTAGCAGGACCAGCATCAGTGCCGCACACCATGGTGCCAACCAACTGGTGGGAGGGTCCTGAGGGCTATGGGGACATGACCAGCTCAGCTGGGGAGATGTCCCACAGAGGTCCCCAAGGCATCAGAGAGCAGCATCCCAGGAGTGGGGAGCAGGGCCTGCAGGGTGTGGGGAGGAGTGGCCTGTGAAGGGCAGGACTTGGGAGCAGTGTGATTGACGGCTCTGTGATTGACATCACTATGTTTCAGAGTTGACTTAAAAAAACCAAAGAGCAACTAAACAGGAGCGAGTTCATCCTCGCCGAGTCCAGACAGCATCCTGGATAAGAAGCTTAGGATATTCCTTTGGCTTTTAAAAGGAAATGCCCCTGAAGGAAGCACAGGGGTCTCCTTGGCGGGGGTACACTTTTGCTAGCCAGCATCCAGATGTGGGGACAGTGGCCCGTGTGTCCCCGCCTGGCTCCCCAGCCACACTGCAGGTGCTGACTCTGTCACCCTAACGTTTCAGGGAACAGTGACTCTGCAGTTCCGCACTCTGGGTCTATGGAGACATCTCAGAGTCACAATGGGACACAGCTCAGGCCTTGCGAAGACCCAAACTAAGCACCACGAAGGTCAACTGCTTTGGGGACAGCTAAGGGAGATATCCTGGCGAAACTCCTCCCAGTCAATGCTGTGCCACTGACGGGGGGCATCCAGAAGCAAATAGCTCCTCAACATGGAGCCCTGGGACCGATCCACTCAGGACTTCTCTAAGAGACTCACAGTGTCAGACCACGGCCACCACAGGGAGAGCCACTGTGACCACTGGCAGGGTGGGGGCTTGGGCGGAAACCATTTTCTTTTGTTTGCCTTCGACAGGCCTGGGGGGCTGCCTGCAAACTTGCCTGGCCTCCCTCCCTCGGGAGCAACAGGGGCTGAGTAGGGTGGCTCTGGGTCCTGCACATGCTCCCTGCCCCAGCGCCCACCATGGCGTCCCAGGGCAACGCCAGCGCAGGGCCAGGCTCCTGAAATGTTCCTGCTGACTATGGAGAGAACGTCCCTCTCCAAGCCATGGCCCTCACTGCACAGGGCAGACTCGGTGCCACAAAGGGTCAAGTCACTGAGACATGGGCAGCACTACAGGTCACTACTTCGGACAGGGCGGCAAGGTGCTTGGGGGATAGATTTGCAGTGCTGCTGTAACAACTGGCGTAATGTGAGCACTTCCTCTGTGAGCCTCCCACAGGTGAACCCTTCACACCCTTCACGCGCTTCTTTCTTTTCTTGATGGGGTTGACCCAGGAGTGCTCGGCCACTGAACTGCATCCCCAACCCTTTTTATTTTTTTTATTTTGAGACAGGGTCTTGCCGAGTTGCTGAGGCTGGCCTTGGACTTGCCATCCTCCTGCCTCAGCCTCCCCAGTGGCTGGGATCCCAGCTGTGGTCCCCACGCTAGGCCCCATCCATTGTCTTACTGAGCCTTTACCACAGCTCTCTGAAGACCATCTAGCTAACTGTTCCTGTGGCTGATGAAATGAAGCACAGAGAGGTCAAGTCCATCGTCATGGTCACACGTGGCTAGTTAGGAGGTAGCCCAGCCTGTTCTGACCCAGGGCCAGGGTCTCTTCCCCAAAGTGCCTCACCTTGAAGACAAACAGGGGCCTGTGGGGAAGGAACATGCACCGTGGCAGGAGCTGGGAGCACTCCCAGTGGTGTCAGGGAGCATCTTGAAACACGCATTTCTAGTCCTAGTTTGTACCAAGAGCATCACAATCTCCAGCCTGAGAAGCTGCATTGTTAGACCATCCCCAGGCCATTCTGATGACCAGCCCATCTCAAAGTCATGGGCTCAGATTTCTAAGTTCACTGACAAAGGATATGGACATAATGGGTGTGTCTGACATGCTGTGTAGAAACAGAAGGACACTGCACCCAAGGAGTCTATTCTAGAACCTCATGCACCATGAAAGAGACCTGTTTACTGATGAGATATTTCTTGAAGGTGCCTTAGGAGTTTGGGAACATGCGGTTGCCCTGTTTGAGACCATCCGAAAGAGTAAGCCACATCCCTGGGGGTGCGCATGGACCACTCCCACACCAGGAATGGCTGCTGGCCATGCTCTGCATGCCCACCTGCTAATAGCAGCCCCCACGGCTGCATCCCCCCACCCCATCTCTGCAGTCAAGTGGCCGCCCCTGCGGAATGCCCAGTGACCCAGAGACCCCACTCACAGGTCATCCAAGCAGTCCTCGGGCTGCTTCAGCCTGTGGCCGTGGAGAAGGTAGTCATACATCTCGTGGTTCTGGACGCCGGGGTAGGGAGTCATTCCCCGCGTTGCTATTTCCCACATGGTCACGCCAAATGCCCACTGCGAACAAAGCGGCAAGGAGTCAGGACACGAAGTCCTTCCACAGAGGCTGAATGGACTTTTTCATCAGGAAAGGTCATTTCCTTGAAGAGCTAAAGATGGTGCACAAAGCTGCCAATTATGTCTGAGACCCATTGTCTCCTGACCCTACAAAACCGTGGGGTCGGAGTGACACAGCTCCTCGCTTTTACGAAAGCTGTGCTGGAAAATGCCACAGCGGCAGACGCAGCCTCGCCTTGCTTAGTGGCCAGCTCTGGGTGGCTGTGGGCGTGGCTTTTCCCAACCTGGGGCACAGGGTGTAATCACACAACACAGGGGTTTCAAAGAGCCCCTTCCTGAGCTCATCCCCCTCAATGTGAACATGAGACGTCTCAGCTGCAGGCAGGAGCTCACTCTTCCTAAAAAGGAAAATGGGAATCGGGAAGGTCCCATGCAGATCACAGGCTTGACTGTTCTGCCTGGATTAAAAGATTTAGCATGAAATTAAAGTGAGGTGCCAGCACGCTCCCAATGCTGATTATCAAAGAGCACAATGCTCTGCGAGGCGGCCTCTGTCATTTCTTCCCGTGCGTCTGCATCTTTGCACTGGGGCCAAGGCAGAGCCGTGTACCCACCACGTCACTTTTGCTAGTGTAGACTCGGTCAGCGAGGCTCTCCATGGCGATCCACTTCACGGGCATCTTGGCGATGCGGCCTTGGCGGTAGTAATCACCACTGTAAATCTTCTTGGAGAGGCCAAAGTCTGCCACACAGACGGTCATGTCATCTCGTAACCTGCAGAGAGCAAGTCCGTGTCCTCAGCAACCTCGGAAGCAGACCTTTCACCCCAGGTGGACACAGACGTCATGGAAAACATTCGTAAGTGACCAAAGAAGACACAGGACCCCATGAAGCTGAGGGGTCCTGCTTGGGCCAAAACACAGCAAGAGAGGGGACCAGAGGGGTTACCATCTTGTATCACTCTGCCCTGCGTGGGGACCAGCCCAGCAAGGGCTGTGCCCAGTGGCAGGAGACACTGGAGGGGGCAGAGACGCAGCACCACAGCTCAATGCCCAGGCCCTGGTGGACTGAGCTAGTGCCTCACTAGCTGTCCTGCCTGGTGTCCTGAAGCTGTGCTGGCCCCGTGAGCTAAGCAAGCACCAGAGGCAGGGCAGTAAACCTAACAAGAGATGCTGGATTTTTGTTCTGTTTTTGCACTGTGGATTGAACCCCGGGGCACTTAACCACAGAGCCACATCCCCAGTCCCTCTTTATTTTTAATTTTGAAACAGAGTCTTCCTAAGTTGTTAAGGGTCTTGCTGAGTTGCTGAGGCTAGCCTTGAACTTGTGATCCTCCTGCCTCAGCCTCCCCAATCACTGGGATTACAAGCGTGCACCACTGCGCTGGCTCGAAATGCAGGACTTCTTGCTAAGACAGTCAGATTGTGCGTGAGGAATTAACTGAAAAATTAAAGGGACACGATTGCATTTACTGCCCAAGCTATTAAAACAGGTCCTAGAGAAAAAGGAGGAAAAGAAGAAGGGAGGAGAGGTGATGGGGGAACATGGGGAGCTGGAAGAGAACTAGAGGTAGGTGACTAACTTGTCCCTGTTTGCCTGACACTGTTTTGAAAACTGGAGGTCACACATCACACTCTGGGAAATCTCAGTCTAGGGCAAACAGGACAGCTGGTCACTGCAGCTGGTAGGAAAAGGGGAAAGGAAATGTTAAGAGCAAAATAAGTTTTCATGATTCTCCCTTCATAGCAGAAGAAGTATTTAAAGAAAAAACAGTGACAGGCTGGGCTGTGGCTCAGTGGCAGAGCACTTGCCTGGCACGTGTGAGGCCCTGGGTTCGATTCTCAGCACGGAATATAAATAAATGAATAAAGTAAAGGTCTATCAACATCTAAAAAAAATAATAAAAAAAACACACAGTGACAAAACCAACGATCACAGTTATTGTCTGTGCAGGTTTGTTACAGATGATGTCTCCGTCAGGCTGAAACAGAGGGGTGGACTCAAGTCCAGGTTCTTGTAGGGTAGACCCTCGCCCGCTGTGAGGGCAAAGCTCCTGGGGTTCAAGGTACAAGGCTCCTTCACTGGGAAGCTGCACGAACATGGGACATGACCTTTACCGTTCCCCGTCATCATGACTTTACTGTCATGGTGTCATGTAAGTCAGGTGACTCACACAGGGATCCAGGTCCAAAGCTAGCTGGTGACCATGGGAAGGACCATGCAAGTGACAGGGTGGAAATAGAGACGCCAACACACGAGAGCGCTCTAGAGGCCAACCGGACCCTGGGTTCAGGCAGACATGAATCCCCCAAGCAAAACCCCACCAGAACCAGGGCCATGGAGACCCCGCCCAGAGCAGGCCCCGCTGTCCCTTCCAATCTCACTTCCTCCTGGTCAGCAATAGGCCACTCCCCAGACTCACAAAGATCAAACGCCAGAAGTCCAGTGCCCTCTAGGATGACCCGGGACACTTACATGCAGTTCCGAGCAGCTAAATCCCGATGAAGAAAATTTTTGTTGCTCAGATACTCCATTCCCTGGGCGATGTCCACCATGAACTTCAACAGGGTCTGCAGGGGAATGTGCTGCGGGCAGAGGAAGACGGTCTTTTAGAAGGAAAACTCGGCAGGATATTTCCACCCGAGGTGTTCTCATTTGTTAGGGTATGGGGTGGCAGAGCAGGAAGATATTTCATTTCACATCACCCACATCACAAATATGTTTTTTTTTTTATTTTAAGTATTTATTTTTTTAGCTTTAGGTGGATACAATATCTTTTTTTAATTTGAATGTGGTGCTGAGGATGGAACCCAGTGCCTCACGCATGCCAGGTGAGCGCGCTACCACTTGAGCCACATCCCCAGCCCACAAATATGATTTTAAATAAAGACATTTTTAAAAACCTGAAAACCTTTTGGCAAATACCACCTCTCTTCTCTCCATCTTTAAAACCATTTACAGTGAATTCCATTGTTTCTTTTCACAGGTTCTGAGGCCTTTGGCCACCCTCGGTGTCCTAAGACTCTGTGGGAGGCCAAGAGGACGAGGGGAGGGATGGTCTGGCCCAGGGAGGGCGGATGAGTGCCCAGGTGGCCGGTCTAACATTTTGGGGGCGACAAGCCCACATAGAGGGAACGATTTCCAACTGTGAACCCCCAGCTCTTCCACCGGCACTGGATGCTGAGATGTTCTGAGGACACTTCTCTTCCTCCAGGCAGCAGTGGCTGGCTCCCAGCCCTTGTGATGGACCGGAGTTCACGTTCTCATTCAGGATGCTGACTGTGTTTCTCGAGGGCCCTCCTCCTGTGCCTTTCCACCATCCAGGGTTTTTCCATGTCATAAAAACCAGGCTAGACTGCCGTGAGAGGCCATCTGGCCCTGGCAGAGCTGCCTACGAGCAAGGTGACCAGGGAAGACCTCCATGGAATAATTAAACGTTTTAACACGGTCACTGCCCTGAAGGAAAGGGCTCACCACAAGTTCCTGGCAACCACAAGCGGGCCGCGTGGGCGTGTCCTCCCCGAGGCAGGGGACGTGTCACGGCTGGCTTTCCTTGAAACAAGAGTGTTCCACAGTAATGCTCACAAGCCTCTGCATTTCTAATGACTTCTCTTTCCCAACCAAGACTCACGTCAATTAGGCACCGCACGTAAAACTAAGATGCCTCAATAATCCTGGCCCATAAGTAACGCAGTTACTGAAAATGCCCACAAATATTCGGGGCATTTGATTTTCTGGATGCTAATTTCCAGAAGAGGACTCGGATCCTAAGGAATATCAAATGTGCTGTAATTCATGACAGGGTAATAAGTATCAGGACCTATTCATTTGTACCAAGAATCACTATGTTATTTTATTATTTTTTTAATATTTATTTTTTAGTTTTAGGTGGACACAATATCTTTATTTTATTTTTATGTGGTGTTGAGGATCGAACCCAGTGCCCCACGCATGCCAGGCGAGCTTGCTACCGCTTGAGCCACATCTCCAGCCCACTATGTTATTTTTGAAGACCATGACTAAAAGTCATTCAAAGAACACTTGTGCGCCACAATCACTGAGTTCAGTGAGATTGCAGGACTCAAGATATACAAAATCGACTGTATTTGTGTCCACTAGCACTGAGCAATCAGAAATGAAATTAAGAAAACTTCATTTATAATAGAATCAGAATAAAGTATTTAGACATAACTTTTAAAAAGATGTGTGAACTTCAATTCTGAAAACCACAAAATGTTGAAAGAAATCAAAGACCTACATTCACAGGAAGAGTGAGTTCTGAGTTCATAGACTGCAAGACTTAATATTGTTATAATGGCAACACCCCCCAGCTGAGCCATCCATTCAGAATAAGCCCGACCAGAACACCAGCTGGCTTCTTTCTAGAAATTAACAAGCTGATCCTTAAGTCATATGAAAACTCCTGGAACCCAGAACACCCAAAACCAGCCCGAATGAGAACAAAGTTGGAGGATCCACACAACACAGACTGACTTCAAACTTTCTGCAAAGCAACTGTCATTAAGACAACACAGAACTGGGGCAAGGACAGACAAAGAGATCAATGGAACTGAGAGTCTAGGAAGTAGCTTTTACAAAGGACATCAAGATCATTGACCACAGGGAAAGAAGAGTCTTTTGAACAAATGGTTCTGGGACAACTGAAGAGTCACATGCAAAAGAAGGAAACTAGATCCCTATCCCAAATCATACACAAAAACTAACTCAAATTACTAAATGATGGATCAGTCAGGTGCAGTGGTGCATGCCTGGAACCCCAGTGGTTCAGGAGGCTGAGGCAAGAGGATTGCAAGTTCAAAGCCAACTTAAGCAACTTAGTAAGACCTTTCTCAAAATCAAATATAAGAAAGGGCTGGGGATGTGGCTCAGTGGTTAAGCATTCCTGGGTTCAACTCCTGGTACCAAACTAATAATAATAATATAAAAAAAGTGTTAGTAAGGATGTGGAGACATTGGAACTCTTCTTCATTGCTGGGGAGAATGTGAACTGGGGCTGCCACTTCAGAAAGCAATCTGGCAGTTTCTCAAAAAGTTAAACATTCAGTTTCACTTGACCCAGTAATCCTACAGGTAAGTACAGACCTTAGAAAATTTAAAATCTATGTCAACTCAAAAATTTGTACACGTTATTCTTAAAGTGTTATTCATAAAGCCAAAGGGTAACAGCGCAAACATCCATCAATGGATGGGCTGACAGAATGTGGTATGTCTATACAGTAGAATATTATAGTAGAACCGGCTGTCTTATCAACGTCATCCTGAGACGACCCAAAGTCACCCAGTTATCTTCCCTGCTCTACCCCCCTCCCCTCCTCCCAGTGCTCTGCCCCACCACATGGGATGACCTGCTCTTCCTAAAGCACACGTGTGTCCCGGATGGCTCCTTATGGTCTCCACGGGCCTCTGTAGATCTCCATTATTTTCACTCCTTCATTCACCCCTTCCCCAAACTCCAGGCAGGTGGCTCGTCTCTCCTGTGGCTGCTACCCTTTGTGACGTCAGCCTCTCTGAGAACTGCCTGTCCACCCTGAACAGACCATCCATGCCTAGGCCTGCTGGAGAAGCAAGCTTATGCACCCTGAGACCTGGTCCTGGACCACGCTAGTAGGGGCAAGGGGTCTTCATTCCCAGGAAATCGGCTGCCCAGGCAGTGACAAGAGAACTGAGTCTATCTATGTGCTCCGTGTCTCGCTGCTCTGTCTGCAGCCACCGAGTATGAACACATAGCCCTTTCTGATATTTATAGCCCGTGGGCGTTACTCTCCATCCTTGAAGATATTCTTGTATTTTTGCAAAGACAAAACTATTCATGAGTTAGTCAAAGCGGGGCCCTTGCTTCCTTCACTTGTTCAAAAGCCTAGGAGACCACAGGAGAACGTCTGGCAGGCACAGACCGGCATTTATGAGGGCAGGGCACGAGACTCAAACGGCTAAGACAACTCTGAAGAAGTGCAAGAAAGTGGGAGGAGGTACTTTCTGCCATCTCAGACTTACAACAAAGCTACAGTGATTGACCAGCGGTCGGGTGAAGGAGGACAGACAAGCAGACGGAGGACTCAGAAGCACACCCAGTGTGTACGGCCAGTCCATCTGGACAAAGGCGTAAAGGCAATTCAGGGGATTAAGGGTGGGTCCTGCATGAAAAACCTCACAGACCTTGAACTAAATCTCACACCGAACTAAAAACAGGTCATACACTGAAATATACCATCGAAAAGCACAGAAGTTTTAGAAGAAAACAGGAGAAAAACTTCTTTTTTTAACCAGAGATATTAGGCACAGAGTTCTCAGACATGACAGCAAAAGGCATGATTTATGGAAGGGAAGTGGGAGCAGGTGTTTCTATTGCACCCAGAGTCTCGCTATGGTTTGCAGCCGAGGGGACAAAGGGGGATTGTTGGAGAAAGCCCAGGTGCAGACTGCAAGGTGCTGGTCCCCCCAGGACCTGCAGTGATTTAGGGCAACACCAGCCCGAGTGACTTCTGTCCTAATACAGGGTGACTCCTGACAGGCCAGCCCATCGCTGTCCTCGCATGCTCCGACTAGAACTGGGCAGGACGGTCACCTCTCTGACAGAGAAGGCAAGTGAGAGAAAGCAAGGGTGTGGGCCAGCCAGGCACGCAGTAGGACACCCCATAGACCTGCTCACGGCCATGTCTGTCCACAAGAAACACTGTGGGAGGGTTTTCATTTCCGATCAGGAGGCCCAGACCTATGCCTCCATCAACGGATTCCTGAAGTCACAATCCTGGAGTCACCACTAAAACGGCCCTAAGGAAGCCAGCCTCTAAATCTGTGGTCTTAAGTTTTCTGGGGATCTCTAACTGCCTCTGCAGTCACATCCAAAATTACCAGGCCTCTCAGTCCCGACTGCTGGTGGGCAGACATAGGAGGCGAAATATCACAAACATGTGACAGCTACTACGCAGTGTCCTGGACTCACCATCTCTCTCTCTCTCACTCTCGTGTGTGTGTGTGTGTGTGTGTGTGTGTGTGTGTGTATGTGTAGTGTAGAGATGGGGTCTGAAGCTAGGGCCTTACGCATGCTGGGCAAGTGCTCTGCCACTGAGCTGTGCCCTTGTTCCCTTTTCAAACTTCTTTATGTTGACACAGGATATTGTTAAGTTGCCCTGGCTGGCCTCACACTTTCCGTCCTCTGGCCTCCGCATCCTGAGTAGTTGGGATTCCAGGTGTGATTATAACTCATTTTACTAGATTAAGATGATCATAAAAGTGTGTTCCCTAAATACTAGGCACACTTCTCAGGCTGCAGCCCTGACATTGAGGATGGCCCTGTAAGTTTATTTTAGGAGAGCGTCTTCCGTGGCCTTCCCGACATCGGTGATCTCTGCAGAGTGTATGACCCGGGCTGCAGGCTGGGGGCCAGGCCCACCTGGCCCCAGAGTCTAGGAGGCTGTGGCCTGAGATGGTGCACCAGCTAGCCTGTTCCCACCATACATGGGAACCACATTGCCCAAGAGCAGATCTGCCTGGAGGACGGACGCACAGTGGCCATTGAACGGAGGTCAAGGTCAAGGTCCTTTTTACTGTCCTTCTCCTCAGTTTTGAACTCTGAGGCTGGGGCTTTCCCAGCTCTGACATAAAGGAGGAGTGACCAAGCCCACTTACCTTTGGCCCTGTTCCCAGACGGGAATGCAGCAGATAGGTGTGCAGGTCCCCGTACTTCATGAAGGGCAAGATCACCATGGGCTTCGGGACGCCTTGGGAGCCCATCTCTATACACACACCTGAAATTCCAAACAGGAGCAGGGCAAAGCGCCTCATTATACAGGATCGAAGAAGCACTGGGGGGCTGCCACTGAAACCAGGTGCCACCAAGTTAGCAGTTGAAACCCCAAAGCACCTAACTCTGGCTGTGCTGTAGGATCCAGAACCCTCGCAGGCTCCACTGCCTCTCACTTTGTTTTTATTTCCAATTAGGGTCATTCTTTGTGTTTCTGCTGGACTCCCTGTAAGAGGTTGTGACCTCATTAGACTCCAGTGCTAACCTAGCATCATGGAATAGTGGGTTAATCATGGGAGGAAGTCCACAGCAACTCCGCTTAAAACTATTCGAAGAATTTTGAGGGCCTATAATTCAAACCCACTTTTCTAAATTTTAGTAGTTTCCTAAGGGAGAAGCCACAGCTCCATTTACCCTGGTTCTAGAACTAGGGCCTGTCACCTGAGCCTCCTGGCAGAGCACCCGCCCACTCCTCCTCTGGCCATTACAAAGTGCAATTGTTCTCAGAGTCTGCTACAGCCAAGGGCTGCAAATAAATAACAATTGTTTCTTTGACCAAATATTGTATCCAACAGTCTCTGCATCTCTCTGCAGAGTCAATCCTATCAAACTTTGAAAGATCTCCCAAGAAGTTATCATGTGTCAAGTTAAAGGGCAGAAAGAAAGAAAAGAAAGAGGTGAGCAGAAAATTCATCATCTCCAGCTGTTTCTCTCTTAGAATATGCCACACCCACACTTCATCTTGTCTTTCCATCTCACCGAGCTACAAAACCAGATTATGATAACTCATGTTCCATGAAAGTGCCCAAGTACCGGGATCATAAATCAGTACTTCCACACGGCTTCATAAATTCATTCTCAAAGATGATTTATGAATTTCTCTCCTTTTCCCCCAATGGCATCTGATTCGCGGATAACCTTAAACTAATCAAGATCATAACATGACCAGCTTTTGTGCCTTGTCTTTGAGCAGCTGGGGGCTATTTCCATCCATTCTTCTGGCATTCTGTAGACACTACCCATCCCTGAGCCCCTCGGTGTCAAGAAACTCTAGCCCATTTTTACTCTCAGCCTCTGAAAATAGAACCCTAAGGGAAAATCTTTTGGGTGAAAAAGCTCAGCGCTGTCGACCCCTCCAGGATAGGCCAAGTAGGGACTATGAACTACGGCACCGAGGATCTTCCCCTTGGCCCGCCCTGCACCCCAATCTGCATTTCCCAGGGGTACCTAGAAGCCGGATGACGTTCGGGTGGTTGAAGTCCTTCATGCAGGCTGCCTCGCTGAGAAACTCCTCGATCTCCCGCTGAGAAAAGTTGTCCACTGCAGAAATAAAGGGAAACTGAGGCATGACGCGTTGACTCGGGAGGGAAAAGGGTGGGTGGTTGCAATTCTGTTCTGAGTCTGGAGAAGACTGAACTATGGAATCAGTGAACATGTGAATGGTTGTCAGGGGCTGGGGGCATTGAGGGGAGAGAAGAGAGGCACCCAGAGGAGGAGCACAGGTGGTGAGGGAGGGGGTTGAGAGCCATGAAACTCTCCTGTGACACTCTCATGGTGGCTGCACATTCTTCATACTGATGTCAAAATCCACAGCACTGCACATCACCAAGAGCAGGAAACTAAGGACATCAGCTAACAATGTGTCGCTCTGGGCTCTTAGCTGTGAGACACACACCACACCACTGAAAGATGCTGGTCACAGGGGAGACTATGTGTGGAGGGGAGAGGAATGCATGGAAACTTCTGGACTTTCTGCCAATTTTTCTGTCAATTTGGAACTTCTCTAAAAAAGGAAAGTCCATTAGTAAAGAAAAAAGAAATAAAAAGCACCCCCCCCAAAAAAAAACTAAAGTTTCTTCCAACTAATCTGTTGCAATTATCTTTATCATAAATAAGGAAAGAATACCTTACGTCTCTATTTCTGTCCCCATGTGTCACCCAGACTCATTGCTCAATCAGGCCTGTGAGACGGGTGCACTTTCATACCGAGTTCTTGGAATGAAACCAATTTAAGAGAACTGCTTGGAATCCAGCTTTATGCAACTGAAATAAGCCAGTCAAGAGGATCTTTACGGTGCGATTCCACCGACAGGAAGTGCTTGGAGTAATGAAATCAGAGTAGAGCAGTGATAGCCGGGGGAGGGGGCGGGAGTTAGTGCTCGACGGGTACAGAGTTTTGGTTTCATAAAAGGAAAAGGATTGGGGACGATGGTGGCGATACTTGTACAACAATGTGAATGCGCTTACGTCGCTGACCCACACACCTGAAAATTGCTGGGATGGTGGGTTTTATGTGTATTTGACTACAATTCGGCACAACAGACACGTCACAAAGTCAGGCTTGTTCAACAGGAGAGAACAAATGACCGTCAGCCCACCCGAGGCCATCCAGCAGCGTCTGTACCACGTGACTTCTTGATTATTATGTGTTATTTTTAACAATTTTTAAAAAATTAGTTTTAGTTGTAGTTGGACACAATACCTTTATTTTATTTGTTTATATTTTCTTAACGTGGTGCTGAGGATCGAACCCAGGGCCTCGCATGTGCTGGGTGAGCGCTTTACCGCTGAGCCCCAGCCCCAGTCCCTGAATACATTCTTATGATCTAATTTATGCTTTCATGTCTAGTAAAGAGTGGATTTAACTTTTAGGAAGGCTGGGTGCGGTAGCCCACACCTGTAATCCTAGACGCTCAGGAGGCTGAGGCAGGAGGATGGCAAGTTCAAGGCCAGCTTCTGCAACTTAGTGAGACCCTGTCTCAAAAATAAAATAATAAGTAAATAAAAAATAAAAATAAAAGGGCTGAGGCTTTGACTCAGTGGTTAAGTGTCCTCTGGGTTCAATCATTGGTTCCAAATTGTTAATTGCTTACCCAAAATAATATAGAACAGGTACAGGTGGTTAATAAGGAGGCAAAATCAAGATGAACAAAATGAGCACCAGGCTGTGTCCACCCACAAGAATCACAATGAAGACTAAACCACAGGATCACGGTCTCTTTCCTGGGGACCCATGTGAGGGGCCATGGCTGGATGGACTCCTGAACAATCTAGCTCAGCTGTGGGTCCCCAGGACTGCACATCCTGAGAACAGGACGTGGGACATGTGCTACCTTGCCACTACAGTGTGGTTATCTTATGGTCACAGAAACAGTCTGGCACAGCTTGTCCCCTTTCCGGCTCTTTGACTTAGATAAGTCAGCAAGTCACAATAGTTGCCTTATGTGCATAAATATTTGCACAGACTCTAGAATTGTAACTGACACCTGCCGTGATTTTTGTGAAGTGCATTCTCCTCCACTCTGCCACCCAGGGAACTCTCTAGAATGCAACCTGCTCTGTCCCTCTCTTGCTCTACTCCTTGCAGGGTAAATGCAGATTCTGTGCTGACCAACGAGGCCCTCCTTGCCCCTGAGGCTTCTTCTCTGCTGGCTTAGAGGGTCTACCTTGTGTCAGCACCTCTTCATGTTTTTTTTTTTTTTACACCAGGGATTGAACTCAGGGCACTCAACCACTGAGCCACATCCCCAGCCCTATTTTGTATTTTATTTAGAGACAGGGTCTCACCGAGTTGCTCAAAGCCTCGATAAGTTGCTGAGGCTGGTTTTGAACTAGCGATCCTCCTGTGTCAGCCTCCCGAGCTGCCAGGATTATAGGCGTGCACCACCATTCCTGGCTCTTCAAGTCTTTGATCAAGGAATTATTTCTCTACTCTCTGGGAAACTTCCTTCCCAAGCAGCCCACAGCTTCTTGGGACCCATGCAGCCACCTTTGAATGTGGAAGTGACCCAGCATCCTGGAGAGACAAGCCTCAGTGAGCCCTGGGGTGGGATGCTGCCACCAGGTCACCACTGCCTCAGAAATTGACACCTGAGCTTGCCTGGATGAAGCAGCGGGGGCGGGAGGATTCCAGAGATGGCAAAGGTACCACAAGCTGTTGCTTTGGGGGTGAAAAAACATAATGCATGCATGCACGAGGAGCTCACTCCCCGTTAGTACCAGTGGCCCACGCTGCCCTCTGGCCCACTGGCCACGGAGAGCTGAACACCGTCACTGGTCCTAGGAGCACCCCAGGTTAAAGCGCCTGCCTGCTCCAGAGGAGGGGTCTATCCATTGAAAACTCACACTTCATGGTCTTCACCGCCACCTTCTGAGAGGTCCCGTCTGGCTGCTTCAGACTGCCTTCCATCACAGACCCAAACTCTCCTGCAAAGCGAAACAAAGTCTACGTGGATACTGTGCAGATTCTATCCCCATCATAGAAACCCCATAGTGCTGACCTGCCACTTTCATGTGGTGTGAACGTGACTCATCCTCAGGCAGTGGGCACAGCTGGGCACAGGCGACCAGGGGCAGATGCCTATACTGGTCTCCCTCCTGCCCTGGGCTTGGGAGGCTCGGACTTTGCTTAGCTCTTCCCTTGGTTGGGCATGACAACTGACCCAAGGCACTCATGGGAGAACGTGGCACATGTTACTGAAGCTCACACAGCACAGACTTTCCTATCTGGTGCCAGGGATGGAAGCCAGGGCCTCCCACACGCCAGGCAAGTGCTCGACCACGGAGCGGCACCTCCAGCCCAAAGCACAGACTCTTGGCATCATTAGCAATCATCCTAAGGACAACTTGGCACATGGAATACCTGTTTCCAATCATGTTCCTGTTAAACTAGTTAGGAAGGTGCCAAGAGACTCCCTTAAGTCAGAGGAATAAACCTGAAACACGTGGGACAGTGACCAAGGAACTGCATGATTTCCAATAAAAGAAGGAAATTCATACTTTTCAAGCTTCTTGTGAGATCTAGGGACTGTGGAAGCCTTTTCATATGATGAAAAAATCACTATTTCCATTTTAAATTACAAAGTAGATCTGTTTGTATTACAACTCAAAGTTACACAATATTTTGTTATTTTGCAGTGCTCGGAGTTGAACCCAGGGCCCCACACATGGCAGGCAGGTGGTCTACTACTGAACTATGTGCCCATGCCTAAGAATGTCAATCTATTTAATAAATACATATTAAATAAATTTCCCCCCAACTACTTACCTTCTTACCGCATGTTTTAAGAGAACTTAAATTGCTCACCTTCGCCCAGAATTTTCCCAAGGATCAGGAGATTCCTGTCAATCACAACATCCTCTAGTTTATTCTGCAGCTCCTCGCTGACTCCCAAGCTGTGTACTGCAGAAGGAGGAACAGAGATGAGGGACAGTCTGTGCTTTCTTTCATTTAAGAATGATTAGCATTCTACTTTAAGTTCTGTACAGCATTTCCGCAGTTGTCATTTGGTACTCATTATTTCTTTTCCAAAAATTCCACTAATAAAACATCACACCTGATGGTGATTACAGGGTGTTTGAATCCTTCAGGGTGGGGTTAATTCTGAACAACTGTAAACATTGGAGCCTCATTTTGTGGGGCAGGTGGCGCAAGCCTATAATTCCAGCGGCTCGGGAGGCTGAGGCAGGAAGATTGTGAGTTCAAACCAGCTTCAGCAACTTCAAGAGGCCCTAAGCAACTTAACAAAAAAAAAAAAAAAAAAAAAGAAGGGCTAGGGGTGTAGCTCAGTGGTTAAGCCTCTGGGTTCAATGCCTAGTACAAAAACAAACAAACAAACAAAAATAACAAAAAGCCCCTATTCTCTTCCCTTAATGCAGTAGTAGCAGCAATCAGGAATCAGATTGGTAGAGGAGAGGTTTGCTTTTGATTTAAAAGAGTAAGGAAAATGAGTCAACAGGCACTTGCTAGAAAATCATTTACTATTATATCCCTAACTAGGTGTACGAAAGAGCCATAAGGACATCCCACCACCCTCACATTCCAGGGAAGCAGGCACACAAATCACAGGGGACATCCTGTGATGTCTCTGCACCTCACGATGGGACCTCGGAAGTGCTGAACGGAGTACTTTGGGGAAGGAGAGGGAGAGGTCACCTAGAGTCAGGTGTGCAATATAAAGAGGTCTATCCATCGTGGGCTTGTGGCACTAAGTGTTAGGCATGAGAGGGATTAACCAGAAAAGGAAGAATTCAATCATCATTGGGCAAATGATCCAGTCCGAGCTGCTAAGGCATAAGCCAGACTTGGAATTTTAAAAAAGTAGATTCTGAATAATTAGAACACATGAGCTCTTAGGAAAAAAGTTTACCCAAAGGGCCTCTCCAAGGAAGGAAGAGATTGTGTACAGGAAGCTTTTTTAAAAATGCCAGGATAGATACATGTAAAACACAAGGTACACAGATTAGAAGAGTGAAGGCATCACACTAACGTCCCTCATCAAGCAAGCTTTCACTTCAGAGGAGCACAGCAGGCTCCATCTTCCTTGTGTCCTTCTGATTTTGTCTTGTTTGGGCAAATATCCAGAAGAAGGAATTTGATAATATTTGCACACACTTTCTACACTGTTTCTGAAATTATTCAAGAACACAGTTATCTGTTTGTCTCTACTTTTCAAACCACAAGGCCCCACGCTGATTTCAGCAAAATACAAACCAGAGTTGCTACTGGCATGTTGGCAAACCAGCCCGAGCCGCTTGCCAGGAAAACAGGAAATGAGGCTCAAGATTAAGTCCATTGCTCTGCTGTTCCCTTTAAACCCCTGGCCTGTACCCCCATCTCTAGACCCAGAACGTTCCTCTTTCTGCGTCTCGTGGCGTTATGAAAACCCTTAGCCCTGGTTTGTTTGTTTCTTTCTTTCTTTCTTTCTTTTTTTCTTTCTCTCTCTCTCTCTCTTTCTTTCTTTCTTTTTCTTTTTTTGTCCTAGGGATTAAATCCAGAGGTGCTTAACCACTGAACCACATCCTTGGCACTTTTTATTTAGAGACAGGGTCTTGCTAAGTTGCTGAGGCTGGCTTTGAACTCACAATCCTCCTGCCTCAGCCTCCCGAGCTGCTGGGATTAAAGGCGTGCACCACTGTGCCCAGCACCCCTGGTTTCTTAACTCCAATTTCACTACAGATTTCCAGTAACTGGGCCGGCAGGATGCGCGTGACAATGTCTGACTACATTTCATACATTAGCATTCCCCGTTCTTCACCTTTTTTGGCTTTGGTTAGGATATGTCTGGGGGTCATTCTCTCTTGCCTCTCCACTGTTTTACCTTTTGCCAAAAAGGAAAAGTCAACTTACAGGTGAGTTCGATGGCTCGCCGGCAGAAGGACTTCTTTGCTATATAATTTACAACTAATTCAGCATCCTCCTCCGTGAACGCGCTCCTGGAGGATGAAAACAAGCACATTCCACCTTAAAAACAGGGATGCAGAGGCACCTGCTGATTCCACAGGCACCTGTCAGCAACAAAAACATTTCCCACAAGGAGAAATAGGTTTCTCTCCTTAGATCTATTTTAGGTTTACTTGGCAATATCAAAATGGCTGTGTCCAGGCACCACCAAGTGCAGAGAATAACCAGAAAATTCCCAGTGGATAAACAATCCGAGCAACTAAATAAAGCAGCACAGGATGACCAGTATAAAGTGAATACGGACAAGTCCATGCTGATGTCAACCTGGCTGACCCAGGGGGAAGAGATGAATCTCCTGGAAAGAATTCCAAGTGGTTTTTGTGGCTCCTACACCCTTCAGGGGTGAGGGAAGCTCATTCCTCACCTGACCAGGTTCCCGAAAGCTGTCAAGATCGTCAAAGACAAGGACAGGGAGAAACTGCCCCAGCCCGGGGAGCCTAGGGAGACCCAACAACTAAACGTTGGGAGGTGGGAGCCGCAGTGGGATCCCAGGAAAGAAGAGGGACGATAGGTGAAAACTGAGGAAATCTGAATACAGTGTAGATTTTAGCTAATGATAATGCAACAATATTGGTTTATTAATTATGACGAATGCACTATGCTAAACTAAGCTGTTAATAACAGGGGAAATTAGGTATGGGGCACATGAAGGTCTTTGTACTATCTTCTTAATTTTTCTATAAATTTAAAACTATTCTAAAAAGTAAAGTCTATAGGCTGGGAGGTAGCTCAGTGGTAGACTGCTCTGCCTGAATAGTGTGAGGTCCTAGGTTTCATTCCCAGCACTGGGGGGGAAAAGTCCATATAAAAAATTCCTTTAGGGCCTGGGGTTGTGACTCAGCGGTAGAGCACTCGCCTGGCATGTGCAAGACCCTGGGTTCGATCCTCAGCACCACATAAAAATAAAGGTATTGTGTCCAACTACAACTTAAAAAAATTCATTTAGTCCATTTAAAATTAATCAGTAGGAAAGTAGTATAAATTCATTAGCTTAAATTATAGAATTGCTGGGCTCAGTGGTACACATCTGTAATCTCAGCAACTTGGGAGTCTGAAGCAGGAGGATCACAAGTTTGAGGCCAGACTGAGCAACTAAGGAGATCCTGTCTTAAAATAAAAAATAAAAAAGGCTGGGGATGGAGCTAGTGATAGAACACCCTGGGTTCAATCCACAGTGTCAATCAATAGGCTTCCTTTCATTTTACCCCGGGCATATAAATTATTTTTAAAGAGATAAAACAGTTTCAAAAATAATAAATGTTAATATTAGCATATAAATAATTTATAATATATATGTAGGCAAAGCAAGGCAGCTTGAAGGAAATATGCCAAAATAGCACTATAACCATGTATGAGCCCAGGTTACAAATGGGTTTCACTTTCTACTTCTGATTATTCTACATAGTCTGATTTTTTAAAACTATAAGAATGTTAATTTTATAACTAGAAAATAAAAATGTTTTCATTAAAACAGGTGCAAAAAGGTGTCTATACAAAATGAACAAATGAATAGGTCTCATTGGGAGGACCCAAGGGAACTGGCTCTAGTAAACATAAAAATAACCTGTTATTAGTTTTTGCTGAGCTTAATGGTTCTTGGAAATAGTTGTATTCCTAAATGGTAGAATAGTTTTGTAACCTTGTTAATGTATTTGCTGAATTTAGCAGCCCCGCTTTTTGGTAAATTCTGTAGCTTTCAACCCTAACCTTTCCTAGGTTACTGCAACCAAAGTTCAATCAGCTAATATCCAACATCCATTTTAGTGCTAGATTTATAAGTCAGTGGAGGCGTAGCTAATAGAAGCACTTCCAAATGAAGCCCTTCTTCTGCATTTCTCAGTTGTAGGACTATAAGCCACATGTGGGCAGCCTCCATGCCAGTATCATGCGTCTCTCTCTATTCAGTGCCTACCACAGGGTCAATTTTTTGAACATTCCTTCCTTTCTCCAGATATGAAATGTAATCTTCAACATACCTTCAATTCCTACCTATAAATGGACACCTTGTGTTGTCCATGGACTGAGTTCTTTCAACTTGCACCAATACCTAGCTGTTCACTAGGCATATTTTTATGTTAATGAGGACCAGCACCCTCCATCAAAATTCTGTGTTTTTCAAAATTGCAGATTTACTTTTCCAGAGGAATTTTCAAATCAGCTTGTCAATTTTATCAACAACCCAGCACCAATTTTGATGGTGTTTATATTAAATTTATGGTTACTTTGGGGAGAACCAAGCTCTTGACAATATTCTTTCTTTCTTTCTTTCTTTCTTTCTTTCTTTCTCTCTCTCTCTCTCTTTCTTTCTCTCTCTCTCTCTCTTTCTTTCTTTCTTTTACTGGGGACTGAACTCAGGGGTGCTTAACCACTGAGCCACATCCCCAGCCCTATTTTGTATTTTATTTAGAGACAGGGTCTTGCTGAGTTGCTTAGTGCCTTGCTTTTGCTGAGGCTGGCTTTGAACTCACAATCCTGCCTCAGCCTCTCAAGCCTCTGGGATTACAGGTGTGCACCACCAGGCCTGGCTTCTTGACTATATGGAGTCTTTCTATCCATGAACATGGTACATTTCTCTCCACGTATTCAAGTCTTGTCTACTTGAAAAACAACTAATTGCTACAGAAAATGAACAAAATACATTAAAAGAAGGGGAAAAAGAAAGAAGGAAAAGAGAAAAGAAAGGAAGGAAGAAAGGAAGGAAGGAAGGAAGAAAGGAAGGAAGGAACGGAGGGAGGGAGGGAGGAAAGGATGGAGGAAGGGAGGGACCCAGCAACCCACAATGATACCAGCTGGAACTTCCAAGCTTTGGTGAATTTCCCCGCCCCCCTATATTTTTATCTACTTATACAAGTTGAGTATCCCTTATCTGAAATGACCAACTGGGACCAGAAGTATTACAAATTTCAGTTTTTTCTTTTTCAAACTCTGGAGTATTTACTTATACATAATGAGATATCATGGGAATGGGACACACGTTCAACAGGAAATTAATTTATATTTCATACATGCCTTATACACACAGCCTGAAAATAATTTTATATATCTGTGATAATTTTGTATATGAAATGAAGCTTCACGGAGCCGCATCATTTGGTTGCTTAGAAAATTTTAGACTTTGGAGCATGTCAGATTTTGGATGTGCAGAGCAGGGATGCTCATTTAAAAAAAAAAAAAAAAAAAACCAGGGTCACTTTTAAGCCACTGATACAGGTCCTCATGTAACAGCTACCCAGTTTAAGTGGTGAAGGCTTTTGGAGGGTTCCTCTGTACAGCCCTTCACCAGGCTGGCTCTGCTGTTGGCTGCCATGGTAGGTAGGAACTGGCCTGGGTAAAGAAGCTGTCTGCTCCAAGCTGCATAAGACAGGGCACCCATCCTGGGCAGCCTGAGGAGCAGGGCCAGCAGGACCAGCACCATGGCCTGCCCAACAACCTCATCAATATCACTGGGCCACAAATTTTCACTGGGAAACTTACCCAAACCTTGTCTCCTGGAGTCTTTTTCTGATGGCCATAGAAATATATAAAACCAGCCCAATCAACATAAATCCACAGAAGCAGCCAAGAATGACCAGCAGGGGCTCTGTGTTGCCAGGCGCCGGAGTTGACGAGGGGGCATAATCCACTTCACCTGGTAAAACACCAGAAAGGTCAAGGCAAAGCGATTCTCTGGGATCCTAAATACCTAAGAAGTATGGCCTGTAATAGGGAAGGACCAACAGTCAACAGCGTTCAAAACTGGGCTCACCTTCAGTCTTCTACAGATGCAGGCAGCCCCCGCTGGTATAATCTGAGACCATTTGGGGTGTTTTGTTTTGGGTAATGGGGATTGAATCCAGGGGTGCTCAGCCACATCCCTGGCTTTTCCTGGTTTTTTTTTTTTTTTTTTTTTGAGACAGGGTCCTGCTAAGTTGCTTAGGGCCTTCCTAGGTTGCTGAGGCTGTAATACTAGCTACTCAGGAAGCGAAGGCAGAAGAAGCACAAGTTCAAGGCCAGCCTTGACAGCTTAGAAAGTCCCTGTCTTAAAATAAAAAGGGCTGCGGTTGTAGCTCAGAGGTAGTGGTCCAATTGATTCAATCCCGGTACCACAACAAAACAAAGCAAAAGTTCTTACCACTGAGTAGTTTGAACAGGGTTAATCTGCTCTAGTGATGTAACTTACCACACAGAGAAAACACATTTTGCATCTTTGGGAGAATTGTCATATGCCTTTCCAAGTTTGGATCAACTTCCAATGTTCTATTTTTTGTGATTTCAGTTTTGCAAAGTCACTTTGAGAAGTATTTTAATATGAAGATTTCTTTTCTTCACACCCCCTGAGCCCCCCACTCCAGTGGCACTACCCAGGCCATGTGCTAGGCAAGCGCTCTGCCATTGATCGACATCCCAGTCCAGAATGTGCAGGGGTTTTTGTTTGTCTCTTTTTTTGCTGGTGTCCCTTTCTTTGGAACATTTCAGCTTTTTCCTCACAACCCCTGCATTTATGTTAATCAGCTGACCTCGTTAAATTCCTCAGGCTGCACAGTGAGCCTCCAAACAACGGCAGAGTCAGTGTCGAGACTGCTGCTCTGCTGACCCTCAACGCTCACTTCACTCCCAACGTTATCGCTTCTCTTTCTTTGTGTACTTTGATCCTTGAATCCTCTAGTTTTGCAGAATCAGGTGTGCCTGTCACTGGGAGGCTTGAGGCAATCCAGTCACTGCCTTCCCTTTGCAGAAAGCGCGCCCTCTAAGGACACCAGGGAACCAAACAATGGTTGCGCAGTGGCCAATCAGCGACTGAGTTTGAAAGGAGCCATCTGATTGGTCGCAAGCATCTGCACGGCTGTTATTGATAAGGAGACTTGAGGACTGCACAGCCAGCGGCTGAGTTCATGCTTGATGCAATTACAGTCCATATACGAGGGCAGCTAAAACTTGGCCGCTGTTGGGCAAATGGTATAATTTAAGCTGCGATAACTGACATTTATGTATGCCGGAACTGTGCAGAGCAAGCAAAATTTTTAAATGGATCATAGTTTATTATGTATGAGACGAAAGTTCTGCAGTCTTAAATAAGCTGTTATAAGCTGTGCCTTTAGCGTGAGGATCTCTCATTGTCTTTGAATCTGTAGGAGTAGGTACACCTTTGTTTTCCCATCACTAGTAACTGATGTTCCCAGGTATTGAGGCCTCCGGCTGCAGGAATGTAATATGGTTCAATTCACCACTCAAAGGGGGAGCGTGTTTGAAGGTCACTGGGAACAGACAGGAGCTCAATTATCTGCTCTCAAGTCCTACTACTGGATACAAGGCCAGGCTTGGCAAGAGCTTGTAAATCTGTAACTCACTGGGATACAGATGCCTGCGCATGGATTTTATGACCGTGGTTTACCATCAGACAGCCCAGAGCCGGTCAGAGTTAGGACAAAGGTGCCTCCACTGGTCTGTGGAAGCCAGTCCAGCACTTTGGCTGCTTGGGGCACCATGGTGGCACCTTGCCAAGGAACATTCCAGCAACCCACAAAAGCCAGCACGCCTGGTTGGGCATTTAGCTCAGTCAGCCCAGGGCAGTCTGAAGACGGCTTCTGTAGGAAAGAGGAGGTGTTCTGTGCAGAGCAGATCCCAAAGCACACTACCCACTAGGTGGAGAACGCTGCTTAGAACAGCAAAGCCAACGACCGCAAATGCACATAATAGAAGGCTCAGCCACATGGCCTGTCCAGCTCAAGCACATGTGCCTCTTCTAACCACCTTCAACAAGTAAGTCAAGTCATATTTGGTATTCAGAAAGGATGAACCTTCCTAGTAAGTTATTATCGTTGGTAGAAATGGCAGGAGGACCTGGTGGTGTGGGGATTCTGTGAAGAGTGTCACCATACTGAGGACCCTGATCCTTGTACTACTATTACTACTACTACTACTACTACTACTACTACTACTACTACTACTACTATTACTTCTTCTTCTTATTATTATTATTATTATTATTGTTATTATTATTATTATTATTTTGGTACCAGGGATTGACCCCAGGGCACTTAACCACTGAGCTATATCCCCAGCCCTTTTTATTTTTTATTTTGAGACAGGGTTTCACTGAGTTGCTGAGACTGGCTTTGAACTTGGGATCCTCCTGCCTCAGCCTCCTGATCTTCTGGGATTACAGGCGTGCGCCACTGCACCCGGTGTGAACATGCTTTTTGGTTCTCATCTTGGGTTTTTAACCAGGTGCCATCCCATAGGTCAGTATAGCAGTATGTGCACCACCAGGACCACTACATCCCATTAGGCAAGACGGGGCCCTGCTCTCACCGTACGCAGGGACAGATATTTCCACTGGGTCGCTGAAAGGCCCGACGCCCCCTTTAGTGATGGCTGCGATCCTCACGGTGCAGGTGGCGTTGTGGACTTGAACAGGGATCTGAGCCTGGCTGCCATTCTGGCCGACTTCTTCAGAGAGCTCCTTCTGGGGATAGAGAAAAAAAAAGAAATTGGAGGCACCAGCTGCACGGGGTTCCTTCTGTGGGAGGCCATCCCACCCATGTCCCGGGGACAGTGGCCACATCTCCACTCCACAGTGTTCCTTCCTCACTCAGGCCACAGTGGTGGAGTGAACCCAAACACAGGCAGGGACGTGGGGTGGGGCTGGCAGCAACACCAGGCTTTGCAAACTAGGATCAGGAGGGTGAGGCACTTAAGGTGGTCCTTAAAGAAGTTTCCGGAAAGGACAAAGCATGTAGCACTACCTTTAGAAGGGAAGAGCAAGGTGAAGTCCTTGAGACCCCCCTGCAGGATCCCCCATAGCACAATTCAGAGTCACACCATCCCTTGACACTGCAAACCTGGTAACTGCCCAAGCAGGGTCCAGAGTTTTGAAATTTTAAGAATTTGGACTAAAATCTACGTACAAGAGGATACGATACCAATGCTACTCTTTTTTGCTCTCAGTGTGACAAATACGCAATTTGTTTAATCTTCAAAACCTTGTTTTACGTTTATTTTTTAATATTTATTTATTTTTTTTAGTTTTAGGTGGACACAATATCTTTATTTTACATTTATATGGTGCTGAGGATCAAACCCAGTGCCTCGTGCATGCTAGGTGAGTGCTCCACCACTAAGTCCCAGCCCCTTGTTTTACGTTTATTTATGTTGTTTTTAAAAGTCACTGTTATGTGACCCTGAGCCATTAAAACATGGGGGGGGGGGTGGTGGTGGTGGTGTATGTTTACATGACACTTTCCCCTTTGTTTCCCAACCTCCAAGATCAGGATGTTCACTGATGCAGGAAAACGATTCTGCTGGTGGGGCTGGCTCTTGAATGAAAACTGTAAGGTTGTGAAGGCTGAGAGCAAGCCCTGGAACATGGCTGAAGCTCTGAATTTTGAGAATATTAGTTTGGAGAGGGGAGAGAAATATCAGTCTCATGGGGTACAGGTATCATGCATCATCAATAAACAGCAGAGGCAGGGTTTGGAAGGAACTTTATTCCTGGTCAGTCAGCCTCCTGCCCATCGTTCTAGAGATGGTGTAGGACACAGCCAGCTCAGCCCTTACAGACAGGGTGTGACCAAGCAGCCCCTGGGTTGCTATCAGGGATCATTTCTCAATCTAAACAGGAAGTGACCATCAGGGCTCAGAATGCCCCAGACAGCTAGGCGTGGTTGTACACGCCTGTAATCCCAGAGGTTCAGGAGGCTGAAGCAGGAGGATGGCAAGTTTGAGGTCAACCTCAGCAATTTAGGGAGGCCCTAAGCAATTTAGCAAGACCCTGTCCAAAATAAAAATTAAAGGGCTAGGGCTAGGACTCCATGGCAGAGCGTAAGGCACTGGGTTAAATCCTCAGCACCATATAAAAAATAATAAAATAAATGTATTGTGTCTATCTACAACTAAAAAAAGTTTAAATTTAAATTTTAAAAAAATGCTGAGGATGTAGCGCAAAAGGTAAAGCATCCCTGTGTTAAATCCCCAGTACAAAAAAAAAAAAAAAAAAGAAACAAAGATAAGGGATGAAAGAAGAAAATGTGACCTTCAAAAATGTGGGGTTTTCTACTCTTCTCGACCGGGAACCTGCAAGATTGGCCGTACTTTTTGCTATTGTGGTTAATTAAGTACACAAAGGAACAATTCAATTGGGAGATACATTCTGGCAATATCTTTTTTAGAAATAAAGCAATTTTTTTTATGGCAGACCAGTTTTGATGATGGCTCACTTTGTCATTCTGTTTTAATTTTGGGGTAGAGAAATTCCAGGGTCCACATCCCAGAGCCCTGCCGTGACTCAGGTCTACAATAAAAAATAAATAGCATGTCTACGCCACAGTTTATTGCCTAAGAGCTCCTCAAAGTTCAAGGTGGATAAGGAACCCTGGGCCTGTTTCTGGCTGTGGGTTTTTGGTTTTTTTTTTCCCTATAAAGACTCAAATACAATACATCAACATGAGGAATTCTCTCAAAATAAGAGGAAAAGCACGATGCACATTGGGAAACAATTAAATGCCCAGAAGAACAGAAATCATAACAAAAACCAAATCATCCTTTTGGAAATATTCATAAATATAAATTCACATCCTTTGTGTCTATAAGAGGTTAGTTCTAGATCCCCGATACCCACCCTCCCTGCCCCTGCATAGAGAGTAAATGCATGTAATTCATCCCTACTGGGGTTTTTTTTTTTTTGGGTACCAAGGATTGAACTCAGGGCCACTCAGCCACATTCCCAGCCTTTTTTTTTTTTAAATATTTTATTTTGACACAGGATCTTGCTAAGTTGCTTAGGGCCTTGCTAAGTTGTTGAGGCTGGCTTTGAATTTGCCATCCTCCTGCCTCAGCCTCCCAAACTGCTGCGATTACAGGTGTGCACGACTGTTTTCATGCCAAATATGTAAAGAAAGATACTCCCTAGGTTGGTTCCACAGTCTAGCTATTGTGAATTGTGCTGCTATGATCATTGATGTGGCAGTATCCCTATAGTATGCTCTTTTAAGGTCCTCAGGGAATAGTCCGAGGAGGGCGATAGCTGGGTCAAATGGTGGTTCCATTCCCAGCTTTCCCAGGAATCTCCATACTGCTTTCCATATTGGCTGCACCAATTTGCAGTCCCACCAGCAATGTACAAGTGTACCCTTTCCCCACATCCTCGCCAGCACTTATTGTTGTTTGACTTCCTAATGGCTGCCAATCTTACTGGAGTGAGATGGTATCTTAGGGTGGTTTTGATTTGCATTTCTCTGACTGCTAGAGATGGTGAGCATTTTTTCATGTACTTATTGATTGATTGTATGTCCTCTTCTGAGAAGTGTCTGTTCAGGTCCTTGGCCCATTTGTTGATTGGGTTATTTGTTATCTTATTGTTTAATTTTTTGAGTTCTTTGTATATTCTGGAAATTAGGGCTCTATCTGAAGTGTGAGGAGTAAAGATTTGTTCCCAGGATGTAGGCTCCCTATTTACTTCTCTAGATGCCCTTCAATAGATGAATGGATAAAAAAAAATGTGGCATCTATACACAATGGAGTATTATGCAGCACTAAAAAATGACAAAATCATGGAATTTGCAGGGAAATGGATGGCATTAGAGCAGATTATGCTAAGTGAAGCTAGCCAATCCTTAAAAAACAAATGCCAAATGTCTTCTTTGATTTAAGGAGAGCAACTAAGAAATGAACAGGGGGAAAGAGCATGAGGAAAAGATTAACATTAAACTGAGATGAGTGATGGGAGGGAAAGGGAGAGAGAAGGGAAATTGCATGGAAACGGAAGGAAACCCTCATCGTTATACGAAATCACATATATGAGGTTGTGAGGGGAAAGGGGGGGGAAGGGAGAGAACTGAACAACAACAGATGAGGTAGAGAGGGAAGATGGGAGGGGAGGGGAGGGGGGATAGTAGGGGATAGGAAAGGCAGCAGAATACAACAGTCACTAATATGGCATTATGTAAACATTGTGAATGTGTAACTGATGTGATTCTGCAATTTGTATTTGGGGTAAAAATGGAAGTGCATAACTCACTTGAATCAAATGTATGAAAGATGAAAAAAAGAAAATTAAAAGAAAAAAAGAAAGATACTCCCATATCCATAACCCCAAGGGTTTATTTCCATTCTGATTTTTGAAAGTTGTCCGAGAAACCCATTTCAGATTGGATTATGAAAGAGCCAACATTTCGGTACCATCAGAGTGCGGGCCACATAAAGTAGGGCTGTTTCCCTGGCACAGGTGGTCTGGTGGTGGGGCACGTGCCGTGGGCCAACTGCATATTTCTCATTTAAAGAGCCTCCATTTTTTTTTTTTTTTTTTTTTTTTTTTTAACCAACATAAGGATCATATCCCCAGGCTGTAGAAATCTGAGAGCCTTTTCAGGTACTGGAATTGAATTTAAAATATGACATTGGATTACAATTTCACTTCCATATAAAAGAAGACATAAGGAACTTTGTGGGTCAGGATACTAAGAGTACACCTTTGGCAAGACAATGTCTTTTTTTTCTTGTGGGTGGCATTAAAGTTAGGCAGGGTGACTGCAGTGATTTGTTCACAGTTATCCAAAGGCTTTATTATCCCCAGGCTCTGAGAGAATGCCCTGTGACTCATAACTGGATTTAAGAATATGGCGCATTTTTTAGCCTCAAAAAACAGTAATGCTCAACACAGAAAGAACCATCAGATTCTAAAAGTTGCTGACACACAATGATCACCAAGGTGACTTGTTCAAAAGGGCTGTAAGCAGTCTCTCAGGCACCACCCCCCAACCCCCACATCTTCCTCTCTGAAACGTGTCCTTTATTTTTTTTTTGCAGTACTAGAGATTGAGCCCAGGGTTGCTCTGCCGCTGAGCTATTTCCCCACTCCATTTTTTAATTTTGAGACAGGGTCTTGCTAAATTGCCGAGGCTGGTCTTGAACCTGCCATCCTCCAGCCTCAGCCTCCCAAGCTGCTGGAATTGCAGGCGTGAGCCAACACTGCGCCCAGATTGTATCTGTTCTTACTTCTTCCTGCTGAGGGGCCACACTGTGGAGCCTGAATAAGAGACACTGTGTTGGGAAGAGGGTGGAAGGTCTCTGGCAAAAGCAGTGGGCTCAGGGAAGCTCGGGCTTTGGAGTCAGTCACACCTGGGTTCTACACCAGCTCTGCCCGTGCCAAGCTCTGTGACTCTGGGTGAGTTACTCAATGTCTCTGAGCTTCTGTTTTCTTGGCTGAAAACGGAGAATATCATCTTTCTTGAGTTAAATGAGTTCCTGTAGGTAAACACCCCAGAACCTGGCATGCTGCAAACAATCAATGGTAGTCACTGGTATCCTCGACTGTGGGTAACAAGGTGCTTTTCTTGGGTCTTTCTCGCTGGAAACAGAACGCCCTCTTCCAGGCTGACCCTGGGTATCTTTCAAGTCTTCCTGCAGTGGAGAAAATTACCAAGCTGTCAGTGTCCCAAACCAGGAGGCTGGCTGGACTTGTTTGTGGAGATCACCTCCTGGCAATCTCCTGGCAAAGTGGACCACCCTCGATGAATCCCTGAAGTGGCCTGTCTCATGAGAACCTGGCCCGTGACTCATGCCTTACCGCCAGCTCAAATGCTCTGCCTCCTCTGGCTGGGAGAGGAGACAGGAATGAAGGAGGTGTGGGCAGGCGCCGACACGCAGGTGCCTCTCAGCTGCCCTGGCAGCCACTGCCCGCTCAGGAGGAGGCAGAGTCGAGGAATTGTTTTGTGAAGTGCAGCTTCTCTGGGTCTTTGAGGAAGTCACTTTCAAGGCCATGGCGATTTCTGCTGTAAGGCTTCCTGCTAGGATCTCTGTCCTTTACAAACCAGCATCAGGGTCATAATCCCTACCAATGAGCTCCAGGAAAACCACACATAAGAACATGAGTTCTATGGAACGTGTGGGCAATCCTGGGTCAAAACTGACTTGCTACAGAACATTCAAGGGCCTTGAACTTGCCAATACACACTCTGGTTCTTCAAGGGGGCGGTTACCATGCAATATGTTCTAAACTTATTTGCTGAATGAACTCTCTCTTCGTGGAATGGGAACAGGGATGGGGTGGGGAAAATGAGCCCGCGTCTCATCAGAGGCACATGCACAGAATGTCTCCAGCTGGCTTGGGTGGTGTGTCGAGGTCCACTCCTTGGTTCCACAGTGCCTACAAGGCAAGTTCAAGGCCCTTTAAAGATGAGCAAGGCAGGGCTCTAAGTTAAAAAATAAATAGTGTGTACTTGCTCTTTACCTTTGGACTTTGAGCCCTGTTTTGGGAGGCAAGAGGTATCAAGAAAAATAGAATTTGAAAAGGTAGGAATCAGCCAGGTGCAATGGCACTCGCCTGTAATCCCAGAGGCTTAGGAGGCTGAGGCAGGAGGATTGCAAATTCAAAGCCAGCCTCAGCAACTTAGCAAGACCCTCAGCAACTTAGTGAGACCCTGTCTCAAAATAAAATATAAGAAGGGGCTGGGGATGTGGCTCAGTGGTTAAGTGCCCCTGGGTTCAATTCCTGGTACCAAAAAAAAAAAAAAAAAAAAAGGTAGAATCTTCATTGAGAGTAATAAACATCCATCTAGTGAAGACCAGAGGTTCTTAGTCTGCACACAACACCACAGTTGTGGATGACAAGGGCACAGCCCACCCTCCTCATCAGTGCATAAAGCGAAGCTGTGCCGGAGCATTTCCCTGGAGGTGGAGGCCAGCTCTGGAGGCTGAGTGACGGACACGGGCTCACTGCAAACTTCCCTCTGGACAGGTTTGCCTCCCTGCCCCGGACTTCACGTTCTGCCTCTTGTTGCCCATTGTGCGCCAGAAGCTTATCTGCATCAGGGACTGTTCCCAAAGTAACGTGAGCCACCAACTCTTCTGTTGTCACAAGACCGTCGTGATGCACGGAGTACAGAGTGGGTGCAGGGGCAGATGACCGCCGGGCCGGGATGATCTGGCCTCTGCAGGGAGGTGAGTGACGGGAAGGGTCACAGCCCTCACAGTGGTGGCATCGTTCTCACTGCAGAGGGGATAGGTTTGATGACACACAGCACAGCTGAGTGCTGGTGGCACTTGGCTCATGAGGCCACAGTGACTCCTATAGCTTTCATTGCTGCTGCGCTTCTCATGCCTCAGCTCAAGAGAAGTGGCTTCGTCACGCTGGGAGGAAAGAACAAAGGGAGCCCTGCAGCTCTCCGGACCCGCTGGCTTGGCTTCAGGCCACTCGCGTGTCTGCTGGTGACCCCTACCTTCTGTCAACAGAGGAAGAGGACATTCCTAAGGAACTGAACCACAATTACTGAGCCTTTCGGACAGGCATGTGACTCCCTGAGTGCCAAGGGGGAAATGCAGCTGGTCCGGGGGCAGCTGGCACAGAGGCCTGGGGAAAGGACCCGGAACCGTCCTCTCCTAGGCGCGAGGCCAAGCAGGCTCTCCCCGCTCAGGGACAGTGTTTACGTGAGGCAGAACACGGGCCTGAGCCCTCTTCTTTTTCCTCTACTTCTATCACCTCCTGCTTCCAGAAGATTGCTTCCTGACAGGAGGGGAAAAAGAATAAAAAATAAAAAAAAGGGGAAAAGCAGTTCTGATAAATGATGGAGAGTGTGAGAGAGAAAATAACTGCACACCTTTGTTTCCAGGGCACCCGGAGCAAACCTGCCCCAAAGTTCTGTCTTCTCCTCCGCAGGTTTCCCTGGCCAGAGACGCACTAAGTCGTCCCCAAGTGCAAAGCATCCAGCAAACAATGGCAAGGCAGAATGTGCACCTGACTTCCAAGACAGCCCGGGTTATGCTGCCTTAGCCGGCATAGCCCCTTTCTGTCCTGCCCTGTGGGCATGCACAGCAATGCCAACTGGAGCAGGGCTGGACCCATGCCCCGGTGCAGTCACCCCAAAGGAATGGAGAGACCATAACTGTTCCAGCTGGTCAACTGTGCCATGATGATAAAGTAAAAGCACTGCGTGCCATTAAAATATGGCATATGGAACATTTCATATGTTTTTGAAATCTTAAAAAAAAAAAATGATTGGAATATAATCCCTGCAGCTCAGGAAGCTGAGGCAGGAGGATTGCAAGTTCAAGCAATTTAGTGAGGCAAGATCCTGTCTCAAAATTTAAAAAAAGGGTTGGGGATGTAGCTCAGTGGTTAAGCACCTCTGGATTCAACTCCTAGCACCAAAAACAAAAACAAAAACAAAACACTGGAACAAAGTTCAGACCGTCATCGAGGGTTGTAGCTGTTGGGCCATTCACCCCGCCCCCTCTCCTGCTGAAGAGCTGGACGACTTGTGCAAGGCCCTGTATACATCCTTGAAGATGCTGAGAGGAAGCTGTCCCAGGGTGAGATGGGTCTGGGATGTGACCACACAAAGGAGCCTGCTTTCCCTGGTCTGGTGAAGGAGAGCCAGCCCCATCAGTGAGACCAGCGCTCCTGCCCTTGTGCGTCAGAGTCGGTATCTCCCCAGTTCTTCCCTTCCCCGTGGCAGGGGCCCTGTCTGGAAGTTGCCCACCCAGCCCCGCTCAGCCTCCATCCCCAGCTGCCCCCTCCTTGTCTTGGGCTGAGTTCCTGGGGCAGCAGGGACCTTCAGGAAGGGTGTGGCCGGTGCCAGGGAGGCAGTCCCTATGTCACCCAGGATGCCCTTGGCCTTTGTTTGCTCTTGTGAATGGAATGAGCGCTCACACTGGGGAATCGTTACTAGGTGAAAGGGATCCTTCCCAGCCTTGAGGTAGAAGCAGAAGCCACCTGACCTACCATGCACCTCACCAATGCCTCGCCCAGTACCAAGCACATGCCGGTGGGTATTCAGAATAAACCTTGGTGACACCTGTGGTATACATTCTCTGTGAGCCAGAAAACCTTCCAGGACAGGGGAGCTCCCAAGACAGGAAGGAGCTCCCAAGACAGGAAGGAGCTCCCAAGACAGGAAGGAGCTCCCAAGACAGGAAGCCAATTGCTGAGCTCCCTAGCTACTCTTTTAGACCAGGCAGGTCACCAAGATGCTCTAGTGGAACGAAGGCAAATTTGAAGGCTATTTATATCAATAAACTCAACTTTATTCCATAAGCGAAAACTGACATAATCCTTGTCCATAATCCACAAGCCTCACATCCTACCCCTGGACTCATGCCTCTCACTGGCTCCCTGGCCATCCACTAACTCTCTCTGCCTCGGCCTGACTTCCGCACTGCCCATATTGGGGTCACAGCTCCCCAGTCCAGCTTCACCTCCTACCATGCTGTCACAAAGGACGCATGTTCCGAACCTTCGAGAGAGCCCTCAGTCCCTCAGAGCCACTGCATTGACACCTCCTTCCATGACATCCTTTTCCACCCAAGACTCCTCCATTTTCATCTGTCGAAATCAGGCCAAGCTGGGCTGGACTGTGGCTCAGCAGTAGAGTGCTCACCTTGCATGTGTGGGGCGCTGGGCTCGATCCTCAGCACCACATAAAAATAAAATAAAGGTATGTGTCCAACTACAACTAAAAACAAAATATTTTTTAAAAAGTTATGCCAAGCCGTGGTGGTTCATGTGTCACCTCGACTGGGTTGTGCAGTGCCTGGCTATTTGGCTGGACACCGTTTCTGGGTATGTCTGTGAGGATGTTTCCAGAGGAGATCAACATTAGAATCAGCAGACTGAGGAGAGAGGATGGCTGCCCCAGCATGAGTGGGCATCGTCCAGCCTCCACAGGAAAGGATGAGGAGGCGGATTCTGAGATGTGGTCTTCCGCCTTAGCCAGAGATCTATGCACAGGGTCCCCTGGTTCTCAGCTTCCAGACCCCCATCCCACCCCTGGCTCTCCTGGGGCTCCAGCTTGCAGATAGCAGCTCCAAAGCCTTCTCGGCCTCTGACTGTATGGGCCAACTCTTCATAATGAATCTCTTTCTGACCCCTGACTAACACAGGCCCAGATCAAGTGCCACCTTTGCTGGGAGGAACAGTGTGCCACGGGCCTCCAGCATCTTTGCACAGCCTTGCAGAACACATGCCAATCTGCAAGGCCTCACCTCCCTGACCTTGAGCCATTCCGGGATGGCTCACCTGGCAACAAGGGAAGCCAGTGGCCGTGGCAGGACTCGGAGGCAACTGCACCGGGGAGGGCTTGTTTGCTGGCTGCTACACAAGGCTCTCATCAGCTCTTGGCCCTGGGACCCTCAGCCACATGTCCTACCCCTGGGCCCATCATGTGGCCCTGGGGGTCTCGTTCCCCCTGGTTGGGGCTCCTTTGCTGGCTGTGACATGGGTGGCCATGTGGCTTGGTCTAGTTTGGGCTCCTATGGAGCTGGGCCCTACTGGCCAGCATGCTTGCTTATCCTCTGAGGTTGAGGATCTTCCCTGACAACCTTCCTCAGAGGCTCTGAGCTATCAGACTGCCCAACCCCACTGCGCCCTGACCTCATGCTGCGATTGCCTGGGTCACCCTCTCATCTTCCCATAAGAGCCTAAATCCCGGGGCTGGGGAGATAGCTCACTTGGTAGAGCCTGCTTCGCACGCACAAGGCCCTGGGTTCATCCTCAGCACCACAGGTGGCCACAGAGGATGAGCTCCCGACCCATCGGCTGAACGGAGGCCTGCTCCGTCACCACCGATGCTCACTCAAGTCCCACCAAGAGGTGCCCAGCCTCATGACATCAGGTGCCCGGCCTCATGCCATCAGGCCAGGTCTACTCAGCAAAACCAGAGCTTCTGAAACAGAAATGAATCAGCAGGCCGAAAAGGGACAAAGTAGGGAACTCAGGCTCTGACTTACGAAAGTCCCCGAGCTCTGCCACACATGTGATATCTGGTAGCCCACCAGCTGCCCCGCCTGCCGCGCGATCGGGGGCTTCGTCCACCTGACGTCCAGGTAACCTCCGGACTCGTTCAGGGACACAGTGACGTTTAAAGGTGCCACCGATGGTGCTGCAAAGAAAAGCAGAGGAAGGTAAAGAGCCACAGGGACAAGCGCGGTGGAGCCACTCTCCTGGTTTTCCAGGGCTTGGCCTTCAAGTGTCCCGTGAAAAGCACACACACAAAAAATGGAAACTGAAAACAGATTTCCGTCGTCACTTAAGGTCCATGAAATATGACAGGAGCCCCAACCAGTAGGTGGTGCAGGCTCCTGGAGCCTCAAGATTCACCTCTGAAGCTAAAAGGCCACAAGAACTGAAGTGGGATGACAGAGAAGGGTGGGAAGGAGGCAGGGGATGCTCGTGGGTTCCTGGAGAGACCCCCAGGGTGGCCTTGACACCTGAGGGCTGCACAGTCCCCAGGCCGACTGGGGAGCAGTTCTGTGGTTTCTAAGATGTTGAAGTCAGGGTTGAGGTCAGTCTGAAGCTGCCACCACATGCAGAGGCAGGTTACTGATCTGAATAGAGATAATCAGTCAATGAAAAGTCTTAGGCAGCCCCCAGGGTCTGCAAGCCATCGCCTGGGAACCACCCCAGACAATGACACTCACAGTTGCCCAAGTCCCTCCCACAAAATGCAGGATTTGCACAGAACACCCTCGTCCTGCTCTCAGTCATCTCTAGGTGACTTGTGGTACCTTCAACAGGGTAAATGCTCCATAAATAGCTGTTCTACTTCATTGCTTAGGAAATAATGATACCAAGAAATCTGTATGTGTTCAGCACAGTTGCGATTTTTCTCTCAAGTGTTTTTGATCTTTCGTTAGTTTGATCTGAGGATGCTGAACCCACAGATACGGGAGACCCGCCGAGTGTGTGTTATAAGTGTGTGTGGGTGTAAGGATACAAGTGCATGGGTATATGGGACACAAGTCAAGACCACTACTACACTATTTGGGGAGTGAAGAACTTGACAGTTTCTATTAAAATTGAAAACATGCTCTTTGACCAATGATTTTATTTCCATGAATTCAATCTATAGCTGGAGTTACATTCATTGCAATGTAATGGGAATAAATGCCATCGGTCAGTAATTATAATATAAATTTTGATACATTTCCCAATGGCATACTAACTACCCAGCCACTGAAAAGAATGAGGTATATTATGTGCACTGATATTAATTAAAAAAAAGTACATGTTGGACCATTTTAGAAATAAAAAAAAGTGATTTATATAGAGAAGGAATTAAAAAATTGGAATAATATACACCAAACTGTATATTGCCTATAATTGTACTTAAAGACTCCATATTTCTCATATGTCAGAAAGGAAAACAAAGCAAAATTAAACAAAAAACCACGATAGTCCTCCTCATCCCTACTGACTCTGGGAGCAGAAACCATGAAGGTAAAGCTCAGCTCAGCTTGGGAACCGTCACAGTCACATTGCCAGCGCCGTGCCTATGGGATAAGACACACACCTTGCAGTCTGCTGCAGAATTTATGAGTGAGCATGCTGACTCCACAGGCCTTTGTGTCTGCCTCCTCCTAGAACCCCTCTACAGTGACAAGAAGGAATTTTAAGGGCAAAAAGCAGTCAGTAGGTAGCTGAGTGTAGTGACACACGCCCATAATCCCTGCAACTCTGGAGGCTGAGGCAGGAGGATCTCGAGTTCAAAGCCAACCTCAGCAATTTAGTGAGGCCCTAAGCAACTAAGTGAGATCCGGCTTCAAAATAAAACATTAAAAAGGCTGGGGATGTGACTCAGTGGTTAAGCACCTCTGGGTTCAATCCCTGGTACCAAAAAAAAAAAAAAAAAAAAAAAAGTCAATGGTAGAAGAGAAATTGTGATACATTTGAGAGCTGCAACTCAGCAAGTCTATTCTCCCCAAAGAACATGGGGAAGCTCAGTAGCCGAGGTCATAGGTACTAAAATGGGGACAGGTCTGGGAAGATGTACATCACATTTTCTCTGTTCTTTGTGTATGTGATCAAAATAGACTCTACTGTCATGTATAACTAAAAAGAACAAACAAAAATAAAGTAAAACCTGTTCCTAACAACAACAAAGAACAGAGAAAGAGTTAAGGCCCCAAAATCAACAATGGAGATAAATATTTGACTGACCCAAAAGAAGGAAGAACAGGAGAACAAATTACACAAAGAACAGAGAAAACGTGATGTACCTTGGTCCACCCCACTCAAATGGCAGTGCTACACTTGAATGGAATAAATGCCCCAATTTAGAGGCAGAGACTGTGAAAGGATTAAAATGCAGTTTGGGGGTTGGGGTGGAGCTCGGTGGTAGACCACCTGCTTAGCATGTGTGAGGCCCTGGGTTCAATTCTCTACTCCCCCCTAAAAGCAATGTGTATTCTGTGCTTGTGCACATCTACACAAACATACATGTAAAATATATGTAAAAACAAAGTATATGCCACCTCATGAAACAGGTGTCGATACAACAGGTAGGAAAAAAAAAATCAGCAGGAATACAGGTTGAAAACCACCCTCAGCTAACTGAACCTAGTTGTCATTTATAGGTCACTCCCTGCTGTGAGAGCAACATGGTTACCAAGATGACCAGACGAAGGGTCTCCAAGTTGCTGAGGGCCTTGCTAAACTGCTGAGGCTGGCTTTGAACTTGTGATCCTCCTGCCTCAGCCTCCTGAGCTGCTGGTGTAACAGGTGTGCACCACTGTGCCTGGCTGTGGCACTGATTTCTAATTTAGCTCAATCCCCCGTCCTCAAGCCCTCAAAATTTCAGATCCAGACCCGTCTCTCCATCTGTACTGACTGTGACGCTGACTGTACAGGGAGAGACACAGGGCGGGGAAGAGCCTGTGTAGGTGAAGTGAGGACCCTGAACTGGGGACAACAGAAACTACGTGACCGGAAGGGGACAGAGCTGCCACGGCCATTCCCTTGTTCACAGAAAAGGAAAGAAATCTAAAATCAAAAGCGACACAGAGAAGAGTCTTTAAAGTGTAAGGACGGTACCTAGGTACAGTACCTAGGTAAAGATAATACCTAGGAACAGTACCTAGGTAAAGACGATAATACCTAGGAACAGTACCTAGGTAAAGATAATACCTAGGAACAGTACCTAGGTAAAGATAATACCTAGGAACAGTACCTAGGTAAAGACAGTTCCTAGGAACAGTACCTAGGTAAAGATAATACCTAGGAACAGTACCTAGGTAAAGACAGTTCCTAGGAACAGTACCTAGGTAAAGACAGTTCCTAGGAACAGTACCTAGGTAAAGATAGTGCCTAGTGCCCGCAGCTGGGGGAGGCCCTTACGCAGAACAGCCTGGAAAGCACCTTCGGGTGCTAGGCAAATGTTAGCCAGACCCAGGTCACTGTTTCTTGAGTTTAATGCTATGAATAATAACTTTTGTGTATTATATTTTAATTTAAAATGACACTGGCTTTTAAAAGTGTGCATTATCTTCCCGTATAAAAGAAAACACTACCAGAGGTAGCATGGATGTTTCCCCTAACCCCTTTTAAAGTGAACACTAAAAACCAGGACCCAGGAAAAGGTCTGAGTGTTCACACAGCCCGGGAACATCCACCATGAGTCCCCGGAGTTACCTCCTTCGGTGGTGCTGGCCAGGACCCAAGGGCTCACTGCTGACCAGCCTATCTCGTTCATGCAGGACACGCCGACGCTGTAGTTAGCCAGGGCTTGCAGCTGCTCGATCTGATACAGCTGTGGGGTGGCCGAGGTGTGAAAGGTCATGAGCGAGCCGGTACTCAGCGGGCCGGCTTCCTTGACCTGAGTAAAGTGAAGGACCAGCGTCAGTCAGAGGCTGGGAGGGCCCCACCTGGCACAAACGCCATCCTCTGCACGTGGCCCTTCCTCTGCACCTGGACGGGGACAGGTCTGCTTCCTCTCAGGGCACACACACTTCTCCCACCATCGCTCAAGCTACTGGGGCAGCCATTGGGGATGGTGGGAAATGCCTATCCTAAAGATTCTCACTGTTAACAAAGCAACTAAGTATAATTATCTCATAAGGGTTATAGCCCACATTATACTAGAAAATAAAGTAAGGTAGCCCCTCCTCCCCCAGACCCACTTCTTTTTTTTTTAACATTTATATTTTAGTTGTAGTTGGACACGATCCTTTATTTAATTTATTTATTTTTATGTGGTGCTAAGGATCAAACCCAGGGCCTCACACATGTTAGGCAAGTGCTCTACCACCGAGCCACAACCCCAGCCCATTCCAGACCCACTTCTATTATTATTATCATTATTATTAATTTTTTTTTTTTTTTTGGTACTGGGGATTAAACCCAGGGCTGCTTAACCACTGAGCCACATCCCCAGCCCTTTTTATCTTCCATTTTGAGACAAGGTCTCGCTAAGATGCTTAGGACATTGCTAAGTTGCTGAGGCTGGCTTTGAATCTGTGAGCCTCCTTCCTCAGCCTCCCAGGTTGCTGGGATTACAGGCGTGTCCCTCTGCCCCATGCCTGGCCCCACCCCGATTCCTGATCTCATCTTCCAGATGTTTCACAGACTATGCAACACAGGCAGGACCCTGCATATGACTGGCACAGCCTAAAATATTTACCCTCTGGCCCTTTAAAGACACTGCTTTCCAGATCTTCCTCTGGGTAGATGGATTTGTTGGCTTCACTTTTTAAAATTTATCTTCTTTATATGACGTAGCCTGAGAATCCACACTCTTGCCTTGAAGCTAATTTCAGCAGTGTGCCTTTTCTTCTTTCCCCTCTTCACTCAAATAGAAACTCAACTCCACAAGCACACACAGGCAATGCCAATTTTATGGCATTTTGAGGGGGGAGATACAGCAAAGGATCATTTACATTTCATCCAGAAGTTTTTTCCAAATCTCCTTTAAACATGAATTTCCTCATCCCTTCCCGCACACACTCCACAAGCCTCCCCACACCCCTCTCTAAATGTCTGTGTGCACAGCAAGAGACCCAGAAAAACTCCAGTCCTGGACCAAAGCTACCTCTTTCCCTCAAGCACACCTCCTGTTTGGGGTTGGGGTGATAGGAGATTTCTTTTTCTCCCACTACATGTTTTTTTTTCTACAACATGAATACTTATAAAATCTGAAAAGACAGACAGTACCATGTAAAACTAAGAGCAATTTGGAAAAAAAAAAAAAATCTCCACTCCATAAGATATTGCTTGCCCTTAGTAACAGGCGTGCAATTATGGGATGGGAATGCACGGTGCTGTAATTTCAGGATACGGGTGGCAGTGTAGGGCAGCAGGCCAGAAATAACCATTTTGGAACTCTACATCCCCTGGTGGGTGCCGTGAGGGGGTGGGGGCCGAGCTCCACCTCTGACTCAGATCCTGTGGGGGGACAGGAAGGTACCAGTTGTCCCGAGGAGCCACTGGTGGAGAAACAGGGCCCTGTGCTTATCTTGGGCGGCAGAAGTGACTTTGTTTTCTCGCACTGGAGTACACACTCCTTCCTGTGACCAGCCACGAGGACGAGGCTGGCTCTGTCCCCACCCGGTTTCCAGAGCCACAGGTGGAGCGTTTCCAGGCACCCACACTCCTACAGCGCATCCCTGGAAGAAGCCGAGCTTCTGGAAGGTCCTTCTCATGGGCCCTGGGGAGAGGGCCTGGAGCGGCAAGGAGTAGGTGCCAGAGCTAAAATTAGACATGGAGCCTGTGGCCCAAAAATGGGTGACGGAAGGGCCTAATGTCAGGACCAAAGGAAGCAGAAGGGTGTGTCCCGCTAGTGTGTGGATCTGAATCTCGTCCAGAACATTCATTTGTTACCAAGTCAGAGTTTAAAATTATAGCAAAGCACAGAGCCATACTTGGTGGTTTCAGGAATGGGGATTCACTCTTCATCAGCAAAAGGTACAAGGGTAACTCCTGGGGCCCACCCCACTAACCCAGACCTGCTAAAGGAAAAAAGGACACTCGGTTCAATATGAAGTTCAAATACTTTTTAGTACAGATAAATCATAGAGCACTGGGTCCTGTGTTCCTGTGTGCTAAGTCTAGCAGTCCCAGTGGAGAGGAAAGGAGGACAGGATCCAAGATGGGCAAGAGGGCCTGGCCTCGGGCTGTCCTAGGGTGACATTTCACGGTACAAAAGCCACGGCACAGACAGAGCAGGGGAGGCTTGTCTGTGACCATCTCCCACCTTCAGGGGTTTCCCAAGGTGTGGGGAGGGTCTTCCTCAGAGCCCCCCTCAAGTTATGGCCCTCGGGAGAGAAGGCAACCCCAGTTTAGCGGGGCCCATTTGAAAAGGGCTGGTCCACATGTCAGTGACGTTATAAATGAAAAATGTCGACTTCTAGGGAAACATGCACCGCATGTTCCTAATAATAGAGCCCTAAAACACATGATGAGAAAACTGATAGAACTGAAGGGAGAAATAGACAACTCAAAAATAAAACTTGAGGGGCTGGGGGAGTAGTTCAGCAGCAGAGCACGCATGTGCTCAGCATGCGTGAGGCCCAGGGTTCCATCCCCAGGGCTCCCCCCTTCATAAAATTTGAGACCTCAATCTTCCACTTCCAGTTACAGATAGGCTTACTAGGCAGAAAAGCAACAAGAGAACAGAAGACCAACGAGACCACCAACCAACTAGATCCGCCACGTGTAGAACACTCCACCAACTATAGCCAAATACTCATTCTTCTCAAGTGCCTCTGAAACAGTCTTCTTTACAAATTAAAAACTACTGAAATCATAATACGTATATTCTCCAGACACGATGTTATTCCATTAGATATCAGCAAAGGAAGAAAATGTGAAATTTTTACAACTATGTGAAAATTAAACAACATACTCCTATAACCAAGAGGACTAAGATGAAATTCCAGGGAAAAAGACAAAAACAAAAAACTTGAGATGACTCAAAACACAATAAAAAGTAACTTCATGTGATGCAGTTAATGCAGTGCTGAGAGGGAAATGCATAGCATATACACCTCTACTTAAAAAGAAATCTCCCATCAATTACCTAATGGTCTACCTCAGGAAATTAGAAAATAAAGAGAAAATTAAACTGGAGCAAACAGAAGAAATTGAAGACTAAGGCAAAAAGGAATAGGATGGAGGTCAGAAAAACAATAGAAAAAATTTCAAAGAAACAAAGTTGGTTGTTCAAAAAAGATCAGCAAAACTGGCAAATCTTTAGCTAGACTGATTAAGAAAAATGAGAAAGGGAAGATGCAAATTACTAAAATCAGGAATGAAAGGAAGGACATTACTATGAACCTCAAAAAATTTAAAAGGATTATAATGGCATACTATGAATAATGGTAGACCAACAATTAGAAAACTTAGATGAAATGATTGAATTCCTAGAAACACAGACTATCAAAACTGACTCAAGAAGAAATAGAAATCTGAGTAGACCTACACCAAGTAAAAACACTGAACTAATATTAAAAATCTTCCCAGAAAGAAAACCAGGGACCAGCTGGCCTTTGCTGATGGATTCATGAGAAATTTTTAAAAGATTTAAATATTCAAGAAATTGAAGAATAAGGCATACTTCCCAACTCATTAGCCAGCAAGATGCTAATAACCGGGGCTGGGGATGTGGCTCAGGTGGTGGCGCGCTCACCTGGCATGCGTGCGGCCCGGGTTCGATTCTCAGCACCACGTACAAACAAAGATGTTGTGTCCGCCGATAACTAAAAAATAAATATTAAAAAATTCTCTCTCTCTCTCTCCTCCCTCACTCTCTCTTTAAAAAAAAAAAAAAAAAAAAAAAAAAAAAAAAGATGCTAATAACCAAAATCAAAAAGAGCTATCATAAGAAAGCATAAAAAGCTGAATAAAAAGTTCTTATGACTATAGATGCAATTAGATGGTGGTGTGGTTGGGAATATACTCAAAACCATTGGACTGTATGCTTTAGATGGGTAACTGTTATAGAATATGAAATAAACCTCAAAAAAAAAAAAAGTGTTTAAAGAAAGGTGGCTATTAGCTGGGGATGTATCTCCGTGGAAGAGTGCTTGCATGAGGCCGTGGGTTCAATTCCTTCTGCCACAGAAAAAAAAAAAAAAAGGTTATCCCTGATGATAGGTTGCTGGTACCTGGGAGGTTTACAAAAAAAAAAAAAAAAAAAAGGTGGACAAAAATTAAGCCAGGATAGGTGATAATGTTAAACTCTTGAAAATATTTGTACTTATTTATACTTTTATGTATAAGAGCTTCTCCATGGCCATATCCCTCCTAACATTTGGTATTATCACATAGTCTTTGTCAGTGGAATGGATGTAAATGGTATTTGTGTCATATTAAAATTTTTGCTGATTTCCAATAATTTTATTCTTATGTTTTATTTTTATTCAGTACAAGGCCTCGTCTATATTTGCCACAATTTTTCAGTTGAGTCAATCTTGCATTTCTTACTGGTCCGTCTTTATTTTTTAAATCTTCTGATATTATTACTTTGTAATTGTTGGGAATATCTTCTCCCACTTGTAATCTGTCTTTTTATTATTTTTTTAGATTTCTTTTGTTGAAAAATGTTCTTAAATTCAATATGGGAAATGTATTAATAATTTTGAACAATGCTAATTGAATCTAATTGACACGTTTAAAAAAATGTTGTCTATTCTTCAACAAAGCCAAAATATATGAACCTAAATTTTCTACTGAAATTTTTGAAGTCTTGACAACAAAAATTCTTAATCGATCTAAAAAAAAAAAAATTAAGCCAGGCTTCGAATGGTGGGATAGGGTGAAGGTTATTTTTAGGGATAATGCTTATTTTTATTCTTCAGAGAAAGAACAGCTGTTAGATAGAGTAGGAGGCACTAAGGGCAGAGAAAGTAATTGTTTGCTATCAAAAACATTCTTCAGAAGCCACTTCCCTGACTTGGCAGGCTGGCCTATGTGACGGTGAGACTTTTTAAGTAATAAACAAGGCATTTAGGAGACAGGACCATCCCTGCCCCGTGGGTGACACGCACAGCAGAATGCGCTCTCATGATCAGCAGATGATCCTGATGCTTGGTGACCTGCTCCACACAGATGCTCCCCAGGCTGCGGAGCACAGGGGTCCCAGCTCTGCTCTGGGTGTCACAGCTGCCCGGGATGCCACTCAGTTCTGCTGCGCAGAGGCTGTGCGAGGACTCGGACCCTGAAGCACTCTGTATTTCTAGTCAGGCGTCTGCAAAGTCCCTGGGCCACTGTGGCCACTCGGTAAACAGTAGTGTTAATGCCACTGTTTCCATTTTCGTGAAAGGAATGCCCGGGTGCAGGGCTTACATCAGGAAAAGGTACCATTTTAGGACGGTCAGCCTCTATTTCTAACAGTACTCTTTTTTTCATGCCAGTTCTAAGTAGTGGTTAAAAATGGCTCAAGAGTCACCAAGGCCTGTAATCCCCAGGGTCCCCAGGGAGACACTGCCTAGGTGCTACTTTTCACAGCAACGGGTGACCTGTGTGCTGCTGGCCCGTTGGTCCTTCACAGCACCAGCCCAGGAGGAGTCCCACTGGGGCTTCTCTCATCAGGAATGTGTTTCTGTAATCAAAAATGGATCCTCACTGGGCGAGGTAGCAAAAGCCTGTAATCCCAGAGACTCGGGAGGCTGAGGAAGGAGGATAGCAAGTTCAAGGTCAGCCTCAGTAACTTAGTGAGGCCCTAAGGAACCCATCGATACCCTGTTTCTAAATAAATAAATAAATAAAAAAGGGCTGGAGATGTGGCTCAGTAGTAGTAAAGCATTCTTGGGTTCAATTCCAGACACTAAAAAAAAAAAAAGAATTTTCCCTGGTCTCATGATGTTCTCTCTTGGAAACAAGCCTTCTTCTGGTTGGGTGCTGGGCAGTGAAAGAGAAGGAAGCACATGGTGGACAGAGGGTGGTGGGCACTAGCGGGGGAGTCGAGGCATGTGGAGCCCACTGGGGAAGCTGGCAGAACGGGGCTCAGGAGGCAGGACGGGCAGCGAGCCCTGCAGGGCCCTCTGCGAGGTTTACCTGGATGCTGCAACTGCTGAATGGAGAGTATCCGTCAAAACCTGGGACCCAGGAGATGAGAACGCTGTGAGCCGTGCTCTTGTGGATGCGGACTTCTTTTGGCGGCGAGGGAATTGCTAGGGAAACACAAAGGCACAAGCACAGTCGTGAGCCCTGGAGGCCAAAGCCACTGAACAAATGCACTTCACCACTTTGTGTCTTGCGATCAGCACAAGGACCCCGTTTCCAAGAGGAGCCAGCTGGACTGCAGGGCAGCGTCCTTCCAGCAACGGGAGGGCTCTGCCTGCGCCTGGGAAGTGGGACTCGGCCACTTGGCTGGACACTGGTGCTGTAAACAAGGACGAGAGCCACAGCCCTGCCTTTGTGAAGTGCACAGTCCCGTGGGGAGGCCCACATTGGCACGATGATGGTGGGAAGCACTGTGGGGATAGTCAGAGGCGAAATGATTAGATCGTGAGAGCCGGAACCTAATCAGTGGATTAATCCAGTGACCTGGGTTAATTGGGTGGTAACTGCAGCCGGTAGGGGTGCAGCTGGAGAAGCCAGGTCACATGTCTTTGGGGTTTATATTTTTGTCCCTGGTGAGCAGAGCTCTCTCTCTCCTGGTGGCCGTGACCTGAGCTCTCTGTCCACCACGCCCTTCCACCATGCTGTGCTGTGTCACCTGGGGCCCAGGTTACGAAGTCGGCCGTCTAGGCACTGAGACCTCCAGAACTGAGTCCCCAATAAACTACTCCTCTCCTAAGTCGCGCTTGTCAGGCATTTTGGTCCCAACAACACAAAAGCTGACTGCAACCACCAATGACAAGAGGGCCCTGTCAGTAGACGAGAGGGTGGCACAGGGCTGCGAGTGTGTGTCCATGTGTTTGTGTGGTGTGTGTGTGTTCATGTGTGCCTGTGTGCATGTGTCCATGTGCATATGTGTCCATGTTGTGCGTGTCCATGTGCATGTGTGTCCATGTGCGTGTGTGTGTCCATGTGTGTGTCCGTGTGCATGTGTGTCCGTGTGCATGTGTGTGTGTGTGTGTGTGTGCGCGTGTGCATGTGTGTCACGTGTGCCTGTGTAGGGGATCAGCTTTCCAGTAGGCCAGAGGTGAGAATCAGAGGACAGGGCAACTGCTTCTGCTGGGGGAGGGGTTCGTGCCACAGTGTGCCTGCAGCCACTGGGTCCCCAGTGGGACCGGGAGGGCTATCTCAGTGACAATCCAAGGGGGATTTGAAAGCTTGGGGCATCTCGTCTTTTCACATTGAATTTAATTGTCAGTAAAATTTAATCTAATACAAGATGATGACCAGCATTCTTGTGTGATTACCATAGGCCATTTTGGGTCATTTGATTGTTGCTAAAACCCTATTAGAGAGGTGGCCTTACAGTCCCTTCCTGCAGATGAGGAAGCTGCACAGAGAAGTTAAAACTTGCCAGGTCACAGAGGGGTTATAAGCAATAGAAGGCCCTGAGCTCAGGACTGCACGACCCCAGAGCTTGTGTCCACATAGGCAGACGGGCGGGAGCACCCACAGGCCCAGGAGGCTAGTCCACCACCTACCCAGGCATGGCCTGGGCACTGTGACATGCCTGCTCTACACACAGTCCCTTCTGTGTAAATGGGGACAGGGAATACCTGCTCCGTGAGGCTGGGGTGGGGCAAGACAAGGTCACATGTGTGGCCTGAGCTAGGTGGGGAAGGAAGGAATGACAAGGGACAGCAGGGTGGCCTGGGCCATGTTCAGCAGGGAACCATTAAGATGATCTAGATCTGTCCTGATGGACCTGCCTCTTCTAGATCCAAATCTGACCACATACATTCCAGCAATAACACTTTGCGGGAGGTGCCAGGAATTGAACCCAGGGAGCTTTACCCCAGAAGTATGTCTCTGGCACTTTCTTTATACAGATATACATTTTTGAGGCAGGATCTTACTAAGTTGCTGAGGCTGGCCTTGAACCTGCAATCCTCCTGCCTCAGCTTCCAGAGAGCTAGCATTATGGGGAAACATCACTGTGCCCGGGCTTCATAGCAAGAACAATTTAGAAGAAGGGGATCTTGGTTGCTCTGACATAAATTTTAAAATAAATGAAAGCCCAAAACACAAGTTTGGGAAACAAGATTCTTTACAAATTTACACCCACTCACAGATTTCTGAAATTCCCAACATATCTTTTGGAACTGTCATAATGGGACTTGTAAAAAAGGAAGGAAGTTAAACCCTTCCTCCAGGGATCACTTTGAGTTTGCTCACTTTTAAAAAAGTTCCAGTGAACTTTTAGAAACCGCCCTTTCAAAGCCGGGTGCGTTGGCACACACCTGTAATCCCAGCTGCTTGGGAGGCTGAGACAGGAGGATTGTGAGTTCAAAGCCAGCCTCAGCAAAAGAGAGGTGCTAAGCAACTCAGTGAGACCCTGTCTCTAACTAAAATACAAAATAGGGCTGGGGACGTGGCTCAGTGGTCGAGTGTCCCTGAGTTCAATCCCTGGTTCCAAAAACAAAACAAATAAACAACAACAACAACAAATAACATGGCACTTTCACAGCCTTTGTCTGGACAGACGACCTGCTGAAACTAAAATCAGCAAAAGAGAAGAAGAGTTTCTTTTGTAGTTTTGCACCCCTCTCCTGTGTGCCAACCTCGACCAGCACCAGCTCAAATAAGCTGCTTCTTTCCTGCATTGTTTCCCCAAGGATAAGATGAAAGAAACACGGTCCCAATATTACCTCTCCAGTGTATGCGATGTATCCAAATTATATAATATATGTATATGTAATATGCAACATATGATGCATTTATGTAATTTATGGTTATTTATTAATAGTATTAGTAATATAACTAGTAATAGATATGTATTAATTTTATATTAAAATTAATAACATGATTAATCATAAGTTACGTTATTCCATATATTATATGAATATACGTTATTTATTATATAAATTATAATATATTTTATGCATATGATTTATAATATATTATGCATATGATATATGATATAACATTATTATAATATGTGTTATAATATATATCTAAATTAAGATCAGATGGCAAAACACGGGGTGTGCTTGGATTCTAAGAGTAAGGAAGAAGAGGGGAGAAGAGACAGGGTGGCTTTAGGGTGACCGTTCCTTTCAGTTTCGGTTCCAACACCTCTGGTTACCACACCCTTGGGTTCCAGAGGAGGGAGGCCACGTGGAGGGTTGGAAGGTCTCCCCAGCCTGCTTCTGGCACTGTCATTCCCAGTGCAGGACACTCAGCCCCACTGAAATCCAAGCTCTCAGGAAGCAGGGAGAGGAGGCGTAGGAGTAGGAGCCGGGTCCCCGCAGAAGACAGACTGTGACCTGCTCTCTCCTCCTGGCTCCTCCCTCTAAGTCAGCAGCTGGGGACACTTGTGTCAGGCACCAGTGGCCCAGGAAGGACAAAGTCTACTCCCTGGACTGACCCCTCAAGCAATCCCTCCTCCAGGGCTCTTCAAAGTTGCTGGGAGAAGCTCTGGGTGGAGGTGGAGGTAGGAGCTACTATGCTCAGAGGTGACTATGTCAGAGCTGCTGTGTTTACCAAAGACTTATGTGCTAGGTATTATTATTATTATTAAGTGCCAGAGATTGAACCCAGGGCACTTAACCACCAAGCTACATCCCCAGCTCTTTTTATTTATTTATTTTTTTTTAGAGACAGGATCTCATTGAGTTGCTTAGGGCCTCACCAAGTTGCTGAGGCTGACTCTGAACTCACGATCCTCCTGCCTCAGCCTCCCCAGCAGCTGAGTTACAGGTGTGTGCCACTGCGCCTGACTGTGCTAGGACTGTGTGAGCCCTTTATTTGCATGAGATCATTAAGCCTGGACAATATGTAGGTTCTGTAATTATCTCCGTTTTTCAGAACCGAATGCTGAAGCCACAAAGGTGAAGTGACTTGTCCGAGGCCATAAAGAAAGTCAGTGGAAAGTCTACAGGAGCTCACCCCGGGCACCCCAGCCCCAAGCCCGCGGGCCCTGGCCGTGCTGCTCACCTTTGATGTTGATCTGCACGCCCTCGGACACAGTCAGCCCTTTGTCATTGTGGGCCTCGCAACTGAAGACCGCCATCTCCGTCAGACCTGCAGTGGGAAGGCACCATGAGACCTGGAGTAGGGGACGGACCACTCCTACTGGAATCCCGGGCTCAGCATTCAACCATTTCTCAGCTCACCGCTTCAAGCCCAAAGCACAGAGTTCAGCGAGAAGGTGTGTGGACTGCAGAAGACCAAACCATGAACACAGAAAAGCCCCTGGTCCCGAGGCAGGCAGCCCTGCACCCCACAGGCAGGTCCTTCCCCTCCAGGCTCTGACTGGGGAGGAGGCAGCGTTGGTCAGACTTGCAATACTGCGAGGAGAGGGCAGACTCGCTGTCCCAGCACCAAGAAGAGGGGTGTCCTGAGGCTGGTCAGCGGTTCCACTGTACCCATGTCACTCTGTGGGGGACATTTCAGAATACCAGGAAGAGCAGAGTGAGAGCACAGGGGCAGCATTTCAGATGAGCTTCTGCCGTGAAGCCTCTGCTACCAGCAACAACTGATGGGTTCCCAGAGAACTGCTAAGTAAACACAGGCCCTGCAGCTAAAGGGAGGGAAGACGCCCAGCCAAAGGAAGAAGAGTCCGTCACTTCCGAGGTGAGAGACACCTGAGAAATGGATCTTGGTTTTTAAAACCACCCTCCAACGAAAGGAACCAGGACTGCGTGGAATAAGGGCGGCTCTCGGTCAGGGCAGGAGCAGAGGGAAATCACCCAGACCGGGCATGTACCACTCGACGGCACATCCAAGGGATGAGCCCACGCCAGCAGTTCTTTCTGCTAGTACCAGGGATAGAACCCGCAAGTGCTCTACCACCAAACCACATCCTCAGCCCTTTTTTCCCTTTTCTTTTCAGACAGGGTCTCACTAAGTTTCTTAGGGCCTCGCTAAGTTGCTGAGGCTGGCCTCGAACTTGGAAATCTCCTGCCTCAGCCTCCGAGTTGCTGGGATTACAGGCGTGCACCACCATGGCCCTGAAGGAGTTTCCAATGGCCAAACTGGAACAATCTGAGCAAGAAGATAACGTAGCATTGCATTATAACCCCAAGTACAAAATCAGTACTCGGAGTCCACATGATATGGGAACAGCACCTCCGGCCTGGCCGGGGCTTCCTCCTGGAAGGGGAAAGCCCAGTGCCATCCTAAGGAAAGTGCGACATGCTGCAAACACCTGGAAAGGGCCAAGGTCAAGGACACAAGGAAAGTCTGAGAAACGGAAAGGTACAGGGGAGAGGGCGGAATGTGGAATCCTGAATGAAATCCTGGGACAAGCAAAGGACAGAGGTAGTGAGTGACAAAGGAAATCTGAACTCAGTCACCAGGAGGCGTCAGGAATGGCGCGTCAGTTGTGACAAACGTCCCACGTGATGGCAATGCCAATGTTATGGTGACGAGTCCTTGCTTCCCCAACTTGCCGGCTCGGTTCTTGTCCAGGAGACACAGGGGCTCCCTCAGAAGGCCCCGGGACCTACTCACCCACACTTTTTATGTTCTGGGGGACAGACATGCAGGTTAAACCCACCATTGGACTTCAGTTATTCTTATCAAAACTCTCGGGAAACACTACAAAGAACAAAATCTGTCCAACCTGGTTAGGAGCAGAAAGTGGAAGACCACGGTGCAGCCGCAGGTTGGGTGACGGACACGCCCCCTGGGCCTGGGAGGCCTTGGGGCGGGGGGAACCACTGGAGAGAGGGCGTTTTCTTTCTCTCTGCTTCTTTGCAAAGTGTCCACAGCAGCTCAGGACAACAATTCAGAGCAAGCCTCCTGACACTCACACCAGCTCAGAAGTGCCAACCACTGCAGCAGGGTGGGCACCCACACTGAGGACAGGCCCCGGGTGCGCAGAGACACAGAACCTGACCAAACAGAAGGCACCCTCCCTGCAAGCCAGATGCACCCTTAAAGCCCAATACAGACTTCCATATTAGTGGGGTTTACTGGGGACTGAACCCAGGGGCACTCACTCGTCCACTGAGCCACATCCCCAGCCCCTATTTGTATTTTATTTAGAGACAGGGTCTCCCTGAGTTGCTTAGCGCCTCTCTGCTGCTGAGGCTGGCTTTGAACGTGCCATCCTCCTGCCTTAGCCTCCCAAGCCACTGGGATTACAGGGGTGCGCCACCCTGCTGGGCCCAATACAGACTTCTTCATGTTCTGTGTGTGTATGTTGCTGGGGACGGAAGCCAGGACCTCGCTCCTGCTAGGCAGGCGCTCTCCCACTGAGCTGCAGCCCCCTGCTCAGTTTTTTGAGTTAGACTTTTATGGTTTACAACACTAGCTCCCCACCCAGAGGCTCACTTCTGAGTCTGGAAGGACCAGGGATGAGTGTGCACTAGGAAGGTGGCTTCGTCTCACTGGCCCGTTCCCCTTCTGTGGATGGACAGTAACCACCAGACTGGAATAGATCTGTTTGTTTTATAGCCCAAACCCTTGTGGTTTTCCAGGGAGAAAACCATCCACCCCGCTAAGTCTCTGAAGTCTCCACCCTGCCTCCCACTCTCTCCTGGACGTCCCAGGCCGCCAAGCCCCCAGTCTGCCCAAGCCAGGGCTCTGCTCCAGGCCACCCCTTCACGGCCACCAGTTCTCCTGCCCAACTCCAGGATCAAGGCTCACCCCCTCCTTGCTTGGTCTTGTGCTGGTTTGAAAAAAAGATGGCTGTGACACAGATCCAAAAGAAGTTGTTCAGGAACATTCAGTAAACAGGATGTCCCCTCGAGGGAAGGACAATCGGAACTGCTGAGGAAGCACTCCGGGGAAGGCAGTCAGGCCAGTTCTTGGGGGAGTAAGCAACCCTGCAAAATGACTACAGGAACAAGTCTGCGCCTCACTCAAGTTTTCTGGTGTCCACCTTTCCACCAAAGAAAGCAGCAGTGGAAGAACACACTCCAGAGACAAAGAGGGGGCTCAGAACTGGGAACTCTCCCCGTCCTGCCTGAGGCCGTCAGCAAGGACTCACCGAGTCCTCACTAGCCACCATTTTTCCCAGGAGCTGAGGCTATCCATGGATAAAACAAAGATTCCCGACCTTACAGAACTCACATTTGCATGGAGGAAAATGGACAATAAACAATAATCTCAATAAGTCGGTTGCATGCTGTGTCAGAAGGTGGTAAGTACAGTGGAGGAACAGAAGAAGATCAGAGGGTCAGGGTGGGTGGGAAAGCAGGCTGTGATTGCAGGTGGCAGAGGGGCTAGAGGCAGCTCTTTTGAGAAATGAATTCTGGGGAAAGACCTGGGGTGAGGAAATTTGGGGGGGTGAGCTGGGAGACTCCTAGCAAAGGAAACACTTTTTTCACTTCACTTTTTTCTCAGCTTGGGGTAAGAAACTTGGAGATTTGAGCAGAGGACTGATGTGCTCTGACTTGTGTTTTACTAGGATCTCTCCAGGAGCTACACAGAGCACAGACTTTAAGCAAGCATGTCTCTTAATAGCTCTAAATTGTTTCCTGATTACAAAATAAATATTAAAAATGCCTAACTATGTGGGGTATGGTGGTGCACATCTGTAATCCCAGGGGGCTCAGGAGGCTGAGGCAGGAGGATCATGAGTTCAAAACCAGCCTTAGCAAAAGCGAGGCCCTAAGCAACTCAGTGAGACCCTGATTCTAGATAAAATACAAAAGAAAGCCAGGGGTATGGCTCAGTGGCTGAGTGCCCCTGAGCTCAATCCCTGTACCCCCCCCCCCAAAAAAAAGCCTACCTATGTCACAGCTGTCTGTGAGATTCAGAGTAAATCTTTACAGAAAGCCCTGGGAGACTTCCATATGGATTTGTATATATTCTGGCTATTGTAACTGTTACTATTATTACAATGAATATTAATAGCTATAGCCAAGTAAATAAAATGAAAACTAGCTTAGCCATCTTCTGCATGTGGATTTAAACATAAAACGAGTGTTTTTAGCAAATAAAAACTAGGATCAGCTCAAGTCCATTACTGTCAAGGAAAGGGCAGCTGGAAGTGAACAGTTAGTGACCAGTGCACACAAAAATAACATGAAAAAACTGGAAATCACAACAGGAAGCATGCTGCATGCTAGTCCTTTTTTTTGGTACCATGGATTGAACCCAGGGAGCTTAACCACTGGGCCACATCCTTAGCCCCTTTTTAATGTTTTATTTAGAGACAGGGTCTTGCTAAGTTGCTTAGGGCCTTGATAAGTTGCTGTGGCTGGCTTTGAACTCACGATCCTCCTGCCTCAGCCTCCCAAGCCGCTGGATGACAGGAATGCGCCGTGGTGCTTGGCTCCTTTTTCCCCCTTCAGTACTGGGGAGGGAACCGGGGGCCTTGCACATCCTGCACATGCTGGGCACATGCCCTGCTACAGAGCCACCCCCAGCCCCGTCAACCATCCCTGTAGACGGCCCCTGGGACAAGGGCTTTACATTCATTTCACTGAACCCTTACAAACATTTTCTTAAGTAGCCACCACTGTCCCTAACTTATAGAAAACAGTTCAGTGCTTGCCCAGGGGCCCACGACAGCAGGGTGGCACCAGTCTACATGCCCACCCAAGCCAGAGATCTTCAGCACTAAGCTGTGATGTGCTCCACTGTCATTGGTTATTAAATAAATACCATCCACTTACTTATTCTTGGTGTTGGGTGTTTTTGTTTGTGTTTGAGGTGCTGAGGATCCAAGCCAGGTCGTTGAACACGCTAGGCAAGCGCTTCATCCTTGAGCAACACCCCCAGTGCCCCCCTCCCCCCACAAAGTGCTTCTTTAAAAGGAAAAAAAATTTTTTTTTTTAGTTTGAAAGTCTTTCAGATTCACAAGAAGTTGCAACACTAGCGGAGTCCACGTGCACCCTTCACCCGGTCCCCACCCACGGGTTACAAGGATCTTACATCCTCCTGGTACAAAAAGCAAAACCAGGAGAGGCTTGGGTACACTGCTGTTCACCACAAGGCAGACCCCGTGAGACAGTGCCGGTTTTCGTCTTGTGTGGCTTGGGGGAGGGGAGGAGGAAGTTTTACTCCCAGGTACAGATTTATGGCCAGAGAATTGTCTGTCACCCAACAGGAGCTCCCTTGAGTCACTCCTACAGGAACAGGCTGTCCCCTTGCTGAGTCCCTGGGAAGAACTGGTCTGTTCTCCAACAGGGTCCTGTGGTCAGTGGGAGACAGTGATCTCCACAGCACCGCATGCAACCTGTGCTTGGCTAGGTTCCCTCACAGTGGAGTCCTAGAGACAAAGCTCCTTGGCTCTTGTCCCCTAAAGACAGCTCTATATCACAGAGGGGAGGAAAGTTTGTATCGAGAGGGGAAAAGCATATGGCCTTCCTTTTCAAAATGAGTCTTTCAATGGAACCAACCTGAGTACCCTCCAACAGATGAACAGATACAGAAAATGTGGTTCATATACACAGTGGACTATTACTCAGCCATAAAGAAGAATGAAAGTATGGCACTTACTGGTAAATGGGCGGAACTGGAGACTATGGTGTTAAGTGAAATAAGCCAGACCCAAGAAACCAAAGGCAGAGTATCGTCTCTGATAGGTGGATACTCACATGCAATAACGGGGGCAGGAGGGAAGAAGAGAAGTTCACTGGGTTAGACAAATGGGAATGAAGGGAAGGGATGAGAAAGGGAAAGACAGTGGAATGAGTCGGACGTCACTTTCCTGTGTTCGTATATGAACACGCGACCAGAGAAACTCCACATCGTGTCCAACCACAGGAATGGGAAGTTATGTTCCATATATGTAGCATATGTCAAAATACACTCTAGGGTTACGTACATCTAAAAAGAACAAATAAAAAAACATGCTTACACAGCGAAAAAACCAAAAAATAAGTAAGTTTGATCAAAGCGGTCTAACCTCCATCCCCAGGTGGAATTCTCTCAGTAGAAGGGACGGGGCAAGAGCCCCCAGAGGTTAGTGTCAAGAGGGGCTGGGTCCCCCTGTGAGCCTCCTCAGTGGGTGGGGGACACAGGCAGCTCAAGACAGAGGGGTCTCTGATCCAGTCCCCCAGCACGCGCCCGGGGGAGGGGCTCAGGCATCAAACCAAAGCTTGGGCGAGGTTAAAAATGGATGTAACTAGGTTTTTCTGCACTTCTTGCACAGCGTTACAAAATCCAAAGGCCTGGGAACACTCAGCAAGAGCTGGCCTGACAGAGTCCCCGCAGGCGGTCGGTGGCCTGTGCCACGCAGGGCTCTCCCTGACTAACCCAAGCCTCCTCTGTTTCTGCACGGGGGATCTGAAGTCCTGGGCTGGGGCGGGGCTCAGAGGTGGAGCCCTGGATTGCACCTCCAGCACCACAAACAATACAAACCCCATTCTAGTAACTTCACAGAACTGACAAAGGCCTGGCAAGAGGGCAGGGTGCATTGGAGGTCCCACCAGAGGCGCATTAGGCCTCAGGAACAGCCCCCCACCACCAGGCCAGGCAGGAGACCAGAGGATGTTTTTTTTTGTTTTTTTTGTTTTTTTTTTAAGAGAGAGTGGAAGAGAGAGAGAGAGAAAGAGAGAGAGATAGGTTTTAATATTTATTTTTTAGTTCTCGGTGGACACAACATCTTTGTTTGTATGTGGTGCTGAGGATCGAACCCGGGCCGCACGCATGCCAGGCGAGCGTGCTACCGCTTGAGCCACATCCCCAGCCCCGAGACCAGAAGATCTTAAACACTGCGTGGTAGTCACCGGTGGGTACTGGGAAGTCCAGCCAGAAATGATGACCTGGTATTTTAGAGGAAGCTCTCTGCTGAAGCAGAGAGTGACTCACTATGTAGGTGGCTGGGGGCACAGGGCATGAGGACATGCAGCCCAGGACCGTGGTTAGGATGTGACAGCAAAAGTCTTGGCAAGGAGCCAGGAAAGTCTGAATCAAGGCCACAGTGGTGCAGAAGCAGAGGGAGGGAGGGAACGAGCTGGCATCTGAGAACTACGAGCTGGCATCTGAGAACGATGACGTGCAGATCTTGGTGACTGCAGGGTGTCTGGGAAGAGGGAAGAACCTGGCAATGCCTCAGGTGTCTATCATGGCTGCAAGATCACATCACCCGACCTTCACAGCAGAGCACCAGTTACCCGTTCTGCAGTAAACGGGCATTTGATGAGAGCTGTGGGATTCCGGGCCGGCTGAACAGAGGTGCTGGGTGCTGGTCACCTCCTCCCCAAGGAGACAAAGCAAAGGTGCACAGCTGCATGCTCAGGCAATTTTTTTTTTTTTGAGGTGGTGGGGTACTGGGGACTGAACTCAAGGGCACTTGGCCACTGAGCCACATATCCGGCCCTGTTTTATATTTAATTTACAAAACTGAGTTGCTTAGGGCCTTACTTTTGCTGAGGCTGGCTTTGAACTCCTGATCCTCCTGCCTCAGCCTCTAGAGCCACTAGGTTTACAGGCTTGCAACACCATGCCTGGCCCAGGCCATATGAATTATGATGGAAATTGTCATAAAATAGAATTGATTGAAATGCATATTTAACAAGTTCTTTTGATATCATTAATGTGAATCCTAGTAAAAGTATTCTTTTCCAAAAAAGAAAAAACAACAAAAATGCTTTTTTATTGGTGCATTATAATCATACAAAATAATGAGATTCCATGATATATTTGTATTTGCACATAACATAATTTGGTGAATTCTGTTTTCCGTTACCTCCTCTTTCCCTTCCCTCCACCCTGGTCCCCTGTCCCCATCCTCTCCTGGTCTCCCTTCTTTAAAAAAATACTCTTGCTGAGAAGTCAGCGGCCCCACAACTAGGAAGGGTGCTTGAGCAACCGGGGTGCTGTTCATTTTGAAACCAGGGCAGAACGTCAACTCGGTGGTTTCAGTAAGAGTTCTTCATCTAGGTCACATCTGTCTCTACCCTGGAAATTCTACAACAGCCGAGTCCAGCTCTCTATGAAATGCTAGTGACCACTTCCACCTGGGGTCGGGCAGTCGTCTTCTTGCCAACGCGGCCCTGCGCGCCCTGTGGCGGGTCACTGCTGCCGTCCCTGCACCAGCCACTGAACTAGCCCTTGAGAGTGTGCCCAGAATCGTCTCAGGTCCTGCCTCAGGACATCTCCTGGGAATAGATGGAGGGGTGAATCTGATGCAGAAGTGCCCCTTACCAGAGGGAGAGATCTCAGCGCTGCAGGGGATGCGAGGAACCATGGACAGTACTGACCCCTGCTGCACTGGAGTTTCCTAGAATATATACTGATTGTAAAGCTTCATTTACCACTGAGACACACTGCAAGCTTAACAACGGCAACTAACAGCAAAATGGGAGGATTACCACAATGTACTACAATAAAAACTATGTGAGTGTGGTCTCTCTGTCTTTCTCTCCCTCACATTTCTGAAAATTTCCATGCGGTATTTTTGGACCTTGGTTAACCATGGATAACAGAAACCATAGAAAGCAAAACCTCAGGGAAGGGGGAACTAGTGCATTCTGAGAGAGTTATCAGACTGGCAAAACCCAAAGGCTGTTACCGTTGCATATTATTATTCTAGGAAAGTGCAAAATGGCCAAGGTCCTTTGAGGAGGAGTTTAAAATGTACCAGAATTTAAAATATGCCCAAGTTGTCCTTGAACTCTTTCAGAAATCTTTCCTATACACAGATGGTTTTCCACAAAAAAAAAAAAAAAAAAAAAAGGTAATTGTATAAGGTAAAGCCTTGGTTAACTCAGTAGCATTATACAATGCACACATATCTCAAAACTTCATCTTGTGCCAGGCGGGGTGGCCCATGCCTGTAATCCCAGAAGCTTGGGAGGCTGAGGCAGGAGGATCACAAGTTCAAAGCCAGCCTCAGCACCTTAGTGAGGCCTTAAGCACTTTATTGAGACCATCTCAAAATAAAAACTAAATAGGGCTGGGGATGAGACTCAGTGGTTAAGTGCCCCTGGGTTCAATCCCTGATATCAAAAAAAAAAAAAAAAAAAAAAGAAAGAAAAAAGAAAGAAAGATGGGCACAAGATCAAAAATCTTTTCTCAGTCTAATCTAGAATCAGATGTCAAGAAAATAAATTAAAATCACAATACTGGATGACCTGACATCCACTAGGATGTCTAGGATTAAGATGACTGACCATATCTAGTGTCACCAAGGATGTGGTGGTGACAGGGAACAGACATCTGGGAGCAGCAGGAATTCCGAGGTGAGAGGATGAGCCCAGAGTGGCCCACGGGTGCCGACCTGCACGTGCTTTCTTGGAAAGGGCAAATTCCCTGCAGCCTGGCTTAAGGCTGCATTCTTCACCCTAGTACCCCTATCTGCAGGGTTTAGGTAGGGAAATGCAGGCCCAGGCTCCTCCCAAATGAGCAGGACAAAAGGTACCCTGCAGGGGGCACCTCTGTGACCTTTATTCGGCCTAGCTTCTGGGACTCTGGGCGTCTGGGTAGTTCAGAGCCAAGTCCTCAACCACAACACCTGTAAGAGCGAGTTCTGGGCCCAGCTAGGCAGTGTCCTGGGTTTTCGCATTTCAGTGTAACAGGAAAGCCTCCCCTCCTTGGGTAAGAAATTGTGCAATGGGGTCTTGCTGTGGGGTCTCAGAAGTCTGCGGCAATCCTGCTGTCAGTCAAAGCCAAGAAGGGACCTGAGTGGGACTTCCGGGAAACGTCCCTGGGACCCCCAGTAAAACTGGAGGGCAAGCTGGATGTGGTGGTGGTGCACGTGGTCCGCAGCCTTCCCTTCCCCCTCCCTTTCAAGGGGGCTGTGGCCCCGGACTTTCCACCGGGCCCGAAATGGCCAATCAGAAGCTGACATGGCAACGGACGGACCACCAAGGTTCCCGGCTGAAGCAATCGCCCTGTCAACTTGCATCAGCCCTGACCAACCTGCGACAGACACGATGACCCTAAACTCAGCCAACCTGCTGTCCGTAGCTGCAATTTAGATGGCCTGAGCCTCCTACCTCCCAGTTTCCTTATTAGCAGTGCTCCTGCCTTTCCCAGCCTGAGGCCCTCACCTTTCCCTGGGACGCGTGAACCTCGCCTGGGAACACCCCCCCAATAAACCTTCTTAGTGCCTCATTCTTGTTCCTTGGTTTCTGCTTTACAGGGCACGCCTGTAATCCCAGCAGCTTGAAGGCTGAAGCAGAAGGATCGAGAGTTCAAAGCCAGACTCAGCAACTTAGCAAGGTACTGAGCAGCTTAGTGAGACCCTGTCTCAAAATTAAAAATCAGGCTGGGGATGTGGGTGGTTCAGTGGTGGAGTGCCCTTGAGTTCCATCCCCAGAACCAAAAATAAATAAAACTGGAAGGCAGAGGGCAGGTCATCTCTCTCCTCCCTGGGAGGGCCCACTCTCTCCAAGAGTGTCCCCTTTTCCTTTGTTCCTATCCCTTGAATAAACTCATGCCACCTACTATGTGCAACACATTTGATCTTTACAGGGACCACAAGAACTGGTGGGAAGGGACCAGCCGGGTGGCTTTGGCTCTGTGACAGCGGGGGCAACCGGATCTCACCCTGTGTCGGGGAATGGAACACGGTATGGTCACTTGGGAAACCAGTTTGGTGGTTTCTTCAGATGTTCAACATACACCCACCGTGTGACTCTGCCACTCTGTTCCTAGGTGTTTGCTAAGAACAAGTAAAAAACACAAGTCACCAAAAGAGTTGCAAATGAATGCGCTTGGTGAGTATCCATCACAGCCAACAGCCACCATCAGCCCGAGCTTCTCTCAACCAATGGATAAGCCAGTCCACGCATGATCCAGTGGATTACTACCAGCAGTAAAAAATGACCCTCACGGCGCCACAGCAAGGAACGGGGTCACCAACAACACAGTGCCACAGCAAGGAACGTGGTCACAGACACTGTGCCAGCGAGGGAAGCCTGCTTGACGTTCAAGAGGAAGCAAAACCAGCCCAAGATGACAGACATGGGGCAGTGCTGCCTGTGACTGCCCAGCAGGGACCGCGAGGACGTTTGGAGGGGACAGTGACACTGAGCTGCTGGTTACCCGGTATCTGTGCTCACTGTGTAGAATGCATACACTGCATTGCATGTCAACTTTACCTGGATGGACAAAGTGTCTCTTAGGGGATTTCAGAGCAGTCACCTTACAGAGGGCAAAGAGCCTGATTTTAAGTAGATTTTGAGCATAGAATTTGCTTAGTTATCAACCACCTGGAGAAACTCAAACTCAGATGAAGGGAGAAAAACCCCTCAGTTCCTCCTGCAGTCAGGGTTGGAAAAGCACCGCAGGGGCTGTCCCCAGGGCTGGCATTCCCCTGCTGACCACCCATGGCCTAAGGAGCTGTTACGCCCTGCTGCAGGCCTGGCCCAGCCTCAGGCCCTGGGTACACAGGTGAACTCTTGGAGAGCACCCATAAGGACACCTACAACTTGGAAAGCTGCAATGGAAGAATCTGAGAGGAGTCAGTGGAGGGTGGGGATGGGTAATCAGGGAGGGAGTCTCCAGTTGCGGATGGAAGGAAGGGCAGAGGGGAGGATACTTGAGGCAGAAAGGAGAGAGTGCAAAGGTCCTGGGGCAGAAAAGAACATGACAGGGTGGAGGAGAGAGGGAGGAGCCGGGTGCAGGAGCAAGGCAGGAGGGGCTCTGGGTGACAGTCAAGACAACTAAAGCCACGGCAGGGTTTTCAGCAAATGGCCGACCGACATGGTCTACTGCTAAGGAGAGAGGACAGGAGTGGGGACAGCCAGTGCGGGAGAGCTGGCGGTGACAGGGATCACAGGATCAGCAGTAGGGCTGGAGAAAGGGCCGAGTCAGCTGTACTGTGCAGGCAGAACTCAGAACTGCTGATGGCACTCAACGTGACAAAAGAGGAAAGGGAAGAAAGCATGGGCGGTGGGTGACATTATTTACTAAGAAGGGGAATTCGGGGCGGAACCAGTCTGGGGTGATGGAGGGTTGCATTTTAAGATGTCCACATACTCAGCAAGCAGAAATGCCAGGGGGTAGGGCTGGAGACTCAAGTTCAAGGCCATTGTGGGAGAAGCAGGAGGGCCAGGATGGGGGGGTGCTGACATCCAGAATTCCGCCCACCCCCCCCAGAAGGAGGCTCAATACAGAGGGGGAGGGTGTCCCCACTGCCCAGCACACCCTCAGGCACAGCAGGGAGGGGACTTCCAGATGCTGCTGAAAGGGGCAGTCAGGGGCACGGGGACCACCTCTGTGAACAGCCTTGTCCCCAGGGTGGGGAACAAAGCTGAGGCACCCTAGTTTGCGTGGAAATCCAGCCTATGGAGGAGTGGCAGGCAGGTCAGCCACAGTCCCTCAGCAACTCAGATTCCTGCCCCTGCAGTGCCCAGTGGCCACTCTCTTGCTATTGATCTCAGCGAGATCCTCGGTGGCTTCGCAGGTGCAGCTCCTGCAGAGGCAGCAGGACCAGGGCTGCCCTCTCCCACGGGGTGGTGAGCAGGGCTCGGGCTGGCTCGGCCATGCTCAAAGTCACCTGCTGGGCCACCTGACCACGGGAGCAGTGCGCTCGCCCACTCCCAAGCCCAGCCCCTGATACCCTCCCACAGTGGTCCCTACCTGCCTGCCCATCCACCTGGCCCCCTAACCTCGGTGGCCATACCTGCGCCTCTCACCCTTCTGTCCTGCCGGTGGATGGTGAGCCACCAGGGTCACCAAGCTTTTGATCTCTTCTGCCCGAGATCAAATAAACACGTAAATTAAAGAAAAGCAATAATGATGAATGAATACACGAGCACCCGCTTGGGCTTACCAGGCACGGTGAGAACGGAGGGGGATTTTTCGGGCTGTTCATTAATGCGGCTGCTGTTTTGCACCCAGAAAATGTTGACGGGCTCAGGGGGGCCCACGGCCTGACAGGTGAGGTTGAAGGCGGTGTTCCTGGTGACGTTCATGCTCTCGGGCTGCTTGGTGAAGTGAGGAAGTCCTGCAGAGAGAGTTCAGACCACAGCGTGTTTCCCACCCAGATCAGAAGCAGAGCCCATGGGGGGCTCCCAACTGACCAGCACCGGGGACAGGAGATTTGTGTCCCACTTTGAGGCTGAAATGGCCTCCCTAAATTTGGATAAGAAAGCCCAGAGGGTCATTCTTGTCAGTCCACCTCTAGCTGGCTTTCTAGGAGAGTCCCCAAAGGTGCTTCAAATGGGGACTCAGAACTGGTTTGACCAGCAGGGACAGTTCTTAAGTCGAGTGTTGTTCTGAAGCCTGGACCAGCTGGCAGGTTTCTCACGGAGGCCAGTCTCCTGTGTGTGATAACGGGTTTTGAAATCCAGACCGGACAGCGGCTGGCGCACTCAGGCCCTGGACTGGCGCTTCAGCACATGCACCCCGCAAAATCCAGACAGTTGTGTAGGGCAGTGCGCACTTTCCAAAGCACGTTCTCAGATAAAGAGGACAGACACAGCTCCATGGCTGTTGTGATCCTGAGATGTCCTACCGTGACTCCAGACTCAGGGCTACAGGGAAGCTTAGAAAATATCTCTGAGAAGGCGGTGTGTACCATCTGGGGGGCATGGGTCTAAAATGTTAGCAGATCAAACCCACTGTCCCCAGGCATTCAAATTGTGTTCTTTGGGGACTGGAATCTCACAGATCTGAGGTGGGACATTTGTGAAATAGGATTCCTTTTCCTGTTTCAAGATTTTCCAAAACTTAATGTGTTTTTGTCCTGGGTTCCCCCCCACACACCCGGGATTCTAATAAGTAAAATGTCCTCTGAATTTTTCCCCTAGATTAGCAGCAAATCTAGGAGACCCCCCTCCCCTTTAGTTGGGGCGCTAACAGCCAGACCAGTGCAGTGGTCCCAAAGCGACTTCCCAGAGGAGCCCCTTCCCGGTCTTCACCTCTTCCACCCTCTACCCATTCCTCTCTCCTGCCTCCCTCCCTCGGCACTAGTGGGTATCAAGTTCAGGTTCACAAAAGAGTGGGTAACGGAGGAGCCTTTGAGCCTTACGCTTGTGGCTGAAAAGCCTGTTCTACAACCTGTGACAGGGAGGCTCAGGAAAAAGTAGAAAAGACAGAGGGGACCTGATGGCTCCGCTGGCTGGGCACTTTCCACCGCAGGGATGCAGATGCCTGGGAGGGGAGCCCCCGGGGGAGGAGCAGACCCAGACACGCCAACCCCACCTGCAGGACCCCAGGCCCAGGGTCACCTGTGCTCACCTTTCCCATCCGGTCAGGTTCCTCAAAGGCAGACACCTTATCTGGTGACGGACAACCCATGTGATGTTGTGAAATAGGGCATGGAATTTCTTCAAGCTTTGTGCCCAGAGAAACTTGTGGGGGCCTGAAGCCCCAAGGATAGTCCAGACTCAACTGCTAACCCAGTCCAGTAAACCAGTCACCCTCCCATGTTGAACCAAAACACAAACAAGACAGGAAAGAATGCCCAGTAGCATGCAAAGGGCCACTTGCCCAGGGGGGCAGTACCTGTGCCAGCTCTAAGAACTGGACAGCAACAAAAAAAGTCCTTAGCAGTTTTTTTTTTTTTTTTTTTTTTTTAGTACCAGGGATTGAACCCAAGGATGTTTAACAGGGTCTCACTGAGTTGCTTAAGGCCTCACTACGTTGCTGAAGCTGGCTTTGAACTCTCAATGCTCCTGCCTCGCCTCCCGAGCTGCTGGGATTAGAGGTGTGCCCCACTATGCCTGAACAACCTCAGGTTTTTTTAAATTATAAACAACTGTGGACAAGGAGGTCCACAGTCCCTTTTGATTTCTCCTCTGGTGCTAGTATAAAGCTCAGGTTTTTAATGACTGAATTAATTTCACTATGATTTAAAGTCCAAAAAGAGGATCTTGTGAAATTTCGTTGCTGATGGATTTGCAAAGTTTACAGAGTCAAAAAGGGGATAGGCCAGGGACTGGGGCTGGGGCTCAGTGGTAGAACACTTGCCTTGCAGGTATGAGGCCCGGGTTTGATCCTCAGCACCACATAAAAATAAGTAAATAATAGGCCAAACGCCAGAACACTGCACACAAAATGTTTATTACAAGTCCTAAAACAAACAGCTCTTGGGCAATGGGACCCCCTGGCCTCCGGCCTTACCTTGTACCTCGATGTAGATGGGGTCGGACACAATCTCATCATTGTTTATCTTCATCTTACAGACATACGACCCATTGTCTGAACGCTGAACACTGATTATACTGCAAAGAAAAATACATCAAGATATTTACAGGATTATTTTGAGCCCCTATCACAGGAACATGCAGTTCCTCACCTTCTTTGCTGCGTGCTGTGATGGTTGACTTGATGCGTCAGCTGGGCCGGGCGGTGGTACCCAGCTGTCTGGTTTCACACCACCAGAGGCTGCTATAAGGTATTTCTCAGATGTCACGAACATTTGAATTGGCAGCCTCTGAGTAAAGGAGAGGCTGAGGCAGGAGGATTGCAAGTTCAGGACCAGCCTCAGCAACTTAGCAAGGCCCTAAGCAACTTAGTGAGAAATAAAAAATTAAGAAATCCTGGGGATGTGGCTCAGTGGCTGAGTGCCCCTGGGTTTAATCCATAGTGCAAAAAAACAAACTGAACAAAAAAATAGCATCAGTGAGGACTGGGGTGGTGGTGGGGTGTCAGGGCCGCTGTGGCACCTCCTTCTAGTTCCTGGTGTCCAGCAGCACCACAGGGCTCTTGCCTGCACTGCCTGATGAACAGGCCCCAGCAGTACTCTTCTGCCTTAGGATGCTCTGTCTTCCTTTCCCTCCCCTTCCAGTGGGAGCATGATTCTGGAGTGCACCAGGTGAGATGACAGCGTCGTGCACATGTGGGGGGTCAGGGTCAAGGAAAGGCAAGATCCTGCCACGCTTTAGGGCTGTAGCTGCATATCCCAATACCTAGAGGGTACCAGAGACAAAAGAGACCTTGCAGGCCAGGTACCTCCAAGTAGGGGCTAGCTGAGTCCCTGTAAGTCCCTAAATGTCACGGTGATGGGAAGGGGCTGAAGCAGGAGGCACGGAGGCTCATGTCTCATAGCACCTGCCCACTGAGGGTGTAAACCACTGGCTGCTCAGCAACCCTGCCTTTCAGCAATTCTGGAGGGTTCTGTACGGCTGACCAGTCTAGGCTTTGCAGCTCCAAGGGAAACCGCGGCACTGAAGAGGTGTGGTTCCCACAGACTCCACACCCCACCCATCCTGCTCTCCAGGCAGGGCCCAGGGCTTGACGGAGCCCACTGGGGGATGGCACAGGCAGAGGACACCCAGGCCTTGGAAGACTGGCTTTGCCAAAGCTGGGGGCCTCACAGCAGCAACAAGCTTACCACATGACCCAGGGAGAAAGTGCTTCAGTCAGCGTTGTCTTGCTGTGACCAAAACACCCAACAGAACAACTTGGAGAAGTCTATTTTAGCTCACAATTCAGAGGTCTCAGCCCATAGTCAGCCAAGTCCATTGCTCTGGGCCCAAGGTGAGGCACAGAATCATGGCAGAAAGACATGGTGGAGAAAAGCTGTTCACATATGGCAGCGGGAAGTAGGGGTTAGAAGGAAGGGGCCACAGGCCAGGGGCTCCCTTCCAGGGCACACCTACAGGGATCCACCTTCTCTGGCCACGCCCTACCTGCCTACAGTGACCGGCCAGTGAGTTCATTCAAACTAGGATGCACAGTTAGGTTACAGCTCTCCTGACCTGTCCCATCGCCTCTGAATCTTCCTGCCTTCACACAGGAGCTCTTGGGGGACACAGGGCGTGGCACCAGGAAGGCTGCTGAAAGGGGGTACACCCAGCCCAGGATGCGGAGCACACCTGTGCAGAGTCCCTGAGAGCCCGAGAAACCATTAGATCTAAGTGTCAGTTTGGCCACACACCTGGGACTGTAGGAATCAGACTCCACAAAATGCCCAGGAATACCTGAAGCCAACCACCAAGGAAATCCAGCCCAGGAATGAAAATCAGGATGCAGAGCACAAAGGGAAACCGATCCAAACTTTGCCTCTAAGAACTTAGTGCCAGGTGCAGCAGCTTGGGAGCCTGAGGCAGGAGGATCTCAAGTTCAAAGCCAGCCTCAGCAAAAGCAAGGGCTAAGCAACTCGGTGAGACTCTGACTCCAGATAAAATATAAAATAGGGCTGGGGCTGTAGCTCAGTGGCGGAGCGCTTGCCTAGCATGTGTGAGGCATTGGTTCAATCCTCAGCACCACATAAAAAATAAATTAATAAATAAAGATATTGTGTGTCCCTCTACAACTAAAAAATAAAAAGTAAAATAAAATAGGGTTGGGGATGTGGCTCAGTGGTTGAGTACCCCTGAATTCAATCCCCAGTACCCCCCCCAAAAAAAAATTACAACAGGAAGTGATTTTCCTATTTGAATTCTGTATCTATCCAAATGACCCTAAGGTCAGAATGGAGAAAGGGGCATTTCTGAACACGTGTGTCCCCAAAAGTTAGTGGATAAGGGCTGGAGATGCCAGAGGGACAGCCAGGAAGAGGAGGACCTGGGCTCAGGGCAGCAGCACAAGGAACACAGCGGGAGTGGGGTCCCGGGGACAGCACAGAGGAGGCACAGCTGGGCCCGCAGGAGGGGATCCTTTCCACACTGAAGCCGGAGGTGGCAGGCAGCCAGGACAGGTGTCTCCCGGGAGGAAATCAGAGCTGAGAGTTCTGCGACTGTGACAGGACAGGACGTAGGACCTTCCTCTCCAATTTGGGGAAGAATGAGCCATCAGTCTTGAACAAACCAGCAAGCAAGGAAACTGCTGCATTCAGGGAAATCAAGACGCTACTCCATAATAAAAACGAAAACCACAAAGAAAAAAAGCCATTCAAGAAGTAAAATATAATTATAGCACAGTGCATGACTCAGCCAAAAACAGAACTTCCACAGCCACCAAAAAATGTGACCCTTGGGTATTGATTCAACCACAGCTATGAGTAACACCGTATTAGATTAACACCCCTCCTGGGACTGGCACACACACACAAACATGCCTGGGATGGCATCAACTATCTTTGGAGAGACACCCAAGGGATGGGCAACCTCAGCTCTCCATGGGGGAGGTGACTGGGGGCTGGAGCAGAGGAGAGAAATTCTAAAAAGTCAGACTGTTTTATTATGTGTACACGCTGCATTAAAAAAAAAAATGACACAGAAATCTTGTCAGGCTTTGGTCAAATTCAGACATGTGAACCAGGGAGGAGAAGAGGGACAATGGATTCAGCCACGGTGTCTAGACAGGAACCACCTGGTAGCTGCACCGCTCACTCAGGGCAGTCCAGCTGGTGGCCCCAGGACCTTCTGCCAACTCACAGCAGTCCCTGGCCCTCGGTCTGGCCACACTGGGCTGCTCTGCTGGGAAAAGGCTCCTAAGCAGTTGCTAAGCTCTGGAATTTCTAAAAGCAATGAGAAGGGACAGGGGGGTAATGTAAGATGTTACCTATATGTTTCTAGAGATGGAAGGAAAGGTAGGTCCCAGGGGCCATGGGAGGGAAGAATGGGGAGCTCATGTTCAAGGGGGACAGAGTTTCAGTTTGGGAAGGTAGAAAAGTTCTGTGGTTGGCTGGCGGCACATCAGTGTGGATGGGGGTGACTTACGCGGTCAAAAAGGGGTGGAACGTTCTGGGTCGTTCACCATGATAAAAAACAAAAAAATAAAAATGATGTAATAAAGAAGCACAAAGACCCACTGAGAAGCTTCCTGCTTCTGGAACAGGGCTGATGAGAGATGCCGGAGAAGCCAGGGCAAGGGCTTTGGGCCAAGGATCTCGGGGGTGTGAAGTCAGTCGGTGACCATCGGGCCTCTGCGGCCACCTGCCTGCTAGTGGTTTGGCTCAGTTCTCATTTTCTAGCCTTCCGCTGATTGCTCATGTACAATCCCACTTTCATGGCCACCGAAAGCATCAAGATGAAGACCTGTCACCATGCACCAATCAGTCACAAAGGCCAAGTGCAGGAGGGCTTAGCACAGCACTGGGAGTCTCATGCAGCCAAGAGCCTGCTCGAACACAGGGAACCCCAAGGGAATCAGGATTCAGGGGACCCAAACTATCCCACTTGACATCTTAACAAAGAAAACTGAGAAAGTATAATTCTTTAGCACTGGGACTGCAGCAGACCCCCGACCAAACAGAAAGCAAACACTCCCCCTCACCACATGCCCCCCAGCAGCCAGATCTGCCCATTCCTAGAACCTTGGTTCCTGTTTGCACTTGAGAGACTGAGGTATCCCCGGTCTGGCTGTCTGATGGCCTCTGCCTTTCTAGAATGCTGACCCTGGCAAGGGGCCTTTCCATCTAAGCTAGAGGCCTTCTGTGTGCTATACCAGAGTTCAGGGCTAATTATTCCACAAACTACACCCTCCCTTGGAGACTCCAGGAAGAGGTCTGGGCCAAGCAGCATCCGGGGCCTGGCTGAATGGCCACCCTACCGCCCAGCTGGCACTGGATGCAGATGAGGAGGGTAACGGGCCAGAGAACCCAGGAGGAAGCTCAGCCCAGTGACTCAGGCAAAGGAGGCTGGTAAGGGGGAGTTTGCAGCTGGAGTTCACATGGACCAGGACTGGAGAGGAGAGAACGGGGTGGGCTTTCAGCCTCAATCACCAAGCCATCCATCGTAATGCAGTACCCCGACCCCAGGAAGATGACTCCTGGCTCCGTCACCACCAGACATCCACGATCAACAGGAAAAAGACAAATGAAAGGTGAATTATTAGCATAAAGTAGACTCAGCTCAGGGGGCACTTGGCAGGAAATAGCGCATTAGTTACTTCCTCCAATGGATATGCCCTTGACCTTGGCATTTGGCACATAACTTACTGCTTTCCCTTTTTAATTTTATTTGCATTATTCTATATTTGCTTCTGTTTTACAATCACAAAATACAGAGGCATAAGGGCAGCCATTAAAGTATTTTGAAAACTTTTAATAATCTAGGGAAATGTTTATGTTAACGAGCGTAATGAATATGACATTATAAGATATGTTAATGACAACAAGAATGAAAGAGGCTATATAAAATCATCTATATAATAAAAGACCAACTTATTTCAAGAACATTAAACTTACATATGATTGAAAAGATTTTTGGGGGGGGTTTGTAAGATTATGGATATATATATATATATATAATGCCCTATATATATTTTTTTCCTGGTGATTGCTTTTAAAATTTTTTTAACATCACCCTATTTTTTTATTGGTTCTTTTTTAGTTATACATGACAGGAGAAAGCATTTCAATGAAATTATACAAGCATGGGATATACCTTATTCTAATTAAGACCCCATTCTTGTGGGTGGGCACTTAGGTATATTTCATATGTGTACATAGGAAAATTATGTTAGATTCTATTTTTTTTTTTTTTTTGGTACTGGGGATTGAACTCAGGCACTCAACCACTGAGCCACATCCCCAGCCCTATTTTATATTTTATTTAGAGACAGGGTCTCACTGAGTTGCTTAGTGCCTCTCTGTTGCTGAGCCTGACTTTGAAATCGCAATCCTCCTGCCTCAGCCTCCAGAGCCGCTGGGATTACAGGCGTGCACCACCATGCCCAGTTTATGTTAGATTCTTTCTACCGTCTTTCCTATTCCTATCCCGTCCTTCATTTTGTTCCCCTTTGTCTGATCTACTGAACTTCTCTCCTTCCCTTTACCCTTTATTGTGGTTTAGTTTTCACACATCAGCAAAAGCATTTGACCTTTGGGTTTTGGAGATTGTCTTATTTCACTTAGCATGAGAGTCTCCAGATCCAGATTGTTCCATTCACTGGCAAATGTCATGAAGTCATTCTTCTTTTTGGCTGAGTAATATTTCACTCTTTATATATACCATAATTTCTTTATCCATTCATCTGTAAAAGGGCACCTAGGTTGGTTCTATAGCTTAGCTATTGTAAATTGAGCTGCTGTAAACATTGATATGGCTATCTCACTGTAGTACGTTGATTTTAACTCCTTTGGGTATATACCAAGGAGTGGGATAAGTGGGTCAAATGTGATTCCATTCCTAATTTTGGGGGGGGGGGCAGGGATACTAGGGATTGAACTCAGGGACACTCAACGACTGAGCCACAATCTCAGCCCTAATTTGCATTTTATTTAGAAACAGGGTCTCATTGAGTTGCCTAGCGTCTGGCTTTTTGCTGAAGCTGGCTTTGAACTCAGGATCCTCCTACCTCAGCCTCCTGAGCCACTGGTATTACAGGTGTGTGCTACTGAGCCTGGCCCATTTCTAATTTTTTGAGGGATCTTCATACTGCTTTCCAGAGTGTTTGTACCAATTTGTGGTCCCACCAAGGATTTTTGAAATATACATGTTATCATTTTCAAAAAATTTAACACACACACACACACACACACACACACACTCACACACACACAAGCTAAGCCCAAGTAGTTGTGAAAATCTTTCAGGAATCATCTCATGAAGAAGTACCCAATCTCTAATCTTTCCAGAGAATGTGGGATTTGTACTTAAATGCTCTTGAACTCATGACCTATCCATCTTTCTTCCCCTCCAGTTTCAGCGAACGGAAGTCTGACTGCAGGATGCGGTCACTCAGGGTCAGAAGCTCCTTCCCCCTGGTCCTCAGGCTGGGCCCTTCTCCCTTAAAATGACACTTCATGGCCAGACTTGAAGTCCCAGGGCACTCCACCTCAGCACACTAACAGGACCTCGTCACCCCTGCCCTTGCAGCGGGATCCCCTTCCCTCCGGTCCATCTGCAGCCACAACCAGGGACCAGTGCAGCTAAGAAGGTTAAATAGGGACGGCCCTGGACTTGGGATTTTTCTGACTGCAGGATGGCGTGAAAGCAGTTCTCACTCAGTGAGACCCGCACTTTGGTTTGGATCTCCACCTTTTCTCCAGGCTGGCGGCAGCCATGGCGTTGTGACTGATACTCTTGTGATCCCGGGCAGAGGCCCAGCTGCAGCCGCTGGTCAGCCACCTACAAAGTCTTGGTGCTTAAAAGATGAGTGCAGATACAAACTGTGGGGCCCTCAGTCTGGACACCTCATCATTTCCAAAATCCAGCAAATTCCACCCGCCCCTACCTACAGGGACTGCCGTACTTGACAGTGACATCTCACAGGAGAAGAGCCCCTGACCAGCTCTGTGGGCTGTGTTTCTCTGCTGGGTCCCCTAACCCCTGCCAAGACATGCTCTACATTTTGGGTCCTCTTCCTGTGATTTCATGACCAGCCGGCCCTCTCCTGACCTTAGGCAAGTCACCCTACAAATGGGGACTTCAGAGATCTCAATTGAAGGATAGCAAGTTTAGGGTCTTCGATGTCCTTCAATGTCAAGCAATGCCATACACACTTATAATCTTGAATACGTCACTCTGACTGACTTCCTGGAATCACACTGGACAGACACTGGGGCACCTGGACCCGACCTTCATAAAGTTGGAGTATATCATAAAGGTGGATTTGATGTCATGGATGCCACCCAGTTCAGCTGAGTGTTCATCATTCCTACGACTTCTGACCAGGAAACCTGCTTTAAGGCTTGGCTTTGAGGTAGATAAGATGATTCTCCTTTAGAATGAGTGTACACATAGTAAGTTGAATACAAGCAACAAAGTTAATTCTAAGTTTCTCAAAACATCACCCAGTTCCTTCTGGGCCCTGACAGCTAAGACCCTGACCTATGCTGAGCTTCAAAACTCTCCCACTCAAATGCTCTTCAACTGGATCCTTGGAACCCTCCCACAGCTGCCAGGCACTGGTCCATCACTATAGAAAGAAGGCTGGGAGATGTGGCAGCTGACCCAGGGACCCAGGGACACAAGGTTGGCCATACCCAGAGAGGCCACAGGGGTGCCCTCCCCCCAGATGACACCCAGTGAGACCCATGTGCCAGACTTCTCTTTCTTTAAGCCTATAAACAACTCCTCACTCATTTGTAACTAAATGATGATTTCACTTTTCTCATCGGAAGTTGCATCTATCAGCAGTAAAGGGTCTGCATTCTGTAGTCAATGCAAAAAAATAAAAAATAAAAAGTCCAATGTTGCGCATGGCTGGGTAGATTGGCACACACCTGTAATCCTGTAATTCCAGCAGCTCAGGAGGCTGAGGCAGAAGAATCAGAAGTTCGAGACCAACCAGCCTTGACAATTTAGTGGGACTCTAAGCAACTTAGTGAGATCCTGTCTCAAAATTAAAAATAAAATAGGGTTGGGGATGTCAGTCACTGATTAAGTTCCCCTGGTTTCAATCCCTAGTTCCAAAACAAAACAATAGAAAACAAAAAACCCAGACAGAGTTAAGACAACCAAGGGGAGACATGGAATCATGTTGTTTGGCTGGGGACCTTGGCAGCCCAGGAGCAAGCCTATGACCTGGGCCAAGAGGGCAGAGAAGTACCTCTCCGTGCAAGTATTGACAGACTAAACTGACGGTGACTCCACCCTGTGCAAGGTGGCTTTCTGAAAAGGAAACAAAATGATTCACCGAAAGCCATGACCCAGTGCGGGACGCTGCGAAGCGTCAGGTCAGGGAAAGTGAAAACAAGACACATCCAAGCGGCTGCGCTCCAGGGCGGAGGGATCCCCGGAAGGTTGGCGCTCCCACTGCACCGGGAGAGCAGGCACCAAAACCTAAATGAGGCTGGAGGAGGGGTTCTACCGCCTGCAGCGCAGAGGGGAGGCTACAGGTCACAATAACCTGTGGTCCATTTGAGGACGACTTAGGAGAGGCTCCAAGATTGCAAACACATGAGGAAATGGAAATGGTAACTAAGCGATTGGTCAGTGCGCTGTGTGCTGCTGAAACATCACCCTGAACCTCATCCAGATGTCAGATTAACCTGGGCGCAGCGCCCGCCTGTAATCCCACCTACTCAGGAGGCTAAGGTGGGAGGACCAAAAGTTGAAGGCTGTGTTGGGCAACCCGGTGAGACGAGCCCTGTTCCAAAAATTAAAAAAAGGGCCTGGCATGGTGGTACAGGCCTGTGATCCCAGGAGGATCACAGGTTCAACCAGCCTCAGCAATTTAGGAGACTGTAAGCAACTTAGTGAGACCCTATCTCAAAATAAAAAATAAAAAGGGCTGGGGATGTGGTTAAGTAACCCTGGTTTTATCCCAGCTACAATAAATAAGAGAGAGAATTTTTTAATGTTTACTTTTTAGTTTTCGGTGGACACAACATTTTTATTTTATTTTTATATGGTGCTGAGGATTGAAGCCAGCACCCCGCTCATGCCAGGCAAGCGCTTTACCACTTGAGCCACATCCTCAGCCCAAAAAAGTAAAATTTTAAAAGGGCTGGTAGATAGCTTAGTGCTATAACACCCCTGAGCTCAATCCCCAGTTACACACACACACACACACACACACACACACGTAAAATTAATACATGCTAATAAATAAAGCTAAGAAATAAAAGAGAAGTGGGGAAAAGCAAACCAACAACCCAGCACTTCAGAGGAAGTGAGAAACCAGCCTCTATCTCAGAGCAAAGCCTATCCAAGGAAGCGGGTAAGACCCTTGTCCTTGGAAAGACCCAAAGAGCACTCCTAGGCACATACCCACCCTGCTGAGTTGTTTATCTACAAATAACAGGAGAGATCTGCTGTGCCAGGTGTCCCTGACTCAGTCAGGCTAGGTGAGGACCCACAGCAACCCCCTAGCAGCCACCAATCAGCATGAGACAGGGAAAATACCTGGGATGCCAGATGACCCCCCAGTAGTTTATGGTGGTTGATAACATGTTGGGAAACCCTGTAGTTCAGCACCTACACCCCTCCTGGCCTAAACCAGTCAGTACAAATGAATCCCCCTCTTGTACTAACCAATCACCCCTACTCAACTTGTTCCTGCCAGTGAATGTGCTAATCGTGTTTCAGAGTTGTTTGATTTTCCCGCGGTGTGTGATGATTTGCTAAGAGATGCTATGATGTATGTGGGGTCCCTGCCTTCCCCAAAGAGTGTATAAAACTGCTGCAAACCCTGGGCTCAGGGCCTCTCAGCGCCACCAGTTGCTGTGTGCACACAGGGGACGGAGCTAGCTTGCAATAAACGCCTCTTTGCTGTTTACATTGATCTCGGTCTCTGGTGGTCTTTTGGGGGTCCCGAATTCAAGCATAACAGAAGAAGCGCATGATACCAAAGGGTAGGTGAGAAAGCAGCAGCTGGCTCATGAACCCAGCAGCTCCATCCTCAGGAGAACGAAGCAGTCCGGACACACCTCCCGCCTTGGTGGCTCCCTGGCTCCCCAGCTCCTCCTGCTAGCTCTTGCTGAACAAAGTGGAAAACTGAGGTGTGAGGGGCAGCCAAAGACCTGCCTCCTGCCCTAGGCTGCTGACCCTCCACCTCCTCTGCCCGCCTGCCTGAGGGCTGCGGCACACAGATCCTTGAGGGAGGAGGGCAAGGCAATGTGGTGAACACAGGGAATGGGAGGGCGAACTGTTTTAAAGTCTCCACTAATGGTGACCTTGATACCTTCTAAAGCCCCTTGAAAAACATCTTCCCATGGGTTGGGGCAGAACCTGTGCCTAGTATGCCCAGGGTCTTGGGATTGACCCCCACCACGGCAAAGAAACAAGCCCTATTTCTGCTCACTAGTGGAAGTTCTTTGTTTGTCTGTTTGTTTTCCCCTACAGGACAGAGGATTGAACCCAGGTGTGCTTAACCTCCAAACCACATCCCCAGCTCTTTTTATTTTTATTTATTTTTTTGAGACAGGGTCTTGCTGAGTTCTTAGGGCCTTGCTAAGTTGCTGAGGTTGGCCTCAAATTTTTGGAGCCTCTTGCCTCAGGCTCCTGGGTCTCTGGGATTACAGGTGTGCACCACTGCTCCTGGCACTGGTGAGCTCTTGTCCTAGCTGCACTGGATGCTGACCTGTAGCTCAGGGGACAGGTAGCCACCATCCCCCACCCCCAATTATCTGCTAACAATCCTAGCGGGGCTCAGTTTAAAAGAAGTCAACAATACAGATGCTCACCTATTTGAGACAACCGAAGAAATAGAAAGGCTGTTTGGTTTGTTGTTTTAAATTAGGAGGCTTTGTTTCAGTATAATAACATCTAAAAAGAAAAACAGAAAGCACACACACCTGAAGGATGCAATTATGGATGTGACTTCGTCATCTGGGTAAAACTGGGTGATCGAATGATGGGCTCCAAGCTCCTTCCCGTCTTTCCACCAAGTAATGGCAACGTCCTGGTAGATATTAGGTACACTGATGGAGCAATTGAACTTGACATCTTTGTGTTCAGAAAGTATTATGTGTCCAACCGTGTGATTAAAGGCAATAGGTGGCAGCTTTGACGCAGCCGAGGTCGCCTGGGGGACAGCCGTGTTCCCCGGATGTGGTATTCCAGCCTGGGTTGGTGAAAACATCCAAGCAGGCTGGACTCCTCGGCGGTGGACAGAGGACAGTGGCACATGGTCAGCTGGCAGGTTCCTGGGGAAAGGTCCTGGGGACAGCTTGGTGTCTTCCTGCACCTCAGCAATGGCTGAAAAGCAGAGAGCCTGAGTGTTAGTCTTCAGTCTGGGGAAGATGCCCCACCTCCCAGCTGGATGGGAAGAAGCAGGGCATCCTCAGTGCCTTCAGCAAGATGCGCAGCCATCACTCAACATGCAGCTCAGCATACGTCTCATGTCCAAGTTCATGCACTTGTTCACAGCCCCCTTCTGAAGACAGCTTCAGAAATAAGACTGCGGCTTGGGATGGGGCTCAGTGGTAGAGCGCTAGCCTGGCACGCACGAGGCCCTGGTTCAATCCCCAGGGAGAACTGGGGTGATAGAGAAAGGAAAGGAGGGAGGAAGGAAGGAAAAGAAACCCCCATCCCCCCCAAAAAAATCTTGCTGGAGATGGAGCTCGGTGGTAGAGCATCACAGGGCCCTGGGTTTAGCCCCTAGTACTGCAAAGAAAAAAAAAATCTTTTAAAAGGTGACTCATTCCAAGCCCTTCATACCAGCTCAACAGGAAGGGGCCAGCAAGGAGAGCTAAGATCCCTTTTCTTGCTGTCTGTTCCATCTCAGACTGTGCTATGAATCTTGCCAACAGTCTTGAAGAGACTGGCCCAAAGAGATGAGTTTACGGGTTTTTGGGGGGGCCGGGGGAGAGGAGTGCTTATGTTACCAGAGCTGGAGCCTACAGAAAATGCCTGCCGGCAGGAATGAGCCAGGAGATGTTTTTATTTCATCTGGCTCACAACTGTTTCTAAAAATATAGGCTCACATTAGTTGTACTTTAGGTTTTTTGAAAGGCACGTTTGGAGCGTACATTCTAAGCTGGTTTTATTGATTCAAGCAAAAAGATGGGGGAAATGCAGGGCCACGCATCACGCCATGGGTTAGTGAGGTGGAGCACACAGAGGGTCCATACCTGCCCTAGGGCTGTGCCTCTGACTCTCTCAGCTCAGAACCTCATACCTGCTGGGCTCCCGAGGGTGCACGAGGGAGCAGCTGGCCTCAGCCCTGGGTCACGCCAGAGTTGGTGAATAAGAACAAGGACACCCCCCCACCCCACCCACCCACCCTCCCCCTAAACTGGAGTTTCCAATGAATAACAAATAACTGCTAGTGTCAGTGTCAGCCAGTAGGTAGCAGACTAAGGAAGAGAGGAGTAAGAGACCTAGAGGCAGAAAGGGGACCTGGAGACTTACTTCTCCTCTGGCATCCTCTATGCCCTGTCACTCAGGACGGCCAGCATCTCTCAGCGTGGGCATCCCTGCATGGGAGCCCTCTGAGTAAGGCACTGTGGAACTGCTCCCCCACTGGGGCTGGGGCCCACTCTCATCTCAGGGCTGTGCCTTTGGGACCTGCCTCCTTAGGAGGCAGGATGAATGCAACGCAGAGGACAAGAGGTTTCACTGCAAAAACCCAGGAAAACTGGGATTACAATGGTGCAGGCCGGTAACCCCAGCGATTTGGGAGGCTGTGAGACAGGAGGTTTGCAAATTTGAGGCCAGTCTTGGCAACTTGGTGAGGCCCTAAGCAACTTAGTGACACCCTGTTTCAAAATAAAAAATAAAAAAGGGTTGAGGATGTGACTCAGTGTAAGTGCCCCTGGGTTCAATCCCCAGTACCAAACAAAAAAACCCTAAACCTTTCTGATTATAAAGATAAGGTAACTGGTTATACTAAAAATGCAGATATGCATCAAAGTGCTTAGATAAAATGGCAGCCCATTCTGCAGTCCCAGCCCTGCAAGATAACCAACCCCTCTTTACAAACTGGGGTCTAACTCTCAGGTCCCTAGGAGTCCAGCCACCAATGAGCTAGCTGCCTGGGGAAGACCAGCCCTCAGGAGGTCTCCGAAATCCTGAGTGGGCAATCTACCCCTGGGCACCCGGTACTCGGGATGGCCTGAAAGGCCACCCATCCCCATCCCGCATTCCACTGGCCAGAACTTGGTTGAATGATTCAACTGCCAATGACTATTTACAGAGGGTCCCTGGGTTCCCCATAGTCCAATAGGTAAAGTAAGATCTGAACCAGGCGCAGAGCCGCAGGGGTTAAAGCGGAAACTGGAGTTGGCTACATTCTGAAGGCAGAAGGGAGGAGCAATGGCTCCCAAACTGAATCTTTGACCTCATCTGCAGATGGCATTCGGTGGTGGGCTCCTCAGGAGGTGAAGTGGATCAGATGAGCCTCTGGGTGCAGGTCCCCAGTCACCACACTTGTCAGAGGGGAGGGGTGGCACCCTGCTGGGTCTCACCGGGTATAGCCTCTGGCTACCAAGCACCCCAGTGGTTGGGGGGAGGAGGGCCTGCCTGGGGGGTGTGCTGTGGTCTACAGGAAGCCCCTGTGCCCCACCCTCCCTAGGCGAGGGCCAGACCCTGGGTGGCCGTACCCCCATTTCACATGCACCCCCAGGCCACTATGTGGATTGTGTCCCAGGGTGGCTTCCCTGTTACCCAGGTTAATAGCAAGACCGGCATTGTTCTATTAGTATAGTCAGAGTTTGTGTAAATGCAAAGGGTTCTGGACTGATCCAGAGAGGAAAAATACCACCATCCATCACTTGACCTGAATAACCAGTCCTAAACTGTAAATCATTAACTTGGCTGGAGCCAATGCCCTCAGAACACCTGGAGAAAGCAAAAGAAAAGAAGGCCACTGTAGGAGGAAAGGGACCCGGCTGGCGTGTGCACAAGCGCACCAGGGCCCAGCAGAAAAATGCTGCGCTGGCGAGCAGGGCCAGCTGAGGGCACAGGAAGGGGAGAGGTGGCGGGGCCACGCGTGCCCCAAGAGGTCTCAGCTGAGATGCAACAGGAGGCAAAGGCCCAGGCACAGTGGACAAAGGGTGAAGTATGGGCCTGGCCCCGTGGCACATGCCGAAGATCCCAGAGGCTCAGGAGACCCAGGAGGGAGGATTGCAAGTTTGAGGCCACCCTCAGCAACTTAGCAAGACCCCCTTTCAAAATGAAATAAAAAAGACTGGAGATGTAGCTCAGTGGCTGAGACCTACCCCACCCCAGCTTCAAACCCCAATACCGAACATAAAGGAAAAAAAAGACAAGACATGGTGTTGGCGGGACAGATGCTTCATGTGGATCACAGCTGCCACAGAGCTGCCAGATAAAACCAGGACACCTCTTTTCAGTGAAATTCCAGATAAACAATGAATATGTGGCGCAGGAAACCAGCTGGAGCCCGAGCGCAAAGGAGTTCATGGCAGACCACTGTGGCCACAGGTCAGCCTCTGGGCCCTGGAGCAGGAGAGGGGTCTGGAGGGCACAGGGGGGCCCACAGCAGGCAAGCTGTCCTGCCTCTCAGAGTCCTGGCTGGGAGGGTCTGAAGGGGCCCGGGCCTCTCAGGTGGCGCCTTCTTCCTTACTGCCCTGACCCTACATATCCATTTTGTCTAAAAAAAAAAAAATAATAAAAAGAGCAGAAGCCCCTCCCCTTGCCCTTGAGCACACTCTTCAACAGCGGAAGCCGGGAACCTCAGAGCCATAGGCAGCCCCTGCCGGCCCCTTCAGCCTGCACCCTACTTTTCAACACAGGTATTTGGCTTTTTCTCCAAATAAGTACTTTAAAAAAGAAGCTTCCCAAGCAGACTGCAGCCCCCAGGCCCTTGCTGTAGGGGGTCACCCAGGGAACTGAAAGAGCATTCCAGAATCCGTGACTTTTCACCAGCCTGCTCCGACTCTCCTGCCATGACCTCAAACTGAGAGAACACTGGAATCTTCCAGGGGAGGTTTTTAAGCTTTTGATGTCTGGATCCCACCCAGACCTTGAGTTTATTGGCCTGGGGTGCAGTTTGGGCACTGGGATTTTTAAAACTCTCCTCTGGTGATTCTGCTGTGCAGCCAGGATCAGGCCTCTGCTCTAGGGAACGGGTACAGAGGCACCAAGCACTCCCAGTTGGTCCTGAGGGTCCTGGATTGAGCCCGAGAATCTCTACCCAGAAGGCTCGGGTCTGACTGGTGTGACTTGGGTGATGGGGATTGTAGGAGGGGTGAGATGAGAACAAGGATCCCAGAGTCGGAGGGGCAAAGGTGAGCCCCGGCTCAGCCATGCAAAAGCCAGATGACCTTGTGTAAGTCACCTGTCCATCCAAGACTGAGTGTCCTCATCACGAAGGGAGATAGATGACACCTTCTCTTGGAGAGAAGAGCCACACACTGCAGATAACAGCACCGAAACCAAAATGAAGCAAGGACCATGCGAACACATTGACAAACACCGCTGCTTGCTATAGTGCTCTGCTAGGTCCTGGGTGCAAGATCATCAGCATCATCTAGCTCTGCCTTCATCCTCAAAAAGAACTTACAAATGTGCAAACAGGATCTGCAACCACTCCAAAGTAGGACTGAGCAGAATAAGGCAAGTGGAAAAGTATTCTAAATTCCAATGCACCTGCCAAGAGAGCATGCCAAGATTGTATTTATAGATTTCCTATCTATGTTGGAATGATGAATAGAAAGTGCTCTCGTAAAAAATTAAACCTTTTCTCGATGTGCTGACCTGGTGATTTAGGAATAATTATAAATTTGGTGTAAACATTCTTAAATGCATACAAGTATTCTGCAAGACTTGCAAATAAAACACACCGTGCACAAGGTCTGGCCTGCACAGACACACAATGAATGGCAGTTATTATTTCCATCACACGAGACATCTGATCTGTCATTTCAGAGGTGCAGCTAGTCATGCCTGGACCAGCAAGGCCAACATATGGAACCTGTTAGGCTGACTGAGCCCTCCAACCCCGGCAGTGAAATGTGAACAAGCAGTGTTTACTTAACAGGGGGTGTTCCTGCACTCTCCCCTGGCAGGCTGCCAAGTGTCAGGAGTGGAGCTGTGACAACACTTTGGCCGGGGTCAGGAGGCAGAGGTCTGGGGCTGATTCTCTTCAGGGTCCACTTGCAGCCTCCGGAGTCCCAAGAGAGACTCAGCCCACAAGTTTACCACCTCCATCTCGCTGCCCCCACAAATGTATCCTCCAGCCCACTGATACCTGAATTCCTAGGACTAAAATGCCATTCTTTTTTAAGAAAAATAATTATTTCCTTGTAAAATTTGACCATCTCTGGAAGACCAAACCACCTAGCAAAAGTCTGTTAAGATCTTTACTAAGTGATGGAGGGTAAAGAAATCCCCTCCAACAGCACACTAGGTGCACTTTTCTCTATTTTTCCCCCCACAAAGTATAACTTTAAGACCCTGGGCTACATATAAGATAAACATTTTTTTTTTCAAATTCTGAAAGACGTGGAGACCAGAAAGTAGGTGGTGTCTGCCAAAACCTTGGGAGCTGTTATTTAATGGGAGTCAAGTTTCAATTTTACAAGATGAAGAGAGCTCTGGGACTGGACGGTGGCCACAGTGGGACATCTTGAGTGTATTTAACACCACAGAACTGTACCCTTAAACATGGGGAGGATGGTAAAATTTACGTCAGGCGTACTTTACCACAATTAAAAAAAAAAAAAAATAGATGAAGGGTGGAGAGAAAACAAAGTGCACCAGCTAGAGACCTCAGGGTCCAAGAACAACTGGGTCTGAGTTTTCTTTTTGCCCCACATATTCCAGCCTTGGAGCCAAAAGTCAGCAAGCTGGAAATGCTAAGAGGCAAAGACCAAACCAAATCAATCAAATAGCAAAAGCCTGCCCTTTCTAAAGGAGCAGGAAAAGGGGGGCTTAGCCAGACAGAAAACCCAGGGAAAGCTCGGCCAGAAGAGGAACCCAGAAAAGCCCCCACCCAGAAAAGCCCCTGGGGCACGGTCTCCACCCATATCAGCAAGGGTTAAACGTACAGGGTGCCACAGCCACACGGCAGGAGCAGCCAGGGCCTGGAGGTCACCCCAGAGGCTGATAGCAAAGAACCTGCGGGATCCTTGCCCTCTGCCCTACTAACATCAAAGGACAATGAAACAACCCCTTCCTCACACTGGGGGGGGGGGGGGGGGGGGAATCTGAGGCCTCCTGGAGAGTCCAGAATCAGCTTTCCCCAGGAACCAGTGAGGTCATCCCTCTCCTCAAGTCAGCAGAATAGCCAGGAGGCACACCTACCCGCCCTGACCAGGCAGCAAGACCAAGGCAGCAGATGATCTCCAGCCAGAACAGCTAGAGGGAACCAGGTGGAACAAGATTTAAATAAGATCCAGAGCCTGGTAACATAATACCCCTAGTAGCCAAGTTCCAGTAACAGAATGAAATGTCAATGCCAAGATGACAGAATTATCTGGAAAACCTTTAATTAATTAATTCAAGGGTACCAGGAATTGAATCCAGGGGTGTTCTACCAATGAGCTACATCCCTAGGCCCCTGCCATCTTTATTCTGAGGCAGGGTCTTGCTAAATAGCCCAGGCTGGCCTCCAACTTGCAATCCTCCTGCTTCAGCCTCCTGGGTAGTTGGGATTACAGGATTACACCACCTAAGCCAACCAGAAAAAGCTTTTAATGATGCAATGATAGAAGTATTTCCATGAGCAGTTATGAATGTGCTTGAAACACATGAGAAAAATAGAAAGCCTCAGAAAAGAAATACCAAGTCTCAGTAAATAAACAGAAGATACAAGGACCAAGTGGGAGTTTTAGAACTGGAAAATACAATAACCAAAATAAAAAACACAACATATGGGTTGGACAGCAGAAGGAAGTGGGTACAGGAAAGAATCTGTGTGCTGGAAAATGAAAGAAGAGAAAATTATCCAATCTGAACAAAAAAGAAAAAAGAGAACAAACAAACAAACAAGAACAATAACAAAATAGTCTCTGGGACCTTTAGATCTTTATTACTAAAGATCTAACATTCATGATGTTGTTGGAGGAAGGGCAAGCTGAAAGAGTACATTAAGAAAGAAATATGATACAAACCTAGATTCAAGAATCTGTGTGACCACAAATAGGATAAAGCACCCCCCCAAATCCACACCAAGATACATCAGAGTCAAACATCTGAAAACTAAAGACAAAACATTTTGAAAGTACTGAGGCAGAAAAAAACACCTTGCTACATGGGTGAAGCGATTGAAAGATCATGAATTTCTCATTAGAAACCACAGAAGGAGAGGGGCTGGGATTGTGGCTCAGCGGTAGAGTGCTCGCCTAGCACGGGTGGGACCCGGGTTCGATCCTCAGCAGCACATAAAAATAAAGGCATTGGGTTGTGTCCATCTACACCTAAAAAATAAATATTAAAAAAAAAAACAAACAAACAGAAGGAGAGAAAAGGGAGTCACAGTGGTTCTCAAATGCTGAAATGAAGAACCATCAACTCAAACTCTATCTGCAAAGAGAGGGGGGATAAAAGTATTCCAAGAGGAAGAAACCTAACAGCAGATCTGCTATGAACAGCCAGAGGAGGTCCTCCAGACACAAACCGAACAGCAAAAGAAGGAAGGTTGAAATCTCAGGAGGGAGGGAAAACACAGGAAGCTAAAATACAAATAAATACTCAGACTCCTTCTGCGTTTTCTAAATTATATGTGATGGTTGAAGAAACGTTGCAACACAGATGTGGTTCTCTACATGAGGTGATAATATTGAAGACAATCACATCACAAACGTGGGGGGGGGAGGTAAAGGGAGGAAGGGAGAAAGGGATTCTATCATTCTCTTCAGATGGCAAAATATCAACACCTCACATACCAATAATTATACTAAATGTCAATGGCCTAAACACACCTATTAAAAAGACAGATTGGCAGAGTAGATTTATAAACATGCTATCTGCTGTTTATATGAAATTCACCCCATAAAATGGCAAGTTGAAATAAAAAAGAGAAGATGTATCATGTAATCATTAATCAACAGAAAAATGGGATAATTCCATCAATATCAGGTAAAGTAGATTTCAAAGCAAAGAAAACTATCAGAGGCAAAGAGGTACATGATACTATGATGAGAGAGTTAATTTGTGAAGAAGACAAAGAACTCCTAAATAATTATGAACCTGAGCAAAGAGCTGCAAATTACGTGAAGCAAAAACTGACAATGCTGAAAGAAGCAAATAGATCAATAATTATAGTTATAGGTGGTACCACCTCTCAACAGTGATAGGTCAACTAGATGGAGAATAATCAAGGACATAGAAGAACTCAACAACATGGCTAAGGGAAATAATCTACCTTTGCAGAACATTCCACCCAACAAGAGAACATATATTTTCTCCAGAGGACAATGGGACACAAACAAAGGCAAGCAGTCTGTTGGACCACAAAGCAAATCTTGACAGATGGAAATCATGTCGGTTGTGTTCCCTGACCACAATGGACATAATCAGAAACCAATGACAGAAGGTAACTAGAAACTGCCCAAATATTTTTAAACTAAGTGTCTAAATAATCAATGGATCAGAGAAGAACTCTCAAGGGAAATTTTTAAAAATACACTGAACTGAATGAAAACACAGCATACAGAAGTTTGTGGATGCAGCTAAAGCAGTGTGAAGGGGGAAAGTGATAGCACCAAATGAATATGACAGGAAAAGGGAAAAGTCTGCAGCCCGTGCTCTGAGCTCGGGACCTAGAAACAGCAAAACAAACCGAAACAGGTGGAAGGAAGGAAATATGGAAGGAAGGAAACTGAAAAGGACAGCAATGGAACAAAGAGCTGATTGCTTTAAAGGATTGATAAAATTGACAAATCTCTAGCAAGACACGCAAACAGAGAGAAGACACAAACGATCAGCATTAGGAGGGGAGGGGGGACATCATTAGAGACTCTTGGGCTGCAAAAGGATGAGGGAGGGCTGGGGTGTGGCTCAGTGGCAGAGTGCCTGGTTGGCACATCCAAGGCCCTGGGTTCCACCCCTGCATCACAAAAGAAGAAGAAGAAAAGGGGGTGATGAGCAAATATGAGGAATAACTCTACACCCAAATCTGAAGACAGGGGAGGTGGACTAAGTCCTCCATAAACACAAACTACCACAACCTAGCAACACGGAACAGGTGACCTGCCGAATAGCCAGTAACTTGTAAGTAACTATTAAGCTCCTGGGCTACTCCAATGGAATTAGGAAATGGAATTCATAATTTTAAAAAATTCACTCCAAAACCCAGTCTTCAGGCGCACATGGTTGCACTGGAGAATCATACCCAATGCTTACAGAAGAAGCAGCACCAATTCCACATACGCTCTTCCAGGAAGTAGAGGAGATGGCACCCCACCACAGATTCTGGACTTAGGACCGTGTGGCTTTAGATGAGGTGAAAGTGACACACATTCAGTAGAAACCTTGCTTTAAATTCTGGCTTTTGATGCTTCCCAGGATGGTGGTGTGCAGCACGATCCTCCTATCACGATGAGGGGCAGCGGCATCCCTGCCACCATCAGCCACAAGCTGCTCTGGGGTGCTGAGGCCAAGCCAGGTGTTTGGTCTGTTGTCACGTGCATGGCCAACTGACCATGTTTCCAACTTAACGATGAGTTTATCAGGACCTACACTGATACGTCAAAGAACCTCTGGATGGCCTGTTGTAGGGCCAAAGAGGCAAGGCACCGTAGATAGCAGGAAACAGTTTAATTTGGCTGCAGCCAGGTTCAGAGGGCACAGCTTCTGCTGTAATCAATCAATCCCCTGAACCCCGAGTTCAGGGAGTTTCAGAGTTTTATACCCAGCATGTAAGGGGAGGGGCTCAGAAGTTCACAGTCTGCAGAAGTTCACATAAAAGCAGCTTTTCTTTCACTATTTTGAGTAAGTTAACTCTTCAAGGATAGCACCTGAGAAGGGGAGAGCCTCTTCTCCCCTTTCTTTCCTCCCCCTGCCAGCTGTTACCATGGAGCCCAGTTGTAACTTATCTTAAAAAAATGTAGACACCTCTGTAAACCCAGATCAAGGCCAGAGGCCTTGTTTGCACATTTCTACAAACTACTACACTGGATACGTTGGTGAAAAACTAGTAAGGGGGTGTCCAGCACCTGGAGTGCTGGTATCTTCTCGGCCAGTGGCCAAGTAAACAGGGCAACATGAAAATAGGAAGTTTATCTACAATGGACTCTTTTGTTGACAGTCCTAAAATCAGCCATGGTGAAGCGGGCTTTTCTGTGGAGAAAGGGGGTGACACTTCAGGCCCATCTCTTCCACTGAGAAACAGACAAAGGACCCAGCATTCCCCAACACACACACACACACACACACACACACACACACACACTCACACATATACACACTCACTCACTCACACACACACTCACACATATACACACTCACTCTCACACACACACTCACACTCACACACACACTCACTCACTCACTCACTCTCCATCAGCCCTCTCACCTACACAGTCATCTCTAATCCTGTGAAGGGAAAATCCTGTCCCTGCTTCACAGGGGAGGACTGTGTGGCTCACAGGTGCTAGGGGACCTGCCCAGGTCTGCGTGGCTAGGAAGGAGTGGAGGGGAGTCCCCGGGCCAGCCCCCCTTGCCTTGCCTGAAGTCCACACACAGGCTCCAGCTGCTCAGCTGGTCCTGAGAGCTGAACAGGGGGCTCCAGGGCAGAAGGACAGCTACACACCAGCTGTGACCTGCCCTAGACATCCCCCGACCTGCCCAGAACATTCTCCGGGAGAAATCCCAGCCCAGTTGTGGAGCAGCACTAGCAACAGGAGCTGGAATTGCACAACCCGCAACCTGGCATTCCCACCCCTGAAGATGTGTCTGTCCACAAGGCGACCAGCAGGAAGGCAGGGTCACCTCGATTCAAGTCGTGCTTTTGCCACACGCATTTGACAAAACTCATCAAACCCCACACTTTATTACAATATTTTATTACCACAGATGGAACCTCTGGACAGAAAAGATGAAGAAGAATGTTCAGGTCCACACGGCTTATGGAAAAAAACCCTGGGGGAAAACCCAGTGCCTCCTAGAGATTAGATGAACAAAGCTATGAAGATAATGAACCAGGGCTACCCTTTTCAAACTAGATGAATCAAGTGAACTCAACATGGATTTAAAAAAGCAAACTGAGGGGCTGGGATTATGGCTCAGCGTTTAGTGCACTTGCCTGGCATGTATGAGGCACTTAGACTCAATTCTCAGCACCACATATAAATAAAATAAATAAATAAATAAAGGTCTATCAACAACTTAAAAAATATATACATATTAAAAAAGCAAACTGAAGAACGCTCCCTTTGTACATGCAATTTTATAACATGCATGTTGCAAGCTCCTGTAAGCATCCTCAATACCCCTTTCCCTTTCTTCCTATAAATAAGAGCCATCTGACCCACTAAAACCTTGCTTTGCTGTCCTTCCTTGTTTGGGGGTAACCAGGGAAATGTAAGCAGAAGTCTGCAGCATGGAGCATCACATAAAAAGCTATCATCTTCCTGATGAAAAGGACAGACTCAGCTGGTAGGAGATGGTTAGTCTTTTGTCCTTCTGGCTTACTTCTGCCTGGAAGGCAAACAAAATGCCTGGAGACACAGCAGCCATCTTGAGACAACGAATTCTAAAACCATCACTAAAGACAGCCGAGTAAAGAGCCCATTCTCTGACTCCAACATGGAGCTACTGTCTCAACAGGGCCTGGATGCCCTCAGACTCCTTGGTTAAGAAACCAAAGTGAGGTATTCTGTTACAGGGAGCTAAATGTACACCCTAAGTGACACAGTACAGGACAATACTAGAGTGTTCTCAACACCCATGTGTGGCCAAAGGATAAAGAAATGCAGGGGAATTTGTGGGCACAGTCATGCATACCTATAATCCCAGCAACTCAGGAGGCTGAGGCAGGAGGATCGAAAGTTCAACTGGGCAATTTAGCAAGGCCCTGTCTCAAAAAAAAATAATAAAAATAAAAATAAAAAGGACTGGGGAGGGCTGTGGCTGTAGCTCAGAGGTAGAGCGCTTGCCTAGTATTTGTGAGGCACTGGGTTCAATCCTTAGCACCACATAAAAATAAATAAAGTTATTTTAAAAGAGGGGGTGGGGCTGGGGCTCAGTGGCAGAGCACTCTTGGGTTTAATTTCTGGTACCACCCTGTCCCCAAAGAAAGAAATGCACAGGAACTAAAACACCCAACGTCGGGTAGCAGTTGTCTTTAGGTGGGCTGAGGGGATAAGCCTGGCGGAGGGGATAAGCCTGGCGGGGAGCCGTGGGGTACTTCAACTATGTTGCTAATGTCTGTCTTCTGCTGAGTGGTGATCACACATGTGAATTCTATTACCTGTTGTACCCTCTGGTATATCACCTTTTTTTTTTTTTTTGGCATTAACCCAGAGGCACTTTACCACTGAGCTACATCCCCAGCCCTTTTTATTTTTCTATTTTGAGGGTCTTGCTAAATTGTCAAGGATCTTGCCGATTGGCTGAGGCTGGTCTCAAACTTTCAATTCTCCTGCCTCAACCTCACCAATAGCGGGGATAACAAGGGTTGCACCACTGTACCTGGCAGCCTCTGAGTTTTAAAAAAGTTCCCCAGGTGGGTCCAAAGCACACCCCCTATTGAGGACCCCTGTTACAGCGGTCTGTGTGCTTATCCTCCCGCCAAAGAACTTAGGAAGTACATGCTACAATGTATATCACAAAATATAGATTTTTTAATTTTCAAATATAAAATTACATCATAACATTGAATGAACAGACTTTTAAAAATGAGCTAGGCCTGGTGGTGCACGCCTTTAATCCCAGCAGCTCAGGAGGCTGAAGCAGGAGCATTGCAAGTTCAAACCAACCTCAGCAACTTAGCAGGATCCTGTCTCAAAATAAAACATAAAAAGGGCTGGGGATGTGGCTCAGTAGTCAAGCGCTCCTGAGTTCAATCCCTGGTACAAAAAACCCCCCACAAAAACCGGACATCATTCTCCCCATATTGCTGTGGCCCTTGGGGGACACACCCCACCCGCTCCAGGAAGACCTTGTGCATCTCCCTGCCTCCCAGAACCCCAGAGTCCAGGTTCCCAGCAAACTGGACAGGAAGGGGCCATAACCTGGGGATGTCCACCATTCTCAAAAAGATCCCTGCATTTCTACTTTATTCTACTGATCCAGCCAGAGCTGGCGGACACTTCACTGTGGGCACGGTCAGCCCAGGTGGGGCAAGGTCAGCCCAGGAGGGGCAAGGTCAGCCCAGGTGGGGCACGGTGCATTTCTTAAAACACACTGTGCTCAGCCTCTGCCCCCATTCTAGGCTGATGCCCAAGGCTGTTCACATCCAGAATGAGGGACAGGGCTCAGGCGCTGGGTATGGAGCCTCTCTGTGAACAAGTGTCGCCTCCTTTCCCTTCAGGCAGAGTCCTTGCCCAGAAGAGCCCAGAATCATCCATCTGCTCTCCTATTTGAGGCATCACCCCAGGGGTGCAGGGTAACATCTAAACTGGAGTGGTTATTTATTTATTTTAAACAAATGCTACATCTAATGAGCTTCCTTTTTTTCTTTCCTTTTCTTTTTTTTTTTTTCTCTTTGCTCCCAAACTTTGAAAGAACCCCGCTTTCATCTTCAGGTCTCCAGATCACGTGCCAGAATTGTAAAAAAGGCTTGGAGGCCGGCCTCACTTCCTTGGCTGGGGCAGCCTGCCATTCCCTGTGCTACGGAAGGGCAGCCTGTGGATGCACACAGCGCTGGGGAGGTCATGAATATTCATCACCTCCCGGAGGGTCCTAGAAGCAGCGGGAGTCTCAGGAAGCAGCTCTCAGCAAGTTGGGGTCTCCCACCTGATATTCTCTGGGAAGACAGCCTGTTCTTACTTGTGAAAATGATTTTGTTTTCAAAACCGTAAGGAAGCCGGTCTCCCATTAGGAGCTTCAAGGAGAGGCCCCCAAGGCTTAAAATAGTTGAACAGCCCCTGCTCCAAAACAAACAAGGCTTTCCTTTGTGCAACTAATGAGAGGCCAGACCACAGCTGAGACTGTTCTAAGATGTTTGCGGGCCCCTGAAGGCTGAGGTAACCAGAGTCCCCAAGAAAAAGCAGTTCACGCAGAAAAGGGATCTGTCAGAGTGCATTTACCTGGTTAAGTGCCAACCTGAGACCCAGGGCGGAGGACGGGCACCTCCTGGGCAGGGCCAGCAGGACACGAACCCTGGCTGATCAGGGCTCGCCCAGGACCATGGCTCACTCGGCAGATGCAAGTGAGAAATATCTAGAAGATATTGGAAGGTGAGAATCATGTAGAAGACCCTGAGTACAAAGAGAATGTACAGGTGTGAACTGGAGTGCCACCCTAATTCACACAAGAGGATGGATTTTCTCTGGCGCATTTGTCTGCCCAATAGCCTCAGCTTTGGGTATAACACTTCTCAGCATGAGTTTGGTCCAAACATGAAGCCAATACCTCTCTGATCCATTTCCTCTGTCCCATCCTGCCACCCTCGAGACTCAGGGAAAATCCATGTTTTCCTTAAGCAAAATAAAAAGCTCTGAAGGTCGAGAGAGATGAAGAGGAAGGATGAAGGACAGACTTCAGCGCAGGCTTCTCAACGAAATGCTAATCAATCACCCTTCTTCTTTAATCACTTTAAAACACGGAAGCCTGCGAGGGCAGCCAGACCAGGGCAGCTCGGGGCTCCCTCCACTCAGGTCATATCCTCTGGATCCTGCTGCCCCACAGGCCCAGCCAGAGTGGAAGGGGTGCACATCCAAGGGCACGGAGCTGCCACCTGCCCCGGGTGCTCCTGGGGGCCGAGCTCTGGGCCCTCGCTGTGGTTAACAACCTTCCACACAGCACAAGAGCCACAGTTCAGATAGAGAGCACTAAAGCCCAGGAGGGAGAAAGTGCTGAGCTGGAGGGTCCCCCCAGGACTCCTGCTCTCCCTGAGGGGCCCCCAACCCTGAAGGAATTCTCCACCCCTGCCAGACTGCACTTTCAGCATCCTAGCTGGAGGCTGGTGACAAGGAAGGAGTATGGAGGAGGGACAGGTTACCCCCAGGCAAGGGCCAGGAAAGCCCAATGAGAGGAGAGGAGTCCCCTGGTGTCCCTGATACTTGGCCAGCTCCAGGCAGGAAGTTCAGGGAACAGGCGTGTTTTTCGGGGCTCCGCGCCCCGTGCACTTCCTGCGAGCCCACCCTGCACACAACTCACACACACGCCCAGAGTGCCCTCTGACAGACAGGGCTCATTTTCCCGCCTCTGCAGCCAGAGGCCTGCACTGTTGGAGCTCGTTGAAAGGAGAGGAAGGATGTGGAATGCCCAGGCTCAAAAGGCCCCCAGAAAACAAAAACAAAACCACCACACCCCCTCCACAGTGGGGTTGTGTGGGAAAAGCCAGGCAGGAACTGGACCTCATTTTTATACCTTCCTGAGAGGCACGTGACAGGAAGCTATTCCTGCACCCTGTCAAGGGGGAACAGATGGGGGTGGGGAGAGCCAGAGGCGTCAGTGAACCGTCCAGTCCTGGGTGGGCTTTGCTGGCAGAATTACCAGGAAACAGATTCCTAAAGAGCTACAGCAACAGCATTAGCAGTAGGGGGTGGGCACCCCAGAAACCCTTCACCAAAGCACTGTGGATAGTCAAGGGTGGTCCCCAGCTGTGCCTTCATAGTTCAAGATTTAATTTAGGATACATTTCAGTGAGAAAAGAACCCTTAAGCAGGGCATGGTGGCACACTCCTGTAATCCCTGCCGGTCTGGAGGCTGAGGCAGGAGGATTGCAAGTTCGAGGGCAGCCTCAGTAATTTAGGGAGGTCCTTGGCAACTCAGTGAGATCCTGTCTCAAAATAAAAAACATGGCTGGGCACAGTGACGCACGCCTGTAATCCCAGCGGCTCTAGAAACTGAGACAGGAGGATCACAAGTTCAAAGCCAGCCTCAGCAAAAGCAAGGCTGCTAAGCAACTTGGTGAGACCCTGTCTCTAAATAAAATATAAAAACAGGGCTGGGGATGTGGCTCAGTGGTTAAGTGCCCCTGAGTTCAATCCCTGGTATGAAATAAATAAATAATAAAAAAAATAAAGGGCTGGGGATGCTAAGCGCTCCTGGGTTCAATTCCTGATACAAAACAAAACAAAACAAAAAACCTTCTGCCGAACACCTTTTGTCTAGGAAAAGCGATTTTAATTTGAGTTCAGAAATGGAGAGAGAAATTATGGCTAATATTTTTTGAGCATTATTATATATCCTTAGCTCAATTCATCCTTCTTGACAGCATGAAATGGATCCCATTGCACCAAAAATAAACTGGAGGTCCTAAGGGTCAGCTGGTTCCCCAGGGCCCACAGAGGTCAGGCCTCTCAGTGTTTTGATTCCAGTTCCGAGAAGCACATATGGGAAGGCTCTTTTTCAGTGTTTATAATAATTAAACTCCTCTGCAGAGACGCATACCAACCCATAGCCATGTGCTGTGGATTAAGATTAAACTAGTGATCATGGGTCAGAATCAAGTGCCCCTGGCCAAGGAGCTGTAAAAACTGCTTTTCACACACACACACACACACACACACACACACACACACACACACCAGTTTTTGACTTACTTTCCTAGGTGGAATGTTTAGAATACAAAACACTTTGGGGTTTCTGTAGTCTGAATATCTATGTTCTCTTCATTTCCTAACTTCTCCCGTAATGAAATCACTTCGATGCCGGGTGGGGAGGTATAGGTAAAATAAGAATTTCCTATGAATCAAGCTAAAAGCTTTCGGGCAAGAGACTTTGTTCCTGGAAAAGTCGGTAGGGAGAGACCAGGAAGAAGCACCTAATGAGATTCCTGTGTCCCCACTCCTGTGTCCCCCCAGCCCCTGTTGGCCTGCACTGTGCTGGGAGGGAAGGGTGGATGCCCCTGCCCTCAGAGCTGATCTCATAGTTGGGGGACAGTGGAGGAAAAGCCAGTCTAGAGAAGAGCAAGTAGCAACAAATCAGGTACAGATTATTGTCACCAGCAAGTTAAATCTAGTTGGGGAGGAAGGGTAAGTAACTGTGACAGACAGTGGGAACACACTGAGCTGAACCTCTGAGCTGAAATCCAAAGGTCCAAAAGGAGCCAGCACACTGAGCCCTGGGGGAGGATTCCAGCCAGAGGGACAGCGCTGCCAACGTCGTCCAAGTACCAGGTGAAGGCATGCACCCTCCCAGGTGGCCCAGCAGCAGGAACAGGGGGAAATGACTAGAAATGAGTCAAAGTCTTTGCCTGGGGGAAGGAAAGGGAAGCCATTGGGGATGTTTAAACCAGCAGATTCATTTTCAAAGATCCCATTCTGGCTATGATGTGAGCAGTGGTTGGGACAGATGTGTGGCCAAGGTCCCAGCTCCGCTTTGCTACCAGGCAGCCTGTTCCCAATTCACTGGCATTCAGAGCCAACCTCTACGCCACCAACAGGTACTGATTACTAGTTCCTGCGACAGATGACACAAGTTACTCACTGGCCCTTCTTCAGGGATTATCTAGAAATTATTTCAAAAAATAAGATTTACAAACATAATTATTGTCAATTTAAAAAAATAACTATGTTCCACACAGCACTTTAAGAAAATGGGTCAGAGTAAATTTTTTAAATTCATCCATTCATGAAAATATGGCCTGCAGGGCTGGGGATGTAGCTCAGTGGTAGAGCACTAGCCTAACATGAACGAGGCCCTGGGTTCCCTCCCCAGCACAGCAAAAGAAGGAAAGAAAAGGTCTGCTTACTTCCAAAAAAGCATTTGAGCGGCATTTGAGACCATTGGGATGAAGCCCATAAGCAACATGATAACTTAAAGTTATCCCTGGGAAAATGTTTACAAATATATTGGAATATCAACTTGGGAGAGAAATATTGCCATTCACTAAACAATTGTTAAAGTCTAATTTGCTCTAAGAGTTCGCACAGCTCCATCTCGGGCTAGGTCTTCATCATTTCTTCACTTTTATCCAGTTTATTCTTTCTCCTCCATCCTCTCCGGGGCCCTCCCCTGAAGCTTCCTGGTACTTGGGTTTGCTGCTCACTGGCGCCCCCAAGAGAGAGTAAGCAGAAAGGAAGTGTTGGCAGGACTGGCAATGCCAGGGGATGAGCAGTTTTAAGGTCTGCATTGTTCAGGTTCTTGTGGGTTGTATTTATGTTTGTGTTTGCAGATATGGGGGAAGTTTCTGGGTTAAAGTGATGCTTAAGTTTTAATTATCCATCCATTCCTGCACAACGTAGACGCTGAACACATTCACACCCTGCTTTTTTCCTGTTGAGTCAGCAAACCATGCAGGCCCACAATATGCAATCTGAAAGTCTTACAACTAGAATCTAATTTCCATTCTTAATCTTGTTCTAGGACACTCTTCCCTCTGTTCTAACCCAGGCCATGAGAGTCCCATCCTGGAACTGGGTATAGCTCAGTGGTAGAGCAGTTGCCCGGCACACTGGGGAACCTGGGTTCTATCTCTAGCACCTCAAAAAAGAATGAATAAATAAATAAATCCCAGTCTTTTTTTTTTTTTAAAGAGAGAGTGAGAGAGAGAGAGAATTTTAATATTTATTTATTTTTTTTTTAGTATTTGGCGGACACAACATCTTTGTTTGTACGTGGTGCTGAGGATCGAACCCAGGCCCCACGCATGCCAGGCAAGTGCGCTACCGCTTGAGCCACATCCCCAGCCCCAAAATCCCAGTCTTCATGCTTTGCACAAGATGAGTTGGATCACTCAGAAATCTCACAGGTAAACTTCAAGATAAAAAAAAAAAAAAAAGAAAAATCAAAAGATCAGAGAAATTGGAAAGTCTTTTTGTTCTCCTGCTGGGTGGATCTTAAAAGAACTATGATTACCTGCCTAACACTGATCATAGGCCACAAAAATTCCTCATTACAGCTTTTTAAAAATTTAGGAGAGAAGAACATCCAATTTTTAAAATATCTTACACACAAAAAACTACTGTTTCTATTACATTTTCCATAATGTCTACCACATTCACTACCTCCAAGACTGTTCACGGCCAGTCATGGTTAGAAGCAAAATATACCAGATTTGCAGCAGATTATGAGAAAATGGATGTGGCAGAAACGCAGAGGAATTTTTGAGGATTTGGTGGGGGCAGGGGGTGGAGAACAGAAGTGCCTCAGTTCTTTGCCTGGTTCTGGCTCTTGATGTTTGTTTCAAATTGCTCTCTTGCCTTGTATTATGAAAAGCTTATGTAATTGAACGTGCGTAAGAAGAATGTGTTGTTGAATTTTTCATTTAACCTGGGCATGGTCCCGCACACCTGTAACCCAGGGGGCTTGGGAGGCTGAGGCAAGAGGATCTTGAGTTCAAAGCCAGCCTCAGCAACTTAGCAAGATTCTAAGCAACTTAGGGAGAACCTGCCTAAAATAAAATAAAATATATATGTCTGGGGATGTGGCTCAGTGGTTAAGCACCCCTGGGTTCAATTCCTGGTATTAAAAAAAGAAAGAAAGAAAGAAAGAAATTTTCATTTAAGCAACTGAACCTTCAAAGGAAAAAACTTAGTTGCTCGACTATAAATGGAAACTTTCCAGGTATTCTTAAAAGGCATCTCTGAGAATAATAGGTGAAGGTTAGCCAACCGTATGCATGATTAAATGAGACAAAAAACGCAAGCTGAATGGAAATAAAACCTTTTAGGGAAGGGAAAATTCGCGTGATGGGTTTGTTTAGTCCTCCTCCACCCCTTCCATTTCTTTTTCTTTTGGGTAAAGCCTGGTAAGTCTCTTCTAGCTTCCTCGGAAGAGCATCAGCGATCCTTTGAAATCTGTCAATCACGTACCCTCCAAACCAGCCGTGGGCTCCGCTGGAACCTGGCTTGCCTGGCTCCGCTTACCAACGCAAAGCTTTACTGAAACGCCCCGGACACTCTGGACCGACTCGAGATGAACCCGGACGCCGCCCGAGCACAATAGATTCTCTTCTGTCGCAACAGGGGTGAAAAGATGCTCCCCCTGTCCCAGGCCCCCACCATCAGAGGGGGGCGTGCGAAAGCGGACCAGCGCGGCAGGTGAGGGCCCAGTGGAAGCCGCCAGAACACCATTGGCCTGACGCCCAGGCTCGGCCGATCGCGACCCTCAGTCCGGCGACTCCAACTCCGGCAGCCAGCTCGCTCGCTGGGCGCGGGTCCCCCGGGAGACCAGGTCTGCAGCTTCCACAAATCCCGCCAGAACAGGGCCCAACTGCGCAACGCGGGCTAGGGGAAAGTTCTTGGCTCGGTCCAGACCAGATTTGCGTCCCATGCTCCTCTCCGCCAAAAACTTTGGGACTTGGGCTGGGGCTGGGGCTGAGTGGTAGGGAGCTCGCCTGGCACGTGTGAGCACCGGGTTCGACCCTCAGGACCACATAAAAATAAAATAAAGGTACTGTGTCCACCTACAACTAAATACAAACAAAACCTTAGGGACTCGAAGCTCGCGCCGCCGAGCTCGATTCCCTCCTCTGCGCTGAAGGGGAGCTCTGCACCCGCTCCCCCAGGACCCACACCGATTCTACTAGGACAAGCACCCGGACTGGCATGGAAGCCCTCGGGACACTCCGAAGGCTCTCTAGAGGGGCTGCGTGCGGTCAGCGAGTGAGTAGTCTCGACCGCTCCCCACTTCGGGCCCCGGTGGGGCTGCGGGATGTTTGCAAACTCGCCGGGCAGCCCGAGCGCCGAGGTGGACGCGCTACCGACCCGAGCGCCCGCCAGGCCCCGGGTCCCGAGCTCTCACCTCCACTCCAGAGCGCCGGGAGGAAGAGCCCCAGCAGCAGCCGCAGCGGGGCCAGCCCCATCCTGGGGCCGCGGATCTGGAAGTTCTCTCCGGGCGGAGGGACGCTCCGAACTTGTTCAGTCGCCAGCCAGGCGCGCCAGCGAAGCGCCCCAGTCCCGGCCGCCCGGGCAGCAGGCGCCGGAGTGGCAGATTTGAGCCGCCGACCTAAGGCGCCGGAGGCTGGAAGGGGCGGACCGGAGCAGGTTGGGGTGGAGAAGGGGCGGGAAGGGGGCCGCGCCGGCTGGGGAAGGGAAGGAGCGAGCTGGGAGACGGGGCGGGGAGGGGCGGGTCCGGGGCCGAGCCCCGAGCGATGGGTGCGGGCGGAGGGGAGGTGCCGGCGGGGGCCGATCCGGGCTTCACCCCGGCAGGTTGCGGAGCTCGGGGCCTGGGGGAGGGGCGGGAAGGGGAAGGAAAGGGAGGGGGCTGGAGCAGGGGCGGGCCACCCGCAGGGCGGAGCGCAAGCGGAGGGCGGAGGAAGGGGCTGAGGAGGGAGGGAGATCCAGAGAAATCAAAGAAGGGGCGTATCGGAGGTGGGAGGAGAGGGGCGCCGGGTGCCCCGCAGGCCCCGCTTCCCACGAGTGCCTGGGGAAGAAGAGGAGGTGAGGGGAGGGCGCCGGAAGCAGCCCCCAGACCCATCAGGAGGGTCCAGGACTGGGGACCTAGACGCGCCGCGGGGAAGGGCTGGTCGCAGCGCCCCGGCAATGAGTCTAAGAGAAGTGACACTCGTGGAGGTTCGGAGAGTCCACGGAAAGGTGTAGCGGCGCATCGTGGCGGCAAAGTGTGAAGGTTCGCGAGCGCCGCAGCGGGGAAAGTGGTGACGGAGACGAGAACGGCTTTTGCCAACATGGCAACAGTGCCTCACATTTCTACAATACTTCCTAAAACGAACCCAGGTAGAATGTCCTTGTGAGCCTTGGGCCAGCCAAGAGCCAGGTCGTGTCACCGCTTAAAACTCCCCAATACTCTCAGGCTTCTGCTTTGAAAGTCCTGTGGGTGGCCCAGGGGCCCTACACGACCGGGTCCCCTCTCCTCTCTGGCTTCCTGTTACTCCACTTTCATTGATACTGGCCTCTCAAGCAGTCCTCCACCTCCAGGCCCTGGCCACGTCCTGTAGATTTGGAGGTAAGGAGACAAGCTGCCCAGAGGGAGCTCGATGGTTTATCATGACACTGACAGCAGGGGAAAGCCAGTGTGGTGTCAGCTCCCTGTGACCCTAGTCCTTCGGGTTGACACCAAACCAGGGGCCAGAGAAACCAACCACAGGAGGTGTGCTATGGAGCAGAGCTCTGGAGCCACGCAGCCTTGCAGACTCCTCAGGATGCTGCTACTGTGGCCTTGGCTGAGATGGAGACCGAGGGAAGGTGTGGAAAGTGCTGCCCTGACGCTTTGGAGGAGGGGAAATGGCCTTGCAGTGCAGCTAGCCTGGCTCAGACTGTGGCCAGACCTATCTGCGTGGCCTTGGAGGAGATCACCAGGTCTCCAGCGCCTCTCAGCAGAGCTGATCTGTCATTTCCTCGCCTCTGCACACCAGGCACTCTTTTATCTAAGTACATTTTGAAAAATTATTATTTATTTTTTTATTTTTTAGAGATGGTGTCTCCCAATGTTACCTTAGGCTGGCCTTGAACTCCTGGGCTCCAGAGACCTTGCTGCCTCAGCCTCCAAGTAGCAGGGAGTATATACATGCAGATACTCAAATCTCACATTCTTAATGAGGCTTGCTTTATACAGTGCTCTTCTAGTTTTCTGGTGTTATGTGACATGCCACCCCAAACATAGTAGGAGTAAAGCATCAGTCACTTTATGAGATTCGAGCATTCTGTGGGTCAGAGATATGGACAGAGCACAGAGATGTCCTCCAGGAAGCCTTAAGCTCAAATGCTGGTATCTAGAGTTATCTAACACAGGAGTCATCAAACTAGAGAGTCTGTGGTCTGTTCTTATGTGTCAGTGGTTTTGGAATAAAGTTGATGGTTTTTTGTTGTTGTTGTTGTTGTTGTTGCTGTTTTTTGTACCGGGGATGGAACCCACTGAGCCACATCCCCAGCCCTTTTTTATAATATATTTTGAGATAGGGTCTGACTGAATTGTATAGTGCCTCACTGTTGCTGAGGCTGGCTTTGAACTTGTCAATTCTCCTGCCTCAGCCTCTGGAGCTGCTGGGATTATAGGCATGTGTCACCGCGCCCTGCAGGAAGAGTCACCCGTGTGAGTATCACCTATGGCTGTTTTTGTGCTACAGCAGCAAAACCAAGCAGTCGTGATGTTGCATAGCCCACAACCCCATGTGGTATGGCCTTCTCCTAGCTGGCCAACCCTGATCTAAAGGTCTGTTCATCTGCAATGTGCCCACTTCACTGGATGATGAGACACAGGGCTCTAGGTCGAGGGTTTGAATGAGGCCAAGGTGGCTACATAGCACGGCAGCTGTGACTCCTAGAGACAGCTTCCAGTGAGTGAGGCAGAGGCTGTGTGACCTCATGTGACAAAGCTCCACAGTACCATGCTCTTTGGTGGAAGCAGTCATATACCTACCCTCAGGGGGAGGAGCCCTACACCCCAAATTCCTTATTAGAGGTGTGCCAAAGAATTTGCAGCTCTGTTGTAAAATCTCCACAAATACCAAAACTGAATAAATATGGGACCTCATCTCTGCAGCTGTAGTTTCATCTTTGCCATATGTCCATATGTGGCAACTTAACGTCCTAATCATGCCAATGATCAAAATATGTGAAAGGAAATGGGAGGGGGAAAAACAGACTCCATATTACACAACTCTTTCTATGTGTACAGGATCTCTGCCCCCAGAGCGACACCTGGCACTCCCCTGAATCTGCACTCCAAGGCCCACCATGTTCTGTACCAGCTTAGACCTGTGTGTCACATGTGGAAGCACCTGCTGTTCCTTAGCTAAGGGAAAGGGATGGCAAGGGCCAGGAGTAGTGTTCATCCAGGGGTGGGGAAGATTATCCCTGCTGATTCAAATGCAGAGGTCTGTAACTAAAATGAAATGGCATTGAGATCCCAGTCCATGAGTCAGCGTGCCAGCACATCAGTGACAGGACTTTAGACTTCCCATTGAAAGATCCATGGGAGCGCACCACATCACACGTGAAATGATAGACTCCTCTATGACCCGGTTCTAAACCCACACCCTGCTCTTCTTTGTCCTCCTACCCACTGTCTCCTGCCCCTCTCCTACCCACCTGTCCCCAGCCATGGCCTGTAATTGACTCCTGCTTCCAGTCTACTGTGTGGCTGCTGAGTTCACAGCTAGCCTCCCTGATTCCACCTTTTCATAGTACAGACGGATGACCTGACATTCAGACACCTGGATTGGCTCAGGAGACTAAGAATGGCAGTGTGCATGAAATGGCTCTGTTCTAGTTTCAGTGCTAGAGAGTCACTGTTCATTTACCTTTGCACAGAAATGGACTGAGCACCTGCTCAATTCCAGGTACAAGACAGGTGCATGAGATGCATCACTGAGAAAATACATGGCCCCTCCACCAGGGAGCCTAGGTCTCATGAACCCTGGTACCTGTCCCTTCAAGGCCTGCACCACTCTGGCTGTCACCCACCAGCATCTATACTTGAGCCCTCCAATGACTGCACCCTGGTTTTCCTTTGGTGAATCGTGGCTCCCACACTCACTCCCTCCTGCCCCTGAACCTGGAGCGAGGGTTCACCTTGCCTCAAGGCCATTCTCTTCTCTCTTCTTTAAGCCTCTGACTTGAAATCTTCCATCACTGGAGTGGACCAGCCCTGCTCACTGCCGTCATGTACAGGTGTCGGGGTCCCTCTCGCTCCTGCGTTACAGACACTACCTTCACTCTCCTTGTCATAATTCTTGGTGGTTTAAGTTCCAGATGAGTGATTTCCAATACCACAGCCTCTGTGCCCTTCTTGTTCCCAATCAGTGTGCTAAGCAACATGTTATAAAGAAAAATGACAAGTTCTGAAGTTTGCTGGGAAACTGGGATGGTGCCAATAAGAGTCAACTCAGCTGGGCTCCGTGGTACATGCCTGAATTTCCAGGGAGGCTGAGGCAGGAGGATCACAAGTTCGAGGCCAGCCTCAGCAACTTAGTGAGGCCCTAAGCAACTTAGTAAGACTCTGTCTCAAAATAAAAAATAAAAAAGGTTGGGGATTTGGCTCAGTGGTTCAATCTCTTGTACCAGGAAAAAAAAAAAAAAGAGTCAACTCATCAGAAGGCCAAAATCATAGGGGAAGTGTAAGTATCTTGTAGTTTCCTAGATAATGTAGATGGTGCCTGGAAGAGACTCCATTAAATGTTCTAAAGAACATACTGAGAGTACAGCTGTATGGTTCTTGGGAACTAGGTCATAGATAAAACATCCATTTAGACTATTGAATTGAACACAAGTGTCCAACGGCAGTCATAGTCCTATGAAGTGGAAGAGGTCTCCATGGCTAAAGATTCACCAAATCCGAAATCTATAGTTTGTACTAAGAAAAGGATACAATGTAGCAAACAGCTATAAAGTGAGATTGTGTGTCACAATCAAAGGCTATTCACTGTAAGGGATCTAGAGAGGCCAGGCATAGGACCCCTTGTTCTCCCTTCTGTAAGGAATATGGCTTGACACATTTTACCCCTTGGATCAGAAATCACTGATGTGTGCATGAAGCACTTTGGAAACTGGGAGTCCAAGAGAGAGGCTCAGCTGAGATTCTTTAAAATTTTTATTTATTTATTTATTTATTGGTACTGAATCTTTAACCCAGGGGGACTTTACAATGGAGCTAGATCCCAGTCCTTTTTATTATTTTTTTTAAAGAGAGAGAGAATTTTAATATTTATTCTTTAGTATTTGGCGGACACAACATCTTTGTTTGTATGTGGTGCTGAGGATCGAACCCGGGCCACACGCATGCCAGGCGAGCGTGCTGCCGCTTAAGCCACACCCCCAGCCCTCCTTTTTATTTTTAAGACAGGGTCTTACTAAGTTGCTAAGGGCCTCACTAAATTACTGAGGTTGACCTCAAACTTGTGATCCTCCTGCCTCAGCCTTCCTAGTTGCTGGATCATAGGCATACCCAGTTTCAGTTGAGGATTTTTACATTTTTGCTGGCCTCACAGGCATATTCCTACGGCATAATCAGCTCTATCCACAGAGCTCTCTGAGGGGCTCACTGAGACCAGGTGCAAAGTATCTATCTCACTGTTTTTAATAGAAAATACTGACAAGCTAGTACAGATCTCCCTGAACCTCCTCAAACCCACGATTAAAAAGCAACATTATTCATCAGTGTGCTTCATGGCCTTGGCAAGGGGTCAGAGCCATGCAGGAACTTGAGCACCACAGCTCAGGCTAATTCCAGGTCTACTAGAATTAATCCTCGCAGCACAATAGTTTTTATAGTTGCTGCAAAATGAAATGGTTCAAGTGAAAGACTGCATCTAGCACCGTGAACCTGAAAGTGGATAGAGCTTGTCTTTTGTATGTTTTACTCCCTTGAAAGACACTCTATCCAGTAGTAAAGAATTTAGTGAAGCCAGGTGTGGTGGTGTACACCTGTAATCCCAACAGCTGGGGAAGCTGAGGCAGGAGGATTGCAAGTTCAAAGCCAGTGTCAGCAATTTAGCAAGGCCCTAGCGCATGCGCGTGCTCGCTCTCTCTCTCTCTCTCTCTCTCTCTCTATTTGTCAATGGACCTTTATTTTATTTATTTATATGTAGTGCTGAGAATCGAACCCAGTGCTTCACACATGCTAGGCAAGCTCTCTACCACTGAGTCACAATCCCAGTCCCTTTTAAAAAGCGTACAATTCAACAGTTTAGTGGCGCACACTTATGATCCCGGTGACTTGGGAGGTTGAGAAGGGAGGATCACCAGTTCAAGGCCAGCCTCAGCAACATAGCAAGGCCCTGTGCAAGTTGGAGAGACCCTGTCTCAAAAAAAAAAAAAAAAAAAAAATTGGGAATGTAACCCAATGATAAAGCGCCCCAGGGTTCAATCCCCAGTTCCACAAAACAAACACCCCCCAAAACAACAATTAAAAAAGAAAAGAAAAAGCAAACCCCACAATTTAACTGTTTTTAGTATAGTTGCAGACCTGTGGAGCCACCCATACCACTATCTAATTTTAGAACATTTTCAGCATCCCCCAAAGAAACCCTGTGCCCAGGAGCAGACAGACCCCACCCTGCAACCATGAGCTGCCATTGGTCCATCAGCCTCCCTCTGACTCTGTGGTACTTCATATAAATGAAATCATACGGGATATGCCCACCCCACCCACTTTTTGCTGGGAGAATTGAATGTTCATGGAACTTAATCACTGAGCACACCCACTGCCCTTTTTATATTTTATTTAGAGATAGGTTCTCACTAAGTTGCTGAGGGCCTCTCTTAAGATGCTGAGGCTGGTCTTGAACTTAAGATCCTCCTGCCTCAGCCTCCTGAGCCTCTCCCTCCTTCGCTGGGATTACAGCACCCGACTAATATGTGGCCTTTTGTGACTGGCTTCTTTCACCTAGAATGTTTACGTGCATGCATGCTGCAGCACACATCAGTACTCGGTTCCCGTCTTTAGCTAGATACATTTCCATGGTATGCCACACTCCTCAGTTGGAAATCTATTTTATCCACCCATCAGTTGATGGATACACGAATATTTAGTATATGAATAATAACCAGAAATGCTGCTGTAAACACCCATGTACAAGTGCTGTGTGAACCTTTCTAGTTCCCTTGGTAGATACCCAGGAGAGTAACTGTGGATCTTATGGTAACTGTGTCTCTAACTTTTTGAGCATCTGTCAAACTGTTTTACCAAGTCATCACAACTTTTTACATTTTCGTCAGTAATGTACAAAGATTTCACATCTTCATCAACACTTGGACAATGCTTATTGTTTATATGCATTTGTATATATATATATAAAATAAATTGTTATATAAATAATATATAAGCTGTTTCTATTATAATAATATATAACATTTATCATAAGTAAGATGATATATAAATAAATTCATATTATATATTGTCTCATTACACACACACACACACACACACACACACACACACACACAATTTTTTTTCACTGTCCTGGGCTTCAAACCCAGGGGTGTTCTATCACTGAGATACATCCCCAACTTTTTTTACTTTTTATTTTGAAACAGAGTCTCACTAAGTTGCTGAGGCTGGCCTTAAACTTGTGATCCTCCTGCCTCAGCTTCCTAAGCTGTTGGGATTACACATAAGCATCTTTGTTCCAGTCTCATTCTAGTTTTTAATTAGGAATTTTCTAATGGCTAGTGATGTTTGTCATCTTTATGTATTTTTTCTCCTTCTTTTTTGGTCATTTGCATATCTTTGGTGAAATGTCTATTCAAATCCTTTGTTCTTTTATAAACTTGGATTTTTTTTGTGTGTGTTGAGCTTTAGGAATTCTTTATATATTCTGAATAATAGACACATCAAATATGTGATTTTCAAATATTTCCTGCCTTATTAATGTGAGTTAACTTTCACTTTCTTAATAATTTTTTGAAGCACAAAATTTGAATTTTCTTTGTAAATTCCAGCTTATCCATGTTTTCCTTCATTCTTCATGCTTTACATACCACATCCAAGACCACGAAGTCATGAAGATTGACACAGTTTTCTTCATGTGTTTTATAGTTTCACACTCAGGTCTCTGAGCAATTTTAATTTTTGTGTGAAGTGTGGGTTGAGATTTTCTTTCTGTTCTGTTTTGTTTTGCATATTCACATTCACTTCCTCTAGCTCTAACATGTGTTTGAATTCCCAAGTCTTCCAGAAAAGACTGCTTTCTGCCATTGAATTACTTTAGCAAGTTTGTTACAAAAAAAAAAAAAAAATCTCCAGGGCAACGTCCTGCTCCTGGTATCTGCCCTCGACATGATGGGGTGGAAGGGCCTTTACCTCTGTGGTCTTCCTCCCCGAGGTCCAGATAGCCCGCCTCACCATGACACAAACGTCAGGCGAATTCCAGAGAAGGGACATTCCACGAAATACCTCAGCAGTGTTCCTCCAGACTCTCAAGTTCATCAAAAACAAGAGGACAGCTGGGATCATGGCTCAGTGGCAGAGCGCGGGCCCCACATGTGTGAGGTTCAATTCTCAGCACCGCATATAAATAAATGAATAAAATAAAGATGCATCGACAACTAAAAAAAAACAAGAGGAGCCTAGGGATACAAGGTGAGTCACTGTGACGCGTCCTGAAGGGATCCATCCTGAAATGGAAAAAAGAACACTAAGAAATAACTAATGAGATCTGATTTTAATCAATAATAAGGCATTGCGGGGCTGGGGATGTGGCTCAAGCCATAGGGCACTTGCCTGGCATGCGTGCCGCCCAGGTTCGATTCTCAGCACCACATACAAACAAAGATGTTGTGTCCCCCGAAAACTAAAAAATAAATATTAAAATTCTCTCTTTCCCTCTCTCTCTCTTTAAAAAAAAATAATAAAAAAATAAGGCATTGGTATTGGTTTGTTAATTCATTTTGTAAATCTTTTTGGTACTTTAGATTGAACTCATGAAGGCTCCACCACTGAGCTACCCCCTCAGTCCTTTTTATTTTGAGACAGGGTCTCAAGAAATTGCTGAGATTACACTTGAACTTGTGATCCTTCTGTCTCTGTCTTGAATGGCTGGGATTTCAGGCATCTACCACCATGTCCGGCTCGTTCATTAATTTTGACAAATGTATCATACTAATGTAAACATAAGGTAATCCCAGCAGCTCGGGAGGCTGGGGCAGGGGGATCACAAGCTCAAAGCTAGCCTCAGCAACTTAATGAGACCCTAAGCAACTCAGCAAGACCCTGTCTCAATATAAAAAATAAAAAAAGGAATGAGGATGTGGCTCAGTGATTTAGTGCTTCTGGATTCAATCCCCAGTACAAAAGGAAAAAAAAGGGTGAGAGGGGACAGGCTGTGTGTATATGAGAACTCTTTAAACCCTTTGCAATATCTTTGTAAATCTAAGTTTTAAAAACAAAGTTTATATGAAAACATCAATTAGTCACACTTGTGTTATTTATTCCTCAACTCTATATGCTCCATGAATTTGTGAATTTTTCTCCTATAAACCACTCACTTGATAACTGTAGCTTAATAGTACCTCCTCTTTAAAAAAAATATATATATATATGTGTGTGTGTGTGTGTGTGTGTGTCTGTATACCAAGTGTAATTGGACACAATGCCTTTATTTTATTTATTTATTTTTATGTGGTGCTGAGGATCAAACCCAGGGCTTCGAACGGGCTAGGTGAGCGTGCTACCGCTAAGCCACAACCCAGTCTCTTAATAGCATCTCTTGGAATCGGCAGTGTGAGTTCCCTAAATGTGCTATTGCTTCTTCCCTGCACTCTCTTGAGTTTTACCCGGGCTGGGAATGACCTTGGATTGTGTGTTTTCTCAGATTTCTCACTAATCCTACCGTCATCTCTTCATTGGATTCAATCTTTACTCCAGACAAATATTTCAAGAATATTGTTAATTTTATCTTCCCAAAGAAATCACCCCTGAAACCTCCATTCACTCTATTTTAGACTGCTTTTCTGTAAGTGGACACTTACAGGTTATTTCTCTTAAATGTCCCAATACCCACGGTCTTGGAGTTTGCTTGGTGGTATATAAAGCCTGTCTTTTATTACTTAAAAGTGCAATCATGGGTAACTGAAAACCTCATGTTCTGGAAAGCCTTAGTTATGGGGAAAATGGGATGGTTGGTCTATTTCAAATATAATTCCCAATCCCTATGAGTGAGTTGAATTCAAGTTTGTAGATCATGTACTGAAAATGGAATAAATCCATAAAATGATGTTATAGTTCGTCCACTGCACCTGTTAACACTTACTATGTAAATGAACTTGTGGTAAACTCCTTCATTTTCCCCCCTCTTTTTTTGTCCTCCAATTCTTTGGTCCCTTTTCCTCATCCTATAAAAATCAAGGATGGAGCTGGACGGTGGCCCAGTGGCAGAGCGCTTGCCTAGCATGTGTGAGGCACTGGGTTCGATTCTCACACCACGTATCAATAAATAAAATAAAGGTTCTTTTACAACTAAAAGAAATATTAAAAAAAAATCCAGGATGATTTCAGTGTACGTGAAACACCCTGTTTTGCCTCCTCTCTCTCCTTTGCAGTTAAAACCCCCAAGACTTTGCTTTAACAACAGTCATTTGAGTAGTTTCTGAGGTGTTTAGGTCGTTGTGAACGAGGGGTGTGATGGCGTTGGCGGTGGCCCCTGTGCAGGCATGGCAGGGAGGAGCCCAGGAGTCCCTGCAAGGCTGGTGAGGGAGGAGGAGTCCGGCAGATGCGTGGGTCCAGCGGGTAGGTGGGTAGGTGAAGGCCTTAACATGATTTATCAGGCATATCAGAGACTCTCCCCTGATCTCTGTGGCCTTGTAAATTCCTCGCCCCTCAAGGGTTCTCAAAGGTGACGGAATGTCACTTTTGTGATTACCTTATGTAAGACCATGACTTATTTCTCACCTTTGGATGCTCTGTTGCCTTCTTGGCCTGCCTGCTTTGATGAAGTTGGGGAATCCCAAGTGGCAAGTAACTATGGGTGGCCTCTGGGTGTTGGAGGCAGCCTCTAGCTGACAGCCAGCAAAACACTGCAGCCTTAGTCCTAGGAACACAAGGAATTAAGTCCAAGTGAGCTTGGAAGTGGAACTTTCCCCAGTAGAGCCTCGGATGAGACTACAGCCCTAAGCACACACTGACCACAGCCATGTGAGGTGCAAGCAATGAGCCCTTCAGATAAGGCATGGGACTCCTGACCCACAGAGTAGATGGGTTATTTTGAGACACAAGGTTTATAGTAACACTGTTACACAGATATAGTTACTAATATAGGCATGTATATTTTGTCACGGATTTAAAGTGAGAAATAAGAATTTAACATGCTTTTTTTGCATACCAATTATACATGGGGAATTTTGCTATCTACTGGGGTGGGCACAGTATCAAAAGAGGTCTATTTTATTTTATTTTAATTTGTTCTACTTAGTTATACATGACAGTAGAGTGCATTTTGATCCATCATATAAATGGAGCATAACTTCTCATTCTTCTGGTTGTACAGGACGTCATGTTGTCACATACGCACATAGGGTCATGATGTCTGATTCTTTCTCCTATCCTTCCCACCCTGCAGAAGGGAGGAAGAGTCTGGCATACGTATGTGAGTCAAGTGGGTACTTAAGGCCTTAAAATGATTTATCACTTGCTTCTTATTCTCAAAGGTGATGGGGAAAATGGGATGATTGTCTGTTTCAAATATAAATCCCAATCCCCTTCCCTTCTTTCACTCCTCTCTGTCTAACGCAAAGTACCTCTATTCTCTCCCACTCCTTATTGTGAATTAGCATCCACATATCAGAGAAAACATTCAGCCTTTGGTTCTTTGGATTGGTTTATTTCGCTTAGCATAGTGTCCTCCAGTTCCATCCATTTACCAGCAAATGCCATAATTTCATTCTTCTTTAAGGCTGAATAATATTCCATTGTGCATATATACCATATTTTCCTTATCCATTCATCTGTTGAAGGGCACTTTGATTGATTCCATAGCTTAGCTTTTGTGAATTGAGCTGCTATAAACATTGATGTGGCTGTGTCACTGTAGTATGCTGATTTTAAGTCCTTTGGGTATAAATCTAGGAGTGGAATAACTGGGTCAAATGGTGGTTCTGTTTCAAGTTTTCAGATGATCTCCATACTGCTTTCCAGAGTGGTTGTACCAATTTGCAGTCCCACCAGCCATATACAAGTGTACCTTTCCCCTTGCATCCTCACCAACATTTATTGTTGCTTGTGTTCTGGATAATTGCCATTCTGACTAGAGAGAGATGAAATCTCAGTGTAGTTTTAATTTTCATTTCTCTAATTGCTAGAGAGGTTGAACATTTTTTCCTACATTTGTTGATTGATTTTATTTCATCTTCTGTGAAGGGACCTTTCCTTACCTCATTTATTGATTGGGTTGGTTTTTTTTTTTTTTTTTTTTTTTTGGTGTTAAAGTTTTTTGAGTTCTTATATAACCTGGAGATTAATGCTGTACCTGAGGTGCACATGGTAAAGATTTTCTCCCATTCTGTAGGTTCTCTTCACATTATTGTTTCCTTTGCTATGAAGAAACTTTTTAGTTTGACTCCATCCCATTTATTGATTCTTGGTTTTACTTCCAGTGCTTTAGGAATTGTAAAGAAAGTCAGTTTGTAAGCTGACATGGTGGAGATTTGGGACTACTTTTTCTTCTGGTAGGCACAGGGTCTCTGTTATAGTGCATAAGTCCTTGACCCACTTTGGGTTGATTTTTTGTGCAGGATGAGAGATAAGGATTTAATTTCACTTTGCTTCATATGGATTTCCAGTTTTTCCAGCACCATTAATTGAAGAAGCTATCTTTTCTCCAATGTATGTTTTTGGTGCGTTTGACTACTATGAGATAACTGTATTTATACGGACTTGTCTCTGTGTCCTCTATTCTGTATCATTGGTCTACAGGTCTATTTTGGTGCCAATACCATGCCGTTTTTGTTACCATAGCTCTGTAGTATTGTTTGAGGTCTGGTATTGTGATGCCTCCTGCTTCTCTTTTCTTACTAAGGATTGTTTTGGTTATTCTGGGGCTCTTATTTTTCCAAATGAATTTCATGTTTGCTTTTTCTATTTCTATGAAGAACATCACTGGGATTTTTTTTCAGTGTGTTATTTGTTTAAAAAATGTTTTTAATTGACTTTTAAAAAAACATCATTGGGATTTTAATAGGTATTCCATTAAATCTATATAACGCTTTTTGCAGTATGGCCATTTTGACAATGTTAATTCTGCCTATCCAAGAGCATGGGAGATCTTTCCATCTTCTAAGTTCTTCTTTCTTTCTTTAGTTTTCTGCAGTGTTCATTGTAGAGGTAAAAGAAGTCTATTTTATGATGGTGTATCTATCTAGATCTGTATCCAAGATGCAACCTCAGGACCCTTGATAAAGGTCATCCATGCTTGTTTGGTAGACTATGAGAGGGTTAGGAGGATCTCCTCCACCAGGGGAGACAGTAGTGGCACGTGTAGAAGGATCTGCTTTCTTTTTTCAGAGGTGGGTGAGGGACTGGGGGGTGGAACCCAGAGGCTCTGTACTACTCAGCTACATTCCCTGCCCCCCACCCCCTTTTAGAATATTGTTGAGATAGAGTCTTCCTTAAGTTGCTGAGGCTGGTCTTGAATTTGCCTCAGCCACTGGAGTTGCTGAGAATATTTGCTTTCTTAAGAGACTTTTGCATTCTGGAGCCAGGCAGGCAGGCAGGGCTGCTCACAATGCAGGAGTGCTGCAGGGGCAGGGCCTCAGTTGCCACCTGCAGGAAATGCAGCGACTGCTCTGGCACTTGAAGGATTAAGAGCCTTGGGAGCAGTGAAGGGGAAAGATCAGTGTAGACCTTCAAGTCCTCAGAGAGGACAATGGCAGTCAAGGCCACAGAGGCACCCTGAGAGAACTCTTTGAGCAGAGAAGGGAATGCCCAGGAGTGACAGCTGGGGGAAATTTTTTGGTGACTCTGCTTCAGACCCTGGACAGGCAGTGGTATAAGACTGTAGACAGGGCTACCTCAGTTCCCTAGAAATAGGGCTGGAAACAAAGAGGAATGCAGCTGCTTTAGCCCAAGACAGAGAATGGACAGGGGAAATATGGAAGGGAAGGATGACAATATCATTCTGGCTGCTGCTTCACAACAGAATGCCCCAAATTTTGCACACTGCTGGACAGGGCTGACCACTAGGTCACACAGGATATCTTCGGATAGTCTGTGCAGACAGACCATGCCTTAGAATAGTCCACTGAGGGAGAAGAAAGAGAATTTAATTAAGTCTGGTTCCTTTCTGCCTGTTCTTGTTGGTCAAAGTTTGCTTTGTATCTGGGTTTCTGTTGGCCTCTTCAGAAGCCAGCGCCCACACACACCCCACAGGGAAGCCATTTATCCAAGTCTGGATAAATATCTTCTCTCTGCGGGAGAAACCAGAATCAGGGAGTGGGGCGATGGCTTGGCTGCACAGTGCGTTCAGGGGAGAGGGCCTGGCTTTCTGCGGCACATGCCATCTGGTAGGGCCCTGGAGGCTGGTGGAGATGCAGGCAGGCCCCAGGTGGCTGAGGTGGGGCACAAGGTAGGGGTTATGGAAACTGGTGAGGAAGAGAAACTGAGAGATAACTGAGGTGTGTCCAGCTGCTGCAGGTTTTTCCAGAAAATCCTGGTGGGGGTAGAAAGGGACATTGAAGGAAGGTGAAGCCTGTGGGAAGGAGCAGATTAAGGATAAGAGCATGTGGGAAGATTGTTAATTTGTCCTCTGTATCCTCAGGCCAGGATATTCTAGGAATATTTTGATTTCAGATAAATGTCTAAAATGAAAACCCAGTTTACGCAAAAAATTTTGAGTTTAAGTGCATATTTTCCAATAAGGGGCATTTGAGATAAGGGCAAGGAATTAATCAAGATATCAAGGCGATGAAGAGCAAGGTGTGTTTGGGGAATCTCAGTAAACACTTTTAAGTGAAGACACAAATTCCAGCCAACCTTACATTTTGAGTAAAGAATTAGAACTTTATCTGTTAGATAATAGGAGTAGTAAAATAAAATACTCCAATTAATCCTCCCCTCCCCCTCCCCCTCCCCCTCCTCGCACTTGACCACTGAGCTACATTCCCAGCCCAGGTTTGGGATACAGTGCCTGGTTCGTGGCAATATACTCTGACCCTAGAGATTCAGGCAATGGGACATGAAGTTCAAGAAAGAGTTCTAGCTCTCAAAACTGTGATCGTTATAGGTGGACCCACTGGACGGAGGGAGGGAGGGATAAAGCTGGGCTTCCTAAGATGAAAGCCTGGAAAGTCTGCGAACTTCGGAAACTGCACTCCTCCTGCCAATCAAAGTCTGGATCCCACGGGGTTATAGTGCACAGGCAAAGAGAGAATAGCAGCCATCTCCCTCGCCCTCCCACCCTGTCTGGAGGCACATACTTCCATTGGGATCAGTAGGCTGAAGCAAAACCAGCCATAAAAACCATCTCACTGAGTGAGGAGGCAGCTCAGGCTTCCGGCGACACACGCAGGACAGGATCTCTGGATGCCTGCAGCGGTGCCAGGGTGCTCAGAGCCAGCAGAGGCCGCGGCCCAGCTCAACTGTGAAAGGGGCGGTCGGGCGCGAGTTGGGCGGGCCCACCTTCGCGCTACTGCGCAGGCTCCAGGGCCGCGGACGCCCCGCCTTCCGCGACGCCCCGCCCCGGCGCGAGGCAGGACGGGAAGGCCAAGATGGACGCGTCCATTTGAACGTCTCGCATGCCTGCCTGTCGTTAATAGTCTAGTACTGCCGTTGCCCGTTCTCCTTCCGGAATAGGGGAGGGAGAGGGGATGAGAAGCTGCGGCGGCCGAGGAGTCACCCCGACCGCTCTGCCGCTGCCCTCGGGCTTCCTCGGTCCCCGCGCCTCCGGGGAGGGGCCGGGGCTCGCCGCGCCTGACGCGTCCCGAGTCCTACAGGTGCGGGCCGCGCCGCCGCTAGCGGGTGGGTCGCGCGCCTTGACGTTCGCCTCCGCCCCGAGGGGCTCGCGCGGGGACCGCAGGGGTGGGACCCGGAGGGGGGGGCCAAGGGGCTTCCCGCCCCAGGGTCGCGCTCTCCGGGGCGCGCCTGGCTTCGCCGAGCCGGGTGCGGCCCGGGCCTTTGGACCAGGGCTCGGAGCCGGCGTGCGGAGGCTGAGTTGCGAAGCCTGCGGCTTCCATCACCCGGGAAAGGCCGGGCGCTCTGCCCTCTATGGAGACACGGCTCCAGATCCCCGCTCTGGATGGGGGTGTCCTTTTTTGGCGCGGTAGTTTTTGCTCTAGTCATCAGTGCTGAGGTTTTGATTGACACCGCATCAACTTACTCCTCTTACTGTAGCTGTTTATGTTGCCTAAATTGTTGACGCATTTGTAAAGTAAGCTTGGGTTACTGTAAAAATATTAAATACGTTGCCCTAATCAGAACAAAAAAAAAAAAATACCATGCTGTAAAAAATAAGGCTAATACAATACAAATAAAAATTCTGCAGTTTTCTCTCAGGTTCTAAGAGAATACATTAGAAAACTGCACGACTAAAGTTGGATAAAGTCCCAAGTTCTTTAATGTTGGTTCTTTTTGTTGAGAAGATAGGAAGGCCAGGTGAAGTTTGAAATTCTTGTAAGTTTTATAAGATGCTTTTTAGGTTCTGTCCCACATCTAGTGTTCTCAATACTGATTTTCTAGCACGTGGAGCAAAGAACTTGTGCCATATTTCATGCCATAATTATCTCAGGCATAACATTTATAGTGAAATAACTTTGTGGCTCTAGGGGAGCTGTATAGAAATTACAGAGGCTTTGAGGTGTTTGTGCAGCAATTCAAAGTGACGCCAAACAGACCTCAGGTGAGAATCTTAAGTCAAATTCGGTTAAACTTTGTTTTTCTTGAGTGCTGTTTCAGTCGTGCTAAGGGCTCTTTGTAGTGCTGACATCAAGTATTTCGAGTTCTGCGTTTGAGGGTTGCACAGCTTAAATGTTATGCTATGAAACCCATTTCTGTTGTGGATGTTGTCTCAAGGACAGAACTGACACCTGTACTATAAAATTTATTATACAGTGTTAAGATTTTACCCACTGTCACTCCATATGGAAGTGTTTGGGAAGTAAGAGTGGTATGTTTTCACCACAACTCCTCCATGTCTTTGTAGAAATAAACTGGTTTGATTCTAAAAGCTGACCAGATGTGTTTGAATCTATACAGAAATAATGTTGATATCGGGAACCCATGTCGAACTTCTATGAAGAAAGGGCAACAATGATTGCAGCCGGAGATTTGCAAGAATTTGTTCCTTTTGGTCGAGACCACTGCAAGCACCACCCTAATGCTTTGAACCTTCAGCTTCGCCAGCTGCAGCCGGCTTCTGAGCTATGGTCTTCTGATGGTGCAGCTGGCTTGGTGGGATCTCTTCAGGAGGTTACAATCCACGAGAAACACAAGGTGCCATGAAGATTCTCATTGTATTTTTGAAATGTTGAGTAATATAATCTTGAAATTTAAGGCTACCTCGATGCAGCTGAGAAAAGAGTAAGGTGCTACTTCAGGGTAAATGCTAAGGTGTTGTAATTTCAGTCAATGCTAAAATAACAATGTACTAAATGATAGTGTCTTAACTGCTAGTTTTAGACATACTGTATAGCTTGTGATTTTATACTGAGAATCATTATTGTGATTATGGTTCTTTTTAAGCATTTTTGTTAATATGTGGAAACTAGATTTTGTGTTATTTGATGATTAAATGGTAGACATTAGAAATGGTCGCTGCAGTTAATCACTTACATGTGTCTTTTTTTAAAAAAAATATTTGTTTTAGTTGTAGTTGGACACAAAGCTTTATTTATTTATTCATCTATCTATCTATTTATTTATTTAATGTGGCGCTGAGGATCGAACCCAGTGCCTCACACATGCTAGGTGAGTGCTCTACTGCTGAGCCACAACCCCAGCCCTCACTTATATGTTTCTGAGGAGAGGGAACTGTTATATAAGAAGATATTTATAATCCCAGCTACTCAAGAGGCTGAGGCAGGAGGATTTTGAGTTCTAGAGCAGCTTGGGCAACTTAGCAAGATCCTGTCTCACTCATAAGAAAGCAGAAAATAGAGGCGATTCCCCCAGACCTGCTCTGTTGGCCTGGAGGGTCTCACCAGGGAGCAAATCTCAATATTAAGTCTTGTTCAGCAGCTTTAAAAACAAAAACAAACCCCAAAACAGATAGTACAGTAGTTCTTTGAAAAAGTTTTTTTTTTTTTTTTTTAATGCAGTACTGAGGTTTGAACCCAAGGGTGCTTTACAATTGAGCTACATTCCCAGCCCTTCTTGTATTTTATTTTGAAATAGGGTCTTGTTAAATTGCTGAGGCTGACCTAGAACCTGTGATGCTTCTGCTTTAGTGTCCTGAGTCACTGGGATTACAGGCACCCTTTCTTTCTTCCACTTATTTATGGCTGGGACAAGGGAGGGAAGGTGAATGTTTGCAGCCGTGGAGCAGGAAGTCTGCACTGTGTGTGAACTCCCCAGTGATGCTCTGTGCACCTCACTTGCCCTCTTCACACCCTGTGTACACCTAATCTGTCTATTTAGTCTCCCAAGGATATGATTTTCTTTTTTGATCTCTAGGGAAGCTTTAGTTTTTGCTTGTTTACTTTTTGGGAGAATAATACAGGGGTATAATGTAAAACATATAATATAGAGAATTGTTGAGTGAATTTTTGTTTCTGAAAATCCTGTAAGATATATTACACCCTGTGTACTCTATCCTCTGTTCACTAGTGCACCAAACCTCTGAGAAGTTGGGCTATATTGAGTTTAACTCCTCAGACAAATAAATCTTGCTCCAGGCTATTGAAAAAGCAAAAAGAGTGCTTGAACATGTCTTATATGTGTTGATTTTAAAGGAAAGCTGGCAGTTAAGGAAAGGCGTCAGTGAAATTGGAGATGAAGCAGACTATGATGAGGAACTCTATGTGGCGGGAAATATGGTGATTTGGAGCAAAGGAAGTAAAAGCCAGGCATTGGCTGTTTATAAAGCATTTACTGTTGACAGTCCTGTTCAGCAGGTGAGTTGATTTGAATTCTGACATTTGATTGAATATTTAATACATGTGTTTTTTCAAAAAAGCTTTTGTTTCAAAATTTAACAGAAATGATAACAGTATGAAGTTCCCAGCAGCTGTGGGTACATTTTAACATGTAGTAAACATAATAGCAGGAAAATAAAAATTTCATTTTATGTATCCTTACTTTTTTGTACTCTATCCTTTGCCAGTGACAGTGGCTCAGTATTATTCTTCAGAACTTCAATTTGTTATTGTCAACAAAAATCTGTTAAGGATATGAAAATATTTTAAAATGCATTATTATAATTGATTGTAACATAAGGAATAAATAAAAATTGTGGCATTTATAGTACAAGAAAAAGAAAACAATTAATTTACTACCACTGCAGTTGGCTTTTACATTTAACTCTTCTAAAAAAAAAATGGTGAATAAAGGGAAGGAATTAAGCATTTGCTGTGTCTTTTCAGGAAGACATGCAGTCCATCTCTAGTTGATGGAGAATTCCAGCAAGTACATGTAGAAGAAGTGATAGAATTAAAATATCACTATTTCATAACCTCTAGTGTAATAATTGGTTCAGCTAAGATTGTAGATGGTGTTAGCACTGTTGCATGAAAGGGTCATACATGACAGTAAGGTTGTCACCCTGTGGATTCCTTGCTAAATGGAAGGGAAGAAATGTACTTCTATTTTGGAGTTGTCTATTGATCTCCACCTCAACCACCTGATGGACTGGAGCATGGCTAACAACAGGAAGAGGGACATTGTGTGCCCTAGAGTAAGGTACGTGGTGTCATTCTCCAGGTGTTCTTCCCCAGAGTATTTAACTGAATATTTAGTCCTAATTTCTAGTTTATAGACAGGTGAGGACTAGAGGATCACATTGCAAAGTAGCATGAGATGGGTGTGTTGGTGCTACAGGTGAGGTAAGAATGTCTGAAGGTTGGTAATTTTTGAAGCTGGCTGAGGGAAATTCATTATCTTACTGTGTTTACTTGGAATATATTTGAAATTTTTCATAATAAAAAATTTAAAGAGAAAAACACCATGAAGAAATTAGCAGACAAACCAGAATATAGGAGCGCCTGCATTCTGATCTTTTTAAGAAAGTCATTCTGTGAGAAAGAAAAATGGTGAGGACTATTCTAAATGAAGAGACTCAAGGAACATCACTAAATGCAGTGTTTTTGAATCCTGCTAAATGAGCTCTGGTTGACTCCTAGATTTTTGAAGGGAGTGGGGAAATGGGAAAACTGAGAAGGGGCTGGATGTTAGATGATATTAAAGAATTTTTTCCTCCCTTAGGAGGGATGATAGTTTTGTGGTTTTATAGGAGAACATCTTTATTTTTAGGAAGTCACAAGTAGTATTTAGGGACGAAGTATCATGATGTGTTGTGCAGTTTAAGTAGTCACCGATCTTCCTCTCAATCCCACTAGTACACAAATGTACATACATAGACAAATAGGGGAAAATGTTATGGTTGTTGGGTTAGGTGAAACAGATATTGACTGTATTATTTTAACTTTTCTTACTGAAAAGTTTTAGAATTAAAAAATTAGGAGAAAAACTTAATCCATGTACAATTAGAATTAGAATTAGAGGTTGGGCCATTGCCGGGAGGCTTTGGCTGATATGAAGTTCCTCATTTATAAATACTGAAATCTTTGTGCTTTGACACTGCTATACCCTTCTCCTTCTATTAATTATTCTTGATGAGCATTGCGCTCTATTTATTTGGAAGTACAGACTGAATTATTCCATAATTTGAGGGCAGATGTGAAAGCATCTATCCAGGAATGTTAAGTCACTGATATTTTTTAAAGGTAAATTTTCTCCCATGTAACCCACAGAGTATAAATGTGAAAAGTGAATTTCAAATAGTTTTTTTAGCTTCATTGTTCCCATCTTAATTTCTCCAAGGAACAGTTGCTTGTTTGCTGGGTTCCATGGAGGTATAGTTATCTCCTTTATCTTAAAGTCTCTTTTATACTAATATCACTTCTAAGTGTAATCATAAGATTTGGAATTTCAGTCCTTTTGTTCTGGAAAATGTATTGTTAGTCTTCTTGCTAGTGCGGAGAAAGATAATTTTTTATTTGGTTAAGGAATATTAGCAGGTATGTGTGACTCATATTCTGTTTGTTCTTTTTTTTTTTTTTTTTTTTTGGTGGTGCTGGGAATTGAACACAGACCTTGTGCAAGGGAGGCAAATACTCTACTAACTTAGCTGTATCCCCAGCCCTGTTCATTCTTTATTGGTCCTACTGGTGTTTAGTGTTACAGACATGGTGCTGGGTGCTGGGGCTACAAAGATGAATACAGTTTCTGCTTTTGAAAGGCTTGTAGCCTAGAAAGTGGGCTGATCAGCAAATAACTTAAGTGCTATAGCTATGGCTGTATAGTAACTGTATATCCACAGTGTGATGAGAATCCAAAGCGCTGAGATCTGAAGGAGGGATTTTCAAAGAAGATGACATTTGAGTTGGAAATTGGTGAAAGAAGGGGATTCTAGGCAAAAAGAAATCTCAGCAAAAAGAATTGTGGAAAACATAACTAAGGCTAAGTTCAAAAGTACACTTGAGGGTATAGAGAGAGGCAGGTGGGTACTGGGTAGATTTAGGCTTGTATCAAATCAAAGAATTTGGATTTTAAGCTGTATGCAGAACGGAGCCTGCAAGAGATTTTTAAATGGATTTTTTAAACCAACAAGGATTTTTAGATTAGTTTTGTAGTCTTAAGAAGAGATGAGGGGGCTGGGGTTGTGGCTCAGTGGTAGAGTGCTCACCTGGCATTCACGAGATATTGGGTTCGATTCTTAGCACCAAATAAATGTAAAATAAAGATATTGTGTCCACCTAAAACTTAAAAATAAATAAATATTTTAAAAAAAGAAGAGATGAGTTTGGTGGCAATATACAGGAGTGACTAGAGAGTAGTGAGGCTGGTTAGGGTTATTATTTTGTGGTAGTTCTGTTGAAAGAGGTTGGTGCCTTGAGGAAAGAGAAGATAGGTGATAAAGCTGAGGGAGTTAGAAAAAGGGCTGGTGAGCTCTTAGAGATCAAGGATAAAAGAGATGTTAATATAGTTACTTTTAGAGACCAAGAAGCTAGGATTGAATGGAAGTTGAAGCTATAATAGGGGCAGTATTGATTTTGGACATTTGAGATTGAAGCGCAGTTCCAACGTGTATTTTATTTGTGAATTTTCATTTAATAAAAATGCTATTAAAAACTCCTACCATTTAAACAAAAAAAAAATCCAATTAAAAAATGGGCAAAAGGACTTAAATAGACATTACTCTAAAGATGTACCATTGGCTAATAAGCACATCAGAATTTGTTAAGTATCACTGGTCACTAGGCAAAAAACAAACTGCAAGTGTGAGATGCCACTTTACATACATTAGGTTGGGAGTGAGCAAAAATAATAAAAAAAAGTATTATTGAGACTGAACAGAAATTGGAATCCTTGTGCATTACTGTTAGGAATGTAAAAAAGCTGCTGTGGAAAATGGCTTGTGGTCTTTTTTCAAAAAGTTACATGCAGGATCACCCTGTGATTCAGCAGTTCCACTTCTAGGTGTCTACATGAAGAAAATAGGGACTGCAGCAGAGGCTTGCATCATTCACAGTGGCCAAAAGGCAAGCTTAACCCATGCAACCCCTGGATAGATGAATGGGTAAACAGAATGTGGCATATGCACCTGGGGGAATAGTACTCAAGTTTACAATGGTAAGAGAAACTGATGCATGCCACCACCCGGTTAAAGCTTGAAAACATTACACTCAATGAAATATACCAGATGCAAAGGGAAAATATTGGAAGGTTCCCTTGTATGAGGTGCCAGTCATAGGCAGATCCATAGGCAGGGTGGAGCAAAGGCTGGGTGAGGGTGAGAAAGGAGAGTATTTTGTTTAACAAGCAGTTTCTGATGTGGGTGAACAAAATTTATGGACATGTGATGGCGAGGTTGCGTCAGTTGTGGCTCTATTTAATGCCACTGAATTGTGTGGCTAAAATGGCAGATTTTATATTGTGTACATTTTAGCAAAGTTAAAAAACACAGACATGCCATTAAATAAGTTCAGGGATTGTTGAGCATGCCAGTTAAAGTTTAATGGTTTTTCCTAGTTGATATTTTATACAGTGGTCCTTTAAGAAAGAAAGATGTGCTGGATGTGGTGGTGCACACCTTAATCCCAGCTACTCAAGTGGCTGAGGCAGCAGGATCACAAAGTTTGAGACCAGCCTGGACGACATAGTGAGATCCTGACTCAGAATAAACAAATTAAAAAGATCTGATTCTGGTAGAGTCCCCTGGGTACAATCCCCAGTTACCCCCCCCCCCCAAAAAAAAAGTCTTAGTTTTTTCTAAATATTTTTTTCTAATGTGAGTTTAGAATCAGTTGGTAAATACCTTCAGCTTTGTATAGGATACAGGCTGTAATACAGCCTGAGCCGGGATTTGAATTTTTGCTGCAAGGCTTCTGTCTAGTAGGTTTTTTGATTTTTGTCTTCTCTTTCCATAAAATTTAATTATAAACATGTTTTATCTTTCTTTATAATACTTATCATTAGTCTAATTTTGTGTTTTCTTATGGTATATGTTTTGAGGTGAGGAGAGAGAAAGGTATTTGGTAGGTATTTTCATTATTATTTAGATGCCATTAGTTAATAGATTATTACTTAGATTCACTTTTCTTAGGTAAGCATTTTGTTTTGATTTTAGGCATTGTGGTGTGACTTCATTATATCACAGGATAAGTCTGAAAAGACCTACAGTAAGTTTCTTTTTGAAATTTTATTTCTTATGATGATTCCAAATGTTTATCTCATTTTTTTTCATTCAAAATGCATAGTCATGGTAATGGTTTAAGCTAAGCACTTTCATATTGTGCATAAGAATGTTTGTATTATCAAGTTGAACTCTTCAGCAGAACCCCCTCCAAAATGTTGTGTGCTTTCTTTTCAGGTAGACATGAAGTAGAGAAATGCATTTGTATATTGCAGAGCTCATGTATTAACATGCATAGCATAGAAGGGAAGGATTATATAGCTTCCTTACCGTTTCAGGTAAACTTGAATGTTTTAGTTTTTTGTGTGTTTTGTTGGAGAGCAGTCTTAAATTAATTGGTTTCAGAGATCTTTTATGTCTTATAATCAAGAATGCTATTTTTAGTCAAAATAATTTAAGTTTTAGTAGCTTTAATGGCTTACCATTTTTCTGTTCTTTGCATAAGAAATAAGTTAATGAAGTGAATTATGAAGGTTTTTTTGGAGAAGTTTTTGTCAGTTTAAATAATATTAAAAATACTATTTTGAGCCAGGCATGTTGGTGCATGCCTGTAATTGCAGCACTCGGGAGGCTGAGGCAGGAGGATCTCAAATCTGAGTCCAGCCTCAGCAACTTATTGAACACTAAGCAACTTAGTGAGATCCTGCCTTAAAACAAAAAATAAAATGGAGCTGGGGATGTGGCTCAATGGTCAAGTACCCCTGGGTTCAATCCCTGATACAGAATGAAAGTTATCATTTTGCTTCTGTTAAATAAGGCAAGTGACAGACTGGTTTTTCCAAAGCTGCTTATATTTTTAATGCCTAGTGTTATGGTTAAAATTTTATCACATTGTCATTTTGATATTAGCCACCGGCAGGAATTTCACATTGAATTATTCCTTAGATTTGTTTTTATCCAAGAGTTGCTTGTTAGAATTACATTTTTTAAATTTTTATTTATTTATTTATTTGAGAGAGAGAGAGAGAGAGAGAGAGAGAGAGAGAGAGAGAGAGAGAGAGATTTTTTTAATATTTATTTTTTAGTTTTCGGCAGACACAACATCTTTGTATGTGGTGCTGAGGATCGAACCCGGGCTGAACGCATGCTAGGCGAGCGTGCTACCGCTTGAGCCACATCCCCAGTCCAAGAATTACATTTTTAAAAAAATTATAGCTAGTGATCATCTTATTTTGTAAAGTTCTTATTGAAGGAAAATCCAATGTTCTGTCATGTTTCCTAAAGACAGTTTTTAAAGAAAGGGTAGGTTCTCTTACTTGTGCCTTTTCCCACCATTTGCATGACAGGTTGCAAATGTTTGGCCCACAAAATATGGATTGTTGTTCGAACGAAGCAGCTCGTCACATGAGGTCCCTCCAGGTCCACCCAGGTATTCATTTGACTGAGTTCACACTTGGTTTTGAGGTAAAATTGCTAACCCCAAAGTTCTCTGAAGTCAGTATTGTACATTTAGCAGCTCTACTTACTTGGCACTTAATTATCTACAGCTCCACCCACCCCTGAAGTAAATTTGAATGAGCAGATATATTAATAATGAGTCTCAGTTCTTAGCTGTGCAGTTTTTTCCTTGTGTTACTGTGGGCAAATGATTAGAGCTTTCTAATCTTTAGTTTCCATGTCTACTACAGGAATACTGTCATTTACCTCTTGGATTTATGCACACTGACATAGGACCTAGTAGTGTATATTAGTGCCCAGTAAATGGTAGATGGTTATTCATGGACTGCTGACTTTGTCTTTCTCTAAGTGTTGTTCACTGAAGGGCAAGAACATACAGCACCTGCCATAGTGTGGGGCAAAAAGCAGACACTTGCTGAGTTTTAAGAAAATTGCTTACAGATTTTAGTTTCTTTCTGTTCTGATAGAAGAAAACCTTTTCCCCCTTTATTTCAAAGTCATATTTAACAAATGTGAACTTCTGTTTACTTGATGTAGTTTTACTGCTTCTTTTTTTCCCCCTAAGTACACCCATTTGTAAAAAGGTATAGAGGGCCGAGTTTCTTTCTTGGCTGCTACAGTCACACAGCTACCAAGAAAGCTCAATGAAAAGATGACTTTAAGTCTTTTACTCTCTGGGTTCTATAGTGACTGCTGTTGGCCAGACATTCCCTGGGTTATAGTGAGGGTTATAGTTTCCCCTCTCTGTAAGTGTAGAACTACTATTAGAAGAGAGATCTCTAGGAATGAAATAGAAAACACGGAAAAATAGTAAAGTTTGGGTTGCCTTTTGAGATGGTAGATTTCTAGTTGCTTATGTAATCTGGAGAAGATATTCCTTTGCAAGGAAATTGCAAAATTTTTGCACATACTCTTTTTGTGTTGATGATTGATTGTGTATTTGTTTATTGCTAGAGAACCATTACCTACTATGTTCAGCATGCTGCATCCCCTAGATGAAATAACTCCACTTGTTTATAAATCTGGAAGTAAGTGTTTTTTTATATTTTTTTCATAAAGACTCTCTTTTGACTTTAGGTGAGGGATGGAAATAAGCATGATACAAGAGTAACTTTTTCATTATAAAGGTATTTCATATTAACACAAACTTGAAGACCATGATACCAGTTGTTTAGTAGCTATTTTAGTAAATATAAGGCATGTAAATCAAAGAACAGTACTGTTGTATTTATTAACCTATCTGGAGTTGACTCTGTTCCTTAATAATTAGTAAGTTAACAAATGATCCTTGCATGAACTGAAAATGTAGGGCCTTATGCCAGTACTGTGTGAATTTTAGGATTTCACTTTCCCTATTCATAACAACAGTTTAGTGGGATTTAGAACTTTTTCTACAGGTATTTCTAGATGCTATTCTATAAGTTTTAATAATAGGTAATCATAAATAATGAAGACTGAAAAAATATATTCTTTGACATTTTTAGTTTTAGGGCTTTATTCCAACTATATATTCTGAAATATCACTGGGGCTATTATATTCTGTTTTACAGGTTGGCAAACTGGAGTGTATTGGCTAAATCTGGTCTGCAGATTGTTTTCATACTGCTTATAATATAAGAATAGTTTTTACTTTAAAAAAATTTTTCTGGTCCTGGGGATTGTACCCAGGGGCACTTTACCACTGAACTACATTCATTCCCAGCCTGTTTTATTTTTTATTTTGAGACAGCATCTTGCTGAGTTACTTAGGGCTTTGCTAAGTTTCTGAAACTGATTTTGAACTTGTGATCCTCCTGCCTTAGCCTCCCCAGTTGCTGGGATTACAGGAGTGCAACACGTTGCTGGGCTAAGTTTTTACCTTTTTGAAGACAACTGTAAAAAAGGTTTTGCAGTGCAATCAGTATGTGGGCTCAAAAGCCTAAACATTTTACTCTTTGGCCTTTTATAGAAAAAGTTTGTTGATTTTTTTTAATATTATACTCATAACAAGTTGCTGAGAACCTAAGTAAACATGTTAGAATCTCTGACTGAATGATACATAGTCGTTACTGATCCTGGTTTTGAATAATATTTAATGACCGTAGGAATGGCATGTGGGATATCATGAGTAGTAGGATTCAAAATTGTGAATACAGTATGATTCTGATTTTATAAAAGCCTTGTGAGGTAGATTAGCATAGTGGTGTGCATCTGTACTCCCAGCTACTTGGGAGTCTGAGGCAAGATGATCATTTGAGCCCAGGAGCTTGGGGCCAGCTTGGACAGTGTAGCAAGACCCCAACTCTTAAAACACAACAACAACAAAATCAAGAAGAAAAACTCCCTAACATATTAATAGGATAGTGGTATTATTATGTATGACTTTTTATCATTTCTTTATAAAATAATCATTTTTATAAAATATTTAAATTTTATTTTTTAACATTTTAACTGAGAGGAAAGCATTTCAACGTAAGCTGTTAAATAAGGATATGGAAACCAATCCATGGTATTAGAGACATAAAAGCTGAACTTAGTAAGAAAACACTCATTTTTCATGTGTAACCTGTAAGGCAGCAACAGTAGTATACTGTTCAGCACTGATTGATTAGTTATTATAGAGGACAGGTATATACAGAAGAAAGTGTATATATATGTATGTACAGTAAGAAGTGACACTGTGCAAATAGTTAATTGCAATTTAGAAATAGGTTGTTGAAGGAGTCTGGGACTCTTTATATCTAGCCAATGAATTTGATGGTGAGTCAGAAATCCTCAACATTTAGTTGTATGTATATAAGGGTGAAATTTGTAGCACTTCATTTTTGATGTATTTTTAAGGAAGTTGATGCCCATAGTAAGCTTATTAAAATTTCAGGGCTGATTACATAGTATTTAATGGGGTTTTGTGCTTTAATTGGCTTGGTTTCTCCTACTTTTAGGAATTTTAAGAACTCAGTTCACAACTATCAGTTTTATCAAGCCCATTGTTCTACACTTGATTGCTTCTATTTTATTTTCATTTAATTTTACATTTTATTTTGTTTTAATTGTACCCGTCCTTTATTTGTTATTTTGAGATAGGGTCTTACAAAGTTTCTAGGCTGACCTCAAGCTTATGATCCGGTAGCCTCAGCTTACCCAGTCAATAGCTGGTATTAATGGTGTGCACCCCTGTGCCCAGCTTAACTTTCGTTTCTATTTTATATTTAAGGTCTTTTTGGTTCATCACGGGTGCAATATGTTGTAGATCAGGCAATGAAAATTGTGTTCCTCAACATCGACCCCTCCATTGTCATGACCTATGATGCTGTTCACAATGTGCATTCTGTGTGGACTCTCCGGAGGGTCAAGCCAGAGGTAATGTCACCCTCATTAATAGGGAAGACAGATGACACTGAACGCCTTCTCATGTTTGTGGCTGACACATTTGTGTCATAGATTGAGCTTTTTAGGAAAAACAGAGTTGGCCTGGGGCTATAGCTCAGTTGGTAGAGTGCTTGCCTCACATGAACAAGGCCCTGGATTCAATCCCCAGCACCACCAAAAAAAAAAAAAAAAAAAAAAAAAAGAAGTTATGTCTTTAGTTAAACTTACATGTATCCTGCATTCTCATAAGGAAGCTTCCTTTTTATTCTAATTATTGTCTCTTTTTTGCCCCTTTGTTTTGACTTAGGAAGAGAATGTTGTTTTAAAGTTCTCTGATCAGGGAGGAACCCCACAGAACGTGGCCAGTAGCAGCTCCCTTACAGCTCATCTCAGAAGCCTCTCCAAAGGCGATTCCCCTGTGGCTTCACCTTTCCAGAATTACTCCTCCATTCACAGCCAGAGCCGCTCGACCTCATCGCCCAGTCTGCACTCCCGTTCACCTTCCATTTCCAATATGGCAGCCCTAAGGTGAACTGAGGGTCCCACAAAACAGATACCTCCTTTTCTAGTTTTGGAAGATTTTGAATTTCCCTTGACAAGTCTCGGATATTCTTAGGGGAAAATATCCACAATCCCTGTTGTGCTACCTTTACTTAGTTCCCTAAGTCTACTATGTCACTTTTCTTTGATGAGTCTTGGTTAGAAGCTATTTATGCCATCATAGATTATTTTGTTTCTACCACTATGTGGCAGCAGTTTAATGAATGTTAATTCTAAAAATACGGTGGTAGGTTTCTTTGGCTTTAATTTATATTAATTCTTTTTTCTTTTGATTTTCATGTCTATCTCTCCATCTGGTGATATAGATATATGTGTGAGTATGTATATGTTTTTGCTCACATATATACATATACACGTATCTATTTTTGCTGATATACATATCAGCAGTGAAGATTCTGGGACATAGTTTTGTTAGTATGCATATATGTATATCTGTCTATAGAGAACATAATTTAGACCTTTTTAAAAATATAAACGATTCATTTTCTGAGGAAGAAGTTGAATTTTTAGTTTTACAGGTATTTATTATTTTAACAGGAGTTCTAAATCTTTAGAATATGGAAATGTTAAAAAACATTTTTCTTTTCTCATTGAGGTTATGCCATGAGTGACCATCTGTGGAGATTTGGGCAGTGTTATTAGATATGTACTACATGAGCCTGAATCACAATTGTGACGCTCTCTGTTCTCTGTTTATTTGCAGCCGTGCTCACTCTCCTGCCTTAGGAGTGCACTCTTTTTCAGGGGTGCAAAGGTTCAACCTTTCAAGCCATAATCAATCTCCAAAGAGACACAGTATTTCTCATTCTCCAAATAGTAATTCTAATGGCTCCTTTCTTACACCAGAAACAGAGCCAATTGTTCCTGAACTCTGCATTGATCATTTGTGGACAGAACCAATTCCCAGTATAAGGTTTGGAATATGTAATTTTATATTCAAACAAAAGCATTGCTTTAAGTCTTGGAAAATTCTTGGCATCAGGTCTGGGGATCTATCTTGGTGGTGGAGGGGCTGGTCTAGTGTGTACAAGGTCTTGCCTTCAATTCCCAGCACCTCCAAAAGAGGTGGGGTGGGAAATAGGCATTTTTCTTAAGGCTTCCTTTTTGTATGTAAAAGTTATTAACATGTAGATATTTATGTTACGGCTGCCTAAGTTTCAGTAGTTTATATAATGTTATTGAAGTGATCATAAAAAATTATTTTGTCATTTGATATTTTTTTTTAAAGATAGAGAGAGGAGAGAGAGAGAGAGAGAGAGAGAGAGAGAGAGAGAGAGAGAGAGAGAGAATTTTTTTAATATTTATTTTTTAGTTTTTTTTGGCGGACACAACATCTTTGTATGTGGTGCTGAGGATCGAACCCGGGCCGCACGCATGCCAGGCGAGTGCGCTACCGCTTGAGCCACATCCCCAGCCCCAATATTTTTTTTAACAGTAAAAATGATTTGAGGTGTTTGACATTTTAGAGAGAAATAGCTAATTTCAATAGATTAGGAAATTGGGAATTTTGTAGTATTTTCCTCAGTTTTACCCTCACTTTCATTGAGTGTAAGCTCAGTTTTTGGGAAACACAGCTCAGACCTCTGTTCTGTGTGATCTTTCTCTCCTTTTATGTTCTCTTTAATTATTCTTTTATTGATTTGGCCATATGCCAATTGTGTGCTAATTAATAGGCCAATAAGTTGCTATTCCTAAATAATACAAATAAAACAAAACAAACAAACAAGGCTACTATCTCTGTCCTTGAAAGAGAGACAGAGAACTGAAGGGTGGTGGCACAGGAGGGACAGATACCCAGGCTGGTAGGGTTTTGGAAAGACGGATAGGCATTTCCTGGGCAGGTGAGCTCAGAACAGAAGTTGAGAAGTGAGCAAGGCATGTTCAGGGATTCACAGTTCCTCCCACTCTGATTTGTCCAGGGGAAGGGAAAGGGCTGGGAAAGAGGAGCTTGGGAGAGGATTGCTTTCTCGGCTGTTCTTTTTGGTGAGAGCAGCAAGAAGCACTTTGTATGCTGTGACCCAGGGCGAGCATAGCAGCAAACGGGGAAGCTGTGGCTGGTGAGTGGTGGCTGAGGCAGGAGAGGTGCATTGTGCTGTAAGGAGTGTGTCGAGGTGGTTCCTGCGGGCCTGGTATGGTAGTTGCAGGGCTTCTTCAGCTCTGCAGTGTTGAGTGATCCTGTGGTGTGAGGCAGGTGGGCCTTTTCCTAAGCAGCGAGTCTTAAGGTCATTAGATTCTCACAGGGGCCTGTGACCTCCAAACAGTTAAAACCCAGAAGAGGGGTAAGGACTAAAGTCCTGGAAACTTAGGGTTTAGGGTGAAAAGAAACAAAGCTACTGCAGAGTGACACAGCAAGAGAGGTCAGATGGGAGCCGCAGCAGGGAACATCGTAGAACACACAGAAAGCCCACTTCAGGAGGAAAGGCACACTAGGGTTAGGAGAATGGAGCTTGAAGCTTGGAGTGCAGGTGCCTGGAGGGCAGTGAGTTCATGGGTGACCATGCCCAGATATTTTAGTCTTGGAGGGTGGTGGGGGAAGCAGGGTAGAAAAAGTAAATGGGGGCTGAGAAAGCGAACCCAGGCATGTGGACTACTCCAGGGAGTTTGTCTTTGGGGATGAGGCTACAGAGTGAGCTAGTGGGAGTCTGAAGGATTAAGGAGATTTTTGGCTTCTCTGAACTATGTTAAATAAAATTCATCTTTATGAAATTTTACCCCTAAATATCTTGGTGTTTATCCAACCTAACTATAATACCAATTTTATTTCATCTGATATTTAGTTTATCACCCTTTTTTGTTCTTTTTTTGTGTTTTGGGAATCAGACTCAGGGTTTGTATCCCCAGTCCTTAGTCCATCTTTTTTTTTTTTGGATACCAGGGACTGAACCTAGGGGCACTTAACAACTGAGCAACATTTTTTATTTTTTATTTTTGAAACAGGGTCTCTTAAAGTTGCTTAGGGCCTTGCTAAGTTGCTGAGGCTGGCTTTGAATTGGTGATCCTCCTGCCTCAGTCTCCTGAGTTGTTGGGATAACAGGTATATGCCATCATGCCCAGCCATCCTTTGTTGGTTTTGTTCTGTTGGTAGTATTGGGGGATTAAATTCAGGGGTGCTCTTCCCCTGATTTATATCCTTAGCCTTTTAGTTTTATTTTTAAATTTGATACAGGGCCTAAATTTGGTAAGTTGCACAGACTAGCTTCAAACTTTCTATCCTCCTGCCTCAGCCTCTTGAGTAACTGGGATTTCAGGTGCCTCTTGGTCCATTTTCTTTATTGCATGACTTTTAATGTGAGAACCTAGGCCACTAGGACTATACTCAAAGCAGGGAGAACCTAGAAAATACAGAGGGAGGAAAGAGTTGATGGAGTGAGGGACCTGAAAGGGGCATAGGTGGAGAGATTAGATTTCTCCTTGGGAGAAGGAAATGTTGGTTGATCAGATATGTAGAGAGTGAAGTTTAATTCATATGAGTGTTTTTTGTCTTCAAGATTATTGCTTGATCCAAGTAGTTTGTAGATTTGTTTTTAGAATTTTTTCAAAGATTTTTTTTTTAAGTTACTGAGGTAGATTTTTGGACCAGTGCTGACAGTCTATTAATGTTTTGTTGCAGAGAGAAAAATTCACAGGCCTCAAAAGTGTTCATTACATCTGACCTGTGTGGACAGAAGTTCTTGTGTTTTTTAGTGGAGTCGCAGCTGCAGCTACGGTAAGTGCATGTGTTTCCCATTTTCCTGTGTAAATACTTTTAGGCTCTTTTTCCCTTATTTCCTTTCTCTCTTTTTTTTTTTTTTTTGGTTTTGGGGATTAAGCTCAGGGCCTTGATTGTACACAGCAAGCACTTTATCTCTGAGCTGTATCCTCAGCCCCTTGTTTACCTTTTCTTTCTTTTTTACAATTTTTTTAGTTGTAGATGGACACAGTATTTTTACTTATTTTTATGTAGTGCTGAAGATCAAACCCAGGATCTCATACCTGTGAGGCAAGGGCCCTACTACTAAGCTACAGCCCCAGCTCTTACTTTTTTCTTAAGTATTATTTATATATCGTAAAATTAACATGTTTTAAGTATACAATTAAATGAATTTTAGTATATTTACAGTTATGCAATCATCACCACAATCTGTTTTTAAACATTTCTGTCACCATAAAAAGATTCCCTTAAAATGAAATAAAAAATAGAGATTAAAACCCCAAGGGGCTTGGGTTGTAGCTCAGTGGTAGAGTGGTTGCCTTGTATGTTGAGGCCCTGGGTTTCATCCTCAGCACTACATTAAAAAATGATAAAGATGGGCTGGGGATGTGGCTCAAGTAGTAGCACACTTGCCTGGCATGCGTGCGGTCCAGGTTCGATCCTTAGCACCACATACGAAGAAAGATGTTGTGTCCGCCGAAAACTAAAAAATAAATATTAAAAAAAAATTCTCTCTCTCTCTAAAAAAAAAAAATAAATAAAAATAATAATAAAGATATTGTGTCCATCTACAACTAAAAAAATATTTAAAGAAATAACAAAAAAAACCCAAAGCACAATTCCCTTGTGCCTGTTTGTGGACAGTCTTATTTCCATTCCAGATCTCATGCACTCACTCTGTGGGTTTTCTGCCTTTATAATATAGATCAGTCTTTTCTGGACATTTTATGTAAGTAGAATTACACAAGCATGCTTGTTGTTTTGTGTTCAGTTTTTTCACTTTGTACCACATCTTTTGAATCCTCCGTGTTGCAACTCTTACAACTACTTCATTCCTGTTCCCTTAGTCTCCCGTGCAGATGTATCATAGGGGGGGCCATCTGTTCACCATGGATATGTGGTTTGTTTCCACTTTTTGGCCACTGTGAATTATGGCACTCTGAATCTTCTGTCTTTGTAAGGACATATGATTTCATTGTTCTTGGGTAGCTACCTAGGAAGAGAATTATTGGGTTGAATGGTAAATTCTTGTTTGACTTTTTAAAAATTACCAAGTTATTTCAGAATAGGCTGCAGCATTTTACATTCCCACCAGCAGCACTTGAAGGTTCATTTCTCTTTTCTTGGAGCACACTGGAGATGGTCAGTGTCTTTATTTGCAGCCATTCTAGTGGATGTGACGTGGTTGAATTTGCATTTCCCTAATGCCTTCTGATGGTTTGTATCTTCTTGTGTGGTTATGAGCAACTCATTTATCTTCTTGAATGAAATATCTATTCAGATCTTTCACCCATTTATTTGTATTTTCATCTTGAAATAATTATTAGTCTCAGGAAATTCCAAAATAGTAGAGAGGTCCTATGTACCGTACACTTTCTCCCCACAGAGGTAACATGCTACTTGACTATAATACACGATCAAAACCAAGAAACTGGTGTCAGTAGGATCCACACCCTTCTTTAGGACTTCATTAGTCGTACAGAGAACTCATTTGTGTATGTATGTGTTTATGATTCCATGCAGTTTTCTCAGGTGAGAGTTTGTGGTACTGTTCCCACAATCACAATAAAAAATGCCTTTATTACCCTATGAATCCCTTTATGCCGCCCTTAGTAGTTATGCCTGAGTCCCCACCCCTCATCTCACTCTCCAAGTTGCCACTAATAACTGCAGACTTGTTCTCCATGGAAAATTTTGCCATTTGGGAATGTCAGGCAAATGGAATTATTATAGCATGTAACTTGACTGTCTTTCCATTCATATGATAGTCTTAGAATTCATGCAGGTTGTTACATGTATCCATTTCTTTCTTTTTTTCCTTTTAATATTTAGTTGTGTTAAGTTTCAAGAAAGTAATGATAAAACTCAGCTCATCTTCGGCTCCGTCACCACCATACATGCAAAGGACGCAGCACCAGTGGAGGTAAATGGAGGCACATTTCTAGAGAAGTTGAAAGTTATTTTGCTTCATCAGAATTTTCAGCTAAAAAATTGTTAATTTGCTCAGAGTAGAAAATAAATTTGTCTTTTTTAGAAGATAGACACTGTGCTGGTCCTGGAAGGCAATGGAAACCTGGTGCTGTACACGGGAGTGGTTCGGGTGAGTAACAGGCACACTGGATGCTTTTAGCAGGACTGTCTCCACTATTTAAAATTTGTTGTGCTCCTTCCTGCTCAATTTGGCAGAGATTTTTGTTATGTTGAAAGTCGAGGCTGGTCCTAGGGGCTCACTGCTCTCAGATGCATTGGCACTGTGAACCTGACACAAAAGTCAGGATAGTGTCTATGAGTGGGGGTGGGAGGGGTTCACAATCAGAAAAGAACATGATAAAAATGTCGATGACATTGGTAAGCCCAGCCCCTTAGAGGCAGAGATGGGAGGACTGAGTTGGAGATCAGTCTAGGCAAGGGTGAGACCCCAAATCAAGAAAAACAAGACTTGTGGGTAGACAGTGGCAGGGCGTCCTTAAATGAGGATAGGCCGAGTATTAACGAAAAAATTAAAAGTTAATTAATTCTACTTTTGAAATTGGCATCTGTAATTTGGTTACCGTTGTTTTGTGAAGTTTCATTATATTGATTCCATGCAGTTTTCTCAGGTGAGGGTTTATGGTGAGGCTGGTCGCTGCACCCAGCTGATAAACAGTGCTTGTGGCATATGTTGGTTACATTTTTCTCTTTTAACATTTGCAAAATTTTTATATAGATGTGCAGAATACATATACAGATTTATTTATATAACAAAGAATTAATATGTAGATATGCAGAATAAGATACATTCTACAAATTTAAATGATGATCTTTAACATATGTATAATGTTGAGGATAATAAAATAAGCGTTCACATACTGGGAGGTTAAGAAGTGGAGCCCTGCCACTGTCTACCCACAAGTCTTGTTAATTTTTTTAATATTTATTTTATTTCTTAGTTTTAAGTGGACATAATATCTTTATTTTACATTTATGTGGTTCTGAGGATCGAACTCAGAGCCTGATGCATGCCAGGTTAGCACTCTAGCACCGAGCCACAACCCCAGCCCCTTGTTTTCCTTAAGTTGGGGTCTCATCCTTGCCTAGACTGGCTTCCAATTCAGCCCTCCCACCTCAGCCTCCGAGGGGCTGGGCTTGTCAATGTCGTTGACATTTTTATCATGTTCTTTTCTGATTGTGAACCCCTCCCACCCCCACTCGTAGACACTATCCTGACTTTTGTGGTAAATCACTCCCTTGTTTTTATTATTAATTGTGTAATTATGTTTGTATCACTAAAGAGTCATTTGTTTAGGTTCCCTTGTTTTTGAATTTTTATATAAAGGAAGTCATACTGTTCGGACTTGTTTATTTTGTTCAACCGAGTTTAATAGGTTTATCTATGTTGTTCACTCATTCTTTGTTCTTTAGTATTACATGGTGTTATTATACCAAAATCTTCACTCTTTTATTAGTTGTTGAAGTTGTTCCCATTGCCTCTGACATTTCCTTTGATAAATAGTGCTTTTTTTTTTTTTTTTCCTTCTGTACAGGGGATTGAACCCAAAGGTACTTGACCATTGAGCCACATTCCCAGCCCTTTTTTATTTTTATTTTGAGGTAGGATTTTGCTGGGTTGCTTAGGGCCTCACTAAGTTGCTGAGGCTGGCCAATGCACCCAGCTGATAAACAGTGTTTTAAAAAATTCATATCTTCAGTTGGGCATGGTGGTGCAGGCCTATAATTCCAGTGACTTGGGAGGCTGAAACAGGAGGCTTACAAGATTAAAGCCAGCCTCACCAAATGTAAGGCACTAAGCAATTCAGACCCTGTCTCTAAATAAAATAAAAATAGGGCTGGGGATATGGCTCAGTGGTAGAGTGCCCCTGAGTTTAATCCCCAGTACCCCCCCACCAAAAAAAAAAATAAAAATCGTATTTTCAAAGCCAGCCTCAGTAACTCAGCAAGGCCCTAAACAACTTAGCAAGACCCTGTCTCAAAAATGAAAAATAAGGGCTGTGGATGGTGCTCAGTGGATAAGTGTCCCTGGGTTCAATCCCTGGTTCCAAAAATAATAAATAAAATAAAACTATACGTGTGTCTCCTGGTCTTTTAGAGTATGTGAATATTTCACTTGGCCATGTGATGTCAAGTTGTTTTCCAAAGCGTAGGTCGTACCAACTTTCAACCTCTCCCTCTCCCTCTTAGCTCCAGCAGCATATGAGTCCTCAGTGCTTCTTCACATTCTTGCTAATCGGTGGTACTACAATTAGTATTTTTTTTTTTTTGTTATTCCAAATTAGCGCATTGTTAAAACCAACTGAAGATGGGTATCTATGTTGCCCACTAGGCCTTTGTTGATGCAACTGGGTTCAATTTTTTTTTCATGGTTGGTTATTGTGTGACAGTTTTCCATCTTGTTAAACTGTTCCTTGCTACTTTTTTGATGAGTGAGAACAGGATTTCTTGCCCTCCCCCTTTTTTGGTCTGTTCCCATTAGTGCTTCTGGCGTGTCAGCTTGATGTGTGAGATGGACAGAAATACAGGGAACTCATCATCCTGTCATCGGTTGGGTCTTGAGGTCTTGAGCTCTTCTGCCTTCTCTCTGCCTTTCAGGATCTTACGTTTGTTTTATATACAACATTTAGGGTTTTCAGCCGTACTTAGCTGGAAGAAGAGTGAGATGTCTCTCTATTCCATCTTGTTGGGGCTGCTGGGATTTTGATAGTATGGGTTGACTATAAATAAATGTGGGGCATAATTGACATCTTTATAATATTGTCTTTTGAATTCAGGGCTATGCACATGCTAGGCAAGTGCTCTGCCAATGAGCTACAGACCCAGTTCCCATATTATCATGTTATTTTTTTAAATGTGTGTTTAGTTCCATACTTGTTCTCCTTTCTGCTTCTCCAGTGATTCAGCTGTCAGGCATTTTGTTGTTGTCCCACACAGGTCCCTGAGGTTCTAGTTTTGGGTCTCTTCCTCCTCGTGTGCTTCCTTGTTTGTGAGGAGAGGAGGGTAGCCCAGGCTCCTGCCCTACCACAGCTGCAGTGAAGGAGGGGAGATGTAGAGGTGCCCCTTCTGGAAGGAAGGTGAGGGCTCTGCCACAGTCCTTCTTGTCCCTGCAGAGCAGGGATGTAGGTCTGTTCTGGCCCTTAGCCTCTGTGCTGGGGGAGGGGTGCCTCCAAGTCCTGGCAGAGGGGATGAGAGGGCTCTGCCACAGTTGCCTAGGCCATGCTTCTTGGTGAAGTGTTGGAGAGGCACATATCTTTTTTGCGTGGTGTTCGCCTAGAGTAGGGAAGGTGTGTTGTTTCTGTCCTGCTTGGTCACGCTCTTGCCAACACTTGACTAAAAGAAACAAGGTTTCTTGTGTGTGACCATGGGCATGTCTGGGCCACAGGCCCCTTGAGGTCCAAGGCCTGCTACATAAGGGTTAAACAGCAACAGTAACAAAGACAACAAGGACCTTCTGAGTCCATTTTCTTTTTCCCATCTTCAGAGTCTTCATTTAATTTTGAGTTTTTGAGTTTTGAGTTTTGAGCAGTGCTTATTTGTTATTTGGTAGTTAGTAGAAGGAATAATGAGGAAAGTGCTTGCTCCATCATCTTGTGAACTGGGGGTTTCAGGAAAAAAACTTCTATGTCTTGCTACTTCTCATTGTCAGTTTTGTTTTTTAAGGCTAAGGATTTTATTCTGGCAGCTTTTGTTATTTTTTTAGCTTTTGAATAATACATTAATATCTATATTGTTAAAATGTCATTTTACTCTGAGCATCTTCCTTTGGTCTCATCAGGTTTTCAGCCTGTATGGACCTGAATTTCTGTGGCATTTTTCCTGAGAGCCCTACAGGTAGCTGAAATGCTGGGAGGTTAGTGTGGATTGTCTACTCACTCTTTTAAGGCCAGTGAAGAATTTTGTATATGTGATGTTTTCTGGGGAAGAAATGTTATAGACTTGATGATGGAAAACAGAAATAGTGAGCTGGAGAGTCGTTGGAATTAGGCCAGATTTCAGTTTTTAAGGCACACACAGTTTCTTAGCCTCTGAGAGTAATTGTGTCACAATTCTCTCTGCTTTGAGACTTGCTAACAAGATCACTGCATGTAATCTCTGAAAGCTTAGGGGCCTGTCTTTACCACCTAAAAGGTAGGAACAGGTGTACTACACTACATAGCGTTTTTTTGATGATCTTAATATTTTCCTCATCCCCTTCACCCCTGCTTGTGTGGGCTTTCTCATCCAGCGAAGAGGTCATGGAACAGGGTAGAGGAGAGTGTGGCTGTGGAGTCGCTAATCAAGACCTCTGGAGACCAAGCAGGATGCAGGTCTGATTTTACTGCGCAGTTACCATGTATATGTAATCAGGCAGCAGCTAAGCAGATTACAGGTAGCCATCAATGCAATTTCTTGCCAGATGTCCTTGCAGCGACCAGTTGAGGAGGGGGCTATGGAGCAAGTACTGGGACTGCAATACATGGCCTCACACAGAGGGCTGGCTGTGCCTCCGGGGTAAGCGGTTTGCTGCTCACCCGCCTAGCACAGGGGAGTGGTTTGTCACTCAGGCGCCCTTAACTTATGCCATATATACAGTACCCTGCACTTATCCCCACACCCCCTCCTTTTTTTGGGTACCAGTGATTGAACCCAGGAGTGCTTAACCACTGAGCCACATCCCTAGCCTTTTTATATTTTATTTAGAGAGAGGGTCTTGCTAAATTCTTGGGTCTGGCTTTGAACTTGCAGTCCTCCTGCCTCAGTATCCTGAACCATTGGGATTGTGGGCATGTGCCAGTGTGCCACTATTCTTAATGAAATGGAGTCAGATGAGAAATTAAATCAAGGTGCTTGCAGTTGCTGGGTGGAGTTTGAAAAATTGTCAAAATATTGTTTGTTTTTCAGTTGTGTTTGGTGGGCATAAAGTTTGACATATTAAAAGAAATTTGTGCTTAATTTGCTTTTTAACATTTTGTTTAAGAGTATAATGCATTCACTAAAGCCAGTACTTTCCCCACATCTCTGTTACTCCAAGGTGGGAAAGGTTTTTATTCCTGGACTGCCAGCTCCCTCCTTAACAATGTCCAACACCATGCCGCGGCCCAGCACGCCCCTGGACAGTGCCAGTACTCCTAAGCCTCTGGGTAAACTGTTGGGATCCTTGGATGAGGTAAGAAGTGGATTAGGTGTTAGCAAAACTATTTATCATCTATTTATTAACTATTTATTATCTATTTTAGATAATACTTACAAAATGTGTTTTTGAACACACATGATGAAATTGCCATACATTAACCTCTCCTGTGATCTGTGTGCTACTCTCTAGAACCCTTGAAGGTTCTAGAGAGGTGAAAGTGATATATTCTTTTCCAGCTAGGGAACTCGAATGTACTTGGATGGAGTAGGTGTACTGTCTAAGAAATTATAATTTAGGGTAGACTGCTTTTATTACTGTATTATTAGGGTAGACTGTTTTGACTTTTGAGGAACAAAACGTTCCCTAGACTCACTGAGGTAAAGATGGATCCAGTGGCATGATGTCGCAGAGCCAGAGTTTCGTCTCTGAGAGGCACATTGTACTGGGAGGCTGAGTATGGAGTCTAAACAGAAAAGGCCTTGGGAAAGGAGGAGTCACAGACACAGGCCTGAAGGCAGCGAAGTGGAGAATAGTTGATAGTGTGTTGACATCTCCATCTCCCAACACGTTAGGGACTCCATGGATCTGTTGAATGGACACTTAGATTTTAGTTGACTGCAAGGTGAGACAGGGTAGGAGGGATGGTGGTAATGGTAAACCCCTGCTCATTTCCTGTGTGTGAGGCACTGCCGTGTATTTCATAAGTATTAGTGCATCGAAGTCCTGAGAACGGCTTTGTTGACTGAGAAAATGCTGGGTGATCCTTGTTTATAACTGGACACAACTGGATATATAGATGCCACTTGTCCAGTGCCATAAAGCTAATGAATAGTAGAGCTGGGGTTTATAGGCTTTCTAACATGCGCTTAAAGGTAGAAAGGATAAAAGCTGGTTTTATTCTGAATGCAATTGCTGGAGCATTACAGGTTTTTGAGGAAGGAGTTGTGAGTGTAATGGTATGTTTTAGACAGGTTTCTCTTGGAATTAGAGGTAGGGAGATCACTTAGACTCTGAATGAGGTCTGCATCCATGTGAGAGATGCAGAAAAGGTCTAGCTAGAGTGGTACGAGACGAGAGTTGGCCGGTGACATACGAGACCTGGGGAGGCGTAAGTAACAGCTTGTCACCTGATTGGTTTTATACTGCTGGACTTGGGAGAGGTGCCGTGGAACAAAGCTCAGACTTCCCCAAGCTACCTGGCAAGTGCCTGTCTTTGTTAGTTTAGGTAAAGAAGGGTATATTTGAGGAACACCTAAGTGCAGATATTTAGGGGAAATTCAAAGGGAAAGTTGGTGCTGGCAGTTGTACTGATAATGTCTAGGGCCTAGTTTAGTTTTTAAATATGCACATCATTGAGCTTTTTTTCTCTTTAAGCGTATTTGCAGGGCTTTCAGAAAGGAAGCTGGAGAAGTATCACAGGGTTTATGTGATTTGGAAGTAATGTAAAATGCTTTCCAGCTTTTTGAAGAGTTCCACAAACTCAGGAATCGCTAGTGTCCTTTGAGGTCACAGGAGACTGTGGTTTCCCACTGGGTGTGGGCCTTCCCACTTCTCTGGCCGGTAGCACAGTCCGCTGGAGCTGCATTTTTCCTGACTGTTGGAATGAAAACTGGACAATAAACACATCTTAGACATGATTGGTTCTCAATGTTAGATGTTCACCTGGGGAAGTTCTAGATTCAATATAGAAAGGGCCAGAAGTCATGGCTAGAGACTGAAGATTAGAAGCATCTGTAGTTACCATCAAAGAGCATTTAATTTTTTTGTTTATATATTTGTAGCTAAAAATATTTGCTCTTATATTTTCAAATAAATACTTGCTTAGAGGAGAAATACCACTAAATATGGGTCTCATTTATCTACTTTTTATTGCTATCCTTTTTCCCTGCTTTCTTAGTTCCTTAAGTCACGTGTGCCCTGCCTGCCTCAAATTGCAGGTTGTGTGTCTAGCTCTATGAAGGGTGCTGTGGGCTTCTCTTTGCTGTGGCCACTCTGGCATCCTCAACCTATCTGTATGCTCCTTTGCCACCCAAATTACAGATGCCCAGAGCAGGAAAAGCCCGTCCCTGTGGCTCCTGTCTCTCTCAGATCTTGGTGGCTCCATCTAAGCTTGGTGGCCTCCCCAACTTTCCAGAGCTTTCCTCCGTCAGATGCATTGCTGTTGTTTCCTGTGGGGAGGTTGGTCTGCTGCATGGTACTATATGGTAGGTGCAGTAGAATGGTTTTAAATCATTACATGAGATCATTTGTTAGACCATATGCACACGAGAAATACTTTCTTTTATCCTTAATTTTTCAAAAAGTACTTCATTTGTCTTTTATTTATGACGTTTTACAGGCTGTTCTATTGTCCCCAGTTCCGGAACTGAGGGATTCTTCCAAACTTCATGATTCTCTTTATAATGAGGATTGTACCTTCCAGCAGCTTGGAACTTATATTCATTCTGTTAGAGATCCTGTCCATAATAGAGTAACTCTAGTAAGTATATCTTTAAAAGATTAGATGGCGGGGCTGGGGATGTGGCTCAAGCGGTACCGAGCTCGCCTGGCATGCGTGCGGCCTGGGTTCCATCCTCAGTGCCACATGCAAATAAACATGATGTGTCCGCCGAAAACCAAAAAATAAATATTAAAATTCTCTCTCTTTCTTTAAAAAAAGAATAGTTAAAAAAAAATACAGATTAGGTGGCTTTCTAAGAAATATGCCTATCATTTCAAATTTGTCAGGATGCAAAGTTTTGTCTGAAAAACAAGAACAAACATTTTATACAATTTTTAAAATATTTTGCAATGTGTCACTTTTTTGGCACTATTTTACTTTTAACTTTAGGTGTTTCTGCTTAAGTTTTCTAAAGTCTTTCTATTATTAAAAATGTTTCAGCAACAAAACTCTGTTCAGTAAGTTGCATTGCATATTGACGTGATTTTTGTCTTTTCTTTAAAAGTAAGTCACCATCCTAGTTATGGTGATGTAAGCTTAGTATGTCTATGAAAATAGATACTTTTTATTAAATGCTTTTTTGGAAATGTTTTATAAATAGGTACATTTAGTTCAAGTGTTCATTTTTGTTTGAAAAATACTGTTTATTTTTTTTATTGACAGGTAGTCTTGTATAGCTCAAGTTCTGTGTGTCTTGTCTTATTTGTTTCTGTTCTTTTCACTAGGAACTGAGTAATGGCTCCATGGTTAGGATCACTATTCCGGAAATTGCCACCTCTGAATTAGGTATGATTGATAGTCAGACCTCACTCTTTTGTGAGAGCTCTGGTAAGATTTGAAGTAACTGCTGATTTATATTAGCAATGGGGATTTTAACACTTATGTTGCTGTTTTGAAGCCACCGGTCAGGTTTTTCATTTTGCAGGGAAGCTGTAGACAACTGAGGGTGCCTAGACTGGAGTATCTGTGAAGGACATGCTCATTCTGACTGTCTGAGGTGTCATTTTTTTTTTTTTTTTGGAAAGGAGGTCTATCTGTGTTGCCCAGGCTGGTCTTAAACTCCTGCTCAGCCTCCTGAGTAGCTGGGACTACAGGTTGCCTCCTTACACCCTGCTTCTCTAGGATTTTCATGCTGAAGAATTTGATGCAGCAAGATTTACAGTATTATAGGGATGTGCTTCTTGGAAGAAAATCTGAGAAAACAGAAAACCTACACAATTAAAGTATTTCTTGGCATATTTAGTAATGTTTTTAATTCTAAAGTAAATCTCTCAAGTTTAGATAAATTGTGAAATTAACATAATTACTTTGATTGGATAAAACCTAGTATTAAAGTCAAAATACAATCAGAAATATTTTCAGAAATATTGGAATCTGCTTCAGTTATTACTGAAATGTGATTTGGAAGATAATAGTAGAGAATATTTCTTTTTTTTTTTTTAATATTTATTTTTTAGTTTTCGGCAGACACAACATCTTTGTATGTGGTGCTGAGGATCGAACCCGGGTTGCACGCATGCCAGACGAGCACACTACTGCTTGAGCCACATCCCCAGCCCAGTAGAGAATATTTCTGAACATAGAATCCTACACAAAATGTTAGGATTGAAGGAGTTAGCCACCCCCCCCAAAAGAAAAGAAAAGAAAAAAAAGAATGCCTTTGTGATATAAGAAAGTTCACACATGTGTTAGTTTCAGACTCTAGCTGCTAAAGCAAAACGTCGGCAGATTGTAGACTAGAATGACTTTTAAGAATTTGTTTTTTGCAGGTGTGTAAATGGTATTCCAAATTTGTATAGAAATTCCTTGCTTTTCTAAAGGGTACTTAGCCAGTAATTGTAAGACCAAATACCTAAAATACTATGTTTAAACAAAATATATAAAAAAACAAACAAGGAGGGCTGGGGATGTGGCTCCAGTGGTAGCGCGCTCACCTGGCATGCGCAGGGTGCTGGGTTCGATCCTCAGCACCACACAAAAATAAAGATGTTGTGTCCACCGAAAAACTAAACAACAACAACAACAACAACAAAAAACAAGGAAGGAAACAAAATAGAGTCTTGCCCCTTTACAGCCAAATAAAAGCACATAATTCATGTACATGAATTTATGTACTTAAAAAGAGTTCCTCAGACCCTCTTGCAGGATCTGGGTTACACTTACTGTGTATTCAAATGTGATATCCTTGTTATTTGGTTTTCTAACATTTTTTGTTATCAGAAATAAAAGTACAAAGATTTGATTGACAGGAAACTCATTTAGACCTTTTTTTAAATGCTAACTAAGCATTGCTGTTTGTGGGTGTGTATATTAAATAAATATATATCTACTAAAATATTTAAGCAATATTTCATATAAGAATGTTTTTCACAGAGTAACTTTAATTTATTGTCCAAGCTAGGACATTTTTGAGTGAAAAGGGGAGCAGTTATTAATTGTTGGCAGTGGATGGAAGTCAGTGTTGTCCCAGGTGAGCTGAACTGCTGCTCACCTACCTTCTGATCCAGAGTTAATGACCCAATGGCTGTCCTCAGACCTCTAGCAAGCCCTGTTGTATTTATTAGCTGACTGAAGTTTCAGATGATTGACACAGTAACGTGTGCATCCTTTGGGCTCTTGAGTGACATTTCTCTTTTCATAGTAATTGACCTTCCCATAATAGTAATTTTAAAACTTTATTATTGAAAGGTAGGAAGAAGTGCATACATACAAAGCATATTAAAATTAATCTTTGTTTTAATAGTACAAACATGTGTGCATGCAATTAAGTTCGTCCTGCCCAAAGAAATAGCAGTTCAGATGCTTGTCAAGTGGTACAATGTCCACAGTGCACCAGGAGGACCCAGTTATCACTCCGAGTGGAATTTATTTGTGATTTGTCTCATGAACATGATGGGTTATAACACAGACCGCTTAGCGTGGACCCGAAATGTAAGTAAATTCAATTGTTTTTCTTCATGAACTATTCTATTATCAGTGTAATGTTTGCATAATTGGCAATGTAGCATTCAGAATATATAGCAGACAGATTTAAAAATAGGTAAACCTTATAAAATATTGGACTAATGTCAAGGCTTATTGTGTTTATGTATTATAAATCAAATGTCACTTAATACTTAGTAATTATGATCACTAGTAAAATGTTATTGAGTTTATAATGTTTTAAAGCACATTTGACTGTTTCTCATTTCATTTCAAAATGCCTGCTTGTTATGTTAGGATTAGTAGTAGACTTGTTTTTTATTTATTTATTTATTTATTTATTTTTTAGTTATCGGCAGACACAACATCTTTGTTGGTATGTGGTGCTGAGGATCGAACCCGGGCCGCACGCATGCCAGACGAGCGCGCTACCACTTGAGCCACATCCCCAGCCCTAGTCTTGGTTTTGTTAGTCAAGCAACTAAATCACAAGAGATGACAGACCTGTGATTTGTTCAAAGCCGGGACTAGGCTGTGCTTCTGACTCTTGGCTTAATGTTCTTTTCTGAAGGCAAGACTGTCTTTACACATGCAGTTGAGGAGGAGGGTTGATTTCTGAGGGATTGGCAGTCTTGGCCTGAGTACTGACTCCACTGTGGGCATAAGACTGGATGGCTCACCTCTCACTGGGATTGGCTCTTAGGCTCTTTGTAGGTATTTGAGAACCCTTCAGTGTGGTACCTTTAGTATGGGCTGTTTCCTTCCACTTGAGATTACTCCCAGGACAGCCCTGCCCGGGTCACTCTGAAGAAGTCACTCTAGAGCACACTTACCTTGGTTCAGGCCAGTTAGCTGTGTCCAACTATACATTTTAGCCTTGGGCTAGCAAACCCATTAAAAAATCATGTGCTTATTGAGAATAATTTGGAATATGAAGGAATTAAGAAGAAAATAATATTTATATTTTGTTACTCAGAAATAGCCACTCTAGGGGCTGAGATTGTGGCTCAGTGGTAGCACACTTGCCTAGCATGTGTGAGGCACTCTAAACATTTTGATGTTGCTTGTTAGATTAAATGCTATAAGTGGAAATTTCCTACATCTTTAAAAATCGTTCACAAAAGTCCCTTCATTTATATTTAGTTATGATAATGTGGTTTTATCGTAACTACGAGCTAGAAGTTAAGCATTGTTGAGTCCTTTTTTTCTTTTTATGAGTAATTTGCACGCATCATTTTCCACATAAATCTATACCCACACTCTTAGGGATTTCTTAGAGAACATCCACTCTGTGTTCTTGCCGAGGTCAGCCAGGCACCTGTTCTGCCTTGTTGGTTATGTATGTTGGTGAACCTTTGCCAGCCTCCTTTAAGATTTTGTCTTATTTCTGTGTAAGTAACTGTGAAGTTTGTTTCTCAGATTTGCAGTCATTCATAGTTCTTAGGTTTTGATCTGCAGTTCATGTCCTTTGCCTGTGTTTGTCTCTCCTCAGCCCAGCAGCCAAAGCAGTCCTGTCTGATGAGGTCAGGTCATGCTAGTCACTCTGCCAGAATTCTCCAGTGGCTTCCCATCCTGTTCAGAATAAAAGCCAGAGGCCTACAAGTTGCCCTCTGACTCAGCATTCTCTTACCTCCGTGTCTCCTCCTTTCTTATCTCTGCCTTGCGCACATTATCCCAGCCACACTAACCTCCTTTCTGTTCTCTGAGCATTCCCCTATGTTCTACCGCAGGTTCTTTGAACTTGCAGTTACTGCTACAGAAAATGACTCCCCCAGGCAAGACGCTCAGGTCTTTATTAGATGGCACCTCACTGTGGCCATGCTGGCTACTCCATGTACAATTGCACCCCCTCCATTTGCCTGGGAGGGCTAAATATACTATATGTTTAACTTATTTATATTGTGTGTGTCCCTTCTCCCTCCACTGGAGTATAAATTCTAGAGAAGTGAGGGTTTTTGTGTAGCTTTGCTTACTGCTCTCTCCCCAGGGCCCACGGTAGTGGCATGGCTGGATGGTCAATGAAATTTGTTGAATTGATGTCCTGGATACTGTTGTTAAGAGTTTGTGTTTGTTGTGGCATATGAAAGAACTGCCCTTTGCAATTTACTTCAAAATTATCTTACTGTGAAAAAAACGCAGTTTTCTTTTATTCTAAGCAATTGTGGTCAAGCTGCCTACCTTATTCCCAATATTCCATACCTTATTACATAAGAAAAGATTAGAAAGATAATTCTACATTGTGAATGAGGGCACTTCAGCTTTTTGTCGTTTTAAATGTGCCACTAACCTGTGAAAATTGTTGAAAAGAAATTATTTTTATAGAGTGGTGCCCCAGTGTGTGGCAGAGAACTAGTTCTCCTCACATTCCCCTGTTGTGGGAGGACTGGCATTGCCCGTTTTCTTGTGTGCCTCTCTGACTTATTGCATGATGGTGTCAAAAAAGGAAGAGAAAAATTGAAAATTACTGTTGCTGTTTTTTCTTTTTCTTTTTTTTTTTAAAGAGAGAGAGTGAGAGAGAGAAAGAGAGAGAGAGAGAATTTTTCAACATTTATTTTTCACTTCTCGGCGGACACAACATCTTTCTTTGTATGTGGTGCTGAGGATCGAACCCGGGCTGCACGCATGCCAGGCGAGCGCGCTACCGCTTGAGCCACATCCCCAGCCCTGTTTTTTCAAATAGATGTAGTCTTAGTATATGCCAAGGCTGGCTGGAACTCCTGGGCTCCAGTGATCCTCCTGCCCAGCCTCCTGAGTAACTGGGACCACAGGTGCACACCAAGTGGCTGTGACATGTATTTATAGGACTGCAGAGTTAAACCCTGTCCTCTTTTGTTCTCAGAGTCAGAGCTCAGGATAAAGAGGTCCTCTTTAGCCAGTGGTTTTCATCTTGCTTTGATCACTTTGCCCTTGCTGGGGCGGAGCGTGCAGCCTTCTGACAGTGCCTCATTTTGTAATTTTGGCCTGTCCTCCCTGGGGATGTGCCTGGAGCGCTTGTTGTGCTGCAGGTGTGATGGGTCTGTCGTCACATGAGTGGGAGAGGAGAGGACATGGCATTGAGTGCTGCCAACCCAGGCGCTGCACTCGGTGCTGCCGCATGTGACTGGATCTCAGCTTCATAAGACCTAGGACAAAGATAATTGTACCATAATTTTCCATGTGGAAAAATGAGTTTTGGTGGCTTTCCTCAGTGTTAATAAATAGCAGAACTGATTCTGAATCTTTTAAAGTGGTTAGTTGACTAATATGTTTATGATTTTTGTCTTCTCTTTTGGGGCTGTTTTCTAGTTTGACTTTGAAGGGTCACTTTCTCCAGTCATTGCACCCAAAAAAGCAAGGCCTTCTGAGACTGGATCTGATGATGTAAGCATTATTATTTCTTTCTAATATAAATAATCAGTGGATGATTGTACTGGTTTCCCGCTTCTGTGGTATTCCTGTTTGTCTGTATTTCCAGCATATTTTGCTTAGTTTATTTTAATACTGAATAATAGTTATTTGGAAGAGAAGGATTTGTTCTGTTTCCTGTGGTCATTTATTTACTTTTCCTCATTCACCATCTAAACATGTGTATTGCTGTGTGATTTCAGTGTGAACTTACAGATATTTTATTGTCAGTGTTTTACTGTCACCTAAAGTCATCACTTCCCTTTTTATGCATTAGTTCTCTAACTGGACTCTTAAATACACCAGATTGCATGTTGTCTGGAAATGGCGTGGCTGTTTTGTAGTTGTTTCTCCTTTCTTAGTGCTGTGATGTTTTAAAAGTTTTTTTCTTATTTCTATATTCACCTATGTGAAGATGAAACTTGAATTTTTTGAAGTGGATGTGGTTTTCTTTTTTAATAATGACATTATAAAAAGGCATCATTGTATTAACAATATTCTTTTTATTTTTCTTAGGACTGGGAATATTTAGTAAATTCAGACTACCACCAGAATGTTGAGTCTCATCTTTTGAACAGATCTTTATGTTTGAGTTCTTTGGAAGGTTCAAAAGTGAAGGATGAAGATTTCTCACAGAACCTCAGTCTGGATTCTTCTACTCTTCTCTTTCCTCATATACCTGCAATTTTTTTTGTTCTTCACCTAGTCTATGAGGAGCTTAAATTGAATACCCTAATGGGTGAAGGAATTTGTTCCCTAGTTGAACTTCTCGTTCAGTTGGCAAGGTAAATATTGTTTGTGTGTTAGAAACAGCCTTGAGGTCCTTAAGTGACTTTCTTTTCTTTTTCAGAGACTTAAAACATCACTATTTTTATTGACAAGGTTTGTAAGAACAGATATTTAAAATCAAAGGTCAATTTTTAGGTCTTCGTTGCTTATTCCATTCACTTGTATTAAGTATGCTTTCCCCTAATGTCCTAACTTTATCAAGAAACCAACCTGTGAAAATACCTGTTAAATCACTTATATATGGTGACTTTATTTTCTACATTACCATTAGGAACCTTGTAAGTTTCTGAAATTTACCTTCTTAGGCAACTAGAGCATTTTCTGTAAACCATGGAATTGTGTGAAGATACTGATTGAGAAAGTGCCTATGGACCATAGTGGGATTTTTAGTTTTTGTCACAAAATCAGCAGAAAATCACAAGAAAATGGGGATGACCATTTTCGAGAGTAGGTATCCTTCCTGTTACAGTGAGGAAGAAACTGTCAAATGTTTGTGAGCCTGGGCTTTTTGTGCAGATTTAGGGCCTTGTTACAGCTCAGGGCCTTTCGTGAGTTTCAGGCACTCCTAGTGGACCCAGGTGGCTCTCCTAGTAGATTTCAGCAGACTTTGTGGCTCCTTGTATTTGGCTCTGAATTCCAAAGGTCACACTTGGGTGTTGTTTGAGCCCTTTTGACCCTTAGTGAGAGAGAAGGTAAAATTGATATTTCCACCTTAGAGTTAAAGATTATAGCACATTTGCTGCTTTGTGTGATCTTCTTTGAGATCATGAAATTTTTTTTCTGAGATGTGGCAGTTTTAATTGCTGTCAGTTTCACTTATAACAAATCATTATTGTCATGAAAATTCTTTTGTAATTAATTAATTCCCAAACCCCAATTATGCTATCTGAAATCAGTGGCATTTTTATAGTGTTTGACAATTTATAGGTATTTTTTCACATACGTTTTCTTATTTAATTGTCAGAGCCTTGGAGTATGTTAGCTAGTGTTGCCCACTGTATAGGAGAAAACTCTGAAGTTTGTGGAGATGATGTGGTGGAGGTCACACCGCTGTCCCAGAGGGGCAGGAGCCTGGAGTGCTGTTCTGTACTTTCGCCTCCATGAAATGTACCTCGCAAAAGGGGCTGTGTTGCACTGTCAGTCTGGGTGCCTCAGAGCCCAGAAACACAGTAGAGACTCTACATTGGATTATCTTCTGTGACATGAGCACATTTTTAAATTGAAAAGTTCCACTGATGAATCCTAACTCCGTAGAGGGAAAGTGCTGTACCTTCTTCTATATATTTGCTTATGTTTTAGGGACTTACAGTTGGGGCCCTATGTCGATCATTACTACAGAGACTATCCCATGCTTGTCAACACTACTGGACAGGTGTGCACAATTGATCAAGGTAAGCATTCGTGCCAATAAAGATGCTCTGAACTGTGTGGTGGTGTATGCTTATGTCTTTCTCAGTGAATGGCAGAGGTTGTATTTCTTACCACCAGCCCAGGGCCATTACTTTTCACCAGGCAGACTTTAGTATTCAATCCCTGACTGGTTGTAAGTCATAACCTCTTCAGCATGTAGGGAAAACTTCACCCTCCCTATGGGGTCTGAATGGCAGAAACTTGGAGAGTTTCTGGTACTTGGGATGCTCCAACCTGGACCTGTGTTATCCTGCTAATAGCCACTAGCCATGTTATTTGAATTTAATAATACGTATGTATATACACACATACAAACGTGTGTGTGTGTATATATATATGTATAAACTGCACTAGCCATGCTTCAAATAGTCACATGGGGCTGGTGCCCATCATGTTGGACAGCAAGATGAAAATGTCCTACATTATCACCTTGAGCTAATGTGACTTAGCAGGGCCTCAATTCTTAGATTAGAGGTGGATCCTTGATATCTCTTGTGTTTTCTCACCTTTAGAGTTAGGCTAAAAAGTTTTAGTTAGACATTTTTATATAGTATAGTAAGATAGTCCGTTGTTTACTGTGACAGAAAACATGAGGCATTTTGGAGAACGTGGAGAAATGTTGTTTCGAGATGACATGTACTGTTGATTGATTTTCTTTTAGAGTAAAGTAGTATTGTCTTAATGTATTCTTGTATCTATAAATATTTATTTAATTTTAAAGGTCAAACAGGATTTATGCATCATCCATCATTTTTCACTTCTGAACCACCAAGCATCTACCAGTGGGTGAGCTCTTGTCTGAAGGGCGAGGGAATGCCCCCCTACCCGTACCTTCCTGGAATCTGTGAACGAAGCAGACTTGTTGTCTTGGTATGTATGTAGAGTGCTGCCTGTCTTGTTGGATTGTTTTTTTCTTTTAAATTAAATTAAAAAATTACATAGTAAAATGAACTTTTTCTTCCTGTGTACAGTTTTTGAATTTTAGCATATCATTACCATTGTCATCAGGGTAGAAAACGTTTGTACCAGTGCCCCAAAAGTTCCCTCACAGTATTTTTCTCTCTGGAGATGGCATCTTGCTATGTTGGCCATGCTGGCCTTGGACTGGAGATTCCTCTGCATCAGCCTCCTGAGCAGCTGAGATCACAGGCACACACCACCTCACCCCGCTTTCCTTGTGATTTATGATCATTCAAGTCATCACCATTGTCATCAGTTATTGCATTGTCATCATTGTCGTACTCTCTTGCTGATTTGCAGCCTGTCACGTTGCTGTACCTTGGTTTTCTCTTGAGGATAGTTGGGTTGGTTCCAGTTGTTAGCAATTGTAAGTATAGCTGCTGTGAGCTATCACGTAGAGCCTTTTGGGTGAGTGTAAGTTTTCATTTCTTTAGGGTAGGTCCCTAGGAGTGGGACTGATGGGTCACAGAGTAAGTGTATTCTTGTTTGTTTTTTTTTTTTTTTTTAAGAAACTGTCAACTGTTTTCCAGAGTGGCTATTCATGTCAAATTCCCACCAGCAGCATTTATGAGACTATATCTTTGCCTCTTGTCAGGTATTGTCCCTGTTTTTAGTTTTTATCATTCTAATAGCTGTGTAGTGTTGTCTCTCTTTCTCTCTCTCCTTTTCCTTTTTTTTTTTTTTTGCCTTCCTTTAATGGATGTCATGATATTTTGAATTTTAGATGTGAGATTTTTACTTTTTGCAGATACTTTCTCACTTGTCTCATCATTCTCTTAATGCTTTTTCCCCACAAAAAAATGTTAAAGCCATTTTACCAGGTGTTTTTTTTTTTTTTTTTTTTTTTTTTTTTTTTTTGCATGGGGTTGGGGAGATGTTGCTTTTGGTATTATATTTAAGAATTTTTAAATTTGAGTTTAGGCCTTGAAGATGTGTTTTCTTATGGAGTTTTTTGAGGTTCATATTTTACATTTAGATCTCTAATTTCTTGTGTTAATTTTATATAAGGTGTGACGTTTGGGTCAAGGTGTTCATTATCTTTTTGGATATCCAGTTCTTGGACACCATTTGTTGAATGACACCATTTTTGTACTTTCATCAAAAATTAGTTGGCCTCGTCCTGTACTTCTTTTTCCAGTTCATTGATCTCTGTGACTGTCCACACTGCCTTGATTATTGTAGTTTTGTAATTAGCCTTGAAATTGGTTAGTTACTACTCCTATTAGTCTTTTTAAAAAATTATCTTTACCATTTCAGGTTTTTTTTTTAAAACTTTTGTATATTATTCTTATAATCACTTTATCTATAGTTAAAAAAAATTCTGTGAACACTTTTTTTAAGGAAATACATCTTTGTTTATTTTTAGAGTTTAGTTTATTTTGAATAGTTAATAAACCTCAAACCTTCATTTAGAACCGGAAGGCATTGATGTAAGTGAGTCCTTGGCATGTGTCCTTCTGTTCCTGAAACTGCAGCAGCTTGCTGAGGGAGGGCCCAGGTGGACCTCTGTTGGGGGGTCATCTGAGCATAAAGGGAACCATGTGCTTTTGTTCCCTCTCCCAAGTTAGCAGACTGCAAATGTCCTGGCACCCTACCCTTTTCTTTTACGTTCTTGAAAAGGGCTTCCCAAGCCCACATGTAGGCTGTGTTTTTTTTTTTTTTTTTTTTAATAGCATTGGCTAAATATGCATATCATTTTAACCATTTTTAAGTGTACAGTTTAGTGACATTAAATATGTTCACATTGTTATGTAATCAACAGCACCCATACCCAGAACTTTTTTATCCTGCCTAATGTAAATTAGGTAACTGTCATACAATAGCTTCCCCTTCCCCCTTTTCTCAGTCCTTGGTGACCTCCTTTCTGTTTCTGTGAATTTTTCTGTTTGTCCTTTTGTTTCTGGCTTATTTCACTTAGCATATTGTTTTTTAGGTTCATCTGTGTTCTAGCATGTATATAAATTACATTCCTCTTTAGGCTGAGTAGTATTCTGTTGCATAGAGGTACCATAGTTCACGTTTTTTTCTGCAGATAGCCACTTGGGTAGTGTAGACACTTGGGTAGTGTCTGCCTTTTGGCTATTTGGCTAATGTTGCACTGAGCCAGGGATATACAAGTGTCTGTTCAAGTCTGTACCTTCAGTTTTCTGAATGTACCCCCCTGGGAGTGGAGCTGCTGGGTCAGGAGAGTAGAATGTTTGACTTCTTCACAGTGGCTGTGCGTGTGTGTGTGTGTGTGTGTGTGTGTGTGTGTGTGTATGTATGTGTATATATATATTTTAGTTGTAGATGGACACAATATCTTTATTTTTATGTGGTGCTGAGGATCAAACCCGGTGCCTCACACTTTCGAGGCAGGTGCTGTACCACTGAGGTACGCCCCAGCCCATAGGGGCTGCACTTTTTATATTTTCACCAGTAATGCAGGAGGGAGGGGTCTAATTTACCCACATGCTTGCCAATCCATAATTTCCACCTGTTTTTTAAAATTGCAGCCATCCTCCTAGGTGTGAAATGGTGTCCCATTGCAGTTCCCTAGTAACTGGCGATATTAAGCATATTTTCATGTGCTTATTGCTATTTATAGATCTTCTTTGAAGAAGTGTCTGTTTAAGTCCTTTGACCATTTCTTTTTTTAGTTGGATCTGGACACAATATCCTTATTTATTTATTTTTTATGTAGTGCTGAGGATGGAACCCAATGCCTCACACTTGCAAGGCAGGCACTCTGCCACTGAGCTACAGCCCCAGCCCTCCTTTGACCACTTCTGAGTTGTGTTTTTGTTGTTGTGGAGTTCTTACACGCTGGATGTGATCCCGGTCCCATGCTCGATCTGCAGGCGTGCTGTCATTCTGGCGGTTGTCCTTTCCTGGTGTTCTTGGTGCTCAGCTTGCCTCTCTGGGCTTCCATCTTCACTTTGTTTGTACTCCTGGCATTACTACCTAACTTGCCAGCTCACAGACCCATGACATTTTAAGTAAGAATATTAAAAATATTTCGACAGTTTTTATTGATGGGCTTCGATTTTGTCATGAGTTTATTTGCTTTAGTGTTTTTGATTCGATGTTTGGGTGAGGAGATATTTGCAATAACTTGTACCAGACCCTTCCTTCCAGCTTGTGGCTCTTGGTTATCGAGTCTCACCGTGGAGATGGTGGAGTCCATTTACCATCTATCCAGATGAGGGAAGGGAAAGGAAGGAAGTAATCTAATTTTATCAGGGGTCTTTGTCTTCAAGGAACTTTGTTTTATGATTTAATACACCTGATTTATCTCTACTTTGATATTTTTGAATAATGTAATCTCAGCTAAAAAAACAGATTAAAAATATACTTTTATCATAGGCTAAATATTCTACACTTTTTAGAGTGATTCCCCCTCCCCCCCATATCTTATGTTCCTTTTTTCCTTAAAGCAAATACTGACATAGCTCTTTGAGGTTTAGAGTAACAGTGTGGAGATTCTTAGTGAGTAGATGTATTTTGGCCCAATAGTTAATCCAAAATGGATTTGAGGTAATTAAATTTTAAAAATCTGTGTGTTGTAATACATTGACTTGACAAAGCAGTATAAACCTTCTTTGTTTCTTCTGTGTTTTTTTTTTTTTTTTTGGTGAGCAGAGGCCTTATATATTAAATAATTAACTTCCTCTAGAGGATGACCTTGATTATTTGAATTAGTATGCAAATTTATTTGGGTACTGTTTATAAGTAAATATAATGTTTTAATGTTAAAGCCTAGATGAGATAATTCTAGATGCTTATTAAATATGACTAGGGTTATCTGTCAGATGACTTGGAACAGGTGTTGGGGAGAATTTGGAGCAACTGAACCCTTGTACTTTGTTGGTGGGACAGCAAAAATGGTGCAGCATTTTGGAAAACTGGCAGTTTCTTTTAAAGTTTAACTTGTACATACCACAAGACAAAGCAGTCCTACTTTTGGATATTTACCTCTGTATGAGAAATGAAAACATGTGCTTGCACAAAGACCTTAATCGAATGCTTAAAGCAGTTTTTCTCATATCTGTTATGAACTGGAAACAACCCGAGTGTCCCTTGGTTTTCAGTAAGTGAGCAGAGTTTGGTGTATCTGTATAATGGCATACTCCTTAGCACCGACAGGAGCAAACCACTGACCCTCACAGTAACGTGTTTGTGTGCCATCTTGCCCACGTGGGGCCCAGAGGACCACGTGGACTATCCCTTCTATATCACGTGGTAGGGCGGACAGGACCGTGGGGCAAGAAACAGCTGAGCAGTTTCCAGGGCGGGTGTAGTTGGCAAGAAGGGGCAGAAGGAGCGTTCTGTTGTGGTGCAGATATTCCATATTGTGAGTCAGATTGGCGCTGTGGTTGTATAACATCTGTTCAAACTTATAGCATTGCACACCTGAAATGGATGAATTTCCTACCTTATGATTTTTCCTAATTATATTTCAGTGGTTTAAAAAAAATAACCGTTTCTTGTTTTTTTTATACAGAGTGTTGCACTCTACATCCTTGGTGATGAGAGCTCTGTTTCTGAGGAGGCCTCACAATATTTATCCAAAATAACTTTAGGTAGGTTGGTATAATAACAGGCCTATGAAAATAAATTTTATAAATGTGAATATTGGAATTGAAATAAAATGTTCATAAGCGTTTGCTTTAGAGGCTGTCTTGCCTCTGGTACTTTTCTGGTTTATATTCCATAAGTGATTTTTCAGATACCAGAATTACTTAGAATCTGGTAAATCTTTTATTTTCAGTGTGTCTAAAAAGGACTATGTTAGCCTCAAGGAAGACATTAAACTTTGGCTTTGCCGTAGTACTGTGCATTTTATTATTTTATGAGTGGTTTGTTTGTGAATTCTCATTTCCAGAATGATTATCAAAATAAAATTTTATTTTATTGTCTTTTAGCTCCCCAAAAGTCACAAGTGGACCAAGAAGAAAACAGGTCTTTTATTCTGTTTGAACTTTTGTGTTTAAATTTAAAACAGTATTGTTTTACTGTTCTATTTAATAACTTTGCTTTTTCATCTCCTACAGTTTTAGTTTCCGTCATGCTACATCAGTTTCTAGCCTAGCTGAAAAGTTAGTTGTCTGGATGACAAGTGTAGGTAAGAACCCCTCTGTTACCCCCCTGACTGGTCCTGCATCCCCCAAGCCTGCTGGGACTGGGGTAGGAGGGAGGGGCTCTGGTTTTTGGGCAGCTCTTGGATTGTGATTACGCTTCTCCAGGCCTGCTTCCTTTGCTGGTGATTTCACCATCTCTGCGTCAGAATAACTGGGGTACCTGCTTTTTATCTTCAGCGCCTTGAAGTCCTCATTATTCACTGTGGGCCAGTTGAGGCTGTATCTGTGGAAACTTTAACCACTGTTCATTCAAACTTGAAGCCTTGTGATACTCTGGTATCAGAAATAGGTATTTCTGGCAAAGTCTGAAATTAATTGTATAAATGGTACAAGAATGCTTTTGAAGGCTGAAGGCTGAAGATTTTAGGCACCATGATGACATTCTCTGGAAAAGAGGAAAGAGTTCTGTATTTTCTGTTCCCCAAACCTGTGTTTCTAGGTTTTAAATTAACTAAAATATTAAAGAAGTGTTTTCAGAAACAGTTGGAAAAAACAAAATTAATAATTGCTGATATGAGTATATGATTAAAAATATATGAGGGTGTTATATAGAGTTCTGTGTTAAAAAATAATGCTTTAGTGAATATTTCAGATGTTTCTGAAATCTTTTTGTTTTTTTGGTTGTGCTGGAGATTGAATCCAGGGCCTTGTGCAAGCAAGGAAAGGACTCTTTAAGCTGTAGCCCTAGCCTGATGTTTCTGAATTCATATCTGAACTATATTCTAAATGAAGTTTTCTGTTTTTGTTTTTTTTCCCGATACTGGAGGTTGGACACAGGGTCATCTTTCCTGGTTGTTTTTTATATGCCATTTTGAAAATGAAAATAATTGTTTTAGACTTTACATATAGGATACTTATGCCAGAAAATATTGGCTGAGTTCTGTCTGTATCATCTAATGTTTAGTGAAAGTGTTATTCTCATATAAGGAAACATTTTTCATTTCAATAATTGATCAACTTTCTAAACCTTGAATAATGCATAGCTTTATAAAATTTAGAAACTCACTATGGGAAAAGAAGTTTGCATTAGTCTGAGGATTCAAAAAATTAAATATGAAGTATGTTATAAAAGAGAGTGAAATATGTATATTTAGTTTAGAGAATTAATTTGAAAGCAAGTATTGCTATCCTTATCATGAAGCTTTGATGGGAGGGAACACTGACGTGGAGTTGAGGGTCCTGCTCTCTGCTGCTGGGTGGAACCCTCCACACCTCACTACCCACCTACCTATCTGCTACCTTCCCCTGCTTTTCTTCATAGTTCTGTAGTTTTTTGTGAGGGCGGGGGCGGGGGCTGGGGCTGGGGCTGGTGGGCCCTGGGGATTGAACTCAGGGGCACTTGACCATTGAGCCACATCTCCAGCCCTATTTTGTATTTTATTTAGAGACAGGGTCTCACTGAGTTGCTTAGCACCATGCTTTTGCTGAGGCTGGCTTTGAACTCGCAATTCTCCTGCCTCAGCTTCCTGAGCTGCTGGGATTACAGGCGTGTGCCAGTGTGCCCGGCTTCTGCATTTTTATGTGTTGCTTTGTATGGTATGTTATTGAACCTTATGTAAATATGTAGATATGTGTGTTTTGTCTTGATTCCTTCAGTCAACATTATTTTTCAAATATTCACCCATGCTAACTCCTGTAGTAGTGCCTGGAGTCATTCTATGGCGACAGACAGTAGAACTTGGCCCTTCCCCCATCCCTTTTTTACCATAGTGACACAGTGTTGCTGTTGAGTATTTTTATACTTGTGTATGGGTGCACAAGTCCTCTATATTCTGTCTGGCTGTTGGTGGCCTAAACCAGGTGGACCTCACTACATAACTGGTTGTAACAGTTGATACCACATGGGCTGCAGGTGAGAATTCCTGGTGCTCTGTGTGCTCGCTGGCACTTAGTATGGATTGACTTCAGGATTGTCAAGGGAGAGTGAGATCATATTTGCCAGTGGTTTCAATTGCATTACCCTGACCACTCTGTAGGCAGAGTGTCTTTTTTCATGTGTGTTGACCATTTGTGGGAAATGGCTTTGGTCCTTTGTGGTTTTCCTATTGGATTGTCTGTGTTTTTCCTCAGGCTTTTAGGCATTGTCTTTGATATCAAGTCAAGCCATTAATGTAGTAGTAAGATGAATAAGATGAATTTCTTTTCTTCCTGTCAGGATAGAAGTGTATTATCCAGTCAGAGGATAAGTGGCAATTGGGAAAGTAGCAGTTCTGAATCACCACTGTCCCTTGTTCTCCCTTCCTTTCACCACAGGATTCACTCAGAGAGATTTGGAAACTCTTCCTTTTGGAGTTGCTCTTCCCATCAGAGATGCAATTTATCACTGTCGTGAGCAGCCAGCGTCAGACTGGCCAGAAGCTGTCTGTCTCTTGATTGGACGCCAGGATCTTTCCAAGCAGGCTTGTGAAGGAAACCTACCCAGAGGGAAATCTGTGAGTGGTAACATAGGGCAGTCAAAGTTCAATTTTAGATTAAAAGAAAATCAAAGTAGAAATTTTTTTAAATTTTTTTTTTTTGTTGCAAATATACTTTTAATTTGTCTTTTACATGCCAGGTGGGGTTTATTATTAAATACATCTTATTGATTGTAAATTGGGCACTGGAGCAGGAGATTTTGTGACTGTTCTGTCTTGTCTAGTCCTTTTTACTTGAGTCAGGACAGGCACTGAATCATAGATGATCACCATGACTGTTTCCCTGTTTGTACCCAAATTAGTCATTAGCCACTTCATGATTATTATATAGGAAAAATGAGAACACGTGTATCCTGAACTTGGTTACTATATCACTTTTGTTTCTCATACTTTCTGATGTGCTGAATGACCTTTTAAGTAGGTATAAATATATCTTTTAAATTACATAAAACTGAAGCCCCAGGAAAAGATTTTTTTTCTTTACTAGAGTCTTTATCTGCTTAAGAGTAGGTCCTAAGAAGCCTAGAAATGAAATATTTCTTTATATCCATATATCTTTTATAATCAGCTTCTCTTAGAAATGCAACTTGTAGGTAGCTGTGGTTGTCAGCCATTCATTAATTATATCAAAATAGCTAGTAGGGAGGGTTTTGAATGTTCTTAACACAAAGAAATGATCATGATAGATATCTAGCTACTCTGATCATTCCACAGTGTGTATGTGTATTGAGATGTCACATTAAACCCCTAAAATATGAAAAATTATATATCAATTAAAAAATTTACATGTTTTGTGAGCTGTAGCCATGGCAGAACACTATTAGCATATATGAGATCCTAGATTTGATCCCTAGTACCATAATAAATAATTAAGAAATGTATGAAACTTCTAGAACTCGAGTTAACTTTTTTTAAAATATTTTTTTTAGTTGTAGTTGGATACATTACCTTTATTTTAATGTGGTGCTAAGGATCGAACCCAGGGCCTTGCACATGCTAGGCAAGCACTCTACTGCTGAGCTACAATCCAAGCCCCTCTAGTTAACTTTTAAAAATAAATAGTAAGAATGAATCCCCTCCTGGTGACTCATGTCCCTGAGGAAACAGTGGGGATTTGGCTCTTAGTAGTGTTGGAATTGTCACATAGAAATTAGTCCATTAGGTCTTGGGCCCTTAATGAGTCTTCAGCGCCTGTGTGAAAACTTACTCCCAACCCCAGAGTTGCCTCAGTCCCGTGCCAGAATGTTTCCTTGGGGATCCCATCTTCAGCAGGGTGCAATACATCTCTTTAAATGTGTACCGAAATATCAGCTCTTAACAAGAAACAAATTTTATTAACAGTATGTTCTTTCCCTGACCAAAAATCGTCTTCAGTATTTTTTTTTTATAAGAGGGAGTATTTCATCACCATTAACAATTACTTAAATGTCATCATTTGTAATCTCACCCAAATTCAATTTGTTCAGTTATTCCAAGGTACATTTTGTAACATGAGCTATCTGGGCTTGTATTTTCTGGGTAACTCTCACTCCTAATATACTGTCATGTGTCACTCAACAATGAATGTGTTCTGAGAGATGTGTCACTAGGCAGTTCTGTTGTAAAACACCTTGGTACTCATGGCCAGTGCCAGTGTTCTTTTAAGGGACCACTGTCTGTCTGTGGTCTGTTGTGAAGGAGCTGTGCTTATGCAGGGCTTGACTATGGCTTCCTTGAAAATTAAATCCCCCCAGAGCAACCACAGTGAATTGTTATGAACTAACAGGGATAATCTGCTCGTATTGGTTATTTTTTTTCATGCTAACGTTGTTGCTTCCACATTAAGTATAGCAAAAGTTTAATAACATTTTCAAGTGAGATTTAATTTTTTGCTAAAGGCTTATAAAACTCTTCTTGGAAGCAAGTGGAAGAATCCCATGTGAATGCGTTTTAGTTGTAGTCAGACTGAGTTACATGAACCGGAGCACCCTTAAAGCCCCCAGCAAGATTCTGAGGACAGGGTGGCAGTCAGTCCCTTTCTTCTTCTTCTTCTTTTTTTTTTTTTTTAAGTTGTAGATGAACATCATTCCTTCCCTTCCTTCCCTTCCCTCCTTCCCTCCTTTCCTCCCTCCTTCCCTCCTTCCTCCTTCCTCCTTCATCCTTCCTCCTTCCTATGCTGAGAATTGAACCTAGTGCCTCACACATGCTAGGAAGCACTTTACCACTGAGCCACAACCACAGCCCTCTTTTTAGGAAATTTTTATTTTTTAATTTTGTATGTTTAATTTTTAGCTTTTTTTTAGGTGGACACAATATCTTTATTTTGTTTTTTTTGATGTGGTGCTGAGAATCAAACCCACTGCCTTATGCATGCTAGGTGAGTGCGCTACCACTTAAGCCACATCCCCAGCCCCTATTTTTAAATTTTTTAAAAAAATATTTATTTCTTAATTGGACACAATATCTTTTATGTATTTTTATGTGGTGCACGTACTAGGCGAGCGTTCTGCCACTGAGCCACAACCCTAGCCCCGAAATTTTATTTTTTAGCCTCTTTAAAGAATCTTTCATTTGAAACATACTTAAGAGGAAAAAAGTGAAAACTGACCATTCTGTAAAGGCACTGATCAGCAGACAGAATTTAAGGTAGTAGGCATGCAGTGAGCAAAAGTGGACTCAGAGTCCACTGGGAATAGTTTCCTTTTTAAAATGGTTAGGGTGTAGATTTTTATAGTTTATTTAGAATTTTTCTGACTAACTTAAATTTTAAAATTTTCCCTCAGTTCAATAAAGAATGTTACCAAGTAGAGAATCGTGAGTGCAAAGCCAGCTTCAACAAAAGTGAGGTGCTAAGCAGTTCAGTGAGACCCTGTCTCTAAATAAAATACAAAAAAGGTCTGGGGATGTGGCTCAATAGTTGAGTGCCACTGAGTTCAATCCCTGGTACACACACCCATGCCCCCACCCCTGCCAAAAGAAAGAAAAAAAAAAAAAAAGAATGTTTCCAAGTAGGCACTATAGTGATTTTAAAAAAGATTTGAAGGAGCTGGGCATGCTGGTGGCTGGTATGGTTCCACTAACTTGGGAAGCTGAGGCGGGAGGATCACTTGAGCCTAGGAGTTCAGGCCAACCTGGGCAACACGATGTGTAGCCAGGGTCCCAGTGTACCCTGGGAACCCACAGTCCTGCTTTGGAAAACTTGTTTACCTGTGCTGGTGTAGTCATGGTGTTCTCACGTTCTCACGTGTTCTCACATTCAGTAATTACCTGTTGCTGTTTGTTAAATTATTATTATAATGAAGTCTGTCACCCAGGTGCTCTCATCAGATGTTCCTTCAGGAACAGAAGCTGAGGAGGAGGATGATGGCATGAATGACATGAACCACGAGGTCATGTCTTTGGTGTGGAGTGAGGACTTGCGGGTGCAGGATGTGCGCAGGCTGCTGCAGAGTGCGCACCCCGTTCGTGTCAACGTGGTGCAGTACCCGGAGCTCAGTGACCACGAGTTCATTGAAGAGAAGGAAAACAGGTAAAGGAGCACATCCATTGTCTCTGGCCAAGTGTTTTGTTAGATCTGAGACTCTGTTTTCTCTTCACATTTTTAGCATTTGAGGCTCTAAACAGATTTTAAAAGTCATAGTGAAGTTAAAACCTAACCACAATTTTTTTTTTCTCTCTTTTTTTCTTTAGTGGCCCTGCTGGGGATTGAACCCAGGGCCTTGTGCATGTGAGGCAAGCACTCTACCAACTGAGCTACATCTCCAGCTCTCTTAATCATGCATTTTAATTTTTCATCCAGCCTCAGTAAAGCATACATGTTTTCAGAATACCTGTGGCAGTTAAGGGCATAGTTAGATCCTCCTCTTCTCGAAATACAACGGTGTACTGTTTAGAAAACGTGAATCTAAAACTATTTTGCTGGTAGTCACCTTCAGAATTGTAAACAGCAAAACACTGCACTCATTCTTCTGTGTCTTAATCAGAAATAGATTTTGAGTGTTTTTCTTTTAAACTTAAAAGATTTTTTTTTTAAGTGTGACAGGTTATACTCTACAACCATTTGGTTGGATACACTATAACATGTTATAGCCATTTATAAATTGTTAGACTCAGTAGTAACCAGTGTCATGCCTGTGACCTTCCAGAGCCATTGCCCTTGGATACTTGAACTTAATTTTTAAGTTTTTATTCTTTTTTCTGCCTGTCTCTCCTGTCTGTCATTCCTTTGCCACTATTTTCTAGTTTTTACTTTTTCTAAAGGCTCTGCTTTAGCGGGAGGAGGCAACCTGTATGTAGCACAGGTTACAGAGGCTCTGAGCCATAATTTCCATATGCAGCTAGGCACTAGTTACCTATAATGAGCAGCCTGAGGGTTGGACAAGTTGAGTGTGGAGCCTAGGAGTAAGGAGCACGGGCTCCAGAGCCAGGCGGGGCCACTCTCTGCTGGGTGACTTTGGATAAATTACTGAAGCAAAGCTACCTCTGTTGCTCCCCGTGTGCACGTCTCCCCTCTGCACCCAGTGTGATATATACCTTTAAAATTTTTTTAGTTATAGATGGACACAGTATCTTTACTTTGTTTATTTATTTTTATATGGTGCTGAGGATCGAACCTTGGGATTCACATGGGAGAGGCCGGTGCTCTGCCACGGAGCCACAGCCCCGGACGTAGTCAGTATTTGTATAGTACCTGGAGTCCTGCCTCACACAGCGAAGCTCCATACTGCGGGCCAGTGTCACTATCAGTGCATTGCTTCTTAGATGCTCATTTTTTAAAAAACTTGTTACTATCTCTGAAATGAGAATGCATCTTTTAGTCAATAGATGTCAGTTCACTTGGCGGCATTTTTCTTCCTTGGTACTTTGTGAGCTCATGAAGCATTTAATTAGTGGCATCTTATATTCAAGAGATACAGTATTCTTGTTATCGATGTTATAATTTTGGGACTTTTGCAAGGCTGAATTGGATTATGTATAAGATTTCCACTAAGGGGCTAGGTTGTGGCTCAGTGGTGGAGCACTTGCCTAGCAAGTGTGAGGCACTGGGTTCAATTCTCAACACCACATAAAAATAAATAAATAAAAAAAAATATTGTGTCTATCTACAATTAAAAAAAATTAAAAAAGTAAAAAATTTCCTCTAAAAAATTCTATGGGAAGCAGCCTCTTGGCCTTGCCTGATCTCGAATTAATGTGGCTGTGTTCCCAAGGAAACTTAGAGCAGTAAAACTTTCCTCTCCATTGCACTAGAAAAGGAATTATATATGCATATAATTACAGGGGGAGAGTTCTTATGGATAGCTTCATCTGCAGAGAGAATGTGCGCCCATTGGTTAGCTTCTGAAGGGATATTTCTGTGTTTTTAAATATAACTTTGAAAAGCATTTCTTAATTACAAGTACCACTTTCAAAATTTGGTAATGTTTTGTCTTATTTTAAGGGCTTATATGGAAAGGAATTCAATATAGAAACAAATCAGAGTGCTGTGTTAATTTTGTAGGAGAGCCCACAGCAACTGTCTGACCCTGGGGCATGCCTGCTGAGTGGTGGTCTAGTGCCGTCCTGCCTAGCCCACGGGAATGAAACCTGGGTCTGTGTCCCCAGGAGGCTTGGAATCCATTCACCTTTCTCTGTGTGTGTATGTAAACCATGTGGTGGATTGCTGGCCAAAGAAAGGGGGAAGGAACCTTTAGGTACTGAGGGCAGCCAGAAAGCCACACAGTGACAAAACCTAGAAAGTACCTTATTTATCAGTCAGAGTAGAACTTGACATTTCTTTTTTCTAAACACTCAGGGAGTATTGGCTTGGTTTGTAGGCAGCTGGGTTTCATTCAAAGCAAATATGAAACAAAAGAAAGGAAATGTACCTCCCCCTTAGAGTCCTTATTGGGAGCAGGAATATTAGAATGAGATATTCCTGTTTGGGTTCTGGGTTTGCCTTGTGGTGACTTTATCTTACATATTGCCTTCTGTGGAAGTGCCTGCCTACTGGTGACATACTTGGCTTTTAAGTTTTTCATCTCTTGGTTTTTACTTTAATCATAGATTGCTCCAGTTGTGTCAGCGAACAATGGCCCTTCCGGTCGGGCGAGGAATGTTTACCTTGTTTTCATACCATCCTGTTCCAACAGAACCATTGCCTATTCCCAAGTTGAACCTGACTGGTATGTTATATTCAAAGGGGAAACACAAATGTGCTTCACTTTGTACTCCATGCTGTGTGTTTGTGTGTGTGTGTGCATACATGTATACACTACAAATAACACACTATTTAAAATTTATTTTGCATACATTTTTAGAAATGTTTTAAAACCATGTTTTCAAAGTGCTAATGAACCTGACAATTGCAATAATTAGAATATATATCTTAAATATCCATCAATAACTTGAGCTAATATAGAACATTTAAAACATAAAAAGAATTCAGTATTTGTACATGATATAGACCAAAAACAAAGGAATCAATAAACAAATTCAGACTGAACATGGAGATTCACAAATGTTTAATTTGTATTGCTTTTAAATATATTGCATATATATATTTAAAAGCAATACATTTATGTAAAATTAAATTTAGTGAATGCTTCTTTGTAGTTGATTGGATAACTCATGTCTGTCAACAGATGCTTTTTATATAGCTTTTACAACTTGGCAATTTTTAACAATAGCATATGATTAGATATCTGTCTACACATAGAGAGGGATTGGCACATACAAGAGCAAGCAGATTTATAAAGTTCATCTCTTCTTAAAATCTAATTTTTCCTTAATGTCCAAAGAAAAATGTGGGATGAGATGTTTGAAACTAACCTCAGTATCATCGGTCACCTTTTGAGATTTGTTATTCATGTAGTTAAACTGTGATGTGAATCTTTATTTTAATTTCCAGTTAAGCTTCCTATAATTTGAAAGATTTCAAAGCAGTGCATATCCTAATCAGATCTATGTAAAGTTAAATCAGTACCATTATTATCAACCCCGTGCATTGTAGCCAGACAGTCAATGAGCAGTTATTATTTTTTCCATCTGGCACTAAGTTTGACTTTCATAAATGAAGTTTAAGTGCCCATACAGCCTGATATCCTTCCAGGTGTTATGGGGCTAACGTAAGGTTTCAAAAGCAATGAAAGCAATCTTATTTTCAAAAATCTAAATTTAATAAGTTCATTTTGGAATTTTTATTCTTTCAATGTAAACTACCCTTTGGCTGGACAGGGAGAGCTCCCCCTCGGAACACAACAGTGGACCTCAACAGTGGGAACATTGATGTGCCCCCCAACATGACAAGCTGGGCCAGCTTCCACAACGGTGTCGCTGCTGGCCTGAAGATAGCCCCAGCCTCCCAGATTGACTCCGCATGGATTGTTTACAACAAGCCCAAGCATGCCGAGTTAGCCAATGAGTATGCTGGCTTCCTCATGGCACTGGGTCTGAATGGGCATCTTACCAAGCTGGCCACTCTCAACATTCATGACTACTTGACCAAGGTGAGACTTGCACTCCAGGTCCTGTGCTGCACCTTGTCTGCCTGCTGCGTCAGCCCCTCCTTGCTCTGCTGGCCCTTCCTTCCTGTCCCCCTGAGTCTGTTCATCTCCTATAGGCAGGATCATCTTTCTAAAGTGTGTAAGCCAGTGTGGGCCACTCCCCTGCCAGAACTGTCCAGCCATCTTCCACTGCCCTTGACGTGCTGCTGGGAGCCTGTTTGATGCTCCCTGCTTCTCCAGCCACATCCACATCATCTTCTATTGCTCCTCCTCAACTTGAGTGCCCCCTTCCTGCCTCTTTTTTGGGTAATTTGTGCTCATCCTTCAAGTCCTGTTTATGTCAGTTTCTGGTGGTGGTGTTGGGGTGGGTACTGGGATTGAACTCGGGGGCACTTGGCCACTGCGCCACATCTCCAGCCCTATTTTGTATTTTATTTAGAGACAGGGTTGCTTAGTGCCTCACATTTGCTGAGGCTGGCTTTGAACTCTGATTGTCCTGTCTCAGCCTCCCCAGCTGCTGGGACTATAGGTGTGCGCCACCGAAGCTGGCTGGCTGTGTCATCTTTAGAGATTACTTTCCTGATAATCCTCTAGCTCCTCTAATCTTAAATGGGTTCCTTTGTAAATACTCTTTTATGATACTTGGTACTTCTTAATTTTTTTATACTAATTAAAAAATATTTATTTTTAATTGTACACAATACTTTTATTTTGTTTGTTTTTATGTGGTGCTGAGGATCGAACCCAGGGCCTCACATGTGCTAGGCGAGCACTCTACCGCTGAGCCACAACCCCAGCCCACTAATTTTTTTCTTATTCTCCTGTTTTCTCTCTCCCTTTCTCCCCTACCTTTCGGTTTTTGTGGTGCTAAGGATCACATCCAGAGCCTGTGCATGTTAGTGCTCTACCACTGAACTACACCCCAACCCTTTTATTACTTTTTTTTTTTGGTACCAGAGATTGAACCCAGGGGCACTTTACCACTGAGTCTCATCCCCAGCCCATTTTATATTTATTTTTTCTTTTGAGCAGGGTCTTGCTAAGTTGCTTAGGGCATTGTTAAGTTGCTGAGGCTGGCCTAGAACTTGCAGTCCTCCTGCCTTAGACTCCTGCTGGGATTATAGGCCTATGCCACATGCCCAGCTTTAATTACTTTAAAAAAAAATCTTTTTTTTTTTTTTTTTTTTAAAGTCGTAGATTGACACAATACCTCTATTTCATTTACCTGTTTTTATGTGGTGCTGAGGATAGAACCCAGTGCCCCACACATGCTAGGCAAGTGCTCTACCCCTGAGCCACAACTGCAGCCCTGTAATTATTTTTTAATAATGGACTAATTTGTGTATTTTTAGTTTAACACTTTTTTCCTTATTGTACACTAGCTATAAGAGAGCAAGGTCCATGTTTACCACTGTATTCTTGGTATCTGTCATTGCCTGTCTCATAAAAGTTCTTACTGGAAGTGGCAGGTAGTATTTCATTTAAACATACGTATTTGTTTGGGTAGTGAGTCTTAAGTTTACTCTCCTTTCATCTTAGGGCCATGAAATGACGAGCATTGGACTGCTACTTGGTGTTTCTGCTGCAAAACTGGGCACCATGGATATGTCAATCACTCGGCTTCTTAGCATTCACATTCCTGCTCTCTTACCGCCAACGTCCACAGAGCTTGATGTTCCACACAATGTCCAAGTGGCTGCAGTGGTGGGCATTGGCCTCGTATATCAAGGGACAGCTCATAGACACACTGCTGAGGTCCTCTTGGCTGAAATAGGTATGGGGTTAATAGTGTTGAAAGACATTATTGTCATAGGTAAATGTGTCCCACTCCATATGAACCCAGGTTAAGTCATAGTAAAATTACAAAAATTAAGGAAAAACAGTAGTAGCTTTTATGAGCACAGAGTAACTAGCAAGCTACAAGTAATGGTTTCCAAGGCTTGTGTTACTGTGCAGATAATTAGATAGGTACTTATTTGGCAGCCCTGTAACAGAACTCCAATATGAGGTACCTCTGGTCTTAATCACATGTGAGCATGTGATTTTATCCACTGTGTCTTTTCCAGGCAGTGTCTGGCACTGGCCCACTTAAAACTCAAGAGTTGATTGTTTGGGCCCCTAGTGTCACTTTGTTTCTTCTGCTGGGCAGTAGTGCTTGCAGCGGAGTGGAAGATGGAACCTGCACATGTCCATATGCTTTAAATCATCTCTTCTGATGAAGCCCAGAGCTGTGTAACTGCTGTATAAGTACTTATTACACATGTTACTCAGGGAATGATGACCGGAAAAGGCTGTGCATGATCAGTAAGAGGGAACCAAAGAATGCAAGCACGCTTCAGTACTGTGTCCATGGTGCCTGCTGGGGTTCCAGGTCCACTGGAGGCTGTTTCAGAGGATAAACATGGTAGGGCAGTGCAGATTGGGACTGATAATGGGGTCTACTGTAATGATGAACGAAATTATTCACAAAACTGGGATGTTCCTGTTACCAAAATATAACTTAAGTTGTTGATGTGAAAAATGCTTACTCAGGAGGTATCCAACACTGGTATTCATCTTCACAGTAACTCAACATATTGTGGCTGTCTCATAGTGATAATTGATGGTGTCATTGCATGGTCTCACCGCCAAGCATACCTCTCTTACATTGTATGAGAAGATTTGATTTTGGTGTGTTTGCTCTTTTATATATTGCCATCAGAATTGCTTTTTGAAAGTAGATCAATCATAAAGTTTTTTTAAAAAAATATTTTATTATTGTTGATGGACCTTTATTTATATGTGGTACTGAGAATCAAATCCAGTGCCTCACACATGCTAGGCAAGTGTGCTACCATTGAGCTACAATCCCAGCCCCATCATAAATGGTTTTTAAAATTAATTTATATTGTATATCATCTCCTTGAGTCGATGTCTTGTAAAATGCCTGATCATTTCTGTCTTCAGGACTTTTTAGGTTGTTTCTGATTCTTTGCTACTTATGTGTAGGTACCTTTATATAATTTTTTCTTTTTAAAAAATATTTTTTAAGAGAGAGAGAATTTTTTAATATATTTTTTTAAGTTTTCGGTGGACACAACATCTTTATTTTTTAATTTTTATGTGGTGCTGAGGATTGAACCCAGCGCCCTGCACATGCCAGGTGAGCGCGCTACTGCTTGAGCCACATCCCCAGCCCAATAATTTTTTCCTTTTTAATTGCATTTTCCCCCCAGGGGATAAAATCCTAGGCATGTGAACTCTTTTTGGAGGGAGTGCTCTTTATATGTAATATATTTTGTTTTCTTAAAGGGTAGAGTTAGAATTATGGAGTGCATTTTTAAAGTGTGAATTTTATATCCAACCTAACTTTTAGGATCAATACATAGAAATTTTACTATAGTAGGGATCAGTATTATGTAGATTTAAAATAAGTGAGAATGTATCCAGAGAAAGTATAGATGCTGTTTGTGATGGTGTCACAACTTTCTCAGGGAGTCATACTGAGCCCGTTTCTCTTAGGCAGCTTGAAAGTCAGCTCTACAAAATTTGTGTGAGTTGGAGTCTTAGGAGGCTGGTTTGAACTGGTTGCTCTCTTCCTGCAGGAAGGCCCCCTGGTCCCGAGATGGAGTACTGCACTGACCGAGAGTCATACTCTCTAGCTGCTGGCCTGGCCCTGGGCATGGTTTGCTTGGGGGTAAGCTGCGTGTTCCCATGCTCCACTTGGGACATCTGCATGTCTAGAGGAATGACCTTGACTTTTAACTTGGATGCCACTCTGCCCTGCTGTGATTTAACCTGATTTCTCAGCTCTTCCTTCTGGAAATTTTTCAAAGTTTTGCAAATAGAGAGAAATTGTAATGAAGAGTGGGACCTGAATGTGTCTTCCCCCTGGCTTAGATAATAGGTATTCATGAGAGAACTAAGGGAAAGAAGTTTCTTGAAAAAAGTTCAAGATGTAAGGTGAAGAAGTGACAGCCCACTCTGATAGAAAACAAAATATATGATAGGAGTCCTCAGAGTCTGCTGAAGTGCTAGCTAGAAATAAACCCTGACCCTGTCTTGCCATTGTGATGTTCACTTTGTATCCCAGAATCCTGCTACAATAGCATTTGCTTTGTGACACTTGCAATGTCTGGTTGGCCCATCTTTAATTTCATATAAGGGATGTGTACGAAATGACGGCAGACATTTCCTCAAATGATTGTTCCACTTGGAATGTAGTTCCCCTAAAGAACTACTAGTTCAGTGTATGGTCACACTAAATGGCATAAAGAAAGTTTTTTCTTATGTGCAGTCAAAAAATTCACCATGTGTTTGACCATCTGTTGGAGTTTTGACTTAGCATTTGAGCTGAAGAGGCAGGGTACAGTGGCAAAGCATCATACTGGGAATGGGGCCTGAATTCGGGTCCTGACTAGTGAGTTAGATCAGTTGACTCCATTGTTGTCTACGGACAGTTACCTCTGTGGACTGTCGAGCAGAACTGCCTTGTTGTACATCTAAACCTGCATGTATAGCTAGGTGACCTTGGGCTTAATCCCTCTTTACCTCACTTTCCTCGTCTATAAAATGGGACTCTTAGTAGCAGCTCTTGGCTAGGGTGTTTGAATTAAGTGAGTTAATTCATGTTAAACATGCACAGAAAGGAACCTGGCAACCAGCAAGTATCAATAAGTTACTGATTACCATTGCTGGAAAATTTTATAGGCACAGTGATTCACACTCCAGGTTTCAGTTACACAGCTAATCTTTTCCTTTACTGTAAGGTCACTGACTGTTTTGAAGCTTTTCATGTATTTTACAAAATCAAAGTACTTAAACTTGAACACATACATTTTATAATTTTTATGAGAATATTTTCAATATTATCTCATAAGGAATGTTTATTTTAATTGGAAAGAAAGCAAATCAAAATACACTGATTTGAAGTTAGTTCAGTGTTTCACCTGTTGTGGGTATGTGTTATGGATTTTCTTCTGTAAGATTTCTCTTCATGCCTCTTGTTTTGTTTTCTAGCATGGCAGCAATCTGATAGGCATGTCTGATCTCAATGTGCCTGAGCAGCTGTATCAGTACATGGTTGGAGGTCATAGGCGCTTTCAAGCGGGAGTGCACAGGGAGAAACATAAATCTCCAAGCTACCAGATTAAAGTAAGTCCAAATAAACTAACAGAACCTAAGAAGTTAATTTGATAACAGTTGTTCTCATACCAACAGTTGTAGATATGCTACTTTGAGGTGTTGACTAGCATTCAGAAACATAGTTCAAAGTCTTAACATCAGTGACTTCTCTTTCAACAGGAAGGAGATACCATAAATGTGGATGTGACCTGTCCAGGTGCTACTCTAGCTTTGGCTATGATCTACTTAAAAACCAATAACAGGTATTTGTGTCCTTGCTCAATCTCGCCATGACAGCCTATCTTCCTTTCTGACCTCAGTAATAAATTATCTTACATATTAATTTTCTTTCTGCTAAAGGAACCTGATTTTCCTTCTCTTAAATTCTACAGGTTAGATTACTGTAAGTAATCAGAATTGGCAGTGTAGATTGCTGTTATATTGAATTGTTTAGGGAATAATCACGAGAACAAAAAACTGTAAATGTTCAATGCAGATGTAGGTTTTTACTCCTGAATATTTTCAGCTGGATGCAGAACCCAAGGATATAGAGGGCTGAATGTAACTGCCAATTTCTATTCTTTTCTGTTTTGTAGTTAATGTCACTGACAAACAGTGTCAAAGGTTCTTTTCGCACATCATTGTGAGGATTGGTTAAGCCAGAAATACTTAGTATTATTTGTTCCTGGTTAACCATTTTTAAAAATGATTCTGCTTAGCTCTGAAGCTTTGCTGACTGCCAGACAGCCTGCCTTTCAGTCCCCGCTAGTTGCTGACACTTAAAAGTAGACCTTTGACATTTATTTTAACATTTGCATAGGAGAGTAATGTAGTTGGGTAGGAGACACATTATATGATGGTGTAAGTCTTTTCATTTAAAAAATAGAATAAGATGCACGAAACGTTTCAGTGTTCAAAATTCCTCCCTTTAGAAGAGTGAGAGTGTGGAGAACTGACAGAGTGGTCAAAATTCTTGTTCATGTTCTGTTCAGGTGAATGTGTGTATCAGTGCCTTCTTGACTCTGGGAATACTTCAGTGAACAAAACAAAACTAAAAACCTCTGCCCTTGTGGAGCTTAGGTTGTTGGAAGGTGCAACACATACATAATAAATGTTTGGTTAGAGAGTGGAAAGTGTTATGGAAAAAAGATCACTGGAAGAGTGGGAAGCAGCATTTTGAAGTTTCTTAGGATACTTGATTCCCTTGCTCTCTATCTGACCATAACCCCGCTGGGACCTCCACCAACAGATCCATCGCAGACTGGCTCCGAGCTCCTGATACTATGTATTTGCTCGATTTTGTGAAACCAGAATTTCTCTTACTTAGGGTATGTGCATTTTCATTTTTGTTGACATGAGGGGAGTTTACTTAGGCTTTTCAAATTTAGCTTTCAGATATAAATGCCTTGACGAGAGGGTCTTTTACTTTTAATTCATCATGTATATCTGATTGGCAATGTTCTTTTGAAATATCCCAAATATAGCTTCAGGACTTGTAGGAAAGGCAACCACATTGATAATGCTTGATGTGACATTTCTCTTATTAATAGTAATAAGAGAATTATTATTATTCAAAACTTCCTTAAAAAGCAGCAAGTAAGGGCTGGGGTTGTGGCTCAGGGGAGAGCGCTTGTTTGCCTCGCACATGCGAGACCCTGGGTTTGATCCTCAGCACCACATAAAAATAAATAAGTGAAATAAAGGTATTGTGTCCATCTACAACTAAAAAATAAATATTAAAAAAAAGCAGCAAGTAACTAGAACTTTTAGCTTTTGTATTTTATATATTTTTTTGAATTATTAAGAGTGTAACAATATTGTTAAGGGTGTAATGACAGTAACAATTTTACAGTTGCCTAAAATTTTTGTCTTTTTTTGTTTTTAATGTTAAACTTACTCTGTGAAATCTTTTGAATTACGGTGTGTAGGCAGAGCTGTGATTCCTCTCTTGTGAGATTCTTCTTTTATACAACAATTTAAAAATCTTTTCTAACTCCTCTAAATATTGACTGGTACAATTTTAATTTTTCTTTAAGAGCTAAATATTTTAATGAGTAGCCTAACTTAATACTCTACGCTTATTTTTCAAAGTTGCTATCAACTAGAAATTGATTCTTAAATATTATTACTGTTAAAAAAATCTATAAACTTTTCCTGTTCTAATTAATTTTATCTGTTATGCATTTTTAAGACCCTTGCTCGATGCCTGATTTTGTGGGATGATATTTTACCAAATTCCAAGTGGGTCGACAGCAATGTTCCTCAAGTAAGTACTTCAATAAATAGTAAACCTTTAATAGCATAAATTGGTATTTCTTGTGGTATTTTCCAAAATCCTGTAGAATAATTTTCTTGTGAAGACAATATTGATTACTGGAATATCCAGTTAAGACAGAAGAACTTGCATTGTGAAAGTGTGTACTGACCACAGACCTTAGCCTTCCCTTTTGACCCCTAGATACCTAAAAATTATGGTTTTTTAAAAAAATCAAAACACTAGAAAAGAATTTTGAAATTTCAATTCTAATCATAAGATGATATTTTAATTGGTAAAAATTTTGGATCATTTATAGTTGTTTGAATTATTTCATAGCATGTTTATTAAATAAGCCAAGTATATTAAAAATAAAGAGGCCCTTTTGTAAAAACTTGGAATCAAATATTATAACTGTTTCCTTTAGTTCGCTATTCATTTCTTGTGGTCTCTCACTTCATTTGTATTTTGAAACAAATCTAATTATTCTAGATTGTCTGTTTCCCTCAATATTTTCATAAGAAAAATCTCAGAATAAAGAAATGTTGAAAAAACTTCATAGGAACATCCATATTTGCCAGTAGATTCAACAATTAATATTTTATGATGTAAACTTAAAGTCTCTAATTCATCACTTAATAATTTATTCCGTTATCTAGTCTGTCATTTTTGTATGAATTTCAAAGTTGCAGTAATGAACTTTCCTGAATAATTGAGTATGAATATCCTACAATATGTGTGTGCTCACGTGGGGGCGCGCGCACGCACGCGCGCGCGCACACACACACACACACACACACACACTCTTTAGTTAAAGGAGTCAGTATTTTTGTTTCTTACAAGACACAGTTTATATACCCTACAGAGCATAAATCTTAGTGTGCTCCCTGGTAAGATTTGACAAATGCATATGCCTGAGGACACAAGCCTGTGTCCCTTGTTCCCCTTCCCTGAGCCTGTCACATACCCCCATTCTCAACAACCAGCATTCTGTTTTTTTCTCCAAAATATATTATTTTTACTGATGTAGACGTTTACATTAGTGAAGTATAGTGTACATCCTTTTGTCTAAAGACTTGCTTTACTCAGCATGCTTTTGAGACCCTGGTGAGTGTGTTAATAGTGCTTCTTTTTTTATTAAGCTGCGATCCATGGATGCCTCTATCCATTTCTTTCTCCATTTTCTTTTGTGGGACACTTGGACAGGTTCCAGGTTTTGGCTCTCATGAACATTCATGACAACTAGGACCCAGCCCCCAGAGCTCAGTGTATCACTGTTGCTGGGAATCCCAGGCTGATCCAGAGTCACCCAGCTAGGAGGGGCTGGACAAGACTGCAGCCTGGCTGTTGGGACTCTGGAGCTTCAGATTTTTGCACTGGACCCTGTACAGGACTTGAGTGTGGTGGTCTTTTCTTGTTTCATGTGCACCTCTAGCTCCACAGCTCGTAAGTGATCGCACATCTCCTTGTGACCACTCAAATCTGTTTTGGTTTTTTGGTTTTTAACTTTAGGGAACCATAGAATGGTGACAGAGGACCAGATTTAGGACTCTTCCCTCCCCCCCAGTTATTTCCAACTCTGTTCTTTAATGATACGTAAGTATCATTACTTACCAAGGGTGGCACAGATTAATAGTAGTAATGATTATAGCTAACACTTACAGAGGACTTACTATGTGCCAGGTATTAATTTTAAGAGCTTTCCGTGGATTAAGTAGTCTGATTCTCATAGAAAGGTGGGACCAACTGTTATGCTTATTTGTAGATGAGTCACAGAGCCATCAAGAAACTTACCTGTGGCCTCAGAGCCAGAATTCAGAGCCAGGCCTTCAAGCTCCTCAGTACATGTTATGTTTGAAGGTTCAGAGTATATTTTGAAGACTCAGAGTAGCTTAGAAGTGCCTGCTGTCCAAGTAGAGCTTTCCTGTTACCACGTGATGCTGAGGGCAGATACTTCAGTATGAATGAATGTTGAGATGAGGTTATTCATTTTTTACAAGTAACTCACTTCAGAGTAGTGTAGTTCCTTAGAATGTCACTCAATTTCTGAGTAAATAACATTCAAAATTTAAAATAAAGTCTATAAAGGAAGGGAGGAAAAGAGAAGAAGTTACCAGCTTTTATTATACAGCCAACATAATTGCTTGTCTCATTGGGATTATGTAGGAAAAAGGGTATATCAGATTTTCAGTTTATTTATTTGATAGATGCTAGGACAGTTTATTTGTATTATACATTACTTACGACAAAGTTTCCAAATTTAGATCCTCTGAACAAGGCAATTGGATTTCACTCAGAGAGATACTATTTTCTCTTATAATCTGTCAAGACAGATTATCATTTTGATTATATTCAGTCCATAGATGACTATTGTTAGTGACTTGTGAATGTTTATTGCATTTCTGATTGTTATTCTCCTGAACAGTCTTCGGAACAGGATTCAAAGAATAAATCTTCAGTTTCACTTTTGTTCTGTGTACTTTCATGCATTTAGAGAACATGTAGCCTTTTCTATTTGTATTTTTTCAGAGTAAAAGATGAAATCTGTTCTTGGCTGTTAAAGGTAGATATTCTGTGTCCTGTTATTGATAAATTATTCACTCCCTCTACTGAAAGGAAAGGGGTGTCAGCCTGAGCATGTTGACAGTGTGGTTTAGCCCTGATAATGAGCCCAGCGAGTCACCTCCCCTCTGGGCAGGTAGGCTTGGTACCACAAGCATCCTATGAAGGAGTGTGTCTGGTTGGATTTCTCTCCAGTGGCTTTTTTCTTCTCCCCATCTCCCCTCATCCCTGCCCTAGTTCTATAGCCATCATCTTTGTGTTTTAATTGACTGTGTGAAATGTTGTTATTACTATATTAATTCTGAATATACTTAATTCTTCTTGCTTACATTTGTTCAGTCTTATTCAATTCTTATTCCATTTTAGATTTGAAATATGATTGTGTTTAATGTGAATAAAATATGGACCTTCGAATGCAATAGTTTGGTGAAGCTTGTTTTATGTAAATACAGCCACGAAGAGCAGTATAGTGTTCATCAAATTATTAAATATTTGTAACTAGGACAATGAAGTTCAAGTACTCTTGCTTTCTGTCTTGACAGATTATAAGAGAAAATAGTATCTCTCTGAGTGAAATCGAATTGCCTTGTTCAGAGGATCTAAATTTGGAAACTTTGTCGTAAGTAATGTATAATACAAATTAACTGTCCTAGCATCTATCAAATAAATAAACTGAAATGTCCTATTAGTAATACTGTTGTCTCTGAGAGCTTTTGCTTATCAGATGTTCACAAAGTTAATTTTTTTTTTTTTTAACTCTCTGAATATAGAAGCTCTTTTTGGGAGGGTGGGTGTGTGGATGGGTACCGAGTGTTGAGCCCAGGGACCCTTAACCACTGAGTTACATTCCCAGCTTTTTTTAGGTTTTTAAATTTTGAGACAGGGTGTTGTTAAGTTGCTGAGGCTGGCTTTGAACTCATGGTCTTCCTGCCTCAGCCTGCCAGACTGCTAGGATTAGTCGTGGGCCACCATGTCCTGCTCTGAATGCAGAGCTCTTATCTATCCCTTAGGAAACAAAATTGGAGATTTAACTTGTACCTGCTCTTCTTTCATTCTTTCCATTTAAATTGGCAACAGTTCTTTAAAATTCGGTTTCTGCGGCATATGAAACAGTAAGCAAGAGGGAGACACTTCATCAGTAAGGTTCATGTGGTGCTTCTGCTGGGAACAGCTGCACAGAACCTGCTGACTGGTTCAGGCACACTTGAGCATTCCCAGAAGGATGTGAGCTAGGTTAGACAACAGGATGTTTGTGACTTTTATCCCAAGATAATAGATAATAATGCTTTTAAAGGAGAATGACAGTTAAATTTCTCATTATTATTTTCAGGCAGGCACATGTCTACATAATTGCAGGAGCCTGTTTGTCTTTGGGTTTTCGATTTGCTGGCTCAGAAAACTTATCAGCATTTAACTGTTTGGTAAGAAGTAGCGTGGTGTCCTCTGTTCTGTTCCCTATTTCTCTCTCTCTCTTTTTTTTTAAATCAAAGTCTTAAGTTGCTTCTTTTAACCTTGAATTTTTCTTTTGTTTTCTCTAGCATAAATTTGCAAAAGATTTTATGACTTATTTGTCTGCACCTAATGCTTCCGTAGTAAGTCTTTTTATTATTTTTCTTGGGAATAAAATAAAACTCAAAGAAAATTCACTGATAATCCAAGTACTTAAGTGTTGTCAAATGTCTCTGTTGTTTGAATTAGAAATGGGGAATTTGAGGCTGTGGTGCATCGTTTTAGTTTTGTTCTGGGATATTAATGAGGTGAAAATTTGATCACCCTTGAAGGATGCACCAGCATCTAGATTTTGTGATGAGAGAATAGATAGGAAAGACCCTGGCACTTGGGGATGATCATTCCTCACATTTGTAGTACTGAATGTTGGGGGTGACTTTTTAAAAAGATTAGCACTTGGTAAAGATTCAGTAATTGAATCTTTGGTGTAATTGCTGCTCTACTGACAAGAAGGTTGCTAGATTTTATTTCCTGGAAACACCACCCAGACCTATACAGTGGCTAAACTCACTGGTTGTCAGCACTGTGAGCTGGGAAGTGCAGGTAAAGGGCGTAGAGAAACTCAGCAGTGGAAGAGTTTGATGTGCTCAGAGATACTGCAGAGCAAATTCTGTAGGGCAGTTATTAATTTTTTTTATGGTAACTTTTGCCTTTTTCATTTAATTTATCATTTTAAAGGAATATTTATACTTTACAGAAACAGCAAAGAATGTTTAAGTGCCTAATAGAAAAGCCCTATTTTAAAAAATATGTATATATACATATAGGAAAAAGTATAGAAAACAATGAATCTAGAATGTCAGAGCTAATTCTCATTGAGTCATGGGATTCCAAGTGATTATTATTTCCTTCTTGGCACTTCAGTTTTTTGAATGTTCTATATTGAACTTAAATTCTTAATCAGTGGAAATACTTGTTCTTACAAATTTCTTTAAAGTTACAAACACTGATAGCCTTCCAGTGACGTGTGTTTAGTGTTGGTGATAGGAAATGTAATGCATGTGTAGCAATGTCACCATCTCTTGTCATCAGACAGGCCCTTACAACCTAGAGACCTGCCTGAGTGTGGTGCTGCTGTCCCTTTCCATGGTGATGGCTGGCTCGGGGAACCTCAAGGTTCTGCAGCTTTGTCGCTTCTTGCACATGAAGACAGGAGGTGAAATGAACTATGGCTTTCACTTAGCCCACCACATGGCCCTTGGGCTTCTGTTTTTGGGAGGAGGAAGGTAAATGAACATGTACTTTTTCCTCAATAAAAAGATCTCATGAGTGAGATCTATAAAGCTGACCTGAATTTTCTTCTTCAAAAGTATAGTTTTCCATTCTTGGCTCTTTGCTTTTTCATATATAAATGTTGGAATTTGTCATGTTCCAGTCTAGATGACCTGACAAAATATTGATTGGTATTCACGGATCATGTGCATCACTCTTAGGGCAATTGGACTGTGCCAGTCTTAAGTCTCCAGTCTATGAATGTGTGCATGCCTTCATCTGGTAGCTCTAGCTCGTGTGACTGGCCAGCTGCTACAGTTCCTACAGGACATGGGCTTTCCCCTTTAGAGACCAAGCCCACCATTGACTCACCTTTCTGGAAGTACAAACAATAAAGATTACCAGGAAGGTGTGAAAGTTTTCTTAAAAAGTTTTATGTAATTGTCTTCTTTTAACTGTTTAGAATTAAGAACAGTTAAAGAGATGTTGCAATAAAAACTCGTCTCAGTTCATGATTTTTGAAAAAAACTTTTTCCTTTCGAAGTAAGCCTTTGCTTTATCTTATGCCCTTACTGTCTTCTGCCATTGTTCCACGTGACCTGACTGCTGGCTCAGTTTCCGTATTGAGTAGATCTTCCCACTCTGCTTCTGCTTTTTTAGTGACTTTGGTTTCAAATGATTACTTGTACTCTTTAACAACATTTATCATTCTAAAGGAATATTTATGCTTTACAGAAACAGAAAAAAAAATGTTTAAGTACCTAGTAAAAAGCCCTCTATTTTAAAAAGCCAGGATCTGGAAGAAGAAGGTAGCATACTTTACACATGACTTTGAATATTTATAACTTCTAGGATCGCTTCCTGGTCCTCACTGCTAAGCTATTGTGGGTTAAAACCTTGTTTATTATTTCTGAGGTTGGATCTGAACAAATGTAGGATGTTGTTTTTACTTGAAGTACTTACTACATGACCTTGAAATGATCTGAGGACTGACTGAAAAGTGAGCCATTTGTACATTGACACACTTATATTTATCAAGGCTCCTTATCTGTGTGCTTTGTCATAATACCCTGGTTTCCTCGTTCTCAACAGTGCCTTTGAAATATGTGCATGAAAATTATTAACTGCCCCTATGGAATTTGCTCTGCAGGTACTCTCTGAGCACATCAAACTCTTCCATTGCTGCGCTCCTCTGTGCCCTCTACCCGCACTTCCCAGCTCACAGCACTGACAACCGGTGAGTCTAGGGATTCTGTCTTCCAGGTGATGTTCCTTTGGTTCTATGAGGGGTTAATTTGGTTATATTTGGTTTCATGAAACTCGCTCCATTGTTCCATTGTTTGCATTGTTCTGTTCTTACACTTTGCCAATTTTCTCCATGGAAAAATCTTTAAGGAAGTTTTTCTTTAGAGTGTCAGACCAGAAGTCCTCCAGGAGTTGGACATTGAATGGCTGGCCAGTCTGCATCCTTCTGAAACCTGTAAAACTGCTTGGAACCCATAAATAGGCCAAGCAAAGTAAAATTTTGTAGAGACGAACTCATCAAGTAAAGGATAGTAGTCAAGAGAAGTGCAAGAAAATACCTTTTTTGCTGTAATAATTTAAGAAGCAGTCAAATGATAACAAAAGTTTTTGAATTTTATAGCTCAAACACCTTATTTTCCCCAGAAATTAGCAGATGTCTTATGTATGGGGAGAGGAGGAAAACGGCTTCTTAAAAGTGACATCTCAGTAACCACTCTGCTTAACCCCCTGTCCTGCCTAGAGAAGGGACAGGAGACTCATCCTGTGGTAGAGAGGTGTCAGGAGCAGTCCTCTGGTGGTAGAGAGGGGTCAGGGGCACTCACTGTAGTCACCTAAAGCATCATTTTAAACTAGAGCATAATCTATAACCAACAATAGAAGAAAGAGGGCTGTTTTAGGAAAGTGTCCTGACCTGAGATCCCAAGTCTGTTGATAGGCCAAGCATAAGTATGAAGTTCATATAACTCTGGGATCTTGTGTCTGCCATTTAGGAAAGATTTTTTTTTTTTGAATTGCTGAAGTCTGTCTACGGCCATACCTCCCTGAACGTGCGTGATCTTGTCTGAATTGCTGAAGTCTTATTGGGTAGTGTACGATAGTTGGGTTAGCTATTTTGAAAGAAGGAATTTAGTGATAAGCATCAAGAATCTTCATGTAATTTATAAACATTTTTACCTTTATTGGTTTATTTTTAGTGGACTTACAGAGTGGGTAGATCTGGGTAGGAAGAGGGAGGCTATTTATAATTTTTAAAATCTTGAAGTCTCATTTTCTTACTCTTCTGTGGGATCTATAAACATAAAAGCTGAGTATTTATATTAAAAATGTAAATTTTAAAGTTGAAAATTTTTTTTTTAAAAACTCAAAAAGTACACTCTGTCCCCGACACACACACACACACACACACACACACACACACACTCACTCTCTCTCTCTCTCTCTCTCTCTCTCTCTGCCATTATCTGACTTACCAGTTTTTGCTGTACTGTATATTTCAAGGGTGTGTGTATGTGCAAGAGGTTTGCACTCTGAGAAAATGGGCATCCTTCCTACCAACCCTTAAAAGGAGAAGGAGAAAAGAACTGGAAGTAAATCCCTGAGAAGGCAATGGTGGTACCTGTCAAGCAGAGAGAGCTATTTGGGAGGGACAGATTTTTATCAGTGGTCAAGTATTTTATCAGTATTTTTTTTTTAATTTTTAAAAATATTTTTTTAGTTGTAGATGGACACAATACCTGTATTTTATTTATTTTTATGTGGTGCTGAGGATGGAACCCAGTGTCTTGCACATGCTAGGCGAGTGCTTTTCCGCTGAGCCACAACCCCAGCTCCTATTTTATCAGTATTCATTAGTGAATACTTTCCTGCAAAATGTTGTAATTGGTAACTCAGGTAAAGAAATCTTGGGTCAGGGATCATGTAATGCTTTTTAAAAGAGACCTTCTCCATTACTTTTTTACTGTACTTGTCATCTTCCGTCAAGATTGCTCTTCCTTTGAAGGTCTGCTGCAGCTCTGTCCTTGCTAGCCCACGGGCCCCACCATCTTGGGCATCCCTTTTGTTTTCTGTGCAGGTATCATCTCCAGGCTCTGCGGCACCTCTATGTGCTGGCTGCAGAGCCCAGGCTTCTGGTGCCGGTGGATGTGGACACGAACACGCCCTGCTATGCCCTCTTAGAGGTCACCTACAAGGTAATTTTTGTGATCCATCTGGGCAGGTCAGAATGGTTCAAAAGTGTTATTTAGTAAAATGTGATAGTGAGTTGAACTCTCACAAAAATTGAAGCTTCCCTTGCCTGGTGCAGTGATGCACGCCTCAAATCCCAGCTACTTGGAGGCTGAGGCAGAAGAATCACAAATTTGAGGCCAACTGTGGGAACTTAGCAAGACCCTATCTCAAAAAGTGCTGGGGGTGTAGCTCAGAGGTAGAGCACAAAGACTCAGTTCTTTGTTAACACTCCTACCCCCAATTTAAGCTTCTTAAGTTCTTGTGCTACCCACCAGCACATGGATGCTCATTTACAGTTCCTGCGTTACTTTTCCAGGCACCATCAGCTATCTTTTATCCTTGAAACTTACAGTTTAAAAATGTTCCTGGTAACTGTACATGGCTTATAGTGGTGTCTGAAAGACTACTTGGGTAGTGTACGATTGGGTTAGAATTATTCTTGTGTTTGTTGACTGAGCACTTGACAACCCAAAATTGTATATTTGATGAGTGATCTTTTATTTTGATGCATGAATAGGTTGTAAGTCACATATCCTTCCTTCAGCAAATTGTTCAGTTCCTTCTGTGTGTCAATACCGAGCTAGGTGGCATTGGCATATTCCCTGAGGAGTTTCTGTGCCTTGATGAGCCAGGCAGGGGTGCACTGAGAATAGGGTGTGACCATGGGAAGATTTGCAGAGTACAGAGGTGAAGTGTTCTTGTCCTGCTCTGGTGGTTGGGGCAGTTGTCACAGTGGACATGTGCCAGCAGAATGGGGCTTCTTTTCAGCACAGGGGACGACATGTGCATAAACCCAGAGGCCTTGGCAGAGTGGCCCCTCATGCTGCTGGCTGTGAAGGGCAGAGCTTGATATCATGGGAAGTGACACATGCCCTGTAGAGGAACTGAGACTCATTCCCTAAGTGGTCTCTGTACAGTCTGCAGGGAAGGGGAGGTGTGGACTGTAGATGATTCCTTTGGAGTTTCTGCTGACCACTAGGTAAACTGCGGCTGTACTTTTGTCTTCGTGAAGGGCACTCAGTGGTATGAACAAACCAAAGAAGAACTGATGGCTCCGACCCTTCTTCCAGAACTCCACCTTTTAAAGCAGGTCAGTTGGGTGTGACTTAGGGACGTCTGTCCAAGGGTTCAATTCAAGAGGGGTGTCACATTAACAGTGACTATTTACAAGCCTCTGCCCTCCTTGTGTTTGGTTAGAGCAGGGCAGAGGCTTACGTGTAGCAGCGGGGAGAGTCCTGAGGAACAGAGGTCTTGTCTCGGAGAGCTTTCCCAGTAGGCTCGGTGCCCTCAAGAGGGGACCCACTTGCCATGGCAGGTTGACCTCAGTGTCTCCTCCTACTGTGTTAGGATGTCCTCTGAGAAGCATGGATTTCAGTTGATAACACGAGCACTTTTTCAGTTTTTGACTGATTGTGTTTACATTTATCTTGACAGATTAAAGTTAAAGGCCCAAGATACTGGGAACTGCTCATAGATTTAAGCAAGGGAACACAGCACTTGAAGTAAGTATATTGAATTTTGAATTTCTCAAAATATAACTTTTAGAAAATGAACAGAGATGTAGGGAGGTGTAAATTATAGATTGTTGTCTGAGTGTGATCACCCTTTGATTTCTTCCAAGATAGTGTGTAGGGTAGGTATCAAATAAAGTGGTCTTAATCTTTGATAATAGAGTTTGCATTAGGAAGTGAAGACTTTAATTCAGAATAAAGCCTTAAATATTTATATTTATTCATTGAGAAACTTGAACTGACTTTAAGACAGCAAAGGGATTGTTTCTTGGTACATTAGTGAAAGACTTAGTTTAGGGAAATAAGGCTGATACATATGTCCACAGAGAGGACTTCGTCATGACAGCTGATGGTCCCACACGTCTTTCCTGTTGTGCCTCTTTACTATTCTCTTGTTAGAATATTTTCTCATAAATTTAAAATTATAGTAGATTGTTTTGAGGTGGAAATAGTCATATGCAAGGAATTGCTCAGACTGTTAGTAATTTAAAACTTAGATAGTGTATAAGTCTTTTAAATATCCAGAAAGTTAAGTCATGTAACATTCTTTTTTTCAGTTTTGTCCCATTTTTATTTTCCCACTCTATACAGTAACTGGCTTTTGTGTTGCTATGATTTTAGATTTGTAGTATTATTTCCTCTCTGCTGCAGAGCAATGAATAAATGCACGTATGTTCCATACATAGTGATAAGGGACATGGGAAACACCAGGAAGTGTTAGTTAAAATACCACCACTGAAGCTCCTCTTGCAACAGATGATGAAGATGCCTTCTCCTTTGACAGGTTCCGTGACTAGGCAGGAAGGGAGGTGGGACTCTATTTCAGGCCTTCTATTGAGGGCTATTTTAAGTTAGAGACAGTAAATCACCATTGGATTTGGTGGGGGATGATAGACTTCCTCTCCTGTAAATGTGACGTTGGGAAACACTGTTTTTCTAGCCATGAACTGCCAATAGTGCCTTATAGTAAGTTCAGCCTTTTTCTTTTAGGTCTATTCTTTCCAAGGATGGGGTCTTATACGTTAAGCTCCGTGCAGGTCAGCTCTCCTACAAAGAAGATCCGATGGGGTGGCAAAGTTTGTTGGCTCAGACTGTTGCCAACAGGAATTCTGAAGCCCGTGCTTTCAAGGTAGAACCAATTGGTAAAAGCAATTGGTAAAAAGACAGGAGGAAATAGTTCCAAGTCCCACTAGCTTCTTGTTGCTGCAGATTGTGATGTCTGATTAATGTTGGGTTCCTTTGCTGTTTTACCTGATGGCCTTAATAAAATAGGGTCAGTCAGTACTATAAGTAAGATTTGCATTGTGTGGCAAGGACAGTCACAATATATCTTAGTACTGTAATTTAGTTCGATAATTTTATTTATTAAGAAAACCACAAGTCAGTGAATATTTACTTAATTCGTAGCAAAAATAGAGATTTTTGTAAGCTAGCAATTATTATTTTCCATTTTTAAACCATCATTTGTTTCTTAGATCTTGGTGAGGATCACATGATGACAGATATAATAGGCTTCTTTAATTAGTTTATCTTACTATTTCCCTGCTACTTAACTGCCAGTACAGTTTAAAATGAAGTTGAAAATGAAGAAATGGTTTAAATAAAAGAATGAATGCATACTTTCATCCCTGTGACAGGTTTAGTGTGTATCTGTTCTACATTCTGAACTTGAGGTTTCCTACACAAATTTCCTAGAAATTTGTTCATAATCATTAAAATCTCTGAATTTAAACCCAGTTTTTAGAAATTCCAGGAGCAAGTATGTTCTTGCTCATGATGCGTAGTCCAGTATAGCCAGGACCCTAATTATGTATAAACAAGGACTTGTCAAGTCAACCAGCTACATGGCAGCCAAAGGATTGAATGAGCATTCTTTCTTCTTCCAAGTAAGGAGAAAGTAGTTTATTTTAATTCCATTCACATTTCATGTTAGTTAATTACTTTTGATTGAGCTTTTATAATAGTTACTAGGATTTAAATCTGTAAATAGTTCCCAGGGTTGACATCAGCAAATTTTGTCTGGCAATATTTAATAGGTTGTCTGTGAGGCAATCTTACAAAGTTTAAGTTAGGCTCTCTATCTCAGAGACTAATCCAATTTGTAAAGAATTGTAAATTTGAAGTTAAGATTTGAATTTCAGTGGAAAATGAATATAAAAGTTAAAGATGGGTTAGGGGTCTAGCTCAGTGGTGGAGCCCTTATCCAGCATGCACAGGGTCTGGGATTGATCCCCAGCACTGGGGAAAAATAAAGCAAAACCACAAAGAGATATCTCAACTTTCTGCCTGATGGGAGTTCAGAAATAAAATATGGACCTCGGTGGAAAATAGCTATACTTTCATATTCCACATTCAGTCTCAGACCTTAGATTCCCCATTTCCCTTCTCCCTGCCACGGAGCCGCCCTTCTGCTTTCATCTTTGATATTTGTTATTCCAAGTACCTCAGATAAGTGGAATCCTGTGGTCTTGTCCTTTTGTGACTTATTTCAGTGTTCCTCCTCATTTTCCAGTGTCAAATAGGCTTGTGCATTAGATTAAGGACAGGGAAGCCTTTTTCAGGGGAGTTGTACAAAATAGAAGACCTGCCTGTTATTGGCCTTTTGATAAACCAGTGGGCTGAGGGCTTTGCGTGCCTTCTTAGTGGAACAGGCTGAGGAAGCTCTAGCAAAGTTGGCACCATCTTGCTTCTGTGTGGACACTGTGAGGCAGGAGAGCAGAGTTCTTGTAACTCCACATTATGATTTGAGCAGAAAGGAAAATGATCTTTTATTATCTTACTTCTGTTGATTTTGTTTCTTTAGCCAGAAACAATTTCAGCATTCACTTCTGATGCAGCCCTTCTGTCATTTGCTGAATATTTCTGCAAACCAACTGTGAACATGGGCCAGGTAAGTACTGTGTGGTTGCTGAGCTCTGGAACTAGAATCCGTTGTTACTTCTAGCTGGGACCACGGAAAGCATCTCCAAAAGCCATATTTGTCTTTGAGATCCATGACTTGTCTCAGATGGTTTTTGACAAGTGTAGAGTTCCCTACTTTAATTAAATTCAAGAGAAATAATTGTAAATTTCCTACCTTAATAAGAAAAACCAGTTAACCTTCCTCAGACACAGTTTTGATGAGTGGTAATTTCGGATGTCCTTTTCTGAACGCATTTGTTTCCAGTGTTTACCAGCTTTTTTGTTTTTATATAATTTCATTAATTTTGTTTCCTGTGTATATTATAGCCTTTCTTTCTGTTGCGAATACAATGTTCTCTTCAGAATATCAAGGGTGCCCAGTGGCCCCTGATTTGACCCGCTATCCCAATAGGAAAAGAGTGGATGTAAGAATCAGATGATCTAGGGTTGAAGCCTGTTGTCTAAAGTGTGTGAGTGCCCTTGGGGAAATTCTCAGCCTCTCTAATACGTCATTTCCTCATGTCTAAGTTGGGATTCTAACAGAGTGCACCTTGCAGTGTTGCTCTGAGGGTTGAATGATGTGGCCTTCCCTCTTATTGGCTAATTCTCACTATATATTGGACTCTGCTGAGTACTTTACATACTTTTCTTACTTAGTTCTGACCCTGAGGGTAGATACTTTATTACTCTGGGTTTAGGGATGAGGAAACTGCCTCTCAGAGATGTCATGTGCCCTGGATCACGTGCTAATAAGGGCTGGGATGTGCGCTAAAGGCCATAGGTCTCTGAGAATGCTTGAGCCTGCCTTTTCCCAGCTGCCCTTCAAACCTGCTTCCCCCAGACTTGTTCTGGGCAATGTCTTCTCTTGTGTCTTTGTTGATGCTACCTTCTGGACCCTGGGTGCTCCCCTCGGGACCCTGGTCTTCCCAGTCCACCCAAAGCACACTTCTTTGATGTTCCTCCTCCTCCTTTTGCCCTGGTTGAGCTATTATTCTCTTCCAAGGCATGTGCTATCCTCCACTATCCCTTGGGACCTAATTTTGTTTGTTTTTCATTGATTTTGAATGTAGCCTGTCCTGTGAGTTTTAAAGACCTTACCATTGTATCATTTACTGAAGCACATTAAGGGTGGGCCATAGTGGTTGTTGTATAATGGTCTCTTGAGTAGATTTTGGAAAATTCTTTATTCTACAAAATACTTGTGATTTTTCCACAGAAACAGGAAATTCTGGATCTCTTTTCTTCAGTGCTTTATGAATGTGTTACTCAAGAGACCCCAGAAATGTTGCCTGCATACATAGCAATGGATCAGGTATAGTTTCCCACTGCCTTTTACTGATCTTATGAGCTGCATTTAAAAAGGACTGTAGTATTACACACTGGGGAAGACGATTAAATCACTTTGCCTTTTCATGAAACGGATCACTGTTCCTTTTCTCTCTTCCAGGCTATAAGAAGACTTCGAAAAAAGGAGATGTCTGACACATCAGAGCTCTGGCAGATCAAGTTGGTGTTAGACTTTTTCAGCTCCAGAAGCCATCAGGAGCGGCTGCAGAACCACCCCAAGCGGGGGCTCTTCATGCACTCTGAATTCCTCCCCGTGGTGAAGTGCACTATTGATAGCACCCTGGACCAGTGGCTGCAAGGTAATGACAGCATTGTGCCCTGGTGTGCTTGAAATATGCTGGGCCCAGCCTTTCCTCTTCTGACAGTTTTTTCCTTGAAAGTAGGATACACTGAGTATTAGCCAGAATGCCTATAGAGGGAATGCTTCCTTCCAGTGAGGTGAATTAGACTGTGATTGTCTATTTCCACTTTAGAGAACACATGCAGCGCTCCCTTAAACCTTGCAGAGAGTATATGCAGCATTTTAATACCACTGGGGCCTTGTCTTATCCTCTCTGGCATCAGATGACATTGTCTTCTGCTTCTTGCGGGTGTAAGCCTGTTCCCACCTGAGGCCAGCAGCCACTGCCTTCCTTTTTCATGTCTCAGCCCACATACACTTGAAGGTGACATGTGCTTCTTGAGTGGATGCTGTTCACTTGCCTGTGAGCCAGTGAGTGAGCACCAGGGACACTGACAGTGGCTTTCTGCCACAGAAGCACCGACTTGTGATTGCAGAAAGGCGTATTGTCACATATAACTGGCCTTGTTTCTGATTCTGAGGCAGGCGATGGACCCTGTGTTTGTGGAGATGTGTCTTCTGGTTACGTAGCTTGGCATTGATTTTCCATAGTCCACTCCTCCAACTTCTCAGTCTATTCAGTTCATTCAGATGCTTCCAATGAATATCTGATAGCAACCTGTTTTGGGTTGATACTGGCCCTAGTAATATCAGTAGTAGCAATTCTTGCTTGATTCTTTATGCTATCAATTATCAGTAGAACCCAAGAGTTTGAATATAATTCAGTTAAAATCTATCTCTCTAGGAAATAAGTTTCTGGGGGAAAAATCAAGTGGTAAACCACATTGTGGAGGATTGACATGGGGAGCAGCAGTTTCAAACTCCTGGTGTTCATGTTTAGCAGTTGTATCCACCCTTTGCTTTCCTCTTGGGATTGAAAAGATCACATAGTTTTAAAACTTTTTTTAAAATAATAATTTTTATTCTTATTTTGGGGGAAATACACAAATTATTTCATAGATTTTGTATTTTTCTTTTAATTGAGTTTTGCATTTGGTTACCGGTAGCAGACTTGTGCTATTGATGAGAACCAGGCCCTTAAATCTTTCCAGGTTCACTGATTTGCAAAAATCACACAACACAGTGAAACTTTGGCAGTGACTGGAGCATTTCTTAAAGTGCTGCCCTGGGCTTTCCCATTTGTTAGGGCATTGGGTGAACTTCACCATCTTCTGACCTTCCATTTAATTCCACTTGCCACTCTGATTAACCAAACTATGAGCGAGTTCATTTTCTAATGGAGAACCTTAGAAAAACTCCTGTTGTTTTGGCATGACAGGAGATCCAATCTTGCACATACTAGGCAAGCGTCTACCACTGAGCTAACCCTCTGTTCCTTTTACATTTATTTTATTGTATTTTGAGACCAGGTCTCACTGAGTTGCTGAGACTGGTCTTGCCTCAGCCTCCCTAGTAGCTAGAATCACAGGTGTGCTTTGCCCAGCTGAGTTCTTGAAGAAAAAGCCGTAAGGCACTCCTTTGCGCCCTGTTATGTCCTCAGCTCAGTGCCCTCTTGTTCCTTCACAGCTGGGGGTGACGTGTGTGTGCAGGCCTATCTCAGCGGGCAGCCGGTGGAGGGGCCTGAACTCAGCATGCTGGCCTGCTTCCTCGTCTATCACTCTGTGCCTGCCCCACGGCACTTGCCGCCTGCGGGACTGGAGGGTAAGTGTGTGTCGGTTTGCCACCAGCCCCTGTGTGCTTGGGCTGTGTGGTGAGCTACTCTCTCCCGTTCAGCCTTCCTCTTCATTTGTGCTTCATTTGTCATCGTTGAGAATTTTTTCTGAAAACAAAACTATATGTGCTTTCCATCTACCTGCACTTCTATTTATATTGAGAAGAGGATGGATTCTTTCCACACAACTGCCAATCAGTGTATCTAGCGTATCTACTGATACGCTAACTGTTCATGTTATTTCTATTAGTTAATTTTTTAAAATTAGTCTAGACTGCTCTTTTTTAATATTTATTTTTTAGTTATAGGTGGACACAATATCTTTATTTTACTTTTATGTGGTGCTGAGGATTGAACCCAGCCTCACGCATGCCAGGCGAGCATGCTAGGCGAGTACTCTACTTCTGAGCCACAACCAGCCCTTCTATTAGTTGATTTTTTTAATTTAAGTTTTTAAAATTGTCTCTGACTTTAGGATTTTTATAATTATATAATCTTAGCTTTTGCTATTATAAAGTTTTAAAATTCACAGGAACCTCATTTTGTATATGTGTAGGTTTTCTTATGCTGGAGAGTATAAAAACTTAATAGCATTAAAACTACTGTATTTTTTAGAATATGGAAACAGACACAAAGTTTATCCAGTGGGGTGAATAATAAAGTATGATATCACATTCAAATTGCTTTCACTTCAATTGAAGGTAAAAAATATTTTTAGAAGCACAAAAGCTGTTTTCATTTAGTCACTTAAAATTTAATGATCTTATTAGTTTATTGCTATTTTGAAAACCTCAGATGAAAATGCATTTTATGGAGGCTTCTAGTTATGGTCATGATGAAATTGCTTTCATTGAACTGACTCTCCCACAAAAACAAATGTAAAAGCTAGACAAAGCACAGGGAATAGCTGCTTTTTGTGTGTGTGGGGGGACACACCAGGGACTGAACTCAGGGGCACTTGACCACTGAGCCACATCCTCACTCTATTTTGTATTTTAGTAGAGATAGGGTCTTACTGAGTTGCTTAGTGCCTGGCTTTTCCTGAGCCTGGCTTTGAACTCTTAATCCTCTTGCCTCAGCCTCCCTAGCCACTGGGATTATAGGCGTGTGTCACTGTGCTAGACAGAATATCTGTTTAAAGAAACTGGTCGTGACCTTGCTGGCAGGACGTGGTTGAGAGGCAGTCTTCAAGCAAGTCCTTGAGGAGGGGCACACTGGGAGAGAACTCTGAGATTACTCTGGCCTGTGCCAGCTCACAGCACAAGAAGTGGAATCCCAGGCAAGAAGAGCAATGCTGCTGGGCCAGGGATCCAGAGGTTGGCTTTACGATTGTCCAGGAGCCTGACTTGAGGTGGGAGGGAACAGAAGGAAAGGTAGCTGGGTCCTGGAGGCACTTTTCCTTTGAAGCTCTCACCAGATCTTCACCTGTGTACACTTGGGGCCAGACTTGTGGAGCTCTAACAGAAGCCAGAAGGCTACAAATGTGCACAGGTGTTTTAGCACCTGTATGGTGCCGAGAGACAAAGGGCACAGGTCAGGCCTGCCAAGGGAAGTGGCTCTGCTGTGCAGCCTACCATTTGCATGAAATGGTGTCATCCAGGTCTTGTGGGGAGGTAAAACTGATGCTGTCCAGACCAAGAGCAAAACCACAAAGGCTATTTGCTTCTCCCTGCCTGGTGGGAGAAAAGCTAGCCTCCTTAGGAAAAAATACCCAGAACCTCTTTAACAAACAGTATTTAGTGTTGAATAAGGGATTATAAGATATAACAAGAAAAAAACAAAACAGGTGATAGAAACAGACCCTTATATGATCTAGATGTAGGAGTTAACAGACTGGGACTTAAAATAACTAAGACTCATATTTCCACTGGGGCACAGTAGTGCACGTTCATAATCTTAGCAATTCAGCAGAAGGATCTCAAGCTGGAGGCCAGCCTCAGCAACTTAGGGAGACCCTGTCTCAAAATAAGAAGGACTGGGAATGTGGCTTAGAGCTCTTGCCTAGCGTGCATGAAACCCTGGTTTCAATGCCCAGTACCACCAGCAAACGCAAAAAACAAATGAGACTAATATTTCCAAGAAAATGGACATTGGGAAAGATAGTGAATTTCACTAGAAACCCAGATTCAATAAAAAAGTTAATTAGAAGTTCTAGAAGTGAAAAATAGAATACTGAAATTACAAATTCAGTATATGGGTTAATGAGCATATGAGAGATCCATGAAGAGGATGATAGGAGAGGGGAAGGTAGAGAGGTCGAAGCACAGAGAAAAGGGTGGGAAATACAAGACTGTGAGAGGCGAGGAGCACAGTGAAGGAGAGCCAACGAGCGCATGTTGCTGTGGTCACGGAGTAAGAGGAGAGGTGGACGAGAAGAAGCAACATTGAAGAGATGGAGGCTAACGATTTTTGAAAAATGTTGATGAATGCCAACCCACAGTGATACAAAAGAAAATACAGTGAATCCACGCTAGCTCTGTAATAGTCAAACAATAAAAGGAAAACATTTTAGAGCGTAGACTTCCTTTTTAACCTAGGATGGAGCTGAGGCACCTGATTTCCCCTCTTGGCTGAAACAGAGAGTGTACTGGGTGATCCATATTGAGGCTGTATCTCAGGCAGAGAAGAACAGTGAGAGGAGAGATGAGAAGCCGAGGAGGAGCCCTGTGACTCCCCCACTCACCTCTTTGAGGGAGTTTCCACACTGTGGGAGAGGGAGAGGGAGCTCAGGGGACGGGGAGCAGGGGAGTGGGACTCTGCAAGGTGGGGACCCGAGAGGAAAGAGCTGCACACTGAGCATGCCTGACTTGGCAGAGGGCCCCTCCAGAGTCCGAACTCACCAAACTGCGTGGGAAGGAAGTCCTGGTGGGAGGAGCTGACCAAGTGTACTAGAGGGCATGTTGGCAGTTGTGTGCACAGGGCCAAGAGTAAGCCCGTTCCCACAGGTCCCTAACTCCAGGGGCCTTAGGCTGATGCTTAGCAGTGACTTGCCTCAGTGAGGGGAAAAAGTAGCCCTAAGCAGAATTTTGGTCCCACCTAGCAGTTCTTAAAAGCATGACACCAGACGTTCCTATTGGTTTTCATGTAATTTAACTTTATTTGAGAACAAATTCTGTAATACAGAAATACCCAGCACTCGGGAAGGCAAAGCTCGCAGTTCCTGGCATACAATAGAAAATTGTAAGGCACACTAAAAGACGGGCAGGAGGACCTGGGACTGGGACTGGTGGCAGGGAGGCTGGAGGACGATGGTGCTAGGGCCGTTCAGGGGACACCCTTAGACCTCTCTGGCTGTAGACCTGGGCTGCACAGTGGAATCACCTGGCAGCTTCCAAGACCCTGCACTCTGCCCACACTCCAGAGTGCTGTGCAGGCTTTCTGGGACCAAGCAGGAGGGTTGTTCTCTAGCGGAGGAGGCATTGAACAGGTTCCGAAGCTTGTCCTCCGCCTGTGTGCTTGTTTTAGGAAAAGGATCCAGTTTTTGGATTAGGAATTAAACTGTCAGGACCCGTAAAATAAAGTTACTTAAATAGTAATTGAAGGTGGACAGGTGCATTTACAATTATATTTAAATACTGTATATAATTATTATTAATAATTTCACAGAGTCCACTGTCTGAAATGTAGGATGGATAAGTTTAAATTTTTATATCAAATTCTGTTTAAGGGTGCATTAGGGAAATTCATAATTTGAGTGTTACCCTGGGCTATTGTTTTCAGAGGGAGGAACACCTGGTTTCAGCACGAGGGTGTCTCGGAAGCTTCCTGGGCACGGGGGCATGTGGCTAGAGTTGACAGGTGTGACCCTCCCCTTTGCGTTTCTCCAGGGAGCACGAGCTTTGCTGAACTTCTCTTCAGAGCCAAGCAGCTGAAGATTCCGGTGCGTGCTTTGCTGAGGTTGGCTCCTCTGCTCCTCGGAAATCCACAGCCGATGGTTATGTGACTGCGTCTGGGATAAACCCACCTTGAAATGGGACTTTTGCACACAACGTGACCAAATGTCCAAGCTAAAGAAGCATTTCTAAGTTTTATAATACAGCTAGGGGAAATGACCTGAACACACCTCACTGTATTTTAAAATCTGTTTGAAATATTCCAGAGAATCTTGCTATCAGCGTTAACATTATATGATATAAAAAAAATGAGTTAAAATTTACTTTTGTAAATAAAGTTTTTGGTTGGTTTTCAAAACTCCTGATGATTGCTTTAGTTTTAAAGTCTTTGAACTATGGTGGTTCGGGTGAAGTGTTGGTGCTCAAAAATGTAAAGTTTTAACAGAAGCATTGTGGTAAAGTTTGACTTTCTACTTCCCCAAAAGAGCTTTTAACATTGCCTGAAATGTCACAGGTGTCCCATCTAAAGTAAGGTGGTTCTTCCTGGAATGGTGGGAGACATTCTTTTGGTGTGACACCTCTCACAGGAGCTACGATAAGACTTGCCAATGGGAAGTGCTGTGGACTGAATGGTGGCCCAGGTGACATGTTGAGTCCTCACTGCAGAGTGATGGGACTTGGAGAGAAGACTGTAGAAGGTAACTGAGGCTAAGTGAGGTCATGAGGGTGGGTCCTTGCTCTGATAGAACTGTGGCCTCAGGAAGAAGGAGAGAGACCTTGCTCTCCACACCATCTGAGAACACAGCAAGAAGAAGGCTGCCTGCATGTCAGAGGAGCCCTCGCTAGGACTCCCTCTGCTGGCTCCCTCATCGCGGACTTGCAGCCTCCACAGCTCTGAGTAATGGATTTCTGACGCCCGAGCCCCACCCCCAATGTGTACTCTTCTGTTGTGACAGCCCGAGCAGACCAATATATGAAGCCTTCTCTAAGTAGCTGAAATATGAAACGTCCAGGACCCAGGAGTCTTCAGAAATGATATTTAAAAGAAAACATTCTGCACAGGATTCAGAGAATGTCTGCGTGCCACACAAGTCTCCTGCTCCCAGCCTTGACCCAGGGGGAGGAGCTCCCTGCTGGACTCTGCCCAGGCCCCAGGCTTCTGGAGTGGCCAGGGCCATGTGGCAGCTGGAAGCTGCAAGATGTCACCCATTGAGTTCACGTTTCTTCCATATCCTGAATTGTGATGTTTAAGCCTAAAAATAAATATTAAAGCAATAGAGAATGTCTCCATTGAGATTTTCCCAAAATCTCGTGTGCCGCTTTCCTCCGCAGGGGGAGCTGGACTTGAAGGGCTGCAGCCAGAGGCCAAGCGTCCTCCCCTTGCCCAGCAGCCTGCTCCGGAGTGAATCATGGGAAGGATGGGCCGACTGCTGGGGCAAGACTTGCTACCCTCCACGCTTAAACAGTTCTTCTAGTTACATAAAAAAGTGTTGAATTAGGAAAAGTCCATCTGAGTCAAGATTTGAATTACCCAGGGAGCACTTTGTCTAGCACCCTTGAGGTCCTGGGTTGTATCCATGGCAATGAAAAAAAACTGAGGCACTGCCCGGGCAACAGTTCCCCACTTTACTTGCAGTGGTTGGCGGGTGATGTGCTTTTATCTCACCATGGGAGAACTTGGGAAACGTTTCATATTTAGATACAAATGGACTCGGAGGGGACAGAGCGAGGTGGCAGAAGGCGTGGCCACAGCATCGTTGGGCCTTCCCAGGAGATCGCTGGAGCTTGCCCTTGAGCAGGCACATGAGGATCCTCACAGGTCACTTTTAGCTTTCTACGAGGCTCGAAAAGTCTCACGTCCAGAAAGTTAAACCTTCTCAGAAGTTTAACTGTGGGGGTGCTGAAGAAGCCCATCTGGTGGGGAAGGATTTGGGTGCTGAAGTGGCCCACGTCACCTCAATTAAGGCTGGAAGCCAGCTGGTCACCTTGGTCGATGGGCCGTGAGGCAGGGGGAGTAGCAGCCATGTCTCTGTTGCGTGACTCCTGCTCCTCAGTGACTCCCTGTCAGTCTTACCTGATGTACGCAGCTAGGAATACTAGTCACCACTTCCTTAGGCAGCCGGAACTGAAAAAGCAAGCACACATTGGGACAGGTCCTCCTTCCCAGGTGGGCGCCGATGCCTGTGCTCCTCCCTCGAGGAGGGAGCTACAGGCAGCTCTGAGGCAGAGACACCAGGCCTGCTGCCCTGCTCATCACAGCCCTCAGCAGGCTGGGCTCTTGAGCCCCTGCCTACTCCCCACCCTGAGCTGCTACCACCACCTGCCCTAGCCCAGGAGACTCAGGCAGTAAGGCCCAGTGTCCCAGTGGAAGGATGGTGCCAGGCGGAGCTTATGAACACGTTAGAGAAGCAGACAAATGAACGCCCTCTTCATGTAACTTCTTGGAGTTAGACTCACTGTATTGGTCTGTGTGTTGCCTTCTTGGTCACATTATAGTGGACATCTTCAAGTTTTTTCTTTTAACTGAAAACATTTCGTTTTGTGTGGTATAACACAAAATTGGCATTTTAAAATAAAACACTTTATACTAAACTCAAATTCTAAAATAGCTATCTTAATTCCCACTTCTACTCCCACATGCTGGTGTGAAGGCCGGCCTTGCCTCTGTAGTTAATGAGTCTGCCTTGTGAAGCTGTAGACCACGTGCTCCAGGGACTCAGAAACGCTACATCATGAGGGGTGGTCACTCCCCTAGGGGAGCCTGACAGACCAGTGGGAAGCTAGTGCCACTTGTGTTTCCTCATTTGTCTTGCATTCATTTTTGTATCTTTCACTTAAGAATACTTCAGGTCTGCCAGTAAAGGATAGGAAAGGCAGCAGAATACAACAGACACTAGTATGGCAATATATAAATCAATGGAAGTGTAACTGATGTGATTCTGCAATTTGTATACGGGGTAAAAATGGGAGTTCATAACCCACTTGAATCAAAGTGTGAAATATGATATATCAAGAACTATGTAATGTTTTGAACAACCAACAATAAAAAAAAATAAAATAAAAATAATCACAACAGAAAAAAAAAAAAAAAAAAAGAATACTTCAGGGTGGAGTGTAACTCAGTGGGAGAGCACTTGCCTGGCAACATGCAAGGCCCTGGCTTGACCCCAACCACACACACCACACACGCGCATTTCAGAGGTTAAGAATCACTGGCTGGAAACGTTGAGAGGTAATGGGTACATTTTTGAAGTTGAAGGCATTTTCAGCCTATTGCTAGTAGTTGGCAGAGCTGCAGCCTCTCTGCCCCTCCAGATCTAGATGAGTCAAGTGCAAACTCTCAACTCACATCCTGCACAGCTTCCTCCAAATCCCCATACCAGTGTCATCTCACTGCACATTCCCCCTTGTTTGTGCATCATTTCACTGTGCCCAGGGCCTAGCTGGGGACTGGATGTCCACTTTGGGTTTTTGACACCTCTTCTCTATCTTAAAGGGTTTTCCCTGTGGTGTCAGGTAGGAAGAACCCATTGGAGGCCCGAGGGTGGAGCTCTATGCTCCCAGCACTGGTTGCAGCAGACAGCTGTGTCCACTGGCTGCAGCAATCTAAAACCAGCTAGAACAGGTGTCCCTACCTCTGCATTCCTAGTGTGTTGCTAGGGCTTCTGTGCCCTCTGGTCACTGACTCCCCATGTCCATACCTTTTCTGCTTGGGTTCCTGTGCAAACCCTGGGATCTGAAAGTTGTGTAGTCTCATGTGTTAAGACAGGCACTGGACATGGACCCCACACTGAATAGGAATGGACTTTGCAAACCAAGACACTGAATACAAAGTCTTATTGTGAAATCCTACAACTTTAAGGTCATTTAAAAATTGCCCCAAAGATAATTTTATACAATATTTTTGGATTTGCCTATGGAATGTTCCATTTACTGTGTCATGTCTGTGCTCAGAAAGTTTTGGATTTTGGAGCATTTTAAATTCCAAAATTTTGGATTAGGGATGCTCAACTTGCACTTGACTGTGGGGTCCCTGGGAACCTTGTAGTTGGCAGAAATTCCCTGCCAGGTTCTCTCTGAACCTGACCAAACCAAATCTCGGGACCAGCCTAGGCCTCTGGATCATTTAATGCCTGGCCATGTTCCCACCTCCCTGGGGTCTGGATGCCCAGGGCCTCCCACCCCATCTGTGTGTCCTTCCTCGTCTATCTGAAGGATTCTGAGCCTGTTTTTTCCTTCCCTCTGTATCCAGATCATAATTAATTCCTCCTCTTACTTTGGGAATGTTTACCTGATTTACCTTCCTTCCCCAAATCAATGCATCCTGAATCTCTGGGGTATCATCTCACACGCAGTGTAGTATGAGTCGATCTGAAAATTTTTCTTCTTGTAGTGAGTTCAAATTTATTAAAACAAATAATACGGCTGGTCTTAGCAGTGTCTTATTTATATATTGTATTTGCTCTATTTCTTACATTAAATTTCTGTGTATCTGTTCTGTTTCCTTTGCTCTTTTAAATCTGTTATATGCATTACTTTTGGCATTGGGATGGTCGTGTTTGTGTTCTCATCTCCTTCTGGTACCTTGGCTTCCACTGTTTTCTTAGCTCTCCTTCTCATGAGCCCTTCCCCTCCCCTCCCTTCCTCTCATCTTTCAAGCTGGGCTATGTTCATATTGCCAGGATGTACGCTGTGGTGGCAGATGATTTCTTATTTGTGCTTTCATTTCCGCATTGGGTCTACACACCAACACGCTCAGCACCGACACCCTTTAGTCCCCTGCCTGAGACTTTTGGGTCATCTCGTGGCATAGGACTCCGTTGGGTAATTTAGTCCATTATGCAGGAAGGGCTGTGAGTAGAGTCCCAGGACCCTGCCTGTCTGCAGGGGCTCTGCTCCTCCTCTCATGGCTTCTCTCCTTCCGCGCTCAGTCCTTCCCTCCTTGCCACCTTCCAGTAGTTGATTTGGACTCATCCTTCCAGTTCCTCCTCCTTGGTGGTCCAAGGCCCTCCTTGGACTTTCCCTTCTGCCTCTCCCTCTCCTCAGTCTCCATTGAAGCTCCTGTTCTGGGGGTCTCCTGCTGGACCCTTCCCAAGGGCATGCAGGGGTTAGGGTTTGGCTGGCTGACATCCGCTTAAAGATGGGCAGTGGTTCATTCGGCTGGTTTGGATTCCCAGCTGCAGACCGCCATGGTCCATGCTCACCCTGCATCCTCTTCCCGTCTGTCCTGCCTGTCTGAGGGAAGCCCCATGATGCCTCTACAGCTGCCTGGAGCCTGGGAAGAGGCAGCTGCGTCATGGGAGGGGGAGGGGGAGGGGAGGCAGGGGTGGGCGGGAGCTACAAGAAAAGAGAAAGAGCCATCAGAGCCCAGTGGAGGCAAATTCCTGTGCATCACACATGGGATTACATGGAGGACGGAGCCACCCGCACTTCTCTGACTGATGGGACCCAAGGGGGATTCTGCTATTTGTTTTTGGAATTTTGAGATTCCTGATAAATACATGTGGTTGTTTTTGATCCAATAAAACAAAAACACAAAAAAAATCTGTGGATGAATTCAAACTTGGATGCACAATTAAAAAATACTATCAATAAATATAAAAGAAAGTCCTGGAGACTGAAGTAAATTGTATTCCATGTATGTATGATTATGGTAAAACAAACCCCAATATTATAACTATAATGTACTAATAGAAACAAAAAACTTACACCAACTGTGGCTTACAGCACCCTGCTCTCCTCTCTCCCCTTTCTGTGTCCCCAGGCTCAGAACAGGCCCATTCCTGCCCCGTGTGTGGCACAGGATTGTCCCAGTATAGCCTTCTGCCGGGCAGAATTTCTTGTACATTTGACTAGTGGCCTCCCCAACCTAAGCAAAGCCAAAGGGTAAAGGAAATCTAAACCAGAGGAAGCACACGGAGCATGAGTGGACAGGGGATGGTTTTCTGCTGTCCCTCACAGCCCCATGTGCGCACTGTCTTCTTTTTGTTCCCAGGAATTATATATATGTATATGTATGTATATATCTTATATAATATTATGTAATATAAGTATTATATATAATAATAATAATTATTTTTTCAGAGACCAGAGAACTCTCTGGTAACTCCTTCTGCCCCTGAGAAGAGACGCCAAGTGCATCCTCAAGGATCAAGCTCAGGGCATTTGCTTCCTGTGGGAGCAAAATGCAAAACACAGGAGCAATGTGGGGATTCATCTTCTTTCCTCCCAAGAGCTGCTGTGGTAAGAGTCCCTTCCCCAGAAAGAATGACCTCAGTGTTTTTCATGTATCTATGTTTAAAAATTTCAACTCAGATCAAAATTCTGCAAAGATTGTTACCCAGAAAAAAGCATTTCCAAGAGGGTTCCTTAAAAAAAAATATTCAATTTAAGACTTTTTTTTTTTAAGTACTGGGGACTGAACCTTGGGGTGCTCTACCACTGAGCTATATCCCCGTCCTTTTTATATTTTATTTTGAGACAGAATCTTGCAAATTTGCTGATGCTGGTCTCAAACCTGCCATCTTCCTGCCTCAGCCTCTAGAGTAGCTAGGATTACAGGTGTGCACTTGCCTGCAAACTGAGACTCTGTGTTGCACATTACATAATCCTGGAATCACAGAACTTTGATATAAACCTTTTCTTTACCACAGGCGTTCTCAGAGCCCTCACTATCCTCACATGTGGAAAGAAATTCAGGGACAGATTGCAGCAAAGCCTCCGCTCCTGCCAGCCCAGCCTCAGAAGTGGCCTTAGGGACACGGCAGGGGGTGGGGACTGGCCCACCCTGCAGGGGCCCCAGCTAGGACCCACTCTCACCTGGACCATCTGCAGCCCCTGCTCCACGGCCCTGCCTGTTGTTCCCAGGCCCTGGGAACCTAGGGGGCGCACTGGCGCACCCTGCTCCAGACCCAGTGGTGTGGATTCTGGGCCTGGATCTGAAAGGGAAACGCAGAGGTGAGCCCGGAGGACGGCTGCCCACACATCTCCAGGTTGCCTCCTGTCTCCCAGCCTCCCTGGTTGTCAATCCCCACAGACCTCCTCACACAGCTCTGGGGTGACCCAGGCTCGGTGCCCCATGGCATGGAAGAATTCCACCTTGAGCTTCAGGAACTCCTTGTAGAGGTCGGGCCAGTGCTCCTTGCCCAGCAGGAACTGGAAGATGCTGCGCTTGGGAGTAGGGTTGTCCTCCTCCATGTCGGAGGCGATGTAGCTGCCATGGGAAAATGGAAGCTTGCCTGTCCCTAACCACAACTCCCTGCCTCAGAAGGACAGGCGGGAGAGGTCACAATGGAGCTGACCAGGAGACAACCACCTATCCAGGAGATAGGGTCTGGGGAGGCCTTCTCTGCAGGGTGACCTGGATCTGCTGGGCCCAGGGCACCCTTGACTCCGAGCCTGGGGCCTGTGCTGTGCTCAGTTGAGGACCCTGTTCTAGCTTCCCCTTGTTTCTCAGGGGCTTCCTCCCTCAGTCTCTGGGCAGCTGGTGGTGCTTTCGGGCTATTTTCACCGTCTCAGGGCCTCTTCCCTTCTCCCATGACCACCTGACTCCTGGAGGTCTCAACCACTTTGTGGTCAAGAACAGCCCCAACTGGGCATGTGAAATGACTGAGCCTTGCTGATGGGGGCGACAGGAGACATGCCATTCGGGGACTTGGGCAGATGGAGCACTGCCCTGAGGAGTTGCTTACAGAGCCAGGAAGAAGTGGACCCTATTGTAGAGGTGTCCAGGAAGCCCAACACGGCCGAAGTACTCCACCACCATGGACAGCAGGTACTGTGGGGGACACAGGGAAGGTGGCCTGAGTGTGCCCTGCCTCCCCATCTGAAGGCCAAGACACCCGGGAGAGCCTGGCTGGGGAGCTCATGTGGACATGAGCCGAGGGGCAGGGCAGAATGGCAGTGTGCCCCTTCTTTTTTCTGGCCTTGAGAGCAGACCCCTGCAGGCCTTTTCCTGGAATGACTCAAGACGCCTCCCCGGCAGCCCCATGGGGGTGGGACCCTGAGGACCCTCTGCCCCTCACTTGGGGTCTGCAGGTACCTTGTCAGACACTTTGAGGAAAATGTCGGCTTCCAGGAAGCTCTGGATAACGGGATCCTCTGCAGAGGGAAGCAGACAGCAGCCATCTGGAGACGAGTGTACATGGGGGAACCCCTGTGTGTGGACCTATAGAGGAGCTCTCCAAGTGAGCAGCTCCAGGAGGACAGCAGCCACCCTGCCCTAGGAAGGGCTGGCCTCAGCATGCGCGTGCCTCCCCTGGCCCGCTGGAGGCAGCAGGGGCGTGAATGTGGCACTATTGCTGAACCCTCAGTGGGGGCATGAGGGCAGAAGAGATTTGACCTGGTTCTCAAAGCTTAACAGCACCTCCACCTGAAAGCTTGGACATGTCTTCGACTCTGTGACACCTCGCCCTGATACTTTGTCACGTGTGACGGTGCTGCGCTGCCCTGCCCCGAGCACTGTAAGATAGAGGCCGCAGCCCCTGCCTGCTGGGCCTCCTTCCCTGCAGCAGTGAGCTGCCCCCTCCCTGGGCTCCTGTGGCTAGAGCTTTCCCCTGAGAGCACCAGGCCCTGTGTACCCTTCCCCTGGCCCAGGACAGGGACACTTGCACAGGGGTGCATTCTCCCATCCCCTGCCCTCGGAAGAGCCCTGTGCCCAGAGCCCTGTGATGGTGAGGATGCCCACACCTGTGAAGTCCAGTGGCTTGCGAGGCTGAAGAGCTGAATTTGGAAAGCTTAACTCTTGTGGCTAGTGGATGCTGCGTGGGACAGTGTGACCTTGGTGTTGTCCCCAAGCCGCCACACTGGGTCTGCTTCTGGGCCCGATGTCATCTTCTCAAGTGGCCCTTCTTGAACCTCCTGCTTCCTGACAGTCCCCTACTCCCTTCCACCCCCATTTCTTAACATCTTCCTTATGGCTACTGCCGAGATCCCTGCTTCTGCGGGTGGTGTTTGTTTTCTGTGTCCTCCACTCTGTCCTGACTGGTGCAGTTGAGCAGTGGGTCTCTGAGCCAGCAAGGGACGGCTCTCCAATCTGCAACCCCTTCTCCTGCCCCCCAGGACTGTGGCTCAGGAAGAAGCGCCCTCACAGCTCCACAGGACCAGGCACTCTATGTCAGTGCCACCTGCACTCCAGGAGGGAGGCCGGCCCCAGTTCTCTACAACTCTTAGTTTCAAAGGACCCTGAGCACGTCACCAGCTGAGAACCCACCCAGAAGTCGGTAGAAGGCTTCCTGGTCCTCAGGGCGGTAACTAGGCCTTCTCCTCTTGTTCATCCTCAGTTTTGTCCCCTGAATGTGGTCGACAGTCCATATGTTCTTCTGTTCCCTCCTCCTCCAGAGCTTCAGCTGGGAGATGGCTTCTGAGGAGGCTGCTGTGGAGGCGGCAGAGCTGCCCTCCTGGGTGGCTGGGGAACACAGGCCCCGGGTGAGCAGGGCTGCGGCCCCTGGAGCTCTTGCACCCACCCTCCCGGGCCCCTGACCCCAAAGATAACACCTGCCTGGGAGGACAGGTGCCAAGTGCTCACTGGCCCTTCCAAAGGTCAAGGACGCTTGAGGGTCCACCAGGGACGTACCTGCCTTGGCATTCGCCCGCTTCTTCTTCTGGCCCTTCTTCCTCCTGCTTCTCTGCTCAGGAACAGCTGCCGAAGAGGCCAGAGGGCTGCTGTTCTGCGGGGCTGCAGGGAGAGGGCACCCTGTGACTGTGGGAGGGACACTCCTGGGCTCCTGCCTGTCACCTGCCTTAAGGAACTTGCAGGTGACACCTAGCAGCATAAGGCAGGAATGCCCACCATCCCCTTTACCTTTCTCTATAAGAGCAGGAGTTAGTTGTTCACCTTTTGTCAGCAGGCCAGGGTTGCACTCTGGGGCCTCATCCTGGGGGCCATTCGGCCTGGGTGACACCTCTGTGGAGACAAACCAGTTATCCCATCATTCGTCTCTCAGAGCTACAAAAGCCAACAGAAAGTGACCACCTGGTTCACCCTGACGCCCCCTTGCCATGCCCTTGCAGAGCCTGGCTCAGGCGAGTCAAGAGAAGTGAGTCAAGAGAAGCCCCACCAGGCTGGGGCCAAGGTGTCTGTCATTCATCCATCCAGAGACCAGGGACAAAGGGGCCACTGGGCACACACACCTGCCTCCCCATCCATGACCGCTGAGCTTCTGACCCTTCCTGTGGTTCTTTTGGTTTGGAGCTCTGAGGCAGCTGGTGTGGACCTCACAGGAACCCTGTCTTCTCTTGGGACAGAAGCATGTAAGGGACCCTGTCTGATTCCAACCAGAATCTTCCTTCTGCTTGACCTGCTTCTTGGGAGACAATAATCATTTAAATTGCAGTAATGGTAGCTAACAATTATTGATTACTTGTTAAACTTTAGATGCTGATCCGTGCACTAAGAAATACCTTGTTTAATCCTTATAAAGTGTGAGGCAACTGTTACAATTCACCTGATTTGTGGATGAGGGACCGTGACTCAATTTATCTGGGTTTGTCCCTTGACCATGACCAGAGCTCTTGGGATCTGCCATGAGCACTCACGTCTCAGCTGAAGCGAAGAGTGACAGTGAGCGCCAGGCGTGTTCCCATAGGGTCAAGCTGGGTGACACACATACTTGTTTCCTTTGTCACCAGCTCTATGTACAAGTCCTTGGAAACAACCGCCAGTTCACAGGCAATTGAGGCTGGCTCCAAATGATGCCAGAGTGGCCCCTGCCACCGTGCCAAGCTCCCGAGGCCCTCGAGGCTGCCATGGTGGCCAAGATCCTCTGGGCCTCCTTCCTCCACCTTCACTTGGCTCTCCTTCTGCCCACTGTTCTCTCTCCCTCCTGAATTGAGGCCTACTGTGTTCTGACGTTCAGAGCCATGCCCCCTCTTTCCCTGGGATGCCTCAGAGGAGCACAGCTCAGGACAGGGACCGCCCAGAAGAGGAAGAGTGACACCCTCCCTGTGAGAGCAAGGTCACGCTCTCTCCAGACCAAGGCCCAGGGCTGAGTCCATGCTCACCAGACAGTGTGGAAAGAGCACTGGCCGTAGCCAAGCGTTCAGGATCCAGTGGCTTCCAAGATTCCGGAACCCTTGTCCTGACCACTGATGACCTCATGCATTCTACCAGGAGCTGCGCACACAGGAGAAGCCCACAGACCTCCAGGGAATGGCATGTCCTGGTCTGGACACTGGGGTCACCTCCTGACATCCCAGCTCCACTTCCATTTAAGGCCTTGTCCTGTGTTCAAGTCCATTCATGGTTCCAGGTGAAAGGATACGTCCACACATCAGGGGACTGAGACAGCCCCACATTGAGAGTGGACTGATCCCTCATCTGTAATAAAAAGTTGTTTTTTATTGTGTTCAACTATTATCATATTAAAATGAAAAAAGTTTAAACTTTTATATTGTCCTTGTCCTGAGATAAAGAGTCACAAGCAACTAAAATTCACAGAGATCCTGACTCTACTTCACCAAATTTTCCCTAATGGTAACAACTTGCAGACCCATAGTGGAATCTCACCACAGAAAATTGAGATTAGTACAATCCACCAACCTCATTCAGATTTCACCAGATTTAAATGCAGTTGCTTATGATTGTGTACTCAGTTCTGTGCAGCTTTACCTCCTGTGCACACTTGTGTGACCTCCATCGGGATCACATAGTTCTATTATGAGGATCCTTCATGCTTCCCTTTTATAGCATTCCCTTCTCCCCAGTCCCTGGCAACCACCAATCTCTTATTCAACTCCATAATTTTGTTATTTCAAGAATATTATATAATTGGGGCCGGGGATTGGGGATATAGCTCAGTTGGTAGAGTGCCTAGGGTCAATCCCCAGCACCACACACATAAAAAATTATATATATAAAGTATATAACTGGAACCAGGCACTATTTTCCATGAATCCTTCCAAGTTGCCTGAATCAACAGTCAATTCCTTTTTACAGCTAAGCAGCACTCCAGGGTGGTAACTACATGAGTTAGTCAACTTTCTGTTACTGTAACAAAATACCTGAGGCTATCAATTTAAAAAGAAGAAAGGCAGTTGTGGGTGTGGCTAAGTGATAGAGCACTTGCCTAACTTGCCTATCATGTATGAGGTCCTGGGTTCAATCCTAAGCATCTAAATAAATAAATAAATAAAAGGTTTAATTTTGGTTCACAGTTTTGGAGGTTTTAGTTTATGTTTTACTGGCCCTATTGTTGGGGTGAGGCAGCATATCTTGACAGGGAGCATATGGCACAGTAAGCTGCTTGGCCAGGAAGCAAAAAAGAGAGGAAAAGACCCTAATTCCTTTCAAGGACATGCTCCCAGTGACCCAAGACCTGCAATAGTTCTACGTCTTAAAAGTTCCACCACTTCCCAATAGCACCAGCACTGGGGACCAAACCTTTAACACAGGGGCCTTGGGAGGACCTTCCAGATTAAACCACACCTGAGCACGTTTGGTTTTGTAAGAACCTAGTGTCTGTGTTCTAGAGCACCCTCCCATCTCACATGCCCACAAGTTTGTGATGGGTAGTGCTTATGTGACCGCTATTTTAGCCACACGTCTCTGTGGTTTGATCAGCATTTCCCTAAGTTAATGCGGTTGAGTACCTTTTCATGTTTTTTTTTTTGTCATCTGTGTGTCATTTTGGTGAAGTGTCTGTTTATATCTTTTTAAATTGAAAAATTTTCCTTCTTTTGACTTTTGAGAGCTCTTTATATATTCTAGTTGCAAGTCCTCTGTCAGATATGTGGTTTACAAATATTTTCTGTTAGCCTTTATATTTTTTTCTCTTCCAAAGTCTTTCACAAAGCCAAATGTTTAAATTTTGTTAGTATTTAAACAATGTTTAAATTAAAAACAGCTTAGTTATCATTTTCTCCTTGTTTGGAACAGGTCTTTGGTATTAAGTCTAAGAACTTGTCACCAAGACTTAGGTTGATAGATTTATCCTATATTTTATTTTCTAAAAAATGTATAGTTTTAAATTTACACTTAAGTCTATAATCAGCTTTGACTTGAATGTGTGAAGTTCGTGTGAGATGTGAGGTGCGAAGTTTAGGTTGAGTTTCATTTTATTTGTTAATGGGACATTGCTCCACCATCGTTTATTAAAAGGGGTTTTTGTTTGGTTGGATTGCTTTTGTGCCTTTGTTGAATGTTGTTTTTCTATTTCTGGGTTCTGTGTTATGTTCTGCTAACTACGTTCTGTGACTACCCCTCTGCTAATACCACATGGTGTATTATGCTGAGTATAGAGTAGATCTATTCCCCTCATTTTCTTCTTTTTCAAAATTGTTTAGGTTATTTAGGTCCTGAGCCTTTCTATATAAATTCAAAAATAAACATTTATATCTATAACAATCTTTGCTTGGATTTTGACAGGAATTTCATTAAGTCTTTAGGTCAGTTTGGAAAGAACTGACGTCTTTACTGTGTGACATTCGATATAGTAAATGTTGAGTATCAACATCATATTCAGTTTGTGAATATGGTATGCCTCTCCATCTATTTAGGCCTTCAGTTTCTTTTATTAGCATTCTGTAGTTTAGAACATAGACGACCTGTATGTTTTGTTTGATTTTACCTAATATTTTCATTTTCTTTGAAGCAATTATAAATGGTATTATTGTTAAATTTCGGTTTCCATATTTTTACTGTTAACAGAAAACTGCTGTTGATTTTTGTGCTATAAACTTGCTGAATTTACTTTCTAGTTCTAGGAATTTTTGTACAGATTACTTGGAATTTTTTAAAAAATATATATTTTTTTAGTTGTAGTTGGACATAATGTCTTTATTTTATTTATTTATTTTTATGTGGTGCTGAGGATAGAACCCAGGTGAGTGCTAGGTGAGTGCACTACCACTGATACTGTGAGTTGCAGGTATTGATTTTTAAATGTGGAACAAGACTTGCATTTCTGGAATAAATTCTTCTTGAGTCATGGTGTATAATTCTTTTTATATATTGCTGGATTTGATTTGTTAATATTTCATTGAGAATTGACGCATCCATTCTGGTCTAAAAATACTCTGTATGATTAAATTTTTAAAAATCTGTTGAGTTAAAATAGTATCTGCAGCCAGGTGTGGTGATGCACACCTGTAATCCCAGAGGCTTAGAAGGCTTAGGCAGGAGGATGGCAAGTTCAAAGCCAGCCTCAGCAAAGGCAAGGCACTAAGCACCTCAGTGATACCTGTCTCTAAATAAAATACAAAAAGGGTTGGGAATGGGGTTCAGTGGTTAAGTATATCTGGGTTCAACCCCTAGAGCCAAAAACAAACAAAAAAGTATCTGCAGAAAATTTAATTTAATTTTAGAATGTGAAGCACAAAAATATTGATCAATCTTAACCTTATTATTATTAACAGTGCGTCAACATGCAAACCCTTGCAGAGGGCCCTGGAAAACAAAATGGGCTTTGGCTGGGCTTCTGAATCCTGTTGTCGTATGATATATCTGTGCATGCTCAGACGGTATCCTGGATGTAGGTTCTTTAATTCCAGATATTTGAGGAACATGAAACAATGTGTACTTTTTGAGAGTTGCATTATTTACCCAATATTCTGTTACTGATGTCCAATATGCTGCTGTCTTTCATTTTTACTGCAGTCCCTGTTCTTTTGTTTCACTCTATCATTTATCTCTTTTGGACATAGATATTGTATGGCTTCTAAGGTTTTTCTATTATGAGAAGTGGTGGTATTTATAGCTCTCTTTATCTCTCTCTCTTTTTTCTTTTTGGTTCCAGGTATTGAACTCAGGGGCACTGGACCACTGAGCCACATCCCCAGTCCTATTTTGTATTTTATTTAGAGACAGGGTCTCACTGAGTTTCTTAGGGCCTTGCATTGTTGAGGCTGGCTTTGAACTCACCATCCTCCTGTCTCAGCCTTCCGAGTCACTAGGATTACAGGTGTGTGTAACCAGGTACAGCCCTTCATCTCTTTTGTTCTTGAAGCCTGTTCCTCTGATGAGTTTTATCTGGTTATTTTGAGTGCTTCTTTCACTTGTTTCAGGCGTGTTCTTAATTGCTCTCTGAAGATCTTCTGTCTTAGCAGATGTTCTCTGACACTATCAGCAGAAGGAGGGCCTTGTCTTGTTCTGGCCAAGCCAGAGTGGGAGTCCATCTGCTCCATTTGGCTCTGTCACACTGACTGTGAGGGGATACCTCCTTGCTGCTGGTGGGGGCTGGGCCCCAGGGTCTCCATGCAGCATCCACCCTTCCTGCAGAGGCTGGGCACGGATGAGCTCCTGTATCTCACTTGCCTTGTCTAACATCACCCAGGGGAGGCTGGGCAGTAAGGGTGCCATGTTAAACCAGCGGGATGGGAGCCCCCCTTCTCCACCCAGCCTCTGTGCTGCGGCCACCTTTCCCTTTCCTGGTGTTTGGTTGGCTGGGGTGATCATCAGACAAGGTCACAGATGAAAGTTTTCTGCCTGGCTATACTGGCCTTTCCTGACCTGGCCAGCCACAGCAGCTCCTCTGGGGGCTTTTCTGTGTTACTTGTTGGCATAATTTCCAGGTTGCTGGCTTCTCCAGCACCGAGTCTGGACTGGGGACAAGAGGACTTAGGAGTGTGTCATCTCTCATGTCCTGGTTCTTATTAAGGTTTCTGTCCACTTTTGTGTTTCTTGTGTGAGGGACAGACTGACAGAAGTTCATTTACTCCATCTTGCCAGTGACCAGAAGAGTCAGGAAGAAATCTTTTCCATTTAGCCATTGTTTAAACTTCATTCAACAGAGGAAGAGATTGCCCTGAAAATAAAAATTAAAAAAACTATTAATTGAATTAAAAATAAGCATCAGCAAATCAGGAAGAAAAATGCAAACGGAGAATGTGTGGCAGCTTCACGCCTGCTTTCTTTCCCCTCCAGTGTGTGCTGTTATTCCCAGCAATGGTGAGAGTAGAGGTACATGGCAACATTCAGAGGATATGGCACTTTTCTTTTCTTTTGAAGGAAAGCATGGAATATGGTTCTGCAATTAAAAACCAAAACCATGTTTTGGGTGGACCTCAAGGCACTCAGCTCCGTAAATCAGAATCGAGGGTTCAACACTGCATGACTCCACTTAGGCAGCTTTAATAAAGTGGGAAACCACGCAGAGGAAGAGCAGATTAGTAGTTGCCAGTTCGGGGGGAAGGGCTGGGAGGGAGGACCTGTGGCTGCAAGAGAGCATGGGAGTCCTGGTGACAGACATGTCGTGTGTCGTCTGGTGGTCATGTCATGCCACATGTAATAAAACTGCGTGGGTCCCCCACCCCCCACACAAAGTGCATGTAAAAGTGGTGAAATATAAATGACATGAACGGTCTGATCAGAGGCAGGGTTGGGGCTCAGACTTGGGTCATACCTCTCCTGCTGGGGTCAATGTGCATTAGTGGGTCATTACCACTGGGGAAGAGCATGAGGGACTTCTCTGCATCTCCTAAAACTAACTACATGTCAATTTACAGTGGTTTCAAAATGAAAAGGTTACAACAATAACAAAAAGGGGGTTGGGGAGAGGAGAGAATGGAGCTGTGTCACACTTCCATCCCTCTAGGCTTCCCTCCTTCCTTCCCTGGTCAAACCTGGACAAAATGGAAGCCCAACTTGGTTTCTGCTCCATGGCCCTGGCTCACAGAGCATCTTGTCCTCTCAATTGCATGGGGCTAGTGGCTCTTTCTCCCTGTGCTGTTGCTTTGGCTGAGTGACATGCAGTTTGGTCCCCCTCTGGAGTTGACAGGACACCTGACTTCTGCAGGCCCAGTTGCTCCCCAATGGGCCCTGATGCCATGGGGACAGCTATTTCCTCTGCAGTCGTGGGCTGCATCCACTGAGCCCTGCTCTGTACAATGATGCTGAAGGGCAGCTTCTCCCCAGACCCCCTGGTGCCCTTCTCCTACCAGTAGAGAGAAGGTGTCTTTTAGGAAGGTCCACATTTCATGCAGACTTTGGTCTTGAGGTCTCTGTTGTGTGCCAAGGGTGAGAGAAGTATCTGTGAATTAGAAAGCTTTTGTGACTATTTGGAGAAAATCAGAATTAAACCCTAGAGTTATGAGACACTTATGTTGTGCCAGGTACTTTCAAATCTCTCAAGGTAAACTATGAGATCCACCTGCTGGGTCAGCAAGATGAGGTGACCCTATATTAGTGAGATGTTATCACCTCACTTCAATAGCAAATGGTTTTATTTGTAGAAACTGAGATGCAAAGAAATGAATGAGCTTTGGGGACTTTGCCATGACTTGCAAAATATCTGCCTAGACAGCTTAGAAATTCATATATATTTTAGTGCAAAGGAGACATGATTCCTAGGTACAATGCACAGATTTTCTCTGAAGTTAGAGGATGAATGATAAGGAGGTCTTGGAGGTGATATGAATGTTTTCAGATTCAATTTCTAAAACATGCACAGTCATCACATCCGACTGCAGATGGCCAAAAGTTGGTTCAGGATGAGATGTACTTAACTTTCCTACATTCTGAACCGTTCAGTTGGGCTTGGCTGTATGTAAGAGAAGCACAAGTATCTGTGGAATAAGCAAAGGGGTGGGCTGCTCTGGTTAGCAGGTAGCCTAAAGACGTGAGTCCTTTCCTCAGTGACGGTTACAGTGGCAAAGCTTTAGAGTAAAAGCCGTGCCGTTTCTTGGGGATCTCGGAGATTGGTGGGTGTGAGAAGCTCTGATGAACAGTTGTGGAGGACACGCCCTCTGCAGGTGAGCAGTGAGCCTGGGACTCTGGGGCAAGTGCGGCCGCTGCCCACAGACAGGACGCTGTGTGAGCGGAGAAGGAGCAGCCTGGGCTAGGGCGACATTAGGGTCTGGAAAGTCCAAATGCAAGGATTTGCCCCTCAGCCCAACAGCTCTCTCCCTGTCTGTCCCTGCAGCGTTGTTGGGAAGGTGACCGAGCAGGGCTGGTCGGCAGTCTGCCTGCCGCAGCCTGTGCATTCCCGTGCTGCCGGGTTCTGGGGAACCTGAGCCGTTCGATGACTCCCACACCTCAGCAAAGGCCAAGTCCAGAGTCACTCGCTGTAGCCCAAGAGGCTGGGGGTGGGCCACCACGTTGTCCACGTTCCACATTCAGTGGCTGGATGTAAGTTCAAGGTGGAGATTGCCAGCCTAGCTGCTGTACGCTGTTTACAGAAAACCCACTTTAAATACAAAGACACAGGTGAGTTAAAAGTAAGTGGATGGAAAAAGAAGAACATGGCCAGGTCTAGAACCATGGGGAGGGACTTGCAGAGGCACAGGGAGGCGAGGCTCACTGGGGGCCGTGGGTTTGTGAGGTGGCATGGCAGTCTGGGGTGGTGGGGAGAGTCTGGGGTGATGGGGAGAGTCTGGGCCAGAGAGTGTTATAGTTGGGATTTGAGTGTCCCTAAAGATCCATGTGTTGAAATCTTGGTCTCTAGTTCCCAGCTGCTATTGGAAGGTAGTGAGCATGGGCCTCATGGAAGGAAGGGGTCACCAGCGGTGTGCTCTCAAAGGGGACATTGGGAGCCTGGCCCTTTTTCCTCTGTCTGTAGGGGTTCTGTGTTTGGGATTGGGGTCCCTGATTGCTTCAGGGCTGTGGCATGCTTGGTGCAGTTTCTGTGCAAAGGCATAGGATGCCCGGTTGCTATGGCAATACCCTCCATGCTAGAGTCTTATCAGCATCAACCTTAGTCTTAGGCACATAGCTTCTGGGTTAAAGGAACTTGCTTGCTTGGTAACTACCATGGTTCCCCAAGCTCCAGTGCTCCTAACAGTAACTTCAGACAGTGGACCTTCTTGAGAGCTACACAAAGCTCCTGACACTGCATATTGTAACTGTGAAATGTAACTGCAGAATACTCTAAACAATAATGTGGTTATGGTACCAATGACGTAATGGAACCTATTGGTATAAATAAACATGGCTGCTTGGACAAAGGGCCACTCTGCCACCTTCCCTGCCTTTGCACCTTGTCTCTGTGTCTCCCTTTATTTATTTCTTTACATCTCTCTTTGTTTTCCAGCTGCCATGAGGTGAGCAGAACTCATCTTCCCTACACTCCTGCCTTGATGTGCTGTGCCGTCACAGGCCCAACGAAACAGGGCCAAGCAACCATGGACTGAAACCTCTGAAACTGTGAGCCAAAACAAACCTTATAATTAGATTATCTCAGGCGTTCTGTCACAGTGACGACAAGCTGATTTACACAGACTCCCTTGATCCTTGACTCTTTCCCTTGGCAATAGTAGTTTCCTCTTCCTCCAAGGAGGCCTAGAAATGCCCTCAGCAAGCAAGCTGCCTGAGGATCTCTAGGCCCATAGCCCTTTCTTTTTCTGGGATCCTCTGTAGTCCTTCTGGATGTCCTGGCCAGGGAAGGAACACAGCAGTGGTATAGCCAAGGCCTCCTGCCCTTCTCTACTTATAGATCTGAGACACTTATAGATCTACCATCATGGAAGAAGCACTTTGAGGACTGGAGAACACATAGGGTGTTTCACACTGAGGTGGAGACACAGCCTAAATGCATTCAACATGCAGCCTTCCTCCAGGATGTCATTATAATAACACTTTGGCACTAGGAATTCAGGAATCCTTGGTTCCCTGCCAGCACCGCTAAATCCCATTTCCTTATCCATAAGGGAGTGGCCTCCCTTCCCCACAAGGTTTAGGGAGGCCTGGCTGATGTGCATCTTACCTGCAAGGCCTTCACCAACCAAGGCTATTAGATGCAAGGCTGCTGGGGACAGGCTGGGGTTGGCTTGGAGTGCCCCCTGGAGGGGACAGGTCTGATTGGCAGCCAGTGGACGTCCTTGATACTGTGAAGAAACTTCCTGGACAGTGGATAGTGTAAATTGATTCACAGGATTTATGTGCTTAGGGAGTTTTACTTTACAATTGTGACAATGTCACCAAATAAAGTGATTACATATGGGAATATTATTTATGTGTAATGCAAAATAAGCCAGGTGCCTAGCTGTTCCATGGGATTTTGAGGAACCACCTTCAAAATGCATAGAAGAGTGTTTTGAAGGAGTTAACAGTTGCCTAAGCATGAGGAATTGAAAATGTCCTAATTGCACAGGATGAGCCATGTGCACAGAGCAGTTGATTAAAAGCTCGAACACCTGTGTGGAGGCTCGTCCACATCGGGCTGTTCCTCTCCAGGGAGGTGGGAGGCATTTTCAGCTCCTGCCAGTGGTCTGTGGTCACATCTGTGGGCTTGTTGGGTAGGTGATTGTGATGGTTAATGTGAATTGTCAACGTGATTGGACTAAGAGATGCCCAAGGTTAAGAGCTTCTGGCTGTGGCAGTGAGGGTGTTTAACACTGAGGTGGAGACACAGCCTAAATGCAGGCAGTGCAGTTTGATGACCAGTGGGTGCCTGGACGGAACAAAGGGTGGAGGAACAAGGCAGTGGCAGTAGACGCCAGCTCCAGTCTCTGGAATGGGTGCTGACTGCTGCTGTGGTCACCTAAGGACCTCAGACTCCAGCTCCTTCCCTCTTCCAGAGCAGACCGATCAGGGCGACTCTCCAGGGAGTTCCCGGGCCTCCACCTGGGACTGGGGGTCGTTGCTCCCTCTTGTTCTGAGGCTCCAGCTTCTTGGACCAAGCAGCTCTTGGTTCCTCCGGCGTGTGACTCCCAGCTTCTGGTTGTGAGTCCACGTAATAAAACCCCCTTAAAATCACACCTGCATATTCCCCCTGTTGACTCTGGCCTCTAGAGAACCCTAATACAATGATGCCCAAGGGGAGAGTGGGCTGTGCTTGAGCCCCAATCTCCATGTATGGGCCGTGAAACCAGTGTCTCTGCAGAAACAGCATCAGGGGCTCTGCACACCACAGGTCCGCGCATGGGACCACAGAGTGGCTGCTAAATGCTCTGGCCAGGGCATTGCTGTAAAATGGGAATTGCTTTCTCCTTGGCTGCTGCTGAGCCCCGACATGGCTGGAGGTCGGCTCTCCCTATTTGGCCCTCTGTTTGTTTAAAGGGAGAAAACCCTTGCTCAAGAAATCGGATCAGTTTCCATTTTCTTATTATTTTCCTGTTGATTTTCTTCGTGATCAGTTAAGTGCCTGGGTTTACGTGCACGAGTTGAGTTCAGTGCCTGCCTGCTAAGTTCTTTTAACAGCAGGACAAACAAAAACAAACACGACAGGCAAACAAGGGGCGAATCGTGGTTCTGTGCTAGGGTCTCTGGTGATGCCCAGGAAGGGACGGCACATTGGTGGAGAGGAGCAGGAGCGGCTGGCACCATGGCAGGCGTTCAGATAACGCAGGCTGGTGCAGACACAGGATGGGGCATGGGGGCGCTCAGATTCTGTGGTGAGTGGGGAATGAAGGGAAGGTGGGAGGTGAGGGTGGAGGAGGTGGCCCAGAGCACACATCAGGGTCTGTGAGGGGACCATGCCTCTTCCTGGGAGGAACCAGGAATAGGCCACGAGGGACTGCAGGCAGTGAGATGCCCAAGCTGGGGTGCAGGCCGCTGTTCTCATCCCCATAACCTGACCATGGAGCCAGTGGGCGATGTGTGATTTCACATGTGGAAAGGGCCGAATGTGACCTTTCAGTGGCCTGAGAGAGTGGGGGAGGAAGCGACAGCAGCCCCCACCTACCCTGCTGTCTCTGTGGATGTGAGGACCTGAGGCAAGGGTCCTGCAGCTGGGCAGGGAAGCTGGTGGCTGCTCCGAAAAGGAGAGAGAACTCACACTGTCCTGTAGGGTCCCAGGACGTCAGCCCAAAGGACCCTGGTGCCACCTGCAGTCCCATCTCTTGACCAGGGTTTGCCTGTCCACCCTTCTCCCCCACAAGAAGCCCTTCTGCCTGGGTTCCTGTCCCTTGGCACACATCATGGGGCCTGGAGGAGGGGCCCAGATGGTGACTCAGCAGACCCAGACCCCGACTCAGAAGGCTGCTTCCTTCTCTGCACTCTGCGCTTCATGCTTCTTCCCCTATACCATCTCCTCAGCCACCGTCTCTCCTCTTGTCTTCCCCTGCTGCCCCGCAGGCCCTGTGAGGGCAGCTTGATGGCCAGGGAGGGACCGACATGGTCGGGAGACACAAGTTCGTTCACAGGAGCAGGGTTCTCCTTGGAAGCTGAATCTCCCTTTTTGTATCCATGAGAAATTTCCAGAAAGAGAATTGGAACCCATGGGGTTTTTCCTTTTCTGTTCCAGGCCAAGGTGCCACCTTGGCGGTGAGCAGCTGTCCCTCTTCCTTCGTCACTTGCTTGCCTGTGGTCAGAGGCTGCTTCTGCTGCTGCCTACCCGGCCTGGCTGGCAGGTCTGTCCCCAGGCTGGGTGCCACTGTGGGTTTGCCCTCAGGCCCCACAGCCTGGCCTATAGGGACCTGCCCTGTGGGCTTCTTGTTTCTCCATGGTCACGTCTGGCTTGAAGTCAGGCTGGCATCTGGAGAGCTTCCCATTCACCTGAGTTTTATGCCCTGCTTTGTGGTTGGGCTCCTAATGCATCCTGGGGTGGAATCTTCTGGCTGCCCCTGGACCTTCCTACTCACTCTGCCTGTGTGGAGAGAGAAGGAGAGGTCCAGTTGCCAATGAGCCCTGTGTGCTCCGTGTGGCCAACACCGACCGCCTGTCAGGTTGAGCTGTACCTGCTTCCCCTTCCCGCCGGCGTCCGAATCTTCCTTGGCCACTGTGTCTTTCCTTCCCTGTGGCCCTTGTCACCCTCTGCCATCCAGCATGCTGAAGTTCATGCTCTGTCTCCACTTATGGAGTGGAGTACATGCTCCCCAGTGTGGGTCTGCTTTCGTTCGTGGATGTCTGCTGCCTGCATAGAGTGGTGTCTGGCACTCATGTAGTGTATGCATACATGAAGGACAGCTACTCAGGATTCATACGAGTACCAATTCACCAAAAGAAAATGCTCAGAGGACTCAGAAGGTGGGACTCTGGGGTGGGAGCAACTCCCTATGAGACGCAAGAGAAGCACCAATGAGGAGTTTTCTGGTGCCTTCCGTAGAGGTTGATGTCGCTCTCATGGGACTGGGATAGTTCCCCTGAGAGCACGTTATCACAGAAGAGTTGGCCTGGCTCTGGCTCTCTGCCTCCCTGTGGTGTCCAGTGATCCGTGCCATCCCTCTGTACCCGCCATTCTGATGCCATCTGCCATGAGGCACTCACAGGGGCCAGATTGTTGGTGCTGCTGAATTTGGACTTTCAGCCTCCAAAACTGAGCTGAAGAAACCTCTTTCTTTTATAAGTCACAAAACTGTAGGCATTTCGCTACAGCAACAGAATGTGGACCAAGCTCCCGTTCTTTCCTGGTTCTCTCCACCTCCTGACCATGACACGGGGCATCCTTGGGGCTGTCTGTGTCCTCTGGCTACACTCTCTTCCTGTTCAATTTCATTCCTGTTTCTGTCTCCGTGTATCCTTTCTCACCCACCGAGGACACCCAATTCCATGCCCCTGGCTGCTCCTGAGTGGCCTCGTACCTCTTGCGCTGCATTTGTCCAAGACTGTGCAGCTTGCAGGGTAGTCTCCACCAGCCTCCCAGGGCTGCTCTGCCGCTGTCCTCCCGTCCTCCTCATCTCCACCCCACCCTCAGGCTCCCTTAGCTCCTACACTCTGGAGCTGCTCGGTTCTCCCTCCTGTGGGCTACACCGCCCATCCCAGGGGTAGTGACCTTTCCCCGGGTAACCCAAGTAGAACTTCCACTTGTCTCCCTCATCTTGTCATGCACGCCCCAGGCCATTCTCCACCCAGAGCCAGAGCAATCTTCAGAACTCTCATATCTGATGGTGTGTGCAGTGAGTCCCCTTGCTGGAGGTCGAGGTGACATCTTTAATAGAGAAGGCCACTGCCAGCCACCATCCCTACTCTCTCTGACTGACTCCTCAGTGCCCAGGAGCAGAGTCCCTGTGCCCAGGGCTTCTGCAGATGCCTCGCTCTGCTTGGAGCGCTCCTCTTGCCTGTGTCACCTGGGTAGCACCCACACATTTCACCTCCCCAGGGAAGCCTCCTGGGCTGCTGCCTTGCACGCTCTGCAGCAGCTACACTGTCTCACATTTGGTTATGGTACTTTCTACTCTGGCCACTTGCTCACTGTCTGCATCCTCTACTGTTCTGGAAGCTGAGTGGGATGTCACGCTGCTCTGTCACTCCAGCCCACGGGGCTGGCACATAGTAGGCTTTCAATAAACATTTGGTGGATGAACAGGAACTCTGCCGAGGGTGGAGCTGGGCTTCCCTCGATTCTTGGCATGGTCTCCAGATGACTGTGCAGCTGGTTCGCTTTCTCTTCTGGGATTCTCTGTGCTCTCGAGGCCCCGCCAAAGATCTGCTAGACTCTGCCCCTGCCCCTGCCAGAGCCTCGCACTCCACCCCTGCCACTTCTCAATACCAACCAGGGGCTGTCGGGCAGGGGCCTCTGCCCTCTGCTTTTCTGCCCACCCTTCTCTCTCCCTGGAGTCTGACACCACGTCTCCCCGCTGCTCTGCCTGACATTCCAGCAGCACCAGCGACGGCTGATTTTTCAGGACTTGAGAGGGAAGCCATCTGCTGGCATTAGCAGAGACACCTGGGCAACAAGGGACCAAGGAGCCAGACCTGCAGCTGGCCTGCACTGTGGAATGCCTTCAGGTGTCCTGCTGTCCTTGAGACCGAGATCTTCACAAGCTTCACACAGGTGGGGTGACTGGAGCATGACCTAACCTCTGAGTTCTGTTTCCTCGTGAGGACCACAAAGTGGGGCTGTGTAGGTTCCACCGACTGCCGTCTCCAGCTCCTCCATCTCCAGCTCCTCCAACTCCATGCCCATCCCAGGACTCTTTTCTGAGAGGCCACCTTCAGCTTTGCAAATCAGAAAGGAAATCCCTGGGCTGGAGAAGCAGGAGGCACTTTTCTCTGTCCTTTCCCTACACACACTTTCTTCCCCTCCTCTTGTACCCCTGAAGCCACCCCTTCCTCCCACTCCCAGCCCCCCACCTCCAGATTTCTTTAAAAGTCAAACACAAAGGAAATTGTCAGGAGGGAGATTAGGTATAAGACCTTTTTATTAGTCCTATCTTCCAATTTCCTGTGGACTTGAACTTCTCTCTTTCTTTCATGTGGGACTTAATACCCTGTGATATGTATGAGAATGTGCCAGGAAATGGAATTTCCATCCCCATTCCGCCTTGCCTTGGGCAGAGGGCTCAAACCCTCTCCCTTGCTCTCTTCCTGGCTGTAGCAGGACCCGTCCTGCAGCCCACAGGGTTTAGCTGTAGCATCTCATATGAAAATGGCACCAGAGAGCTCTACCCAGTACAAAGTGTAAATAAGTGCATGTGGGTATGATTTTTAAATCTCCACCATAGGTAGGCCGTGGACTGCAGGCAAAAATCTCTGCAAGGAGCCCAGAAATGAGCCGGATGGTCCTCCTGACACCTGTGCTCTCCTCTGGTGTCCCCTGGCTCTCTATGCAGCTACTGCACAGCAGGCTCCTGCCTCAGTAGCATTGCCTCTGGGAGGAGGACAGGGCAGCTCTGCCTCACACCAGTCCCATTATTACTCAAAATTCTGTGAAGGGGCTCTGAAGGTGAATATCCTCAGTGGTGGCGAATCTTCCTATAGTAAGATTTGGTTTGAGCACATACACATGCTTGTCAGCATTTGGACCAAGGCAGGTGATGAAGCCCTCGCCCGTCTTTCTGCCTGGGGTCTAGAAGGTAGTTGCCCATATTCCCCGAGAAAAGCCAGGAGATGAAGCAGCGCCTGGGACATTGGGGCTGCGCATCTGCTGGGGAACTTTTAAGCAGGATCTTCCTAATTATTAGGTTATCCATATAATGGTGAGTTTGCTTTGACAAACGTGGATGAAATAGAGACCAGTGATGGTACAGTTCCCAGCAAGCCCTGACTGAGGCTCAGTTCCCTGTGTGTCAGAAAGCCGTCAGACCCGGTGATCCAACCATGCTGCGCCTCAGTTTTCTCACCTAAACCCAGAATAATAGACCCCCACCTCACATAGCTGTTGCCAAGGTTGAAGGAGACTTTTTTTGGAGGGTGTTGGGGATTGAAATCAGGCATTCAGCCACTGAGCCACATCCCCAGCCCTACTTTGTATTTTATTTAGAGTCAGGGTCTCACTGAGTTGCTTGGTACCTCACTAAATTGCTGAGGCTGGCTTTGAACTCTCTTCCTGCCTCAGCCTCCCCAGAGCTGCTGGGATTATAGGTGTGTGCTACCGTGTCCTGCCCAAGGAGTCTATTAGTCAAATGCTAATGTTGATGAAGAATGTTGTGAGTGAAAGTTGCAAGTCTCAGTGGATGTGGATATGTTCCACTCCTCCCTGATCTGAGCACGCAGTATGTAGTGCAATGCCATGGCATGGGATCCCTGAAGTGTCCTTCTAGGTCCTTTGTGATGCAAGAGATCCAAGGAGCTGTTTCCTCAGATAACAGCTCAAATGACTGGAGAACTGAGCTGCGGAGCACAGGTCTGGAGATGGGTTCAGAGTAGGGCAGGTCCCTGGCCACAGTTCCCAGCCATCCGCGGCTCTGTGGGTAGGTAGGCTCTCTCTCCCCTGCAGGTGGAGAACCCTGTCATCTTTAGCTCTGGGGCCTATACCACTGGTGGCCGGTAGGTGGCATCAGTTGCACACCACCCCCACTGGCTTTGCCGCTAGGAACTTCTCAAAAGGGAAAGATCTATTTCTAATCCAGCAGGGGCTTTATGGCAATGCTTAATCACATGGCAAGGAGCACGCAACAACTACTGGTATTTCTGTAAACACGCATGCTAAGAAGCAGCTGCCAGTCGGGGAGGAGGACAGAGGAGGTTCAGCAAGGTCTCCTGAGGACAACCTATATAAGGAAAGCCCTTCGGGTTTTTAAATCCAAGAGCTTTTTAACCTTTGTGACTCATTGAAAGCAATGTTGAGAACCTGGAAGGACAGGGAACATATACTTTATGGATAGCAACCTGGTTCCAGGACCACCCTGTCTCTCTCCCCTTCCCCTGAATGTCAGATTTTGTAAGGAGCCTCACTGGGCCTGCCTTCCACCCCCACCTCCTGCCGCCCCTGGGTAGGGTTGCAGCCCAGAGTGCACCCCCACCAACCTTTGCTTATTTTCTTAATTTTTTTTTGTCCTGGCAAGTTGCCCGAGTTTGTCCTTTCTCTGGAGGAAAGTTTATTTGAATCTCATTCTACCATTAATAAAATTGGCACCAGATGGCTATGAAGCCACAGAAGAGATGCTTCACTGCAAAACAAAAGTGCAGTCCGCTCAGCCACAGGGTGGTGAGGAGTTTAATGTATGTGGACACTTTTATTAAAAAATTAATCATGGTTAAATATGCAGATCACAAAACTGACCATTTCTAAGGGTAGAGTTCAGTGGCATTAGGTACACTCACATTGTTGTGCAAACACCAGAACAGTTTTCATGTCACAAAACGGAAGCTCTGTATCCATGGTGCGACTTCCCATTCTCCAAGCCACTAGCGACCACCACTCTAGTTTCTATGAATTCCAGTCCTTGAGTTTCACGTATAAATGGAATCATACAATACATGTATTTTTGTGACTGGGCTATTTAGTTTAGCACAATGGCCTAAGGTTCAGCCATGTTAAAGACTGTTTCAGAATTTCCTTTTTTCCCCGTTAAATAATATTCCATTGTCTGTGATGCTTAATTTTGTGTCAGCTTCACTGGACTCAAGGTTGCCCAGATAGCTGGTAAAATATTATTTCTGGGTGTGCCCATGACAATGTTTCTGGAAGAAATCAGCATTTGAATCAGTGGACTCGGGAAAGAAGACTTGCCTTCACCAACATGGGCGGGCATCACCCACTGCGTTAAGGGCCCACATAATTCAAAACAGGGGGAAGAAGGGTAGATTCTCTTTCTTCTTGAGCTGGAGTGTCCATCTTCTGTCCACCTAGGGCATTGGTGCTTAAGATTTTCAGGCTCCTGGATACAAGCCCGCCTGCCCCGCCCTGCCTCCAGGTTCTCAGACCATCTTCTTAGTGGGAGCTACATGGATTCATGGGAATTTCCTGGCCACTGCTTTGAACAGTACGTGGCTTCTTTGTAACCACAGTTTCCCTAATCCTGGTCTGTTGGCAGCTGACTCAAGCTCAGCTGGGGCAGGAGATTTAGAAAGCAGCCTAATTGTATCTGCAGGTGTGGGACTGAGGAAAGCCGGGAGGCATAATGCCCACTCTGCTTGCCACAGCAGAGGGAGCCCAGGCTAAATGGACCTCTGTGACTTGCAAGCTCTGGCCCCTGCACATCCTGTTCCCAGCTGAAGTCTTTCCCCTTGCAACAGTGCTTACCCTGTTAGTTAACCAAGAGCAGGACAGAGGGGCCAGATAACATGGATTTCAGTGAAGGGCACAGATTGTGGGAGGAGGGAGGAGCAGATATTGGGCCAGGTGGTGGACAAGGAGCCCTGGGAAATACGAAAGTTTTACATTCTTTGTTGATTCAGGCATTAACCTTCTTTTTTTTTCTGTAAATTCACTGGAGTTTGGTTGCAAAGGCCCAGCACCTTCTTGTGGCTTTCAAAACTGGGCATGTGGGCAGCGCTGGCAGAGACTGAGGGCCGTGGCTGGACATGCCCCTGCAGTCCTTCCATGCCTGGCGGCTGCACCCTTTAATCTGGGGGCCACTGTGGTATTGTTGGTATTATTCAGGGTTTTGACTTCAAGAGAACCTGTGAGGCTTTCTTTGCTATTTCACAGAAATTGGTACCAACAGCTGGTGAAAAGTGGGAGTACTGGTTCTCCTATGTTTGCCCAATACCTTCCAGTGAGCCGGGTACTGGGCAGAGAGTGCGGTCAGTTTGCTGGTCTGCAAACACCCACATGGGCGCCTCTCACTCTTGCTCAAGAATTTTCCCAGGCTCTATGCATGTGTGCAATTCGTAAGAATAACAAATCCAACGTGGTTGTTTGTCCCCTAAGTAAGGAGAAGCTTCGTGGTTTGTTTTCTAGTGGGAAAGAAAAGAGGATTTGAGTTCTTTAGAACTTGGCCAAACCTATGGATGTGTCTGAGCACTGACATTTGCTGAACAACTATCACTTGGTCTCTGGGAGAATTGGTCTCAGGACCCTTATATAAAATGGTATAGTATTCACACATCTTCTCAGACTTTAAATCACTTCTAAATGACTTATGATACCTAATATAATGTAAAAAGCTATAGAAGTAGTTATTATACCAAAATTTAAAATTAACATTATTTTTATTGTTGTATTTTTTTAAAGTTTTTTTCTTTAGATTTTTTTTGTAGTGGTAGATGGACACCACACCTTTATTTTATTTATTTTCATATGCGGTGCTAAGGATCAAACCCAGAGCCTCACACATGCTAGGTGAGCGCTCCGCCACTGAGCCACAACTCCAGCCCTTGTTGTATTTTTTTAAAATTTATTTTTTAATATTTTCTGTCCAAGGTTGGTTGACTCTTGAGGCTGTAAAACCTGCAGATATGGAGGGTCACTGATTCCCAGCTCTCTGGCTTTCTGGGGAGTTGTCTTAACACTTTAAATTACTCCCTGAGGCAGGTGCTCATGGCACAACCTCCTTTGGATAATTCACTTATTTCTGGTGAATTTCTAAAGTGAACTTTGGCATTGAATATAGCTTTTAGCATAGTGGCTACTGAGATATGGAGTGCTCTGTCCCCCATGGTCCCCTAAAGCCCTGGGCCCCAGCAACTAGGGACTGGTTTTCTATCACTATAGTTTTGCTCCTTTTCTAGAATTTCACATCAGTGGAGTCAAACTATGTCCTCTCTTCCGTGCTGGGCTTCTTTCACTGAGCATAACATTTCTGACTTGTCCATGTCATTATGTATCGGCGGGGGGGGGGGGGGAACCCCTTTTGTTGTTAAGGATGGTGGGGGCATAGGGTGGGCTGGGATTTGGTTTTCCATTTACCAGTTGGTGGATATTTGAACTGTTTCCAGTTTGGGGCAATTTTGAATACGGCTGCTATTAACATTCCTGTGCCGGTCTTTGTGTGGACTTCTGTCTCTTGATAAAACACCCAGGGCTGGGCTTGCTGGGCCCTAACATAGGTGTATGTTTAAACATCAGAGAACTGCGCAGCTGGCTCCCACGGTGGCTTACCATTCTGTATCCGAAGTGGACCCTCTCAGCCCAGGAGTGTGATGGGCCTTCCGGAAACCCACGGCTGTCCATCTGTCAGTGATTTTTGGGTAATTTTATTGGAAGCCACATGTAATTAAGTGACCTGACTTTGGGGAAAGATGATGAGGTGTGCTGGACAGGATGACCCAGGTTTTGAACTCCAGGCTGTATAATCATGCTCACTGTCTCTTCCTGACGAAAATGCAAGTGCTAGTCAGGTCTCCCAGTGTCCTTTGAGTCCTCACCTGTAGGTTTCAAGTTCATCCTGTGTTGAGATGATGCCTGAAGGCAACAGGCAAGAGCACCATGGTGGTCAGGTAGGGACATGATTAATCACGGAGACGTTGATGGCATGCGGAACTGCTTGTTCCCTGACCTTTCTCCCATGCTGTTAAGGGGCAAGCAGGGTCAAGTTTAAACCCAAGATGACAAGTGTCTGGGGCTAGGGAAGGTTTCTGCTGAGTGCTTGACTTGGGGTCACTGGCCCTGTGTCTCATATCTCGTGAAAACTGACTCCCAATTAAAAATCAAGTTATGGGGGCAAAACACCTGTTGACTTAGCCTTGGGCTGAAAATTCTCAAAAGGTTTTTAGAATGGACATCCTGGTTCTTGGCAACTTCTGGGTCACTGTGTTTTACCTTGAAAGTCTATTGCTCATACCTTCTTGGTACCTTTCAAAATGAAAAATGGTCACTTCCCTGGAATCCCCCACCCTCTCCTTGGGGAGCCCGTGTTATCTGCATGAGCTTATGAAGTTCATGGCGAGCATGCACTCATGTCCCTGGGTTCCACTGAACCCCCAGATCACACGATTTGTGGGATTAGACAATGTTTCTTAATTATCACTAGGCCCAGGATCAAGTTTAGGTGAGCTTCACTCCATCTGGCGCAGATTTTGTTGGGGCAGGTGGTGTCTCTAGTTTTTTATTCAGAGATAAATGACACGACACTAGAAAATGTCACTTCATCAGCTTACATCCTTTGGGACAGTCTGGGAATGCTATTTTGGTGTCAGAAGATCCCTGGAGGCCCTGCACCATCTGGACTGGGGGTAGTGGGAAGCTGTGTCCTGTACACAGCCCCTGCCTCCAGGTGCCAGGTCTCCCTGGGGTCAGCTTCTCCTGTCGCCCCCACTGCTCTCAGCAGCAAGGTCCTGCTGGCCTCTCTGTGCTCTGGCGCCTCAGCCTCTCCTAAAATCCAGCTTCTGAAATCTCTCCCAAACCCAGCCTGTGCAGTGTTACCTGATCTGCTCTAACTGCAGCAGTCCTGGGATAATCCAGGAGCGCCAGAGGTGGGGGACACACGCCCTGGATTACACAATATGGAACATGTTGGAAGTGATGGTGTTTTCCTGCTTTAAAATATGTAGGTTTGAAGGAGCTGGGGAACTGTGTGGCTTAGTGACTGTGATTGTGGGAGAAGCATTCCTTCCATCTTGAGACTCACTGTACAGGATATGCATTTAAACTGATTTACAGCCAGAGGAAGGAGCTTCCATCCAAGGGGGGTGCTGCTTTGGTGGGAGCGGTGCTCACAGGTCTGTCAGATGGCCCCAGAGGGCTGCATTGTCATCTCTTCCAGCTTCAAATGGCCACAGAGGGTGAAAAGAGTCCTAATGTGGGACATAAAGCCCATGCTTTTCTTCCCATGAGAAGCAGCAGGAGGTGCTGGCCCAGTGCAGATGGTCAGAAAGAGACTGCTACTCTGATGGCAGACTTCTGGGCACTGGCTACAAACAGAAGACCATGGCTTTGGTCACCCAGGGTACCACGATGGGCTCTTCATTTTGCCCAGGCAGCTCTCCTTGGCACTCTACACACGTCTGCCTCATGCCCACTCTGTGTTGGGAACCATGCCCCACATGAGGGAAGCCAGGCCACAGAGCTGCAGTCCCCTGCCCTGTCAAAGGACACCAGGGGACAGGTGCCCAGCTTGGCTCCTGGTGGAGGTCAGAAGCTTGGCTGGCCAAGGCAGAGCTCCCACAGACGCACCTATAGGTGGGATGACAGCTTGTTAATGGGGTGAGTGGACTGGGCCAGCCTCGGACAACTTAGTGTGTAGGCTGATGGAGGCCGGGTGGACCTTCCTCCACAGGCAGAGGGGACCCATACACACTGGCCATGGGAGGTGAGGAGCCTGGTGCTGTGTGGGGCAGGCTCCCATGAGGAGAGCTGTGGCTGGTCCTGCTTCTTTCCTTTGATTAAGTGTCTTTGTGCCCTCAGGGAAATAGGTAAGAGCAAAGAACTGTTTTTTTTTTTTTTTTGGTACCAGGGATTGAACCCAGTGACACTCAAATACTGAGCCACCTCCTCAGTCCCTTTTTAAAAAAATTTTGTTTTAATTAGTTATATATAACAGTAGAATTTATTTATGCACTTTGATATATCATACATAGATAGGATATAATTTCTCATTTTTTTGAGTGTACATGCAGTCACATATATATACATACAGTAATAATGTCTGTTTTGTCTTGCTATCCTTCCTATCCCCACATCCCCTCCTCTCCCCTCCCTCCACTTCCCTCTACCTAATCTAAGGTAACGTTATTTTTCTCTAATGCTCCACCCCCTTATTGTGAATTAGTATCCATATATTAGAGGAAAACATTCAGACTTTGGTTTTTTTGGGGGGGATTAGCTTATTTCGCTTAGCATGATATTCTCTATTCATTTACTGGCAAATGCCATAATTTCATTCTTCTGTAAAGCTGGGTAATATTCCTTTGAATATATAAACTACATTTTCTTTATCCATTTATCTATTGAAGGACACCTAGTTTGGTTCCATAGTTTAGCTATTGAGCTGCTATAAACATTGATGTGGCTGTGTCACTATAGTATGCTGATTTTAAATCCTTTGGGTATAAACCAAGGAGTGGGATAGCTGAGTCAAATGGTGGTTCCATTCCAACTTTTCTGAGGAATCTCCATGCTGCTTTCCATAGTGCTCCTCAGCCCTTTTTAATTTTTAATTTTGAGACAGGGTCTTACTAAGTTACCTAGGGTCTCACTAAGTTGCTGAGGCTGGCTTTGAACTCATGATCCTCCTGCCTCAGCCTCCTGAGCTACTGGTATTGCAGAAATGTATCACCATTAAAAAAATAAATAAATAAAATTTATTTAATTTTTTAAATAAATAAGCATGTGTGTGTATTTATTTATTTTATATCTTTTATTTATTTATTTTTATGTGGTGCTGAGGATTGAACCCAGTGTCTCATGCATGCAAGACAAGCGCTCAACCACTGAGCTACAACCCCATCCCCCTGGTATATGTTTTTTAAAAAAATTTTAAAATTTATTCTTTTTCATTATATATGACAGTAGAATGCCGATCTAGGTTTTGATAATCCCCAGGACTTAGAACAGTGCTGGCATTTGGAAGCAGATCATAAAGTATTTGTTAAATAAATTGAGTAGATTCTTCTTTGTGCTATTGGAGGCCCTGGCATGCAAGGACATTGGATACCAGTCTGAAATCTAGGTATGGCATGACAGGGGCCTGGAGTAGAGGGGCCAACTCAGGGATGGAGGACAGAGTGAACCAGACAGAGACCTCTGGCTCAGATGTGACTGCAGAGAGCTGCTGTGCTTTGGCTGACTGGGGCTGTGCATCAGGCTCAGGATCTGAATTGAACCTAAGTTTTTGGATGCCTCCTGGAGTCTGGTCCACTCCCATGCCAGTCCCTGTTGCAGGATCTGAGACCCTGCCCGGCTCTCTCTCTGAAGCCTTCTAGGTGGCTAAGCCTGAGGATACAGACTGAACTTCAGAGAAAAAAATTAAATGCTCTTGTTAAAGCTAACCAGGGAAGACCAAGTTTAACTGTGATGATAAAATGTGAAGAACTGGAAAGAGATCAGATGGTGTCTGGGCGTTTGAGTTTCTTTGAATTTTGTACAAGGCCATTTGAAGTAAGTGATTTTGTATTATGTGTAGTTGTTAATACAGAAGTCATTTTCACAAAGGTGTGGAGCTGTGTGCTAATCTGCTGGTAGGCTTGGTGGGAGCCACCTGAATCAATAGCCTAAGAAGTATTCAAAAAGATTACTTAAGGGGCTGGGGATGTGGCTCAAGCGGTAGCGCGCTCGCCTGGCATGCGTGTGTCCCGGGTTCGATCCTCAGCACCACATACAGACAAAGATGTTGTGTTATTTAAAATAAATATTAAAATTCTCTCTCCCTCTCTCTTCTCTCTCACTCTTTCTTTAAAAAAAAAAAAAAGATTACTTAAAACTTAAGGAACAAGGATAACTCCAGGTCCTTTCACCATTTCAGGGAGTGTTGTCTAATAGGTATGCTTAGAGATTATTTAAACTTCTAGTGACTGCATCCTTGTTTCTTGAACTGTTATTTGGAATTCAGGCTCAGAGCAGACTGAAGCTACATGTTAACAGGTAGAAAACAGGTTGGGTATGATTTTTGTCTGGTAAAGATGCAAATAATGATTTCTATCTGGTTGAAAACGTTACCCAAACCTTACAATTTTTTGTGCCATATAACAACAACAACTGTTTTTTCTTTTCTTCTTAGTTTTCTTTTCTTTCCCAGTAGTGGGGATTGAACTCAGGGGACACTCTACCACTGACCTATATCCCCAACCCTTTAAAAAATTTTTAAACCTTTGAGACAGGGTCTTGCTAGGTTTCCCAAGCTGGCCTTGAACTTGTGATCCTTCTGCCTCAGCCTCCTCAGTAGCTGGGATTGCAGTGTGTGTAGCTCACCACATGTTCCACCTAACTGACTCATATATCTGTTCCTCAGATGCTCTGAGAACCAGCTATTCCAGCCTGCTGCTTCTCTCACTAAAGAGTTTAATAAGCATGCTTAGTGCATATTTAAGGATATAAGAGCAAATTTTTAATATTTTGAACTCATGAACAGGAGATTAAAAAGTATCTTAAATCTACAAAATAATGTCAAATACCATAGAGCACATGTAAAAAAAATGTAATCCCCCCTTTATCCCTCCTGTTTTTTAGCATGCCTTTCTCATGGAGGATTATTCTATTAAAAAGCTGGGGATAGAATGCCACCTGTCAATCAAGTTAGTGCAGCATTTTGCTCTGCTTACTCACTTCCTGTTTTCTCTTCAAAATTTTTGGAAACTTACAAATTTAATCCAGGAACAAGTCCTGGCCCATACCCTGCCAGGTCTGTAATTAAGACAAGGGGTGTGTTCTGCAGGACACATTCTGCACCTTTGTGGGAAGGGTCCTGAGTGAGTTCTGGTCTCAGCAGGTGGCTGTGGGTGTGAGGTCAGGACCTGGCCTACCTGGTCATCTATACACCCTTTCTCTGTGATCCATGGGCCCTGGAGTCACTCAGTTCTGCCCTAGTCCTAGATTTCCTATAGTTCCTACAGTTGTCTCTCCTTACCCACAGTTTTGCTTTCTGTGGTTACAGTTTCCATGGTCAATGGCAGTCTGAAAATATTAAATAGAAAACCTCAGAAATATGCAATTCACAAGTTTTAAATAACTTTTATTGCAACACATTGTTGTCATTGTATTATTATTGGTTCTACTTTATTAATTATTCATTGTTCTATTTTATTAATGTCTTACTGTGCCTCACTTACAAATAAAAGACTTTATCAAGGTGTTGGGGAAACAAAGGCCTAGAAAGCTTGTTGCTCCAGGTGGTGAGATAAGAAGGCCTAATGAGGCAGGTGAGGGGGAGGGAAGCTGACCACTTCCTAGTCTCCAGTCTTTAGGAGGGGATCAAAGCAGATGGACCTTGACTGTGAAGTAGGGGAATGTACTCATAAAATTCTGGAGGAGCTCTAACTGCACAGTGGGCCTATGACCTGTCCTGTGTGTCTTCTCTGCCTGCAGGTGCCTGTGACCCTCCATATTGTCCTGGCCTGCCACTGCTAAGGAGTAGGTGAGTAATAAAATGTCCAAGGCTTCTTGATGGAGTCCTCCACGTTCTTTCTTTGGGATTGTGCCCTTGCAGCCCCAGGGTTGAACACAATGATATGTACCTCTAGGAAACACTAGAGTATGAGATTTGGAGCTATCTGAAGTTTTAGCCATCCCTTGGGTCTTGGCTGTGCTCTTGAGGGATGAGTGCATGCGGTTTACGCTGAGGTCATGAAGGTCTGTGTATCCCTGTGGGTCTCTGTGCCTGCTTTGTGGAGCTGCCCTGTGGTTGAAGCATAGTCTTACGCATTCCAACATGGAGACCCCTTTCCCAGTGTCCTGTGTGTCCCATGGGCTATAAACTTGTTCCTCACCTTCTCTTATCTGGTGTGTGTCCTCAGGAGCCTCCTGCTCAACTGAAAATGGAAGTTCCTACATGTGTGTGGTCCCTGTTTAGGCGCCAACTGCTGTGACCTGCACTGCTGTTTATTTGGGAAACCAGATGGGGCGATGAGGGGATGAAGAAAAGATAAACAGACACACAAGTAGGAAAGCTGGGGCTTGGTGGATCACTAAACCTGTAGGGAGCTAGTGACCCAGAACCAGCTCAGCATGATTATTATATATGAGTTTTAACATCAAAAGTGTTATTGTGAGAAAGTTTCTTCAAAACAGGCAGAACCAAAGTCATAGGAATGAGCAGCCATATCATGATTATCAGCTTGCACCTATAATTTTCTACCCCTGGGCAGTTGGTGTCTGAATTTCAAGGCTGGCACAGAACCTCCTTTTGAACAAGGTGTCACCATAGCAACTGGGCAATCTTCATCAGAACTTTTGTACTGAAAGTTCTCAGAGAGACATCACCTCTGTCACAGGACAGCTCAAAACCATAATTCCACTCCTTCCTGGCCCTGTGTGTATCTCTCTCTCTCTCTCTCTCTCACACACACACACACACACACACACACACACACACACACAAGGATAGTTTTGAAATACTCAAGGCTACACATAAGGCCCTTGAGCATAAAGCACATAGGAACTCTGTGGCAGTGATTGCCAGTGGTGACTCTTCCCTGAATCCAGACCACAGTAAGGGTTGCTTTCCCTTCCACAGCCACGCCAAAGTGGGGGAGGAGGCCAGGGCCAGGGGAAGGAAAAAAGAGCTTTCCATATCCTGTTTGGATGACCACAGGCTCAGAGCTCCTGGGTAGGGGCTTATGCCTGGTCCCAGCCCTTGTGTTATGGCTGGGACACATGGCCTAACTGGGAAGCATGACCTGCACATCCATCTGCATCTCTAGGGTACTTGGTCATTGCAAATGTTACTATTGAAGGCAGAGCTTGGTTACCCACATGCCTTTCCATTCAAAAGCATCATAAACTAAGGGATGTTTCTTTGGCCTCATTCTAGTACATTCCTCTTCCCTACCTGGTTTCCTGTCCTTCCTCAACTAGCAGTTTACTAAGACAAGCATTTTAGATGTGAATCCCGTGAGGCCCTATTTTGGAAACTGTGGATTTAGTGAATAAGGCAGATCCCTGTGTGTGTGTGTGTGTGTGTGTGTGTGTGTGTGTGTATGTATTTGGACAGGAGCTTGAGCCCAGGGATGCTTGACCACTGAGCCATATCCCTAGCCCTTTTAAATATATATATTTTATTTTGAAATAGGGTCTCACTAAGTTGCTGAGGCTGGCCTTGACATTTGTGGTCCTCCTATCTCAGTATCTCAAGCTGCTGGGATTACAGGCATTGCCACCACAAATACCTAGACAAATACCTATGTTTTGATAGTTTTCCTTGTTATTTAGGAGGAATACAAGAAATTAATAATATAATCAGGGCTGCTTGGATCATGTAGGTTCTGGGGCTGGAGGCTGGGTGTCTAGAAAGGCATCCCAGAAATACAGAGGAGCATGCAGCTTAGCATCATGTGGGCTTCTGCTGGCCAGCAGCTGCTTCACCTGAGATATTAGGATCTTGGTGTCGGGCAACAGGCTGTGGTGGGAGTGTGGGAGCCCAGTCCTGCGTCTGGCTCCCGGGAGGGGTTCTAGTCACTGGCAGCATGAAGTAGTGCCCAGGCCCTGAGAGAAGACATGGCTAGAGCCTGGATGGGGGAAGGAATGTTGCCAGCCTGGGCAGGAACAGGGACCCTAGGCCCCCTGACCAGGAAGGCTGTGGGCTGGGACACCTGGCCACCCAGGGCTCTACAGGAGCCCATCCTCCTGGTTCCCAGCTGGTTAGTGGGGTGGGCCCTGCACAGCTCCTCAGGAGAACGGACAGGGCCAATGTGTCAGGATTAAAAAGGGTGGTGAGGGGAACTCAGACCCTCATGCAGATAGTGGGTGTCTGCAATCAATGGATAGAGCTACTATGTGTATGGGGGGCTGGTGTGACTTCTTAAGTCACATGATGGCCTCACAAAGCTGGCCCTGCCTCTCCTGCTCAACAGATTCTGTTTTGTAAGTTTGGAAACAAGTCTTCTAGAAAAGACTTCTGGTGGACTCCTCATAAGGCAGCACCCAGAGTGGGCAGGAGGCAAGGCCAAGGGCCTCCTACCCTGAAAGGACCATGGGTGGGGTACACCTGCCTGTGTGGGAGCTCCCTGGGTGGGACCTCGTTCCCTGCAGCCACAGGCTGAGACTGGTCCATCATGTCTCTAGGATACACAAGGCTGCACTCCCTCGGGGAACTGGAGCACCAACTAGGAGGATGGACAGGGGTGGGAAGGTAGCAGCTGCCATTAACTTGGTCTTGAGGGGAGTCAGAGGGCATCTGACTGGAAAGGGGCCACTGGGGGACCTGAGGTCCCCTCACCTGGCCTGAATCATTTCTAAACTGACACTCATCTCCAGCCTTCAGGCGTTTGCCCCCCAGTCACCTGCAAACAGTGACTCTCCCCCAGGGTTCTGGGTCAGTGGCACAGGGGAGGTGGTAGTATTTAAAAGAAGCTGTCTTTGAGGCTTCATGTTCTAGATACATCAAAATGGCTCTTTATCAAAAGATCTGTCTGACAAATTGAGAAGTAAAGAATGAGAGCTATGGAATGAGGCATATATAGGTTTTATTATAAATGTATGCAAACATGGAGTTCTAGAAGGTTGCCGGCCAGACCACTGAATATGTTGAAAGCCAAAGGTTCAGAGTAAAGGAGAAGGTGCCCGCCTGCAATCCCAGCCCCTCAGGAGGCTGAGGCAGGAGGATTTCAGGTTCAAGGCCAACCTCAGCAATATAGCAAGACTATGTCTCAAAATATAAAATATGAAGGGGTTGGGATGTCATTTGGCAATAGAGCACCTCTGTGTTCAATCTAAAGAAGAATTTTAATCTTTATAGGCTCTTCTCCTCCCAAAGTTTCAGATATTCTTGAAAACATGATTTATCATTTACTACATACAGTATGTTCTTCCCATGCCCTTTGAAATGCCCCAGAAAACAAAAGTTTAACCCTAATCTAAAAGCTTCTGTTGAATCTGATGCGAGAGTACCATTCTCAAAATTGCCAGTTCTCCTCGTCGCCTTCTAGTTGTGACAGCTCAGTTCTGATTTCTTATGCTACCATAGTGTTTACAATGTGTTTTGTAATCATGGCCTTAATTATTATCCATTTTTTGATTAATTAAAAATTTTAATTGGCAATTTAAAAACTGATGACTAATGACCTTACATGCTTATGGTGTACAGTGTGGCATTTCAATGCATGTATACACTGTGTAACAATCAGATCAACATAATTGGGGATCTACCACTGGGGACGTTTTTCATTGCCTTGTGTTGGGAACATTTGAAATCCCCTCTACCAGCTCTTTTGAAATGTATTTTTAATTGTTGCCAACCACAGTAATGTCACTGTGCTGTAGGACATTAGAAGTCATTCTTCTCCAGCTGCATACATGCCCCTTAGCCATCCTCTCTCCGTACTCTGCAATCCTGGCCTTCCCACCCTCTGGTGACTGCTGCTTCTATGACCCCTCCTTCTGGCCCATTCTTAATCAAGCCTCGGTGTTACCAAGCCCTTCTTCACATCCTAGGGAAGAAGTGTTGGTTTCCACACTTCAGGGAAAAGCAGTGTCTGGAACAAAACAAACTCAAAGAATGTTAGTGGCATCCTGGGATGCTTCTGATTCCTTCCCGACACTTTCTCATGAAAAGCTCCCTTTGTTTTCAACCCTGCATTGACTAATTCGCATACACTTTGATTTTGTAGAAAATCCAGTTCCGAGATGGGCACGGAGGGTGTTGTGTTCAGAGGCCCTCTTGAAGTGGTTCCTCGGCTCACCTCTTCTCTGTTGATAGACTCGTCACAAGCAAGGGCTTCTATCAGAGGACAGGTCACTTCAGATGCAGGCAGAGCTGCTGTAAATGTTAAAGCAGCAGAGCCCAGCCTCTGAGGACCCCTCTGTTATTCTGCATCAAAGCTGCTTCCCCGACTCTGCAGGCTCCCACAAACCGCCTGCGGCCTTGCTTGGCTCCTGTATTCTGCCTGGAGCAACTGGATAATTAATTCCTAAGATGATAACAAGTGGGTGGTGGAGGCGAAGGCTGGGCAATGCAGCTGGGCCCGGGCTGCTTGGCGCCTGGACGTGAGGATTTTCCCAGCATCCTCTTCCTTGGCTGTTCTGGTGACAGTCAGGTAGCCTCCACCATCAGGCCTTCCCTGGTCTCCTCTGGATGAGCCACCCCTGCTGCCACCTTGCATGGCCTCCCTCCACCTGCTTCATGCCCCTATCTCCTGGCAGCTCAGCTGAGCCTCTCCCAGAAAAACTGGAAGAACAGGATGGCACCTCTGTGTGCACATGTCCATGGATCCCTCTGCTGACCCTTGTGGCTTGTGTGAGTAAGGACTTATCTAAACACTCGAGTACTTAAACATCTATAAAAAGGAAACAACAGTACAAGAATAAAGAGAGGTTCATGGCAGGCCAGCAGCTGACTGCGTTCCCTGTGGCAGGGTGTCCTGCAGAGCTGGCCCCTGCAGCTGGGAAGGCCGTCACCAGAACCACTGGAGATGGGGGCTCTTCACTCCCTGTGATAGCAGCTCCCATCCTGGGTCTTGCTAAGGAGCCAGAGGAGGCTGTTTCTCAGGATCTTTCTCCTCTTTCTCCTCCCACAGCATCCTCCAAACAGGATGGCTGCTCTGATAAGCCCAGAGGAAGGCGTTGTCACATGGCCTGCTGCCAATGACCACGCAGGGACCCTGTGCAGCTCGTGGGCCCTCTCAGGGCCTTGGGCCTGGGTGAAGCACTGGTGCCCTGGAGAGGTGCCGGCATCTGAGTGGCAAGACCTGCCCTCTGTCTCCCTCCGCCAAGGGGCCTGAGCCGGACCTCAGCAGGAGAGAGCGGGCTCTCGAGGGTGGCTGCAGCTGGAGGACCTCCAGGCACAACTGGACCGTGCTGTTTCCTGGCGCACACCGGCTGCTTCTGCTGAACCTTCCAGACCTGCCGCGGCACCAGCCAGCTTGCACTGGGCCAGTCACAGCTGGGACCAGATGGTGGGTGGTGGGCTATGTGGTCTATCCCAGCCTCACTGTCCTTGACCTCTCTTCTCCTTCTCCTTCTTTCCCACCCACCCTGCTGTCACCTTTCTGGAGCTGTGGACCCCGTTGGTCTTGTACTTAACAAAGCCTGTGAGGGGCTCTGTTGGCCTCTGGCAAGCAGGGCCTTGAATGCAGTGTCCCCCTCCATCCCCAGGCTTGGTGCTGACCTTGTGGGTGAGATGTCACTCCAGCCTGGGTTTTGTTCTGTGTTGAGCCTGGGCATCTGACCCTTTCTGTTCACTCAGCACCAATTCATGACAGTCTACTGAGACCTATCAGGTCAATATGGTAAAAAATTCAGAGATGGCCTGTCTGGGCTCAGATTCTAGCTCTGTCATTACCCACTGGATGACATTAAACCGGTTGCTTAACCTCTCTGGTCTTCACAGTCCTTCACAGGGATTATCATAGAAAGCGAGGTCACTGAGGATGACTTGAGATCACTCTTGTGGAGTAAGCCCAGGTTGGGCCCACAGGTGCTCTGAGTCGCCACATTGGTCCCTGTTTAGTGTGGGGGTGTTGTCCTGACCACCTCCCTCTTGCTGAACCGTGGCTTCCCCTCAGACTCTGTGGCATGTTGTCTCCTTTGGGGGAATCGTCCAGTGGATGGCTCACTCTCGCACAGAAGAAGGCAGAGGTGTGTGTGGTCATTTGTTCAGCAAGTGACTCCTGATGAAGCATGCATGCTGGCCAGGCCAAGGAGTCCCAGGTGAAGCAGGCCTGTGCTCCTTCCAGGGAGGGTTTGCCTGACCCTTGTCTGCCCTGGGGTTAGGTCTAGAGACCTGGGCCCACCACCTGGGCAGAGGAGCTTCCCTATCCTTGGAAGTCCTCTTCCCACGGTGGGAAGGGGCAGAGACCTTGTCCAGGCCTCCCCCGCCCTGTGCTGACTCACCTGTGGTTTTCATTCCCAGAACCTCTTTGCTGTGTTTTGGTTCGGGGGTCACGTGTGTGCCTTGTTTCTCCCGCAGCTGAGCTTGCTCTGCTCTCACCCCTCCTACCATACCTAGTTCCTCCCAGAAAAGGCTCTGGGTGTGCACTGTACAATTTTCTAGCTCTTGAGAAAAGAAAAGGAGAGCCATGTGTTATTTTGTGTCATTTTGTACATTTTTAGTTCAATAAAAACAACAACACACTAGAAACAACTTTCCACTCACTCACCTTTAGAAACTGTGGGCCTTGAGCTCATGGGGCACTGCCCCACCTCCAGCCTCTGCACGAACCAGGTCCCACCCGCTCCACTCCCACCGCCCAGTCCAGGTGCCCTCCCTTCCCTCTGCTCCCACTCAGCCCAGGTGGGCTTTTTACTTCTCCCTTGTCATTGACTTTGGGCATTTTCCTGGTCCCAGCTTGACTGTGAGACCTCAGGGGAGGGATTAAACCCTGACCTTTTCAAAAGGTTTTTGTAAAAGCAAATCAAGCTCACTATAAACAAAGATATTCCAAACACAGAAAAGTGCAAGGAAAAGCATCAGTCAGAATTCAGCCCTCCAGAGCCAGCCCTGCCTGCCCAGGCTGGGGCTCTGCCCCTGGTGATGTTGCAGGCGGTCACATGAGGAGGCTCTCTGCATGGGTCTGCACCACTTCACCTTCTCTTTCCATCTTCCTCTTCCCTGGGGACATTTTTCTTCTTCTTTTTTTTTTTTTTGTGTGGTGCTGGAGATTGAACCCTGGGCCTCATGCATGTTAGGCGAGCACTCTGCCACTGAGCTGCACCCAGCCCCTGGGGACAAGGTTGTAGCATAATGTTATGTTAGAAGTAGGTACTCGGACAGCCTTGGATTGATTGTGGCCTGAATTGATTATTCAATCATTTCTAGGGAGACAGAGGGATAAATGAGTGCAAACAGGCTCAGTAGCTACACTGCCAGGGTTGGAATTCTGCCCATCTGCTGGCCCTGGGCAAACACCAAATACTCTTTGTATCTCAGTTTCTTCATCTCTAAAATGGGCATTGTAACAGTACCTTCCTCATACATTTGTACTGGGTGGGTCATGTGCCACCTAAAGAATTTTTGGTCACTGAGTATAGAATAGTCTGTATCCTGTGGCCTAGGTGTGCCCCTGGGTAATGTCGACTAGATATGTTCTACAAGTATATTTTACGTATGATGCTCCATCACGGAGGACATCCACCGATGACCCCCTTCTTAGAGCATGTCCTGCTGGTAAGCAATGTGCGATTGTATCTGACTATATTTTATTTTTTAAAATTAAATGTTATTTTAAAAATGGATAAATATTGCATATATTTATCATAGACAATGTTTGAAGTATGCATACATCGTGAGCCAGCTCCATTGAGCTAATAAACATTAGTGTGTCTTCACATAATTATTACGCTGGGTGGTGAGAGCACCAAGTTGCCCTGCTTAAAAAGTTTCAGAATACATTGTTACTAAGAGGAGCGGCCACACTGTACAACAGGATGCGTTCCACACAACCCCTGCGGCAGGCATCTGTGTCGACTGCTGCTGGCCTGCGAGCCCGGGGGTTTGGGGGCGAAGGCCATGGCCGTGCTCACTTGGGAAGCAGCTTGGTAAGGCTGCTGCTGCATGAAAGTCAGTGCAGGATGTCTGTCTGTCTGTCTGTGGCTGTATTGAGGCATGGCACAAAGCCCAGAAGAGGCAGCCCAGCATCCCCCTGTGAGGGGCACCAACCTTCCTGTCTCCAAACCCACACTACAGTAACTCCTGGAGCACACCCACAGGGCCGCTGGTGGAATGAGGCTGCTGGTGGCTGGAGGGGACAGCCAGGGCTCTGGCTTCTTGGGGCATCCCTGTCTCGCCCTGCACAACCTCTTCTGGATGGGCCGAGCAGCCTGGTGGCGCACGTCATGCCGAGAGTCGGGTGATGAGGGCTTCCTGGCCCTGTCTCCTCTTTCCCCACTGCTGCATCTGAGCTGGGGACCAGCAATCCTACGGGTCCTTTTGTTTCTCTTCTTTGTGCTCTTCATCTTAGCGGCCAGTGATCCCAAGTTCAAGGGTCATCACAAATGACCAAGGAACTCAGAAACATGTTTCTGTCCAAAAAGGAAGGGTCATCTCTTGTTTTGTTTTCTGTTCTAGATAGCAGACAGGAACCATGGGGGGAAAAGGAGAGGCTGCATGATTCTTGAGTTTTGGTACTGAGGCTGGAACCCAATGGCTCTCTATCTCTGAACTGTATCCCTAGCCCTTTTTATTTTGTTCAAGTCAAGGTTTTGCTGAGTTTCCTAGGTTGGCCTTTGGACTTGCTATCTTCGAACCCAGGCCTCCTGAGTAGCTGGGGAAACAGGTATGTGCCCCTGTGCCTGGCTTGCAGGATGCTTTTATTGTACCCAAACATATTTTTAAAAAAATCCACACTAACCAGCCATCTCATGAGGGGTCTACACCAAAAATCCAAAAGTTGCCTCTCAGGGCTCACTGGTCCGGACCGAAGTGGAAAGGCCTTGGTCTGCATCCCCAGCAGGTGGCTGCCGTGTCCTGGTGAGCAGGGTTTCTGCAGTGAACTTCAATGGCACTGTTTTGGTTAGATTGCCTTTTTTCTGTCAGCTCCCCAACAGATTGAGCCACACATAAATCATTGCTGACGGGAGCCGCGCTGGGTAGTTCCAAACAATCCGAGATTGGAACGTGCACTTAGCCTTGGGATGCACGGCTGAGATTCAGTTTCAAAATGTACCTTCCCAGTGTTTGTTGGAGTGACATGGAGAGGGGCCTCACAGAGCAAGAATGTGGTCAGGGTGTTGGGAGGTGACCTGGATGGGGTGGGACAGATGGGGGGGGTAGACAATGGTGGGGCTCTTCTGACTTGGAGCAGACACGTGACCTCAGGCAAGTCCCTCAACACTTAGCTTTGCTTTTTTAAAATCTGGGAACAGCAGGTCATGTTCCAGAGTGTTCCACTCCAGTGGGTGGAAGTTTCCACTGACAAAGATGTCAGAAGCCCTTCCTCCTCCTCTCGGTTACGTGCATTAGCATGCTAAGGGCTCCGCCAGTCCCTGCAGGAAGGAACGGCTACATTCTGCAGCCTTTCCCTTAGCTTCTGACCACAACCCCCTTTGGTGGTGATCGGGGAGACATTTTGGGAAATACTGGTTTAGGGGTTCTTCCTGCTCTGAAACCCTGTGATGTGAACTGGTTGCCTGCAAAGCACATGCTGGGGACTTGGCCTCAGTGGACTTGTGGTCAGACCTGTTTTAGAAGAGAATACCTCAGCAGGGTCCAGAGCTTGGCCCCACCACCCAGGTCCACTGCAGGACACCCAGCACAGCTCCAGTCCCCACCCCAAACTCAGTTGTAAAGCAATTGCAACTGTTGCAGATCCTCATGGACATGGAGCACAAGATGCTACCTCTGCCACCCTCTATCACTGTGCCTGGCATGCTCCCCCACCCTCTCTCCAGGGGTCCCAGTCACTAGTGCAGCAGGCCCCGTACCCTGGTTCTCCTCCTAGGGAAGCCAGGCGGATGAGCAAGGGGCCAGCAAGGGGAGGGGCAGGACTGTTCCCTGCATCCTTCTCCCCCAGCTTGAGGCAGGAACTCCCTCTTACCTGAGGTCAATCAACAGTGACTACATTCCAAGGCTTCTTACTCTTTGTGGTTTCAAAGAAGCTTAATAAAAAAAATCAGAATATCTTGCTTCTAACTAGTGTTTTCACTGTCTTGAAGGCCCAGGGCTGGATAGTGACCAGGGACCCATTTAATAGACCCTGTAGCCCACAGGGCCAAGGAGGACAGAGGGGTCTCAACGTCCTGCCAGCAGCAGGGGCTCCGAGTGGCTTTCCTTCAGGGCTCCCTGTGCATGGCTGGCTGGTGGACTCCGTAGAAACTTCCAGGTTGGCCAGAATGCTGCGTCTCTTGTGGGCCCCTGCTGTGGACCTGGGCAGACACCAAGGCTGGCCACCCCAAGCCACGGCCCCTACATGTAGAGGTTAGAGAGCGAGCGTGCAGAGCCCCACCCTGGGGGCTTCTGTCTCAGAGACAGGGGCTTCTCTGCGTGGCTTTGGCAGGATATTTGGAGTGCCTGAGTCTGAAGTCCTGGAGAAGCAGGTTTTATCATCCAAACATCCAAGGGAACCAGGAGGAAGCAGCTGGGAGTGCTCTGTGGATGGTTACGTGGGGTGGCAGGGTACCAGCTGCCTGGTTCCTAACCAGGGAAGTCACACCTGCCCGTCCTGGCCTCTGCCGAGGACATGCTGACCAGCCCTGGCCCTCCTCCCTGCTGCAGTCACGGTTTTCAGACCAGAGCTTTCCTGGGAGATGGAGGCCCTTTCCGTCCTCCCTCCCAGCACTGGGGCAGACGTGTCTCCTTCGCACCTTCCTGTGTCCTGTGGTTTATACCTGACAGCTTTTGGTTTGTTTCTTTTAAGTCTCTCAGTGCAGACAGTCGTTCTATAAACTTTCCTTGTAGCCCTTACAGTGTTTAAAAAGAGACACAGCTAGCAGCTGGGTGTTCTTAGGTGTGCCAAGATAGTTTGTCCTGAGTCTCCAGCACTGTTGCAATCCTGCTCCGTCCACCCTCAGCCCCTGCGCCATTCTGTTCTTGGGAACAGGTTAAGAATCTGGTACTGTGTACCAAGTTCGGCTCTGCAAGGCAAAGCCAGACCAGAGGAGGGGCTCTTTATTCTTTTTCATTTATTTATTTTTGGTATTAGGGGTTGAACCCAGGGATGCTTTACCACTGAGCCACATTCCCAGCCTTTTTTATGTTTAATTTTGAGAAGGGTCTTACTAGTTGCTTAGGGCCTCACTAAATTGCTGAGGCTGGTCTCAAACTTTGATCCTCCTACTTTAGCCTCCCTAGGGGCTCTTCATCTTATAGAAATTCCACATCAAAAAAACTTCCTATTAATCCAAACCTGTACCAATAATGAGGGGAAGTGTTTCTTTTTCTTGAATTTTTGGGTGGAAATTTCTTTTCAGTCAACTTTTAAAATGATAAAGGCAATGTATAGAGAATAGGAAAAGGACAAAGGGGAAAATAATAATGAACCCTCCCCCTGCCATCTGGAGATACCCACTTTTGACATTTTATTTGTTTTGTTGTTCTAATTCTCTGTATAGGTACATGTATGTGTAATTCTATTGTTCTGGAATTCATTGTGCATATAATTTTGTGCTATGGTTTTCCATTTAACGTCAAGGCATAGGTATGTTTCTGCATCATTAAATAGTCTCAAAAGTGCATCTCGAGGTTGCTATGAGATGCCATCTTATGGAGGTACCATCATTATTTAACCATCTCCATATTGTGGGACCAATATACTGTTGCCAGCTTTTTACAGCCATATATAAAGCTTCAGTGAACATCCTTGAAAAGTAATCCAAGCTTCTAATGCGCTCCCTCCTGTGGTGCTGGAAGGGTCACTGCCAGGTGGATGGACATCAACTCCCTTTTCAGGGCTCTCAGTTCACAGTGCCACTTGCTTTTCAGAGCGGTTCGGTTCGTGCAAAGAGAGACAGCACAGCTGGGGGCTCTGGGGTGGGAAGGTTCATTTTGGATTTCATTTTCTCCTGAGGTGAAGAGAGAAGTCAGGACTTGAGTTGTTACTTAAAAAACTCTCAGCCAAGAAGGAAAGAAATGAATGAGTGCTGAGATTAACCTGTGTCGGGTCTGCTGGAAAGAACAGTGATAATACAATGCCTGGGCAGGAGCTCTTTCTAGAATGTTCTGCACATTTTCTTGGCTTCTTTAAGTTTTTATTCAGATATTTACTATTTCATCTGCTGGTGTTTTCTCTGTGCAGCATGGATGGCCAGCAGACCTGGGCACGCCTGAGCTGGACACTTCCTCTGAGGAACATGACAACGGTCACCTTACGGGTAATGCCACATACAGAATCTGAGGAAGGCAGTTCTTGGGGTGACTAGACAAGGCATGTTGCCTTCTGAGGTGATTTTCCTCTTTTCTTCAGGTTCAGAGAGAGACATTTTCCCCTGCTAACTGCTGAGTTCAGAGCCTCCTGGGTGATTCTGAGTGTTGGAGAAGCAGAACATTATGATTCTCAAATTCAGGTTTATTTCTTTTTAAAAAAAGCATAAAAAAGATTTATGGAAACATCTTAGCTAAAAGCACATAGCCTCAGACAGCATAGACCCAGCCAGTGTTTGTGAAGCTAAATGGGAGACTGGGGAGGCTGGGGAGCACCCTCCAGGGGGCAAAACGCTCTTTGTATAGCCCACTGCCACCTTCTTGGAGATACCGTCTTGGGCCCAGATCCACATTTGGCAAAGGGTCAGGCGTTGGTCTCTCCAAAAGGAAAAGAGCAGTGCCTTCTGCGGCTCGCCAGTGGGTGGCGCCTCAGAGCCATGGTGTCTGCTTCGGGGATTGAGTGGCGTGGACTCTCTGGGGCCAAGTGTATGCAGTTCTTCAACTACCAAATGGGCTAATAGAACTGTCAATCTCCTAAGTGGTGTGATCACTCATTGAAAGACCATATGTTGGAAATGTTGTGAGATGAGTAGAAGTTGCGGATGTCACCTTCCTTGTGGTTATCCCATGGAGCCACCAGCTGGAGAGTGAGGTGACAACCTGCCATGGGGGAGGTGGCTCTAAGGGAGGATTTCCAGCACATGGGGGAGAACTTGAGGGAGATATCTTCCTGAGCAGAGAGGTTTTCAGAGAGCTGGTGCTCAGAACCGTGAGCAGGATGAGGGGCAGCTCTTCTATGTGGTGTTCGGAGTCCCTGTTTCTCCTCGCCTGGTGCTCAGGTATTCCTGCCCCAGGTGTCTTCTCTGAATTCCTAGTGTTGTCTTAGTATCAAGGACCTGAACATGTGCCCACTGGTCAGCGTTTAGGGAGCAGAGATGTTCCCTGGGCAGCCCACCTGGGCACAGGGCACAGTGGTGCTGATGAAGGCAGGCTGCAGAGGCCAGAGGGCATTGTGCGCAGAAGAATTGGGCTGTCCTGGCACCTGCTCCTGCTGTGAGGGGGATGGGTGGGGGCCAGGGTCCCCAGGTCCCCAGGTCCCCACAGGGCAGCTTTAGTGGGCAATGTTTGGGAACGCAGTGCTCGGCTGCCCATGCATAGTTCAATCTATAGAAGCCACCTTTGGCTTGTGGCCCAGGCCTAGCTCTGCCAGGTGTGACCAGGAAACCTGAGCCATGTGACACAGAGCACAGTAACTCTGAGGCTGGCTACTTTTTCCAAGATGAATCCGTGGCCTGGCGGGGCCTGCATTTCTTAGACAGCTGGGCTCATGACAATTAGCAACCACGCAGGGCCTTGCCTGGTGCCTGGCGTGTGGCTTCCTCTACCAGTAGAAAGTTGCCAGGTCCAGGCCTGCGCTTCAGGAGACTGGTTTCTAGAAGAGCACACAGGTTGTGCAGTGGTGGCCGTTCAGCTGCCGTTCTTGGGGTGCAACTCCCCATAGCTATTCCAGGACACAGAGCAGCCACTGACAGACCAGACCGTTCTTGATGTTTGCTGAGGTTTCTTAAAGGAAATCTCTCACCCGTTGGTTCTCTGGGGTGTGGCAGTTGGCTGCTGGGAACAGACACAGTTTATCTGGCAGAGAAAACTGTTTTGCAAGAGGTTTCCCACAATTATGGTCTGAGGGAGGGTCCCTGCCAGCTTTTCTTAGTCACTTGGGCTTAGGGGGAAGGTAGTTTTTTTGTTCTCTCTCTTTTTTTCCCCTGAAGGCAAGAGCCATCTGGGGGCAGGGCACACATGAGTAATCACCCCAGTGAGGGAGGGAAAAGGACTGCTGATGAACAGCTTTCAGTGCCCCTGCAGGTGGCTGATGCCTTTTGGTGGAATGTCACAAAGTACCCAGGCTGCAGGGTGAGTCAGAAATCCTTAGGTCACTTGTGGTTTTCTTGATGGTTTTGCTGTGACTATGAACTTGTTTTTACTTAACAAGAACAACAGGTGTTTGGGTGTCTGTTTGAAGCAGCGCTGGCCTGTTTTAGCAGCTTGCTGTAGTCACGAGGCTGCCCCGGTTGGGTGGACGGCGAATATGTAACTGGAAATAAGTTGCATCTGGCAAATCCCTTAGGAAGCCCAGGTGTCTCATGGAGGGGGCGGGGCATCCCCAGCGCAGGTGCTGAGCTGGAGTCAGGCAATCCATTCATTAATTTAAATTGCTCTCACTGACTGGACCAGTCCTCAGCACCTCCCAGGACCCCCACTCTGGAAGAGAGCACATGTTTGTGGAGCCCAGGTGAGCCGAAAGCTCTCACCTTGAGCTCCGTTGCTTACTGGATGGACATAAAAGAAGTGCATTTGTCCACTCCCGGCCCTGGGGCTTCTTGCTTCCTGGCCGGGCAGCCATGTGATCCCTGGTACCAGGAGACAGAGCTCTCCCCTCCCAGAGTCAGGGGCCCTCTTCCCCCTCGGGTCCTCAGGCCTGAAAGGGTGGTGTCCAGGTACACAGACCTCGGAGTGAACATGTCGGCTCTGCTCTGCACACGGTGGAAGGGAAGGGAGGCGCCAGCCCTGGCCTGGAAATGCTGGGATCTGCCAGAGAACACAGACCGGGACTTTTCCTTCCTTCCTTTCTTTTTTTCTTTCCTCCTCCTCCCCTCCCCCCGCCGCTCCTCCTCCTCCTCCTCCTCCTCCTCCTTCTTTTTCTTTTTCTAAACCCAAAGCCAACAGTGACCTTTCACTCATCCTCACTCAACCTGCATCACGCCCAGCTTGTGTCTGGGACCAGTGACACAGAGCTCTGCAGCTGTGAGCACAGGGATTAGAATGTCAAATGGCCATTGCTCAGCACTTCCTTGTCCCTGCCATCAAGTGAGACCCCAAGGCTGTGGGATCCCTGGAAATTGCTTGGATTGTCCCTGTTGTGGCTGGGAACTCCAAAGACTTGCTGTCCCACGGCTCCCTGCAGCTGGCAGGGAAGAAGCTGGTGGCCCGGTGTGACAGATGCCTGGGTCATTACAGATCAGTGTCTCAGAAGCAGTTCCGAGGGGAGGTGACCAGCCTCACACTGCAAAGTCCCCAAAGCTGGGAGGAGGCAGCGACTGCAAGGAGACCACTCTTTGCTGGGGGTCCCAATCCCTCAGCTGGCCATAGGCAGGGCGTTCGTCTGTGCTTCTTTTTAAGAGAAAATAGCTTCTCTTTTGAGGGGCCGTTCAGGGCGGGAAGCTTGTTGGTGTCTCACTGGCTACCCTAAGAGCCATCTTTGGCTTTCTTCTTCCCAAATGTATTATGGAAGGACACAAGATGGTGAAGACAGTAGCACTGGGGCTTTTTTGAGTGAGCACCTCAGATCGGAGGCTCATAGGTCTCCACCCCTGGTGCTGGTGAGCCCTGAGCCCTGTGGGGGACCAAGCAAGGTTGCTGTTCTCTCCACACGTCCCTTCCAGGAGGAGGAAACTTTGTCAGACGAGGGGCGGGTCAGAAGCTGCCCTGGAGTTGAGGAGAGACTCCTCCAGCCTGGCTCTGCTCTCAGAGCCCCTGGACAGCTGAGCAGATCCTCACCTGGCCGTCAGCTGTCGGCTGTTGTGGTCTGAGGTCCTGGGGCTTTTATTGTTCTGTCTGACCCTGCAGGCCCAGGGTCAGAGACAGTCCACACAGGTCACTCCTAGGGTTTCCCTTGATTTGACCCACACTGATTGAGCGCCTTGTGTGTACAGGGAACTGTGCCAGGCTCAGATGGACGGATCTGCAGCTGATAACAGGTGAGAGGAAGTGTCCATTCTAGAGCGCCATCTAATCCCCACAGCCCGTGGGTGTGCTAGGGTGAGGGGGGACAGGGGCCCTCAGAAACTGTCAACAGAAGCTCTTTTATCAATCCCGTCTCTGAGGTCTCTTGTCCATCTGGCAGCAGCTCCAGGAGCAGAGTCACCAGTGTGCTGCCACTAGCTTGTGCAGCTTGTCCTCTGGATGTTAGACTTGGACACAAAGCCAGGAGAGCTGGCGTCCAGAGAGGGGACAGGGAGACAGCAGGCCCCACAAGGCAGCCGGGTGCCCCTTCCTCCTCTGGCTACTGGCTTCTAGGGAAGCCAAGGTGTTTCTGGGGCAAGTTTTGCTCCTTGCTCAGTTGTCCCCTCCCTGGCCATGGACGACATGTTCCCTTTCTCTCCCCTCCTACCGAACGACTCTGACCTTTCCTTCCTCCACAGCCAGCTCCTTCCCAGAGCGAGGTCTCCCCCTGTGCCCACCAAGCAGGGAGGAGATAGCCCGACGGCCGTCCTTCCATGAGCCCAGGTGAGCCCTTCCTTTCCCAGCTGTGGGGCCCACGTGGGAAGCACCCTTCGTTATTGGGTTACTCAGGTCTCCCTTTCCCAGAACCCGGCGCTCCATCCTCTGAGAAGGGTGAGCTCTGGAAATCCCTTTGCCACGAGGGCCTGGGGAGGAGCGTGACCTGCTGTACCACAAGCTCCCCTTGTGGGGTCCTATCTCTCTTCCCAAGATCTCACCGAGGGCAGGGGGAGCATTCCGCTTTTCTCCACTCAGTTTTCTGACTTGCCCCAGTGAGGAAGTGTCTTTTCTTACTGGAAGGCCCGTGAGAGACTAGTATGCTCAGGCCACGCTGACGGGGACTTTGGCCGCCATGGGGCACTCAAGGATACCCTGGTCCGTGTACAAACTGCCACAGTCTCTTCTGGGAAAGAAGGGCCAGGGCTCTTCTCTCAGTCTTCTTTCCTGGGGGGAATGACATCTGGGATAGAACTAGTATCTCTCTTAAAAAAAAAAAATGAAATGTCCCCCCTCCCCCCCAGCTCACGAGCCAATGCAGCCACCACGTTCATAGGTGAAATGACTTTTTATGAGAGCTGAATTCTTATCTGTGTGTGGACTGGTAATCTGAATGGATAACTGGGTGGTAACTGTAGACAGGTCACAGGGGTGTGTCCTTGGAAATTACATTTGCCCCAGCTCCTCATTTTCTCTCTCTGCTTCCCAGCTTCCTGGAGCTAAGCAGCTTTCCTCCACCGTGTCCCTCCACCATGATATTCTGCCTCATCTCAGGCCCAGAGCAGTGGAGTTAGCAGACTATGGACTGAGACTTCTGAAACTGTGAGCCCAGAGTCAAATTCTCCCCCTCCAAGTTGTTCCTGTCAGGTATGTTGGTTCTGACTACCAAAATATGCATGATTTTTGACACCTAATAATTAGCTGTGGAATTTCAATGCATGTATACAATGATGTGCATTGATCATGGTGATTGGCATACCTGTCGCCTCAAATGCTTATCAATGCTTTGTGTGATGAACATTCAAAATCTCTACTCGCCATTTTGGTTGACCTGTAGCTACCCTACTATGCTACTGAACATTAGAAGTGTTTTTTCCCATCTAGCTGCACCCCTGTGCCCGTTGGCTAACCTCTCTCCATTCTTCAGAGACATGACGTTCCAGACAGGGCTTAGCAGCCCCACTCTCCCCGGCAGTTCTAGACTTAGGGAGTGAAGCCAGGATCTCAAGTTCCATCTCTGAGGCTAGTCAAATGGCCTAATCCAGCTTTTCCACAGAGCTCTGAGCTCTGCAAGTTTAGGGACAGTTAGTCCTTATTTTCTAAGTGTCCCTCATGCCTGAGCTGAAAGTTTTCCTAAGAACCAACTAATCACAGATGCTCTTAGGGGTGACAGTTTGTCCTCGAGATCCTCACTGTAGTGACATTTTATGAGTCATGTTAGCCTCCTTGGCCAGTCTGCCCACAGGGTCTGGGGCTTCAGCTGGTGAGATGCGAAGTCTGAGGCCTGTAGTTTCCTGAAGTCTGAAGTCTGGCTGTGTTTACGGCCACTGATGCTGGTCATCAGCTGGAACTTCTGAGGGGCTGTTGGTCAGAGCACCTACAGGGGCCTGGACTTCACAGCATTGTGGGCCCAGTGTAGTGGTGGTGGACATGGAGATTTCTCCTTGGGGCTCAAGATCCCAATTTGAGGGCTTTAATGGTGGAGACTGTATCTCCTTTTATGATCCAGTCTTGGAAGTTATGTGGGACAGTTGCTGTGTTCTGCTAGTGGCGAACAAGACCCAAACCTTCCTGGACTCAGAAGTAGGGGATTAGATCCCACCCATCAGTGGAGGAGTACAGTCTGCTCGCAGAGCCTGTGGGCTGAGAGGTGTTTTTTCCCCATCTTTGGAAACATAATGTGCCACAGAACAACTGGGGAGAAAGACCCTGCAGATGCTTCTGTCCTATGTGTCCAGTTATGTGGGTGGCCACAGGGTGGAGAGGGGCAGAAGATGGCGGGAAGGTGCTCAGGAACAGCCTGTGATAGGAGCGTGGGTTTCTCATGGTGCGATGGTGACATGCCCATGGCAAGGCAGGGGACTCAGGGACTCAGGGCCCTTGGTGTGGAACATTATTTGCTGTCACACTTGCAGTTCTGAACTTGACTCTGGGCTCTGGAATTCTATAGCAGAGCATCCTTCTTCTTTCCACTTTGAGCCCAAAATAGTGTCACAAGGGGTTGGGGAACCGCTCAGTGGCAGAGTGTGTGCTTAGCCAGCACGAGGCCCTCCCTGGGTTTGACCCCAGCATTGATGACACCGAGTGCTGATAGTTCGTGTGTTCCGGTCTGGCCAGGAGGCTTTAGGGTCACAAGAAATTTTGTTGCAGGATGTATTTTTATTTTATTTTGTTGTGGCTGTTACATTCTAATGTTGAGATGCCAAGATTGAAAGCAGTGGTTTGCTTGGGACCTGTGAACGGCAGATGCCAGCACGGCCACGTGTGGGTGTGTGTGTGTGCCATGCATGGGTCAGAGAGCTAGAGGCCCCCGCGATCCTCCAGCTTGACAGATGGGCCTGGCCAAGTGTGCATCCGTAAATAGCATGTTTTCCAGGAATATTTAGTGACAGAGAGAAAAGTGATCTAATGTGGAGGGGATTGCACCAACCATCTAAGCTGTGTGCTGGGCTTCTGCTGAGTCAGCGGTAAACCACAGGCAGGAAGGGGCCAACCAAACCCTGCTCGCCCGTGCCCGCAGAGGGGCCGGGGGAGCGCCAACAGAAGGTGCCGCCCAGCTAGGGCAGTTAACGCCTGGCCGACAGGGTGAGGGGGGGAGGATGGGGAAGGCCCAACAGGAGGAGGGGCTGCTGGGAAAAAGAGCAGATGGCCCCATCGGCAAAGTTCATCCCTGCGGACCATTTTCCCATCAGCCTGGCCCCGTCCCGTCACCCCAACCTATTCCACTTTGATTAAAGGCTATGGGTGCCGACCTTTGTTTGGCAGCCCTCCTGTTCCCCAAAGCCATGCCTGCATGCCCTCACTGCATGCTCTTCTCTTCTTCTTCTTCTGTTTTTTTTTTTTTTTTTTTTTTTTAACAGTACTCTCTGAAAGGCCACTTGAAGTCGTAACTGGAGGGTCAGCTTAAATGAATGCACATGGCTTCAGAAGTACTTCGCAAATGCATTTTTCAGTTAATGTCATTGATGGTTTCTGCTGTGGTCTGTCTCCTCCAAAACTCAGTGGGAACTTAATTGCCCCTGTAACGGTACTAAGAAGGGGGACCTTTGAGAGGTGATTAGGTCATAGACTCTGCCCTTACGACTGGGCTAGTGGGGTTATTTCTTGTGCTGAGCGAGTGTCTGTTATTGAAGAGCAGGTTTGTGGTGACTTTGGCCCCCCTCACCCTCTCACTGCCTGTATGCTTGTTAGACATTCTGCCATGTTAGGGTGCAGCGCTGAGGCCCTCTCTATAGGAGACCCTTTCATCTTCCAGCCTCCTGAATCACAGACGGAATAAACTTATATTGTTTATAGATTACCCAGTTTGTGGTATTCTGTTACAGCATCAGAAAACTGATGAAGGCAGCTACAATTAGCTTGCTTTGGCAAGGGTCTTCTATCTGATTGGGTTTAATGAACAAGTCAGTGGAGGGGAATCTGTGAACACAGATTTGCATGGCCTTTGCAGACAGTGGCGTTCCTTTATTTAGACCCTTGGTTTAGATACAAATGAAAAGAGGGGAAATTGGTTTGTTTTAGGAAGGAGTGGAAATGAAAAAGAACCACATTCTGGTTCTGAAGGGACAGCTTTCCAGGTAATATTTGCCTGTCACTGCTGTCCCTGGGGACAAGGGGATGCGGAACAGAGTGAGGGTTTCAGACTTTCCTCCGGGGACCTGGCATTCTGAGAGTTGGTCAGCCTGGTGGCTGCCAGGCATTCAGGGGACTCTTCCTTTGGTATCTTAGGAGATTTTCACTTCCTCCAACAGTTTTTAAAAGACATCAGTTTTTAAAATACATATATATTGGGGATTAGGGTGCTTCTTTTTTCTTTCTTTTCTCTTTTTTCCCAGGGCTGAGGACTGAACTCAGGGCCTATGTGCTCAGCAAGTGCTCTGCCACTGAGCTAAATCCCCACCCCCAGGGGTGCTTTACCACTGAACCACTTCCCCAGTCATTTTGATTCTTTTAAGACAAGGTCTTACTAAATTGCTCTAAATTGCTTAGGACCTCATTAAGTTGCTGAGGCTGGTCCTGAACTTGAGATCCTCCTGTCCCAGCCTCCTAAGCTCCTGGGACAAGTGTGTGCTGCTGTACCTGGCTGGTTCTTTTTTATTTTCTCTGATATTTTTTAAATGGTGTGTTGGACATACTGATGAATTTTGTTTTTACACGTTCATAAGTGTACACAGTACACAACACACAGGATAATTTGGGCACCCTCACTCCCCAGCACTTCTCCTTCCTCCCATCTCCTGCTCCCTGGTCCTTTTCCTCCATGATCCCCTTTGATTTTCATGAGACACCCCCTGCCCACCTTTCTTTCCCTTTTTCTTCTCTAGCTTCCACATATCAGAGGAAACATTTGATCCTTGACCTTCCAAGTTTGACTTAAAATAATGGTCTCTAGTGCCATCCATTTTCCTGCAAGTGGCATAACTTCATTTTTCTTTATGGCAGAATAAAACTCCAGGTGTGTGTCGACCACATGATCTCTGCCCATTCATCTGTTGACGGCACCTGGGGAAGAGAGAATTCTGCCAGGGGTTGGGCTTAGCCTCCAGCAGCGGTAGCAGCAGCAGCAATGTCGAGTCTTCCATCATGAACCGCGCAGTTTGGGGCTTACCACCCTCCACAGTCATGTGGGCCAGTTTAAAATCTCTTGCTGTCTTCTCTCCATAGTTTGGCTATTGTGAATTGTGCTGCTGTATCACTATATAGACACACACATATCACTATTGCATGATGACTTTGATTCTTGAGGTTAAATACCGAGGAGTGGTGTAGTTGGGTCATACGGTGTTTCCATGCCTGTCTTTTGAGGAAGCTCCATACTGATTTCCATAGCAGTTGTATTAATTGATATTTCTACCAACAGTGTAGACATGTTCTTTTTTCTCCATATCCTCTCCAGCATTTATTATTATTTGTTTTCATTCTCTCTCTTTTCTTTTTTTGCACCGAGAATTGAACCTAGGATACTTGACCACTGAGCCATGTCCCCAGCCCTTTTTTGTATTTTATTTAGAGACAGGGTCTTGCTGTGTGGCTAGGCTGGGTTTGAACTTGAGATCCTCCTGCCTCAGCTTCCTGAGTCCCTGGGATTATAGGTACGTGTCACCGCACTTGGCTATTATTTGCATTCCTATGGCAGCCATTCTGACTGGTGTGAGATGAAATCTCAGGGTAGTTTTGATTTGCATTTCCCTAATTGCTAATGATGTTAAATATTTTTCATAAATTTATTGGTTATTTGTATTTCTTCTTTTGAGTCATGTCTATTTAAGTTCATTTGCCCATTTATTTATTAATTGGATTACTTGATTTTTTTAGTGTAAAGTTTTTTGAGTTCTTTATATATTCTAGATACTAATCCTCTATCAGAGAGTGACTAGCAAAGATTTTCTCCCTTTCTGTAGGTTCTCTCTTCACAATCCCAATTGTTTCCTTTTCTGGGAAGAATATTTTAATTTGATGCTGTGCCATTTATTAACTGTTGGAAAGAATCACTCTGAGGTCATTCCAGGTGCATCTGAGGTTGCATACCTCAGGGAGGTCCTGGTGCCTCCTACCTGGTTGGCCCACTGGGGACATCTTAACTGAGTATCGCACAGTACTGGAACCAGGAGTCTGCACTGGTCATCATGTGTATGGCTTCATGACACCTCATCATGGATGCAGAGCCTTGAAGTACCAGAGACCTCCCTGCCACCCAGCCCTGGGCGTCTCTTAGTTCTTTTGTAAATGTCACACACAAGGAGTTACACAGTATGTGACCTTTGGAGACTGAGAGTCTTTCCCTGAGCAGAATTCCTTGGAGACCTGTCCAAGCTGCCATGTGCTGCAGGGGACTCTTCCTTCTTATTGTGAGTAGCATTCCATAGTGAAAGGTCGATCTTATGCACCAACTTGCCTAGACCATGGTACCATGGGTCAAACATTCTAGATGTTTCTAGAGAGGTACTTTAAAAAAATTTTAAGGAGATAAACACTTAGCAGACTGATTTAATAATGTGTGGGCCTCATCCAATCAGTTGAAGGTCAATAGGAAAAAAAGACTGACCTCCCCTAAGGAAGAGAGAATTCTGCCAGCAGATGGCCTTGGCCTCCAGCTGCAGCAGCAGCAATGCCAAGTTTTCCACGGAGAACTGTGCGGTTGGGACTCGCCGCCTTCCACAGTCACGGGGCCCGGTTTCTCACGATCTCTCGCTGTGGCTCCCCCGATGCACGGCTAGCTTCCCTGTTTCCCGTCCTCTGGAGAGCCCTGACTAGACAGCTGCATGGTCCATCCCAGTTATGGATTCAGCCATTCGCCGCGGACGGACATGTGGGTTGTTTCTGGTGGTGTACGTTTGGGTGTGACATAATTTCTATTTTCATGGGTTAAATACTCCCAATTGCAGTGGCTGGGCTCTGAGGTAAGTGTATGTTCAGCTTTTTAAGAAACTACCAGAGTGTTCTCAGAATGGCTGTGCCTTCTGCGTTCCCGGCAGCTGCGGTGCACTAGGAGCCACTTTCTCCCCGCCCTGACCCCCTTTCAGCGTTGTCGCTCTCCTCCTCTCCTCTGATAGGCAGGCAGTGACAGCTCACCAGGCTCCTGATTTGCATTCCCCTCATGGCTCCTGGTGCTGAATGGGCTTTCCTGGTGTATCATCCTCGTCAGTGAAATAGCTTTTTATCTCTTTGCCCATTTTCTAATTAAATTGTTTTTTTTTGTCTGTTGAGTTTTGAGGGTTTGAAATACATATTTATATTTTAGATATGAGTCCTTTGTCATAAATGTGGTTTATAAATCATTTCTCCAAGTCCCTGATAGGAAAATTTCTGTCCCCTGGTTATCCAATTAAATACTAATCTAGGTACTGCCACAAGGGGATATTCAGTTACAATTAAGGTCACTGAACAGTTGACTTTAAAATAGGGAGACTATCCTGATATCTCTGGATGGGCCCTATGTAATCACATGAACCCTTAAAAGTAGCAGATGAGTCAGGCACCATGGCACACATGGCTCTGGAGGTCGAGGCAGGAGGATCACAAGTTCAAAGCCAGTCTCAACAAAAGTAAGGTGCTAAGCAACTCAGTGAGACCCTGTCTCTAAATAAAGGGCTGGGATGTGGCTCAGTGGTCGAGTGCTCCTGAGTTCAATCCCTGAGTCACCCTTCCCACAAAAAAGTAGCAGAAGAAACAAGAAAAAGAGGAAGGGGGTAGCGTGTGTGCGTGCGCGCGCGCACACACACACACACACACACACACACACACACACACACACACACGGCTTGTGGGGGAGGGGGTATGGAGTGTGAGAGGAGGGCAGAGGGATTCCATAGTACAAGGGACTCCACCGGTTCTTGCAGGCTTCAAGATGGTGGAAGGGAGCCACCCGGCAAGAGACACAGGAGGCATCAAGAAGCTGAGAGTGAGCCTGGGCTGCAGTCAGGGAGGAGGGAGGCCTCGGCCCTACACCTCCACAGTCTTGCACTCTGCTGACACCAGGAGGAGCCCGGAAACCGGTGAGTCTCCAGACCTCTGGAGAGGAATGCAGCCTTCCTGCTGTGGGAGGCCCGAGCACGGGACCCGCTGCGCCCACCAGGCTTCTGACCCGTGGAGTCGAGGACCATCAGTGCTGTGTTCCAAGTTGCCAGGACAGTGGGGCTTTGTAGCAGAAGCCAGGGAAACCAGCACACAGCCTGTAGCTTGGCTTCTGGTTGCCTTAACCAGCTCTCTCCTTGGACAAAAGTTTGAGTTTTGATGAAATCCAGTTTGTTAATTTTTCTTCTTTATGGATTGTGTTTTACAAAGTCTTTACCAAGCCCTGGGTTCTTTTTTTTTTTTTTTTTTTTTTTTTTTTTTTTTTTTTTTTTTTGAGAGAGTGAGACAGAGAGAGAGAGAATTTTTTTTAATATTTATTTTTTAGCTCTCGGCCGGCACAACATCTCTGTTTGTATGTGGTGCTGAGGATCGAACCCGGGCCGCACGCATGCCAGGCGAGCGCGCTACCGCTTGAGCCACACCCCCAGCCCAAGCCCTGGGTTCTTAAGATGCTTCATAGGCATTCTTCTCAATGTCTCACAGTTCACCTTTTATACTTAAATACACAATCTCTTTATTTTTTGTATAAGATGTGAGATGAGGTCAAGGCCCCCTCCCTCCCTTTGGCTATCCAATTGCTTTACTACCATTTGTTGAAAAGACTCCTCTTCCTCCACAGAATTGTTCTTTCTCCCTCTTCAACATCAGCTGGGAGGGCTTCCCAGAGCCTGGGCCACTTCACTGGGTTTTCAGCATCCAAAACTGTAAGCTAAATAAACCTCTTTTCTTCATTAAAAGAAAAAAACCCGTTGGCTATACTTACAGTTGGCTTTACTGATGGGGCCATTTTTGGGTTCTCTTCTGCCCAGCTGGTCTGTGCACATATTTCTCTGTCAATGCCACAGTCTTGATCACTGCTGTTCTATAATAAGTCTTCAAAATGGAGGGTGGGTTCCATTTGTTCTTGTTGAGCAGAGTTCTCCCTCTCTGCGCTTCCTGGCGCCATGTTGCTAGCTGCTTTCCTCCATCATATGCTTCTGCCGTGATGTGCTGCTCACTTTGAGCCCTAGGGAAAGGAGCTGCCATCTACAGACTGAGACCTCAAACCCTCAGCGCCAAAACAAACTTTTTCTCCTCTAATTGTTCTTGTCAGGTCTTTTGGTCACAGCAATGAAAAAGCTGACTAAAACATTTCTAAATTTTATTATTAATATTTTGTTAAAATATTAAAACTGTCCTGGGGCACTCTCCAGGTTAACCTCGTGAACCCTGCCAGGAGGAATCTGGAGAGGAAGCGGAGACCGTGGCCCATGTTGGGTGGTCACTCCCTCTCCCCAGGGCCACCTGGAGAACTCAGGGACCTTCCATTTGCAGTTGAGGATGCTAGCCCAGGGTTCTCTCTGCACTGGGCCCTCCGACCTCCTGCCTGGCCCCAGGAGCTCTGTCTTGACTATGGAGACAAGGTATGATCCTTCCATTCCCAGGTCCACCTCTGCTGTCATGGGGGTGGGCAGGACAAGCAGGAGGGACACGGGTCCTGGCAGCACAGCATCCCTCCCCCACTTAATAGGAGAACCCAGGCTGCTTTCCACATATAAATATATGAGTGGAAAGTTTCCCAGGCCTTTCGGAGTTTAAACAGCTCTTATAAAATGGCATTTTGATGAGCTGAGCATAAATGAATTGGAAACATTCAGATAACATTTCTCCAGGGTTCAGAAACTGAGGGAAAAAGTGCTTGGCAAAGGGTCCAAGGGGCTGGGCCAAGAGTTTGAAAAATGATTTGAGATGTTGTGATGAACCCAAAGTACCACCAGCTGCTCCCGTGTCCTGCTTCAGAAAGCAAAGGAGGGAGGCGGGTTAGGAGAGAGACCTTTTGTCCTAGGGAGAACGGGGAGCCACGTTGAAATCCAGGTCATCTGCATAGGGCTTCCCACTGGACTGCATTTGCTCTCAGCATCCATCTGGCCGGCTGTTTGTCCACCTACTCATCCATCCTTCTGTCCATCCATCTCTCTGTTCATCTGTTTTCACCCACCTATACATCTGTCTCTGCCATAGATAGATGGAGGATAGGTGGTGGTGAGGCTCAGCCCCTGCCCTGGCAGAACTCAGTTCCACAGTGGAGAACCTTATATAAAAGCCTTGAGGACAGGTCAGCCATAACAACCTGCAGGACTGTGAGGGTGATGAGCTTCCCAGAGCTCCCCGTGTCGCCTGAGTGGAGTGTTATGTAGTCTCCACACTGCACCCAGGACAACCAAGTTGAGAATGACCTGGGGTGCAAAGTGAAGGAAAGGATTCACCTTCCCTCTGAGCCCAGGCTGCCCCCAAACTGCCTTGGGACAGTGGAAATTAGACACTGAGCAGTGGGTTGGTCACACTTGCTCAGGGAGACCCCTTCCTTGAAACGCTGTCCTAGAATGTTGCTAGGGACCCCACCAACCCCTGCCACCATGCTGTACTCTCTCACAAAACGGAGGCAGAGGGTGAGCCTGGTTGGAAAGGGGAGACCCAAGACCTGAATCTGGGCCCACTGACCCCTCTACTGGGAGATGGAGATTCTTCCGTCAGGTATGAACAGAGCCAGGGACACAGACTTGGTCATCAGGCTGGGCTGCGTAGTGTTTGACCTTAATCATAAAAGGAAATTGCTGAGAACAGCAAGGCCCAGCAAGGCCTCTCAGCAAGCCTAGGTCCTCCTTGGTGCAGAAGACAGAATCTTGGAAGAATTTGGAAACCTTATGACCTGAGTGCTGATCACACTGACCCCATCCTGTCCCCAGAGGGAAATTTTATAATGTGTGTGTGTGCTTTTTTCCCCTTTTCTGACCTAGATGCAAGAACACTTCGGATTAATGGTGTCCATTTAAGTGCTGGGGGACTTCAGATAAATCTGTCAGCCTCGTTCCCTCACCTACCCTCAAACTCATTACTCCAAGAAACCCTTGGTCACATGCTCAGCTGGCAAGGGGATTCTCTGAATGACTTTTGCACCCTGCCTTGCTTCGAAACACAGAATCACCATGGAGACAGGAGCTGGGGTGTGCTGCCGGCCACCAGATACATGGACAACATTGCTGTTTGTGCCCCCAGTGGTTCAGACTGGAGAGGGGGCCCTCAGGAAAGGGGGCCCTCAGGAAAATTCTAGGCAAGTCAAAGCACAGTCTTCTCTTGATATAAACAGAAATTGCATTCCTGGGAAATTTGGGGGTATTTAAAGTTTGAATATTGGGGAAAAATCTAGGGTATTTTTAAAAATATGCACAATATCTTCATGTCCAATTAGGCTCCAGGCTCAGGTATTATGAACAGAATTTTACCTCCAGGGACATCCATGAGGATGTTTGAAAATCATTTGGGATCTGGGGTGATTCTTCATAGTGAGTGACTAGTATGAAGTTCTTACATGTATCTGCCAAAAGCTCTCAGTGTCCCTTCCCCCTTGTGGTGACAACAGAAAAGGCCCCAGTGATTTCTTAAATGTCCTCAAAGGGGCCTGGTCTCCTTACCCCAGTGAAACCCACTTGCATGAATGGAACATTCTGGAAAGCATAGGAAAGTAGGCTGCACTTGTCATGACCCATTTGGTAAAGGGATGCTGTTCTCTTTCCCGCTGAGAACACACTATCACTCGGGAACTCAGGAAACTGAGGCACATCCAGAAATAACCCACTGAAACCCGGCAGGCTACGGTGGTTTTCCTGGACTGGTGATTTTTTTCCCATTACTGCTCAAAATGAGAAGATGATTGTCATATTCCAAAACAGTAACTTTTTAAAATACCTTCTTACCCAAAGAAAGGGACCTTGGTGTTCTAGAAAGTCAGGGGCTTTCTGTCCCAGCAAGGGGTGCAAGGCATTCAATGCAGACAATTTCCAAGTACAGGGGTGTGTGCTGTGTGAGGAGTCCTGTGCCACATGGATGGAAGGCACTCTGTTAGGCTGCACGGGAGGCCCACAGTCCACCCCTGGGAAGTTAAAGAGCTGAGACCAGCATGCAGGCCACCTGGCATGGAAGCCTGAGGCTGAGACCATCTTGTGATGAACCTGCAAATCCAGGTTCTGGGACCTCCTGGCCTGGCTGGTCCTCTCCGGCCACAGGCCCTCCCCAGCACAGCAGGTCTGAAATCCGTCAGGGCAGCTCCATCTTCCCTGAGGGAGGTAGAACCCCAGTGAGATATAATGCTGGCCCCTGGGTGAAGTGGGTTCTGGGATGTGGCTGAGTAGGGAGATAAGCCAGGGCTCTCCTGAGAGCTGAGGCCACACTGTCCTCCTGCACCTTCAGTATCTGCCCCTGGAGAAGGGGTTCTAGGGCTCCTCCGTTGATGTCCTGTTAATTTATGATGTTTTAAGAGTAGGGCAGCCAAAAGGGGCCTGGGGACAAAGAGAGCACCCACCTGCTCTCTGGAGTCTTCCGCCACAGTGGGCTGGAGGGCTGTGGGTGACCTTACTGGAGAGTCTCCACTTCCTGATGTAGCTGGCACTTCCTGCCTCTTATGGCTGGTGGGGCCGTGACCAGTTCTGCCCAGTGAGCTGTGAGCCAAAGGACAAGATCTTCCAGAGCTCTCTTTCCTGCAGCTCAGAGTGGGCCATGTCTGCAGTGGGGGTTCCTTCATCAGCTGGGGTCCCTGAGAGACCCCTGTGAGCACCAGAGGTTGGGGATGAGCATGGAATCAAGGCCCCCTCAGCCCTGGGTAACTGTGGGGTGTCTGACAGGGAGTCAGCCCAAGGGATCTGGGTGTTGAGGAAAAGGTTGCTCAGAGAATTGGCATCAGCTCAGATTGTCCCATGACTAGAAAGAGGACTCAAACTCAGATCTGCGTGGAGGCTGCAGGGTCCTGCTTCCCAGTGATGGACTTGTGGATCCAAAGCAGACAGCTGCAAAGCCACCTTCAGAAGAGGGGAAGGGACTTGTGACTGAGGCTACCCATCCATGAGCCCCGTTCTATGCTCGCACAGTGGGTCTACCATTCACTGGAGCAGAAACTGGCTTTGGAAGACTCAGAAAACTTTCACAAGAAGTGAGCAGGCAGGACTTATTTTCATTCTGTGTCCTTTGTCAGTCATAGAGCCCATGCCCGGTGCTTCACCCACGACCCAGGGAGGTAGCACTTGCTATCTCTAAGCCCATGTGAGCTCAGCCATCCCCTGCTTAGTAGCCACCTATGGGCACACACAACAGAAATGGGAGTGATTTTAGGGAATCATTTCCTGAGCTGAGAAAATTCTCAGCTTGTCCAGACACCTCTGTCAGTTTGGACTGCTATAGCCAAATGCCATAGAGCCGGTGATTTATAAAACAGTAGAGATTTATTTGTCACCCCTGATGAGTTTGGAAGTCCACGATCAAGGTACTGGCAGGATAAGAGTCCAGCATGGGCCTCTCCCTTGTGAATCATGACTTTGTGTCCACATAATGAAGGTGGAAAAGGAAAGGGAATTTTTTAGTCTCTTCTATAATGGAACGAGTCCCATCTGCAAGGATGGAGTCCTTATGACCTAATCACCTGCCAAGAGCTTCAAGTCTTAATGCCACCACCTTGAGGTGAAGTTCTACCTTTCAACTTTGGAAAGATGCTTTCAGACCACACCACTGGATATGGCTGGGCCTATCCCATCACTAAGGTTTGCCTGGGGTGGGGATGACTGTGGGCTTGCAGGGGAGGGGAAAGGTGATGTGCTCTTGTCCTCACCACATCTGGGGTGCATTTTCTGGAGGAAACCGACTTTCTTCTGGCCCTTGGGTGTGCAGCTCACGCTGACACTCCTCAGACCTGGATGTGCACAGGTGTGTCTGGAATTGGTGGAAAGACGGCTCTGGAGCTCTGCGTCTCAAGCTCTCAGGCTGGGGCAGGACTTCACTTTGCGTAGCAAAGGTTTTGATGACACAGAGCTCCTAAGAGCAGCAAGTGCTGGTGAGACCCAGCCAGGCCCACCCATGCAGGCCCCTTATGTCCCCAGAGCACCATTTGGTGACTGACCCGCAGTGCCTAAGGGGCTCTGCAGTTCTGATGATAGTGAAAACTGGTGAGAGACTGTAATATCAGGCCGGCACACACAGGTTCCAGGGTAGGCTGGCTTTTATTTGGTCTCTGAAATTTTGCCAATTTGGCTACAGAATAGGTTATCAGCTCCAAAGTAAGTTTCATTTTCTAGCATATTGAAATAATTAGAAGTAAAGGATCTTTTCCTGCTCATTTTGAATAAAGAAGACACCGAGGCATGCGAACCAGAGCTGAGCCACTCTGAAGGCTCCCAAGATCTTGCCCCCTGGGGCACACACCCCTTCTCCCAGCTCTCCAGGAGGCCAGGTGCAGCTGCGGGGATTTTGCAGGCACAAATAAAGCCCCAGATAAATGGACTCTGAAGAAAGAGGTTACTTTGGAGGAGCTGGACTTCACCAGGTGTGCCTCAGAAGGGGCTGGGCCCTTCCTGGTAGAGACAATCCCTGTGGGAGGACTCCATGTGACGGGTTCTCCACGGATGGTTTTGGAGATGGAGGGGCAGTGTGGCTGGGGATGTGTGTGGTGGCTGACACGTGTCCTTGCCATCCTGTGGGGACTCTGTCCTATGCTTCATTTATCCTACAACCTCAGTGAGCTTGCCACAATCTTGCCTGGAGCTTCTAGAAGGGAATTCTGTGCACCTATCCATTGGTTTCAGCCTCGTAAGACTCCGAACAGAGACTCCAGCCCGGCCATGTCCAGACTCTGACTTCATGAGCTGTAAATGACACATGGTGCAAGTTTAAGCTGTTTAGTGTGTTGTACTTCCACATGCAGCCACTAAAACTACACAGAGTGACAACAGGAGAACTTCAGGACCTTAGGACCACATGTTGGGGGGCAGCCCTTGTAAGTGGATGGTGGCATTCTTCTTTTATATTCACATGAGAGGTCAAAATTGTCACTAATCAAGAGTTTGGGATTGAAAACCTTTTCCATTTTAAAGCTCATTTAAAATATTTTTGGTACTGGGGATTGAAACCAGGGACACTCAACCACTGAGCCACATCCCCAGTCCTTTTTATTTTTTATTTAGAGACAGGATCTTCCTGAGTTGCTTAGGGCCTTGCTAAGTTGCTGATGCTGGCTTTGAACTTTCCATCCTTCTGCCTCAGCTTCCCGAGCCACAGAGATTACAGGCATGTGCAAAGCCCATTTTTTAAATTTAACATTATTTTCTCTCTTTTTCTTATAGGACAAAAAATCTTAGGACTATGAGTTAAGGAAAGAACCACTGTTTACCTAAGGTGACTGCACCCGCTAAAGATAATGGCAGTATATGCAGTCTGCTATCTGTATTTAACTGGTCAGAGCAGGAAAGTATGGTTTGAAATGTTTGGTTAACCACTTAACCAGGAAGTGTGGGTGGGCTTGTGGGGTGGGGGTGCCTGAGTGTCACAGGCCGCAGGCCGATTTTCCTTTGGTTATGTGGGGGGTTTTAGAGATCTCCCTTGCTTAGCTAAGAGGTGTATGATATTCTGTCTTATGGCCAGATTTGTTAGGGTAGTATTTTGTGTAGAGCTGCGAGGTGCATCTCACTCATCCGAGCTCCCCTGCTTCAGAGAACCCCCGCATGGCTGTGACCTGCCTTTGAAGATCCAGATCCCCCATGGATGGGTCTTTTCATGGTGGCACTTGGAAACCTCACATGACCCACATCATTTTCGAGTAACTCACTGTCATTTATTACTCTTATTATCACCTCCTAAATAGGATGGTGACTTCAGTGTTCTAATGGGGCCTCAGATGCTGATCTGTGGGAAGGTCCGTGTCTTCTTCTTCAGTCTTGAACTGACCCAGCTTTAGGGTAGATTTAAGGGCAATTTAAGTAATCCACGTCAGGGTGTGACTCCTATGTCGTTGTGGGGTCTGCACTCATCACGTCGGCAGAAGATTTGGGGGTCCCTGAGGAAGAGGGGAGCAGACATGTCTAAGCTGGGCACGATGTGACCCCATCTGAGCTGTGGCCAGCAGGAAGGTGAAGCACTGTGAGTCAGAGACCAGAGCAGTCGCCAGGAGGAGGTGACTTCAGGGCCCGCTTCAGAGGAGGGGAGCAGAGGGGACAACTGGGTGATGGGCTGCTGTAGGTGGCCTGTGGGAGACAGGAGGTGGGCCGTCCTGGACAGGAGGAGTAGGGAGGGCTGCAGGCTCCATGTACTTGACCTGCTTGAGGACAATCAGCAGGAGAGACTGAGTCTTCTGGAAGAACGTCCAGCACTAAGGACAGAGGTGGATGGTTGGTCGAGAGCCACTAGGAGTTTGGCTTCCTGCTCTACTCATTTCTATTAACTCCCCTCTGATCCCCCTTCTGAATTAGTTCCCTAGGGCTACTGTCACGCATCACCACAAACCAGGTGGTTTATGATGCAGAAATTGATTCCTCTGCAGTTCTAGGCCCGAAGCCTGGTATTGAGGTGTCAGCGGGGATCAAAATACTTTTATCCGTTTTTACCAAAGTTTTCTCTTCTTTATGGATTTAGGTATATCCTAGCAGAATTTCTGGGTCACCTGTTTCTTCAAGGTGTGAAAATCTAAAAACTGTTGTTGCCTCTGTCTGTAATACGTATACTTCCGGGAAACAGGAAAGAAGGTGATGCTTTTCCAGAAAGGGGTTGCCTTCTTAGGTTTCCTGTCTATAGTGCCTGAAGTTAATGTCACTTTAATAAACCATTGTTTCAATAGAATCTATACCTAATTGTTACCACCATTACAACCACCCCCACCACCATGCCATTAACACCACATCTCCACCAGCACTACCACTAATACCACGGCACTCCTGGGCTGCCACGGACCCTGCATCACCAAGACTGCCACTGACCCACATCAGATCACCACCGATACCATGTTGCGACCTAGACCACCATTGATACCATGCCACCATCTAGACCACCGTTGATACCATGTCACCACCTAGACTTCCACTGATACAATGTCACCACTGACATTACCATTAACACGTGTTACCACCTAGACCATGATTGCCACCACGTCACCACTGACACTACCATTGACACCGCCATCACTGCCAATACTACCGTTGATACCAACATCACCAACATCATCATTGATGCCGCCATCACCACAGTCATCATCACCAACATTATCACCGTTCATACTGGTTTGGTCACATCAGCTCCATCTCCATCTCCATCAACACCACCAGCACCAGCACCTCATCACCATCTTCACCCCACACGTGGCTCAGGCTTTGGAGCCGAGGTTTTCAGATTATTCTGTGGAGCTCACAGGCTCTAATGAAGCCCTCAGGGGTGGTTAGAAGTGGGGAGACGGAGGCCACGAAGCAGGTGGGTTCTGCACTCACCTCCTTCTACTCAGTTTCAATCAAGAACTTTTCTCATTATTTTTCATATTGAGGTTGCTCATAAGATTCTATCTGAAGAGACCCTAAAAACCACTGCAAGCCCTGCGCGTCCGCTGCTTCCTCGTGCTTTACCACAACGCTACGTTCTTTCCCTGCAGATGTTTGTGAAGATGTGAATGTGCTGCCTGAGGAAGGTGCACAGTCAGGGGAGGCCCACCACAGGTTAGTGTGTCATTAGAGAGCAAGCAGGTCCCCTCGGGAGAGGCCACCACTGCCCGCTCCTGGGCTGGTGTCCGAGAAGGGAGCTGGAAGTAAAAGGGGGTAAAGAAAACTCAAAGGAGCAAAGTTGGGTATTGGTTTTGTTCTCAGTGTGTGTGATGAATCAGAGTGGGTCAGTCTCAGTCAGAGGAGCAGCTGAGGAGACCGTCAGGTTTGTGGGACACAGTATGATGACAGCCACTCCTTTCCAGTCCACTGCCTGGTCACTCTGCCCCAATGCCAGGGCAGGGCAGACTTTCCCACGCTCGTTTCTGGCACATCTTTGGGTATCAGTGGCATGATTCTCATCTCTTCTGGTTGATAAGGGTTGCAGAATGTGTTGGCCAAGGTTCTCCAGAGAGACAGAATCAACAGGGTGGATGGATGAACAGACAGAGACAGATGAGGGTGGATTTGTTAGGGAGCTGGCTCAAGGAGCGATATCTGGCCTCCAGGTATCCAATTTGCCTGCTCTATTCTATCTGGTAAAGGGTTTATGGTCTCCAAGTGAATATGCAGGAGAGAGTAAGTGTCCATGTTTAAAGAGGGCCTGTTCAGTGAGGACCACTTCCCTTCTAACTGGCAAACTTTGAAAAAGCTATCAGGGAAAATCCCTGATCCCCAATGGCTCTGGTGGCCAGATGTTCAAGAAGCAGTTTGTGCTTAGACTGCTGGTCATCAGGAGGAGGGACTTTTGTTTTAAATCACCACCAGTGCCAACCACTGCTGCCCCATCACCTGTGAAGTGAGGGAGCTGGACTGGGGTTCGGATTTCAAGTATGTGTGCATGTGTGTGCATGGGTGTGTGCAGTATATGTGCATTGTGTGTGCATGTGTGTGCAGTGTGTGCATGTGTGTGCATGAGTGTGTGCATGGGTGTGTGCATATGCATGCAGTGTGTGTATGTGTGTGCAGTGTGTGCATGGGTGTGTGCATATGTATGCAGTGTGTGCATGTGTGTGCATGAGTGTGCAGTGTGTGCATGTCTGTGCATGGGTGTGCCGTGTGTTCAGTGTATGCAGTGTGTGCATGTGTGTGCAGTGTATACACATTGTGTGTGCAGTGTGTGCATGTGTGTGCAGTGCGTACATCTGTGTGCAGTGTATGTGCATGAGATCTTAACCAAGTGGTCCTGCAGCCTCAGGCCTCCTTGACCAGGCTCTGCAGTGGTTTGCCAACCTGGCCTGTCTTTTCCAGATTGTGTTAGTAAGGTTTTCATTGCTGTGATGAAAACACCTGGCAAGAACAACTTAGAGAAGGAAAAGTGTATTTGGGGCTCACGGTTTCAGAGATTGAGTCTATGGTCAGTTGGTTTTATCACTCTGGGCCTGAGATGAGGCGGCACATGATGGTGTAAGGGTGTAGCAGAGGAAAAGTGCTCAGCTCCTGGCTGTGGCAGTCAGGAAGGAGAGGAAGGTGAGGATGGGAAGAAACAATGAGAGAATGAGCCCAGGGACAGGATGCATAATCCCCAGGACATGCCCCCCAGGAACCTACTTCCTCCAGTCATGCTTTACCTGCCTATAGTGGTAATTATTACAAATTTTTCCACCTGGTAATTCTCACAAATCCATTCCAATTATTAACCCATCAAATGGATAATCCACTGACTAGGTTACAGCTCTCATAATCTAATCATCTAACCCCTGAATATTCTGACATTGTCACATGAGATTTTGGGGTGGGGGAATCTCCTCATATCCAAACCGCAAATTCTATCCCTAATCCCTAAAAATCATGTCCATCTTACAGTGAAAAATGCATTTAGTCTGTCTCAAGAGGCCCCATATTCTTAACAGTTTCAGCATTGTCCCAGTGATAAGTCCAAAGTCTCATCTAGGACTCAAGGCAAACTGTTGGCTGTCAGACCTGGTAAAGACCAAAAGCAAGTTACACATATCCAATATGATAGTAAACGTTCCCATTTCAAAAAAAGGGGCATAGAAAGAAGTGGTAGGACCACAACAAGACCAAAACCCAGCTGGGCAATTAGGTCTTGCAGCTGCATATCCAGCTTATGGGGCACACAGTGGCAAGTTCTCCAAATGGCTTGGGGAACTCTGCCCTTTGGTCTTGCTGGCTGCCACTCACATGGCCTCTCTCAAGTTGACTGTCTGCAGTCGGCAGGTTGACTGGGCAGATGTCCCACATTCCTGCATCTCCTCATCCTGGGGGTCTCCACTGCTTGTGCTTTTGCCTCCTTCTCATGGCTTCACGAGCTGTTCTCTCAGGGGAAATCCTGCAGGGACTCCAACCCTGCTGCACTCTGCCTGGCCTCCCAGGCCTTCCTCTGACATCTTGGTGGAAGCCTCCTTGATCCCCTGACTCCAGCATCCTATGTTGTTGTACAGCCAGCACCACATGGATGATGCCAAGATCTCCCGCCAGCTTGAGCTGTTGCCAGGCCCCCTGGCACCATGTTTGCAGCAGCCTCTGGCTGCATGGGTGGCTGAGCATGGTGAGAGAATTCCTGGGAAAATAGTTCTCTAGGCACCCCTGAGTGAGCAGAGTGTCCCCCAGGTTTCTTCTCAAAGGAGTTTTCATTTTATACCTTAAGCCTGCCATGGGTGTGGTCTTGGTGATCTCTGAGATGCCTTCAAGACATCTTTCCTATTGTCTCTGTGCAAAGTGCTTATCTTCTCTTTAGTAGTGGTAATCTTTCCAGCAACTGCATTTCCTTTGGCCCCAATCTTACATGTTTTACACTGTGCTTTATCTCCTGATTCTCACAGTAAACCAGGCTAAGAGCCACCAGCAATACCTATGCCACTGCCTAAATGCTGTGCTACCTTGAAATTTCCTCTGTGAGATTAATTAATTCATCACTTGAAATTCAGCCTCACAGAAAGTCTCAGGACACAGAAAAAAACATGGACAAGTTCTTTGCCAGCATATCACACAAGTGGCCTCTAGTCCAATTCCCACCAGGTTTTCCTTTCTTCTCTGAAACCTTGTGAACACAATCTTTACTGTCCACATTCCTATTGGCATTCTGGTCTTCTTAGCTCACTCCAGAGTTGCCCCTTAGCTCTTTTTACAACATTTCAAGTCTTCTCCAGCCTGCATCTCTAAACTTTCCCAAACTCCTCCCAATATCCAGTTCTAAAAACTTCTGAGCCACACGTACAAGATTAGTCACAGCAATAACTCTACTTCTTGGTACCAATTTTCATGTTAATCAGCTTTTTTTTTGCTCTGACTGAAATACTTGACAAGAAAAACGTAGAGGAGGGAAGGTTTATTTTGGCTCATGGGTTTAGAGGTTCAGTCCATGATTGACCAACTCCATTGCTCTGGGTCTGAGGTGAGGCAGACCATTATGGTGAAAGAGTGTGGCAGAGGAAGGCTGCTCAGCTCATGGAGGCTAGAGTCTCTGTCTCTCTCTCTCACACATACACACACATACACACACACACACACACACACACACACACACACACATAGCCACACTCCAGGGAAAGACATAAACCAGTGAGTTACTTTTTCCAGCCAAGCTCCACCTGATCCTCTCATGCTCCTCTAAAAGCCAAGTTTGTGGGGACACAAATTTGCAGATGCAGAGGACTTGGCCAGAGTAGATTCTCACGTAAAAAACACAATGGAAAATCCAAACCTCAAAGCAAATCATGCTCCAAAAGGCAAAATGTGATTTTCTGGTGAGTTAGAACTCCCACTTCTACTAAGAAAAGAAATACAGCCTAGGAGTCTTCAGAAACAGGAGCCAGTGTCTGGAGGGAGGCACCTGTCCAGGTACTGCTTGGTTGCTGTTTTTTAGTGGAAGACCACGAGTTCCATCCAGGATGCGGATGGAAAACACACCATGGGTGATGTCCTGCTGGGCCCTCGGGGTCCTGTGAGCAATGGCTGTGCTCCAGCTAGTTCATCTACTGTGCATTTGGCCTTTGGAAAAACCACAGCCATGAACAGTGGTGTCAGGTGTGGAGAGTGAGCTTCAGGAGGGTGGGAAGAACCTGCAGAGGGGACATCTGCAGAGTGACTCCCTTCAGTGTTCCCACAGGTGTGCTCTTTGTTACCCAGAGCACAGAGCCTCTGGACATTGGAACCGGGAGGGTCAGAGTTCTCTTAGGCTGTACTTGGATTCTCTCATTGAGTCTCAGAGTGACCTTTTCAATAAATAATTTGACAAACGTCACAAGTGAGGATGCCGTGGTCCCAGGGCAGCATTGTGGGGGAGGGGATGGAGCCCTCCACCCCACTTGTCCCCAGATCATGCTCAAAGCTGTCGGTGCTCCTGGGAGGCCGATTCCTGGGACTGGGGTGCAGCTCAGTGGTAGATCGTGTGCTTAGCAAACTTGGGCCTGGGTTTGAGCCCCAGCCCAAGGAAACAAAAGGAAAAAAACCTCACTTCTGCTTACCCCACTGATGCGTAGTGTTTGGATGGTTCTTGGCACCCTTCTCCTAATGTGGCCTGTTGAATCCTTCCTTCCTGGGGAATGAACACAGGGACACAGCATGGCAAAGCTGGCCATCCTGGGTGGCTGCCCCCCAGGCTGAGGGCATGCTGCCCTTATCATCTGTTCCGGGAGGATCTGTTATTTACTCTGACCCTAAATAACAGTTCTGTGAGCACGAACATGGCCTGATTACTCAGGGGTTCCATTCTGCAGGAACATGTCCACCAGAGGTGGCCTTTGGTGACCCTTGGACTCCTTGGGATCTAACCCTTCTCAGTGCTACAGGAGGTGGCCACATGGGCATTGTGTTCTCTGGGTGCCAAAACCAGGTGCTGGTGAGAGGGCCTGGGTCGTACTGGGGCTCCCAGGACCCCAGGCTGCCTGGGACAAAGGGACAAAGAAGCTCTGGACAGGGCGAGAAGGGCATCCTGGGACAGGCGAGCCTGAGGAAGGGAGCTGGATGGTAGCAGGGCTGGTGGCTCAAGGCCTCAGTGAGTCTGCAGGCAGGGCCCAGGGGACATGGCCAGTTCCCTCTGGCAGCTTGGGACTGTGATTCAAAGCTGGTTCCAGTCTAAGCCCAGATGTTTCTTTAGGGCCCAAAACACATAACCATTTTCACGAATGAGATAAAGCTTCAAGATCACTGTCCCCAAGATGGACGTTTGTCCCTCCCTCTTCCACCCTTCCTTCAGGTAGTAGTGAACACGCAGGGCTTTGTGTCAGCAGGAGGGGCAAATGAATCTCACCTACAACAGAACCCGAGGCTTCTGCCCTGTGGAAAATGCACAGGACAAATGGAGGACCTAGAAAGAACCACAGCGCTTCTGAGTGGAGAGGGACCTTGGGGATCACCCCCTTCAACTCCCAAATTTCTCAGGAGAGACCCTGAGGCTGGTGGAGTGGGGTGGTAGCTAAGGTCACCCACCAGTTACTGCACAGACCAGCCAAGGGTGGGCGTGGGAAAGGCATCTGACTGCTCTAAAACTCGGTTCCCTCAAGTGCTGATGGGAAGAAGAATGCCCTCTGCCCTGGTGGGTTGGTGAGGATCGGGGTCAGGCCTTGCACCTGAGTGCAATGGTGGAAGTTCTCACCCTGTGTGACTATGGCTTTGGGGCCTTATTCCCTAGAACAGGACGTGCTCCTAGTTATGATTCAGTTGAATAAATATTTATTGGGCTCATAATGTTGAATCCTGGAATATAGAGCAGGCCAGGGAAACCTGCAGGCCTGCAGAGGGGCAGGTGGGAGGGACAGCAGTGGTGGCGTGGCGTGGGGGGCTGGAAAGGGGCTGGGCCTCAGGGGACAGGAGGAGGCCGGCAAGGAGCGACCACGTGGCGGGGGCAGCCAGGAACAGGGCCAGGATGGAAGTGGCAGAGAGGCCGAGCCCCTCCTCCTGCACGGGACCCCAGGGCTGGCCGGGGGGAGCAGAGCTACAGGCCTGGGGCAGCCGGGCCCAGGGAGCTCGCTCAGGAGGAGCACGGAAAACGACTTCCGCTCTTTGAGCCTCAGTGTTCTCGTAAAGTGAGAGGCTTCAACAGATGGCCTTTGTCCTTTCTCTTTATTTTCCAGCTCTCTCTGTCCATAAAATGGATGACCCGCCCTTTACGGCACACAAGGCCCTGTCTCATTTCCTCCTCCTTGGAAGTAGGACCTTTCTTATTCTCATTTTCCAGATTCAGTCAGGGTGTGAGGTTGGGTGGGTCCACTGACTGACTCCATCAGCTTCACAAGGGAGAATATTGTGGGAAGGGGCTGGGGGTAGAGCTGGCACTCATAGCTCAGGTGACAGGCCGAGGTCTCTCGTTGGGGAGGAGGTGGGGTGGGCTTGCATCCTGGACAGGCCCCCAGGGTTGGAGGCCCCAGGGCTGGAGGCCCCAGGATTGGAGGCACCAGGCAAGCAGCCAGGAGGCCCCGGGAAATCTCTTTCAGTTTCTCTGAACCTCAGTTTCCCTGTCTGTAAAGTGGGTTGCTAATGGGTCTCCTAGGCTGTTGAGAGGACCAGGTGGGAGACACCTAGAGACAACTCAGGCCCGGTGAGTCAGTGTCTCCTTGGTGCTTGCCATTATGTTTAAGGCTTCAGGTTTCTTCTGCTTCAAAACGAAGATGGCAATAGCCTTTGTGCTCTGGAAAGAAAACGAACAGTGTGTGAAAGTCATTTGGAAATGTAAATGTGCAATGGCGTGTCATTGTTGGCACAGCCCCGGGGTTGCTTTCGCTGGGAGATGGGGGAACATTCAGGACCCTGGAATTTTATGTGTTGAGTAAGAAGAACAAGATAGAGGATCACATGCTGGGTTTCAAAAGGAAAAAAAAGGGGGTCTTAAATAAAACTGTGTGTTTTCCCAATAGATTTGTGGAAAGAACATAAAATCCCCCATAATTGGCCTCCAGTTTAATGAAAGAAAGGGAAACTTGATTTAAAGGGCCCGCTGACTGCATCGGCAATGTGAGGGCTGCATTGTGAGCCGGGGGGAATCATCCTGGGCAAAGCTAACCTTCAAAATGCAGAGCAGGCTCCTCGTGGCCTGAGTGGACGCCCAGAGAGAGCTCATTCTGAAGGGGAGGATTATACCAGCACCTGAGGTGGGCTCACACCGCCAGAGGAGAGCCCCAGTCCCCACCAGGTCTCTGCAGAGGAGAGGGCCGCAGCATCCGTTCCCCACTAAGCCCAGCCTCGGAGCTGCAGCTGCTGCTGGGGTTTCACCATGTGGGCGTGTGAGGCGGCCTCTCTGGCCATGGGACTCAAGTAAATCTTGGTGACTTGTGCCCCCCAGAGAGATGGCAAAGGGCTGGAAGTTCCAGCTCTCTAAACTATCCCAGGGCCACCTCTTAGCATCAACTCAGATGTGAGTCACACGGGGGTCCTTACGAATAATCAAAGGTGCGCTGACAGTCAGGGTATTTCCAGTGTGTTCGAAGCTCTGGGCTGAAAACAGAGGCCAAGACCTGAATGTCTTTATTATGTACAGCCCGGGTTTGCACAGCTCAGGTCCTGTTTTGAATCCTGGCTCCTCTGCCCTCTTGGAACCTGATGTCCTTTATTGATAAGATGAAAATAGAGTCAGGACCGCCTTTGGGGAGGGCCAGGTCCAAGCGGATGGAGAGGCTGAGAAAGGCTTGATGCAAGGTCGCCCTACAGAAGACCAAGAAATTCCAGGGGTGCTGTGGTCCTAGGGTGAAGGAATGGGAGCACCAGCACCACCCTGTTCATATGTGCCCAAAGCAGCCCTGAAAGCTCTCAAAAGGGAGCTCAGGACAAAGAACTTGGTCAGCTTCTGGAATGGGTTGTGTTGGAAGAAGGTCTTGATTAAAAAAATCCAAGTCATAAAAAGTGACGAGGATGACGGCTGATTGAACTAAGACCAAGCCTCCTGGGCTCGAGGGACACCAAGACATTCTGCAGACACTTCCCTAAACCGTGGGTCAGGAGGGGAAAGGCCAGGCCTTCTCCAAACACCTCCTCCAGGACTGTGAGTGCCCTCCTAGTGTGACGAGCTCACGGACGTGGCCACGGCAGCCTTCCTCCGGTGGCTGTGAGGGCCTTCCTCATGCTGTGGTTGTCCTTAGGAAGAGCCAGGTCTGGAGACTTTCCTGCCCCTCAGACTTGGAGCTTGAGTTGGCACTTGTGGCCACAGCATCATGCGGTGGGTATAAAATGTGCATCGAGAGGACCCAGATGTTCTTCCTCTTGGTCATCACCTGGGTGATCTCACTGAAGAGGACTTCGTCACAGGACCCTGAGGGCCATCCAGAGTGGACGGCCTGTGATGGCCTGGGCACCAGAGACTGGGCTTCCAGCCCAGGGGCCTGTCCACATCTCCGTTCCTGTAGAAAATGAATCTCCACTTTCCAGGCTGGGTATTCTCCTTGTAACAACGAGAGGGTCTACCAGATGGCTCTTCATCCCTTTTCCCAGTTCTCACTGCCCGTCAAATGGACACGAGCTGCACTGTTTATCACACACTTACCACGCGCCTAGCAATTTCTATCCCTGACTCATCTCCTTCTCTTAGGAAGTAGGACCTTTGTTAATTTTTAAATGTTTTATTTTTATTTTCTTTTTATTGCTACCTTATAATTATACCAGTAGGATTCATTTTTATGTATTCACATCTGTCAGGTAAAGAAATTGAGGCTCAGAGGTCGAGTGACTTTCTGGGCTCCCAGCCAGGCACCCAGGAGCTGGAGGGGTCCACTTGTGCCTGGATTCAGTGCAGTCAGAAAAGCAGCTGGAAGGGGTTAAGGAGGCTGCAAGCTCCTGGAGTTCTGAGCCGGGGGTGGAGAAGCCCCGCAGAGGGCCAGGGTACAAGGCTTCTGGAGAGCTTGGCCTCTGAAAACAGAGGGAGAGATACGCCCCGTCTCCTGGGTAGGAGACACATGCCCTCCTCTGGCCAGGCTCAGGGCTGGCCATGCGCATCTTGGGACAGTTTGCAGAAGCAAGGAATGATCCTTGAAGAAACCATTTAGACCTCTAGCAATAAAATAAAGAAGCCACCCTATAAGGTGACACACACCAAAATAGGAATGACAGCAAGGTTATCCTATGGAGATCTGTCTGAGGCTGTGGGAGGCTGGAGCTGGAGACCGCCAACCTGGGCTCAGCCTGCAGTGTCTCGGGGGGCAGGCAGGAGGAGAGGAGCAGAGACAGGAGCCACTGGGTCTGGGGGTGAGACGGAATTCTGCAGATTGGGCAAGGACGCTTCACTCTTGCTTTGATTAACCCTTGCAGGGAAGAGGCAGGCTGGCAGCCCTTCCCTGGCCCAGGCCACGGCGCCCCACAGTCAGCCTTGTCTGCGTCTCCCAAGGATCCCCTGGATCTTTGACAGGTGACGATGTCTGGCAGCATTTGTGCCTGGCAGGGGGACTTGGAGTGGGGCTTCAGAAGTGAGGCGGCTCTTCTCCTTTTGTCTCTCTGAATGGCACTTTCTGATGATGTGTTTCCATTTCTGTCCCCACCCTAATCCCCCTCCTTGTCAATGAGAAGGTGGGATCTGGCTTCCGTGTAGGGTGCCTTAGAACTGGCTGAGGCCACACAGAGTCTGTGCCATCTTGGGTGCAGCAGGACCCTGCTCTCCTCTCTGTGGCGGGGCCCAGGGAGCCCATGGGAGGGCTAGTGACCCAGAAGCACTCACTGTGCGGTTGTTCATGGCTTAGAAATGAAAAAGGATAACAACAGGTCCCCAGAGTCTTGGGAGAGTGGTTGGCTCCCTGCACCGTCAATCAGTCAGCCTCCACTGCAGGTGGGGAGAGCACGGGAGGCTTCAGAGAAACCGAGTCTCTAATAAAATGTATGAACTTCTTTACCCTCTGAAGACCCTCAGGGACTACAGGGCTTCAAAAAGGCTCTTGTTATTGTTCTTGGAGTTTCTTTTTTCTTCTCTCTTGGTATGAAAGCTGAATATATGTTTTGCACCAGTATCAATCAGATTAGGGTAGAAAACTCAGAACCATTCCCTCAGGTTGTCTGGCTTCACTTTCCTTTCTAAATAATAATAATAATAATAATAATAATAATACCCTAAAGTTTGTGCATACTAAAAGCTGGGCACAATACATAAAAGCAGAGTGATGACAGAGAGAAACCCAATGACACACAGAGTCCCAGGTTGACCACCAGTGACTGCAGAGGAGGCAAGGTGGACATGTCATGGACTAGTGGGCCGCAGCATGGTCTCAGGTGGGTGGCCGGGGGCTGTGGCCATGGGCGCTCATCCACACGTGATCTGGGCATCATTTTCTTTTTATTAAGCTAAAAACTGAGCTGCACCTTTGTTGACAATCCCAGAAACACTGCCTGTTGAGTGAGGTTGGCGCCAGAGCACTGGGTCCCCTGGGGGAGGTGACAGGGTGGAGGGGTGAGTGGCACAGGACTGTCAGCAGAGAGATGTGTCCTGCAGGGTTCTCTTCCCACGGCACAGCCCTTGCGCCGCAGACCACCTATATCCGGCTGAAAGGCATGATGGGTGCCCTGTGCCAGTCCCTGTGTGGGGCTCGGGTGCTAATGTCTCACAGCAGCCCAGATCCGAGGAGCCTGAGATGCCGGGAGAGGAAAGCGAGTTTCATAAAGGGGATGTGAGGCCTCTCCTCAGGGGGACTGGTGGGTGCGCTCTCCCTCCCTGCTGGGCCTGCCCCGGCTCCCCACTCCAGTCCTGTTGTTAAGGCAGGATCTTCAGACAGCCCAGCAGGTGTTCATCCCCACTCTCTGCAGCTGCCCCAAGAACTTGGCCCAGGCACAGGTCACCCACCCAGAGCAGGGGCTGATGAGCGGAGGAGGAGGAAGGCCCAAGGTGGGAATGTGGTTTGTTCCTGTCTCCTGCTTTGGGACACAGGGTGGCTGGAGATTTTTCTTGCAAGATGTGTGCCAACCTGTAGCAGTGTGTCCATTGTCATGGAATATGGTGACCAATGGAGCTGTTAGCAACAGGATCGATTGTGTTAGGTCTGGCATTTTTTGGGGGTCAGCATTTTTCATTTATACAAAACTCTGCATTGCAGTGCTTGAGACATGGAATTTTGTAGGATAACCTGGAAAGGATAAGGTTGTGCTCCAAGAAGGAAGACCCCTTCCCTGGGAAGGTGATCCCAGGGGCAACAGTGGCCTTTAGGCCCAGCATCCCCAGCCCATGCGCTGAGCAACCCATCATCCTCTCTGTTCCTTTCTTGTCCTGGTAAGACTGAGCACTTCCAGCCTTAGCATAAAGAGGGAGGGTTCCCAGCCTAGGTGCCCTTCAGATGAGTGGACAAGGAAACTGTGGTCTATATATACACAATGGAATATCAGTCAGCATTGAAAGAGAATGAAGTCATGACATTTGCAGGAAAACAGATGGAGTTGGAGAATATCATGCTAAGTGAAGTAAGCCAATCCCCCCAAACTAAAGGCTGAATGGTTTCTTTGATATGAGGACACGGATCCTAACTGGGGATGGGGGGATTGGAGGAATGGAGGAAATTTAGATAGGGCAAAGGGAGAGGAGGGGAGGGAGAGGGTGTGGGGGTAGGAAAGACAGTGGAATGAGATGGACATCATTACCCTAAGTACATGTATGAATACATGAATTGGTGTGACTCTAGTTTATGTACAACCAGAGACATGAAAAACTGTGCTCTATGTGTGTTGAAATGCATTCGGCTGTCATATATAACAAATTAGAATAAACAAATAAGTCAGCAGAGGGAGGCTTTCTTTTGTGGTCATGGTTTTTGAAGGCACTGGCTTCATTGGCATTAACAGACTGTACTTTAAAAATGACGGGCTTAGCCAGGCACGGTGGAACACTCCTGTGATCCGGGTGGCTCAGGAGGCGGAGGCAGGAGAATTGAAAGTTCAAAGCCAGCTTCAGCAACTTGGTGAGACCCTGAGAAACTCAGTGAGACCCTGTCCTAAATATAATATTTTAAAAAAAGGACTGGGGGCTGGGATTGAAGCTCAATGGTGGAGCACTTGCCTCGCATTGTGTGAGAAACTGGGTTAGATTCTCAGCACCACATATAAATAAATAAAATAAAGGTCCATTGACAGCTAAAAAGATATTAAAAAAAAGAACTGGGTGTGAAGCTCAGTGATTAAGTGACTCTGGGTTCAATCCTTGGTACAAAAAAAATATGTGGGGGGTTTGCTTATTAACCACAACCCAAGTGATCTCTAACATGTTCCAAATTGTGCATTTCCTCCTTTGTTTGCTCTTGAGGGGGCTATTTATGAATCCCACAAGTGATAAAACTGTGGGCCTTTGGGAAAAGGAGCAGTGACGTCATACCTCAATGCAGGCCTTCCCAATGTGGGCCAGTTTGGGAGCCAGGGATCGAGGGCCAGTTTACATCTTTGCTCCCCCATCCCAGCTCCCGAGCCGAGTCGTGAGGAGCACTCACACGAAGCCCCACCCGAGGGTGAGGAGGGAGGGCAGAGGGACGCCCCCTAGCTGTGCTCAGGCTCTGTGTCTGTGGGCTCAACCAGCTGTGGGGGGAAGGCAGGGAGACTCAGGTCTGAAGTGAACCAGGCTCACTTCATTCTTCGTCCTCAGTTCCTAAACGATACAATGCAGAAGCTGCTTACATGGCATTTACCTTGCATTAGACGTCACAGGCAGTCAGAGATGAGTTCAAGTGTACAAGAGGACGTGTGTAGGTTATGTGCAAATAAGATAGCGTTTTTGCTTGAGCATCCTTGGGGTTTGGATCTATGGGGATCCTGGAACCAATCCCTGTGATATGATCAAACTGTACTAGCTCAGGCGATAGTTGTCCTGCAGCTCTGATGAGCTGCTTCTGGTGGCTGTGGCATCATGGCCTGGGGGGACATCACCTGGGCACCACCTGAGCAGTGATTAGGAACACCAGCACAGATAGTTTTCCTGACAGAGGCCACTGCCCTTTGAAAGTCCTCTCTGAAGGAAACCCTTTCTCTAGGGCTGGCACTCAAAGGGCAGGATGTGAGGCTGCCACTGAATCGAACTTCCCAAGCATCCGTGAACCTTGTAAAGAGAACATTATTTCAGGATCAGGGTCAGGGTCAGGGTTTGTGGTTATCTTCATACAAATACATGCATGTCCTTCCAGTGGCAATGTGATGTCCCTGGGGAGGCAAACAGAACAACAGTGCTTTCCCTTCTCTATGCACAGACTATGAGCATTGGACTCAAATTGCCTAAGAATATCTCTCTAGAAATCAGCCCCATCTTGCAGAAGCCGCCCTTGATAAGCTGCAGAGACATTGTACAGTGTCGGGGTAAAGGGTGTGCACCAAGCCCACTGTGGACAGGGTGAGAATGGTCAAGGTGCCCATGTTTGGGCACCTCAGTATCCTCATGTGCATGCTGGGGATGCTGGTGTAAGCGAGCATCGCAGACTTGGGGGATCAGATAAGTGCATGCATGTCTGGAGTGCAGAGCCCGCCCGATACAGGGCACCACTCAAACATGTCATCAGTGGTGCAGTTAAAGGGGTCATGTGGGTTCCAAGAGGCAGGAGAGAGGGACAGGAAAAGGGAGGAGCCATGGAATGAAGTCAACCAAACTGCTTGTACACGTGTGAATACACACAGTGATCCACCTTCCTGGATGTCTGTTAGTGAGCACTAATTAAAAAACTGTGAATAAATAGAAGGAAGAGCGGTAGAGTGCAGGAAGGGGAACAGAGGACAAAGGAGGAAGGGAAAGGGGAGGTACTGGGGACAGAAGTGGAGCAAATGACATTTCCATGCTTGTAAGATTATGTCAAATGAACCTGAATATTATGCACACGCATGAGAGAGAGAGAGAGAGAGAGAGAGAGAGAGAGAGAGAGAGGGAGAGAGGAAAGTTGAGAGCAAAGTCGTGTGCTGGGGTTCAAGGGTTGTGCGCCTGCCTTTTGAAAGCTACCTAGCATTTCCCCGGTCATCGTTAGAGGCACTTTTTTGGTCAATTCTGATCATGCAAATTTCTTCCTTTTGTGCCATCAGGAAGGCATTGGAGATGGTTCTAAACTCTGGGGAGGAGGCAGATGAGATAAAGATTTCTTCTGGGGCCAGAAGGCTCTCCCAGGCCTCTGACCCCGGTGCTCTGAGCAGCAGCTGCTCCATTTCAGCCGGACCAAGCTCTGGAATCCTCCTAGCAAACTGGATAAGAGGGACTCGGTCTTGGCGTTTGACTGCTCGCGGGTCTGCTCAGCCTCACTCTCACCTGGTCGGCTTTCTGCTCACACCCCTTCTGGCAGTTTCAGGATGACCTTTCTTGTCTTCTGAAGCCTTTGTCCCCTGGTAAAACTTTTTCCACAATATAGGAACAATTCTTCCACGTGATGAATTAATACAGAGTAAATACACCCGAATATGTCCTCCCTGAAAAGCGACGTTGAACGCTCCATTGGTTCCCTTGCACCCCGCCCCCCCACCAGGATCTCCCCCCCCCCCGCCCCCCGTGGCCGCTCTTCTGACCTCCTTCATTCTGACCTCCTTCAGTGTAGGTTAGTTTTTGGATTTTTAAAAATGGTGCACACCTGGGAGCACACAGTGTGCTCTTTTGAGCTTGGCTGCGTCTGCTTAATCACCTGTTGGTAAGATTCTCCGCCGTGTTGACAACAGGGCTTCTTTCACCTCGTGGTAGACATATTATTCCTGCACCCTGTTAATTCATTCCACCTCTCAGATGAGCCTCTGGGCTCATCTTTTCAGTTTGGACGATGGAGCCCAGAGCTGCTGTGGCCCTGCCTTTGGCTGAGTGTGGTCAGTGTTTCTGCTGAGCATATGTCTGAGGGCATAATCGATGAGTCATATGCCATCCCCTCTTCAGCTTCAGTCAGTGTTGACTGACAGCTGTCAGATGGTGAGCCAGCTGCAGTCCCCAGATTCCTCTGAGCAGTTCCTTGTTGAACAGCTTTAATGACTCTTGTGTTATTGGTTGCTTTCGGGGGCATGTGCACAGACTCTCACTGTGGCTTCAGGTTGTATTTCTTGGGTGATGAATGAGGTAAACATTTTCAGATGTGTGTTGGCGGTTTGCATCTCTCCTTTTGCAAAGGGTCTGATTTCATTATTTGCTCCATTTAAAAATGGGTCTGATCATTTGATCTGCCTTGGAGATGTTCTTTGTGTGTGTGTTGATTGTGAGTTCTTTGCTTTGAATTTATGCTATCATTGCCTACTTCTAGTGTATGGTTTGCCTTCTCCTGTTCTGAATGATGCCTTTTTTCCTGAATAGATATTCTCAATTAAATTTTGCAATTTTTTTCACTTACATGTTATTGCTTTTAGGTCTCATTTGAGAAATTTTTGCTTCACTCAAGGTGATACATTTATTTGCCTATGTAATATACAAACTTATTGCTTTACTCTTCCCATTTAGGTCTACAATACTATTGAAATAGATTTTTGTATATGGCATCAGGCAGATGTTAAGATTTTTATTATTATTATTTTTTATTTTTTTTCTAAAGAGAGGGAGAGGTAGAGAGAGGTAGAGAGAGAGAAAGAATTTTAATATTTATTTTTTAGTCATCGGCGGGCACAACATCTTTGTTTGTATGTGGTGCTGAGGATCGAACCCGGGCTGCATGCATGCCAAGCGAGCGAGCTACCGCTTGGGCCACATCCCCAGCCCCCAGATGTTAAGATTTAATTGACCTAAAAACACTATTAAAAAAAAAAGTCTTTTTATCCTTTTCCTATTATCTTGCTATGGAATCACGGCTGTGAACCAAGTGAACATGTATGTAAAGGTCTGTCTCTATGTCCCTTATTCTGTACCATTTTCCTATTTGCCTACTCATTCATGAAGAACCACACTGTCTACTCAGTCGTGAAATCCTCCAACTTCATTTTCCTCTGAGATCATCTTGGTTATTCTTAGAGGTTTGCATTTCTGGATATTTTAGAATCAGTTTGTCACAGGCACACACAGGCACACACACAATGAAGTTTTGATTAGAGTCACACAGCATCTATGCAATAGAATGTCATTGCATCTATAGATGAGGAGAGAATCAATACCTTTACATTATGGAATTTTCTGATCCATGAACATGGTATGTCCTCCCATTTATTCATGCCTCATTCCACTTTTTTTTCAGTTGCATTTTATGTCTTTCCTTTGTAAAAATTTCATAATTTAAAAATTTAAACAGCTTTATTGAGATATAATTCATATACCATACAATTCACTTGTTCAAAATACACAACTCCATGTTTTTTTTGGTATATTGGAATTTTAAACATGGTGGTGAAATACATGTAACAAAATTTGACACTTTAAGCATTTAAAAACAAATTACATTCCCAATGTACCACCATTACCATCTCCATTTCCAAAATGTTTCCATCATTCCAATCAGAAACTTTGTAACCAGTGGCCTCTCCCTCTCTGATCTCAAACTGCAAGCAAGGAGTTCTCTGTACCATGACTTGTGCAAAGCAGACTGCCTGGCACTGACTGGTGGTAAGGCACACAGAAAGCACCTGGCTACTTGCAAGAGTGTGCCGCCTACCGCAGAGGTGAAGAAACCTCTTTATTATGGGACTGGCATTGTGGCACTCTGCAAAAGTGGATGTTATCAGAAGCCCATTGATTCACAAACTCTCCTTGTAGCATTGGTGCAAGAAATTGCTCATGAACTCAAAACAGATCTATGCTTTCAGAATGCAGCTGTTGGTGCTTTGCAGGAGAAAAGTTGAAGGCTGTCTGCTTGGCATTTTTTGGAGATGTCAGTCTGTGCAAGATCCATGCCGACTGTGTGGAGTGCCAAAGACACCCAGCTAGCATGCTGAATGGGTGGAGAATATGCTTGTAAGTCCACTATGATAGGAAACATTTCATCCCCAACTTCTCTTCTTCCTGTTAGTGGTAGCTCTGAACATTAGGTATTTTCCTCCCAAGATAAAGGTACCCACATACGTGACTTAGAGTGGGAAAATTAGGGAACAGAAATCAGACTTTGATAGTATCAAATACATTTGTGTGTGACTTTTTAGTATAAATGTAAAACTTTCATGGAATTCCAGCATATCAGTGAACAGTTTCAGCCGTTCAACTTTCTAACAATTATAAATTAATTTAAAAATTTAAAAATGTAAAAAATTTCTGGGCAGTGTCAGCATCTGAATTTTTAAAAAGTGAATCAATATAGTTAATCAATATAGTGAATGAATGGTGATCATAGTGTTTTTTTATATGGTAGATTCCATTCATTCACTATATTTTTCGGAATGAATTGTCTTACATGCTAGTACGAGCTTTTAATACTTTCTGTTTTCTGTGCTGTTCCTGTAAGTTTGCTATTAAAATACATTAAACTACTTTAAAAAAAGCTCCACACTCTCCTCCCCCAGCTCATGGGTAAACTCTAGTCTCTTTTCTGTTGTACAAGTTGGCCTGTTCTAGATGCCTGATATAAGGGGGAGTGTACTTCCTCCTTCAGAGTCTCAGGTCTTGTTGAAATGTCATTCCACTGTATGTACAAATCCCATTTTAAAACCCATTCACCTGTTGATGGACAGCTAGGCTGCTCTGAGCTGTTGGCTATGAGGACACTGCTGCAATGAATGGTGTGAGGACCTGTTTGAGTCTGATTCCAGTTTCCTTGGATTTACACTAGAAGGGAATTGCTGGCCACATGGCGATGCACTCTTTCAGCTTTTTGAGAAACTGCCCAGCTGTTTCCATGTCACTGCAGCTGACTTTGATTCCAAAAGCAATATAGACAGACATCCCTGAGGCAAGGTACTCAGGACCCGTCTGCAGAGCAAAGGTGGCCCGTGTGTGTGCACGTGTGTGTGAGCATGGGTATGCATGTGTGTGTGTGTGTGCACATGAGGTGTGTGTGTGGAGGGGAAGTGTGCTGCAGGGGTCTAACAGTTCTTTAGTGGCTCTGGGCTGGGACCTGGGGAGGCACAATTGGACCATGACTAATGGATGGCTTCAGGAATCCATCCAGTTTGGGACGGAGTCCGACCTCTCCACAGGGAGAAATGAACACACCTTCTCTCTGCCGGGTCTCCCTGCTGTGGGCTGGGTTTGCTCTCTCCTAACCCACACCTTGGAGTCAGCCCTGGTACTTCAGAATATGACAAGGTCTGTGGTCTTTGATGTGGCAGCCCTAGACAGAGAATCCACTCCCTTCACACAGAGGCAGTGATGACCGCAGTGCCTCCTGACCACATGGAGGGGAGGGCAGACAACGTCAGGCATGGGGGCGCTCTCGGCACAGCCTGACACAATGTCTGTTGTCACCACGTGCGCTACTTTCTATGGCTACTCCAGAACCACTGCGGACTCGGTGATTCAAAACAACTCCAGTCACCATCTCACAGTTCTGGGTGACACCAGCCGACGTGGAAGTCGCCACGTGGAAGTCGCCACGTGGAAGTCAAGGTGTGGCTGGGCTGTGCTCCTTTTGGAGGCTTGGGGAGACATCTGCTTCCTGGCTCGTCACGCCCGCCGTCGGTAGGATGAGTTCCTCATGTTCTTGTGAGCTGTAAACTGAAGCCCACTGCCACCTTCCAGAGGTGTGCGTGTCAGCTGTCTGTCACTGTGACAAGTGCCTGAGATAAACGGCTCCTGGAGGGAAGGTGTACTTGGGCTCAAGTTTCAGGGTTTGAGTCCTTGGTGCTAGTCTCCATGGCCTTTGGGCCTCTGGCAGCAGTGTCCTTTGTTGTGAGAACACACACTTGCCTCATGGTGACAGGAGCAGAGAGAGAAGGGACAAGGGTGCCAGGTTCCCCTCAAGGCCACGCCCTCAATGACCTAACCTCCTCCCACTAGGCCCCACCTCTTAAAGGGTCCACCACTTCCCGAAAGCGCCACAGGCTGGAGACCTGGCCTCTAGGCGACATTTGAGATCCAGGCCATAACCAGAGGCCAAAGCATTCTTTGGATTGTGTCCCCTTCCTCTGCCTTCGAAGCTGGTGATGGCAGGTTGAGCTTTCCTCACTTCCCTTCTCTCACTGATGCTCCTGCCTCTCTCTGTTTCCCACAGCTCATGGGATTAACCGGGGACAGTTGCTCTACCAGCTGATCACAGCCTTGATTTCTTCTCCTGGTAACTTACTCGTGTGTGTGTGTGTGTGTGTGTGTGTGTGTGTGTGTGTGTGACATCACGTAGCCTGTGCCAGGGTTAGAATGTGGATGTGTCCCCTGAGTGCCCATCATGGTTAAAGGCTTGGTCCTGCGTGGTGCTGTTGGGAGGTGTCCTTGTAATAGGCAGGGCCTGGTGGGGCTCCTAGGTTGGAAGGCAGTTCCAGGCCTCCTGGACACTCTCTAGAGGGGCTGTTGTGGTCGCCCGAGTTTGGCCCTGGCTTTCTGCACTCTGTGCTCAGAGGTGGTCAGCCCCGGAGGCTTCCTGTTCCTGCGCTGGGGTCGGGACTTGCAGCCTCTATAGCTGTTGGCTGAACACCCTTCTGCACGAGTGGCCTGGGTCAGGTGTCTCCCCACAGTGACATAAGCTGAGAAACTATACAATCCTGAGGCTGGAACATGGCCGCAGGGCTGAGGGTTAGGAGACAGCACCTTCCTCCCGCTCACAATCACCCCTACCCAGGCTTTGGCCTTCAGAGCCACCAGCCTGGGGACATGTTGCCCTAAAGCAACAGTGGGGACGGCCGGTGAAGTCCCACTCCCTGGGCACCAGCCAATAGGAGTTTCTGAATGTTCAGGTATGAGACACGGAGAGGGGGGTCCAGAACTCGGCCCTCGGGTGGCTGAATTGATGCCACTCTGTGCCCTTGCACTGGGTCCCAGAGCTCTCCAGCTTCTCAGCTCTATGCCTCTGTGGAAGGAAGAGTGTGCAGTGACTCAGGGGGTGGCTCTGTGTGTGCAGGCTGGCTCGGCGGACACACACACGGACACACACAGAGACATACACAGGGACACACACAATCACAGACACAATGTATAAACCCACACAGACACACACAGACACAAACATACATAGATATATACACACACAGAGACAAACACAGACACACATAGATACACACAGACACACATAGATATACACAGACGTACAGACACAGATACATACACATACACACACAGACAACAGATAGACACACAGACACAGATAGACACAGACACACACAGACATGGATATACACACAGACACAGACATATGTACAGATACACACAGGCACAGATGTATATACACACACAGGTACATATAGACACACATACCTACACACAGATGTACACAGACACACACAGACACACACACAGATGTATATACACACAGAGAGACAAACAGACACACGCAGATAAACACACACAGACACAAATACACACGGATACACATACCTACACACAGGTGTACACAGACACAGAGACATACATGATGACACACGGATCTACAGAGATGCGCGCACACACACACACACACACACACACACACACACTCCTAAGAGACTTGGTTAGAAAGCTGGAGTCCCTTGGAGACTGGAAGCTTGGCGCCGAGGAGGGGCTTCCTTACCTGTTTGCTGAGCGCTGTGCTCCTCCTGCGCCTCAGCCCAAGGCTGGCTGCTCTGTGCAAGCCCCAGGGTGTCACCAGGGCTCCTCGAGGGTCCCCCTGGCCAGAGAGAAAACCCAGGTGTGGCAAGATGGGTGTGTGGGGTGCTGCTCGAGGTCCCCGCTGAGGGAGTGAAGGCCAGGCAGAGCCTCCACTGAGGCCTGAAGATGCGTCACCAGGGGTTCCGGAGACCCTCAGAGTAGGATGGGGACACGCAGCTCCGTGCGAGCTCTGGGGGGCTACCAGAAGCCTGTGGTGGCTTTACAGATGGGATGGCTTCCAACAGCGAATGGTGGGAGCAGCCCCGTGCCACAGATGGACGAATGGACACAAATGTGCATCCACACGCTGGGACAGCACTCAGACTCACGAGGAAAGAACCCCTGACATGGCTGTGGCTCGCGGCCCTGAAGACCTCGCGCTAAGTGAAATACACCAGGCACAAGAGAAGGAACGTCCCGCTTCATGTGGCCGCTGAAGCCATCAGATTCAGGGACAGAGCGGGGCTACAGGGTGCGGGAGGGAGACGGGAGCTGTTGTTCAACGGATGATGAGGACAGCTCTGTGGGCAGAGGGTGGCCCGGCACCACCACCACGTGAGCATCCTTTGTACCACTTACAAATGGTAAGCAGGTAAGTGTGTCTCTTATCACGATTTTTTTGGGGGGCACCAGAGATTGAACTCAGGGGCCCTCAACCACTGAGCCACATCCCAGCCCTATTTATATTTTATTTAGAGACAGGGTCTCAATGAGATGCTGAGCGCCTCACTATTGCTGAGGCTGGCTTTGAACCCGCCATCCTCCTGCCTCGGCCTCCTGGCCTCCGGAGACACTGGGATGTCAGGTGTGCACCACCCGGCCCGGCTCTTACCACCACAATTTTAAGATAGGATGGTTAAGTGTGGAAGGTAGTAAAGGTGAAAGCAGCTGGCTGTCCAGTCCCCAGAAGTGCGTGACTTGCTGTGAGTCCCAATGTCACTCTGGCGTCTTCCCCATCCTGGCCCAGGTCCCCTGGTGTCTCCTAGTTGTCATCCAGTAGTTCTGCTCTTGTGCCTGGCTCGTGATGTGTCACATGCCCCAGAGCTCTCTACCAGGGTGGCTTGGGCCCCTGGGGGCTGTTTTTGTGGGCAAACCCGGGTCTGTGGTTTCTTAGACGTTGGCTAGGTTTCGTGATGCGAGCCTGGGAAGAAGAACTGGTGCTTCTTGCATAAAAAAACGTTGTGGCTGATTGACAAGTGGGTCAAGGTCATCACACAGAGTCACACCGTGGAATGTGTGATCCCAAAAGACAGTGCAGGCCATCCTATTTCTGATGCAGATGGGAGCGCAGAAGAGTCTGTGGTTCTCAAAGTTCCAGAAATTCTCAGGCACAACTCACGGGGGACACAAGAGACCCTTTAATCAGGATTTGATTTGGGTGGGAGACATCCTTGGAGGGTGCTTCTCCAGCGCTGTCTTGTGAATCTCCAAAGGGTTCAAAGGCAAGGCCCTGAGATTTCCTCGCCCTCCTCTCCCTGCCCAGCCATGGGTCTGGGTGGCAGTCCTGAGCGCAGCGGGGATGCCTGGCCTGTGCAGACTCACTGCCTGCTTGCATTTCTGTCAATTTCCTGCCCACATCCGCCTGCTTAAAAAAAGGAGTTGTTATTTTTTTTCTCTTATTCACTCTGAATAAATTCTGTCCACAAATTCTTTATTCACAATGTATGTTGAAACGATTTTGTTCCAGTCTGCTGTTTTCCATCTGTATTTGGTCATTGTACATAATCAAAAGATGTATATAGGCCTTTTCATTATAGCTGTTATGCTTTATTTCTGTTCTACTTTAAATTTATAAAATATTATCTCATTATTGTTATGATTTTATGATATAATTTCATGTTTGCTTTTTATTTCATTTGGAATTCATTTTTTTATGTGTGTATGGTGTGAGGTAGGGACCTAGATTTACTCTGTCCCAGGTGGGTAACTGTTGGTCCCAATATAAGTTATTTAATTTTCCACTGACTTCAGTTGCCACTGATTTCATTTTCACTTGCTTGCATGCATCCCTTCCCTGGAATTCTAGATTACTGACCACCCCCCTCCTTTTTAAAGAGTTATTTATCTAGATTTTAAATTTAATTTCCAATGAAATGCATTTTTTTGGTTTCATTGAGCAAATGTACTATCTTATAACCTCAACTTTAAGCTCTTGCATTTATTAATTCTGCATTTCTTTCTTTGCTATTTTTTTCTCCTTGAGTTGAAAGTTTAGGATAGCCATTTTTATTTAATTTTTTTTCATGCTGTTTGCATTAAAGACTGTGAGTTTGAATCTGGGGGTGGAAGTCAGGTAGGGTGCTTGCCTAGCAAGCCCAAGGCTCTGGCTCCCCCCAGCACTCCCTCAGCCCTGCAAAGCAGTCTTTTCCAGAATACCTGTCTAACTGCGATGCACACATGTTGATATGCAGTGCCCGTGTTTGTTTTCAACTTGTTTGTAAGTCTGCTGGGGTTTTTCTGTTTTTTAGAAGGTTGTTTTAAAGTTCTCCAGTGAATTGGATATTTGACTTCTTTTTGCTATTAATTTATATTTTATGGAATTGTGTTCAGTGAAGTTGCCCTGGGAGATTTCTGCTTTGAGAAACCTGTTGAGATTTTCTTTGAAGCTGGATAATGGTCAGTTTTTGTGAAGATTTTTTGTGTTTGAAGTGACTGTATATTTTCTGCTTGTTGGGTACATAGTTCTTTATTAAATCCTTCCTGCTAACTATATATTATTTAAATCTTCTAGGTCCTCACTCTCTTTGAATCTATTCAACCTTTTTATTTTGATGTTTTGAAAGAGATACATTAAAATACCCACTCTGGGTGGACTGGTTCGTTTTTGCCTCTATCAGTTTTTATGATGATTGTTTTGGAATGAGCTGTCAGGGGCTAGAGGCTGATCTTTGTTATATAGATTTTACTTTTTTATTAGTTAGAGTTTTTTTTTTTTTTTTTTTTTTTTCTGTGCCCACTGTGATGTTTTTTCTGTGGTTTCTATTGATTGTAGCTGTAATCCTGTTCAGTAACTGTTAGTGTCTCCCTTGACTCTTTGTACTTTTTATTTTTAGCTCTTTTGCATTATTTTATTTCAGAGTGTCCCTTATTTTCTGTATAGGGAAACCTAACCTTGACTTTTGACTGATTGCCAATTTGTGTAAATTTATTTTTTCCATGTTATTTCATGTTTTAGCTCCAAAATATTACTTTTTCCTCTCTGTCTTAATTAAACACACACACACACACACACACACACACACACACACTTCTTGCTTTCTGTTTGTTTCTTTATTTTCTTGCTAATTATTAGAAACGACACATCGCAATTCTACAGTTTTCTAATGATTACTACAAAATCTAGTGTTTACACTGTATTTTTTCCTTCTCAATGTTGACTTATTATATCTATACATCTTATTGTTGTGTTTGAACAAGATGAAAACCTTAATTTTTATTTCTCTAGCCATCATCATTTCTCATTTATTATCTGGAATGATCAAGATTATTGTTATTTTTTATTATGATCAATATCTATAGAAATTAAACTATATATTTTACTTTTTTTTCCTTTTGGTACTGGGTATTGAACCCAGGGACATTTTGCCACTGAGTACACCCTGGACCTTTAAAAAATATTTTATGGGGGCTGGGGATGTGGCTCAAGCGGTGGCGCGCTCGCCTGGCACGCGTGCGTCCCGGGTTCGATCCTCAGCACCACATACAAACAAAGATGTTGTGTCCCCCGAAAACTAAAAAATAAATATTAAAAAATTCTCTCTCTCTCTCTGTCTCTCACTCTCTCTTTAAAAAAAAAAAATTTATGTTTTTAATTTTTTTTAGTTGTTGATGAACATTTATTTTATTCATTTATTTATATGCGGTGCTGAGAATTGAACCCAGTGCCTTACACATGCTAGGCAAGTGCTCTACCACGGAGCCAAAACTCCAGCCCCCAAAATATTTTATTTTGAAACGAGGTCTTGCTAAATTGTCCTGGCTGGCCTTGAACTTGGCGACCCTACTTCCTGAGCCCTGAGTTGTTGGGATTCTAGGCATTCCACTGTGCCTGGCACTATTTCACTCCTCTCTTACCACTTAAAAGTATATTCCCTGTCTCTTGCTTTGTGCTTCATATTGCTGAAGGATATCTTCTAGTACTTCTTTCAGAGAGGAGACCTGAATAATAAACTCTCTGCATTTCTCTATTTACCAGGCTTTGCTGGGGTTTGGCAGTGACCAACGTATGCTTTCCTTGCTGTGTCAGCTGAGGTTTTGGCTCCTGGTTAGACTTGGTTGGGCTTGGTTCCAGTGTCCTCTGGGTCTGCTCCAGGTGTCCAGCTCTGGGTCTGCTCCCTGTGCCCGGCTCTGGGAACAGTAGTTCTCTGGGGAGATTCCTGCAGCCAATCAACTGCAGCGCTCAGCCACACCCCGGCACTTGCTCACATTTCATTGGATGAAGCAAGCCACATGGCCGAGTACTCAGCCAATGGGAGCTCAGATCCTCTGTCCCTGCCGGGAGGCACTTTCAGGTCCCACTTTGGAGGGAGGAAGGGAAGTGGAGAGGAGAATCCAGGTTACCATGACATAATGGGAATAGATTTTCCTCAAATTTGAGTGATAGTTTGGATGAGTATAGAATTTGATTTTTTCCCCTCTTTCCTCTCTCTCTTCCTTCTTTCCTTCCCATAAAGCTTAATCTCTCTTATGCCTAGAAAATTTTACTTGTGCTGTTTTTTAAAGTACTTTTTACTTGAAAATTCCTATTTATAAAATAATGTGCACCTGTGATTGGTATTCAATGAATTACATCTATTTTTAAGTCCCCTCTGTGTCTTCTTAATTCTTTTACTGGACAGCTTGTTTTCCATTTGTTTTGTGCTTTTCCCCAGCAATAGTTTTCTTTAAACTCTGTGTGCTCTTGTGGACATATTTCCCAGTTTTAAAGAGGAGGTTTCCTGAATTCTGTTTTCCCTTTCCTGGTCCAGGGTGGGGTGGACTGGGGCAGGTCAAGTTGTGCAGGGAGCAGCTGTCTGTGGATGTGATCTCTGCATCCATCTGGTATCATCTCATGGGGTCTAGTAAGCTTCTTGTCCTGTGAGTGCCTGCTTCTTTTTAAACAGCCTAGGTAAGGGTTGTCTACAAAGCATACTTTATTGTCTCTTGAGATGTGGGATGGGAGGGCAGTAAGTCTGTGTGCTTTTATTAGTTTCTTCTTAGATGCTTTTCTGGGAGTAATATTTTTTTTTGCTGCCACGGATTGAACCCAGAGGTGCTTAGCCACTGAACTACATCCTCAGCCCTTTTTATATTTCTTTCGTTTTGAGACAGGGTCTCACTAAGTTGCTTAGGGCTTTACAAAGTTGCTGAGGCTGTCCTCAAACCTGGGACCCTCCTGCCTCAGCCTCCTTGAGTCACTGAGGTTACAAGCATATACCACCACACCCCGTCTTGGGAATAAGTTTTAAAAGGAAAGTGAGAATCTAAGGATCCAGGGAAGAGGGAACAGAAAAAGGATCCAGATAATTAGAGTTCTTTTCTCTACCCTTTCTGTAGCACTGGCCTGGCTTGGGCTCTGAGGACCACCCCTAGGCAGGGATGCAGACAGCTAAGGTCTCTCCTTTCCTTCCTCCTCCTTCAGCCTCTCCCTGCCTTCTGCTCTCCTGAGCTAGGACTAAGCCGGCCATAGCTCTGGGTCCCTCTCCCCTGGTCTTTGCAGGCCCTAAGAACCTCGTGTGACTGGCATCTGCATGATGAGCACCTGGAGCAGCATGTCTGTGTGTTCCTTGGGGACCCAGTGGCCTTTCCCACAGCACTCTTCCTTGGTGTGGGAGAACCCTTGGGACCAAACTCTTCTTAAAGTGACCTTTATTGCAGCAAGGGTCTGGCGTTCTTTGCCAGATGACAGGTATGTTCAGTCACTTGTTATGCATTTGTTGAGTGTCGTTAAGTGCAGGTACTGTAGGGGCGGGGAAAGCTGGGCATACAAAGATAATTTTCAGAGTTACTGTCCTACAGTCCCTTTTCCTCCATTGAGAGGGACCTTCATGTAGGAATTGTAGTGCTTACAAAATAGAATATGAAGTGTTGCTTCTGCTTGCCCGTGTGGGGAGATGGATGGAGAGGTTTTACAGAGGAGATGAGTCTCACCGAGTCTTGAAAGGTGAATGGGCATTTTTCATGCAATGTCAAAGGAAAAGAGACTGAGGAAAGTGAGACTTGCGGGGAGATGATGAGTACAGACCTCCATGCCAGGCAGTGAGGCAGTGAGTTCTGAGGCATGGAGAAGTGACTCTCATTTTGGGGGGTTTCAGAAGATCTGTATGATAGGTGTATTAGCTTTCCCTTACTATAACAAAAAACCTGAAGCTGCATATTTATATAAAGAAAAAAAGTTTTATTTAACTCACAGTTCTAGAGGTTCAAGGGCTTAGCATTGGTCAGTTCAGCTTACAGCAAGGTGGAAGGGAAGCTACTCCACCACCTGACATCCAGGGTTAATGAACGAGTGCATTGGAGGAGATGCTGGGTCATCTAAATGACTGTTTTCATTGAGCTTCAGAGCAAGACAGAAGCAAGAGGAGAACAGGTGCTTTGTCTCGTCCTTCCTCACATGTGTGCACTGTTAAGATTGGCAGAGGCCATTAGGAAATCAGAAATTTGGTTGCTTCAGGGACTCATTTGGATTCCAAGAAAGTGAGTTTAGAGGTATTTGAGTCTCTTATTATTTCTGGTTCTGGGCCTCATAGTTAAGATCCGAGTCTAGGACAGGGTGCTCCACATTTTGGAAATGGCATTACCCAGTACATAGTTCTTGTGAATTACCGCTGGATTTAATATCCAACAAGGCTCCACGGACACACCCCTTGGCCTCCACATCTCTTGTAGCAGAGCTGTAATTAAGTTAACTTTGCATCGTCAGATTTCATTTGGGGTTGAAATGTCTCATGCTTGATTTTGGCACAGGAACAATTTCTTTTGGAAAGAGTTGTAAAATATCCTTTCAGTTACTTTCTTATACTAGAAGAGTAGAAAAGCGTATTTTCACTTTTGTTTATTCTACCTCAAAATGATTTGTGTCTGTCTCATGAGCTTAAAACTGTTAGCTTTTTTTTTTTTTTTTTTTTTTTTTAAGGGATGTCTACAAAGTAAATACAAAAATGCTTCATTTATTCAGAGCCCATTTAAAACAAAAACAGCCTCAATGATCTGGAACATAGCCAACCTCAGGAATATAATTTTTAAAAAGTCATCTAACTATCAAAATATTGTCAAAACTCCAAGTTCCCCAGTTCTGGCCCCCCATCCCTGATTTCTTAGGTGTCCCTTCGCAGCTGATTTATTCTTAATTTAGGTACAAGACAGCAATCCTGGGTATAGGGTTCCCTCTGCCCCCAGTCAGTGAGAAGTGAGGATTGAGTTGACAGCACCCTGACTTCAGAGGTGTGGCTGGTGGGATGACAGCAGGCTGGGAGGACAGAGGCCCAAAAGCCAGGTGAAGAGAGACCCACTCACTGGGCTGGACCAGGGCAGGAGATGGAAGCTCAGCCCGGGACAAAGCCATCAGGAGGAGTTAAGATCTTGATGGATTCAGCAGCTATGTGACAGGCAGAGAAAGCTTTTCATTCTATAATTGACATAGAAACAACTTTCAACTTTGGGTTGAAGAAATACTCACTGTTGTGGAATTTCCCTCAAAGGCTGCTGCTGAGAAGCCGGTGGCCTCATAGCAGAGGGAAGCCATCACACTGAGGGTCTCCAGCGTTGCTTTGGGTGTGCCTGGGCACGGAGGGCAGTGCCCTGCGCAGTAGCTTTTCCAGAGCAGGATGGCCTACATTCAGTTTCCTCCCTGTAAAAATCACCAGATACCCTGGAAATTATTCAACAGACAAGTCTGGGAGGGTCCTGACAGCTGCACAGAGGTCTAGGTGGGGCTCTCAGGGCCTGAGGAACGGCTATGCAGAGAGTCTTTGGGGTTTTCGTTTCTAGCTCTCAGGTTGAGTGCAGGAGAGGCCTGCTCCCCAGGACGGCTACATGCATAGATTAACACAAAGAAGCAAACCCGGAAAATCCTGCTCTCCCGGGCCAGAGGACCAGGAGAAGGAAGCCCAGCAGAGCCCTGGTGGGGAACCCAGCCTCAGCCTGGGGACCAGGCTCTCTGCACTGTTTGCAGCAGGAGAGGTGAAGCCCTGGCCATTCCAGGCCCGGCCCATAAGGACATCAGTGGGTGCTTCTGTCTGCCCAGAGTGGCAGCAGCAGTGGCATCCTTTGTTGGCATGGGACTGAAGAGGGTGCTGAAGACTCCCCAAGTTTCATAAAGACATAGGTGTTCAGATTCCTGAATCCAGGAAAACCCCAAATAGGATCAACCTAAGAAACCTGCACCAAGACACGTCATGGCCAAGCCTGTGCAGAGTACGGATGAGGACATCTTAAAAACAGCCAAGAGAGGTGACATATGACCTTTAACAGAACATCTGAAACTCTGCAGGTCAGAAAGAAGTGGCGCGGCACATTCCCCGTGCTGAAGGAGAAGGACTGACCAACCCAGGTGGTGTATCCACTGACACCGTCCTTCAGGGTCAGCAGAGAAAGGAAAGCGCTCGTGGGTGAGATGCTATGGCAAGCCAGTGCTACTGTGCATGTGGAATGTCCCACAGAGGCCTTGTTAAAGGCTGTCGCCAGCTTGGTGCTCCTGGGGCTGGTGGGACCTTGAAGAGGTGGCCTGGCGGGAGGTCTTCAGGTCACTGGGGGTTGCCTCCAAAGCAACTGTGGGGCCCCTGTCTCCCCCTCTTCCTGATTTTCCAGGCAGGAGGTGCCTGTTCCTGTCCCTCATGTCCTCCACCATGATGTGCAGCCCCCCACAGGCCCCAGAGCAAGGGGCTGCCTGACCGTGCATGGATTGACATCTCCAATACGGCCCCAATAAATCTTCTGTTTATAACGTGATGATCCCAGGCATTTTTATAGCCAGGAAAGCTGACTAAAGCACCAGCCTTAAAAATGCCTAAGAAACCTCTCCAGACAGAAAGAAAACCATGGCAGAAAAAGGCCAGAGCTTCCACAGTGGAATGGACAGAAAGAAACACAGTGGCCTCTTCCTTCACCACCTGTAGGTCTCTTTAATTCTATTTTGTAGTTTTATGGTGGAAACCAGAAAGATCACACCATGTGAGGTCGCTCTGCATGGACCTGGAGGGTACCTGGAAGATGATTATTTAGTAAGTGGAGATGAGAAAGGCATCTAGGAAAGGAAGATCTCTACGCTTCACCTGCAACGGCCCAAGGTCAGTGTAAGTAGATGACCATCGGTCAGTGTGTGTGAGGCTAACCAGAGGAAGCACAATCATTAAGTACCAACTAGTTCAAGTCACCCACAGGGAGAAAGAAGCAGGGGACAAGAAACAGAGGAACAGACGGAGGTCAGTGAGAGCGACAGGGCAACATGCATCTCAGCTACTCGGCAGGTCGTCCTCATCTGCTGCTCAGTGTGCCCTTTGCTTCAGTTTCTTGAAGATTCACACCAGCGGGAACTCCCGGTGCTGTGCCCAGTGCAGCTGGGGCGGACACTCCTGTCGTGTCCTGGGTGCCGGCCTCTGGAAGCCAGCTTGCCATCCTTAGGTATAAAGACAGCTGTGGATGCGGCTCCTTTGGGGGACGATCTCTATCCCTAAAATATTAAGGCCACATTTCTTGTCTTTTCTTTCTTTCTTTCTTTCTTTCTTCCTTTCCTTCCTTTCTTTCTTTCGAGAAAATTTTAATATTTATTTTTTAGTTTTCGGCGGACACAACATCTTTGTTTGTATGTGGTGCTGAGGATCGAACTCGGGTCTCATGCATGCCAGGCGAGCGCGCTACCGATTGAGCCACATCCCCAGCCCCACATTTATTTCTAATTGTGTTTTTGTGGTGATTGAGTGTTTCAACTTTATCAAATGCTTTTCCTGACTGTGTTGATAGAGTTGTTTCATTTTTCACTGTGGACAGGGTAGACCTATGTTGATAAATTAAAAAAATATTTAACAAGCCTGAATTCTTGGAGTGAATCCTACAGAGTCATGTTGTTTGATTCCTTTTACATATCGATGAATTCTATTTGCAAAAGTTTTGTGAAGGACTTTTGCATTTATATTTGTGATTAATATTGGTTTGTAGTGCTTTTAATACTGCATTTGTCTGGGTTTGATGTTGGGGTAATGCTAGCTTCATAAATAGAAGTGTTCCTTTCTATTTTCTGGATGAACTTTATGTAAAATTCCTATGAAAACTTCCTTTAATAAGTTTTCTCTCCAGTGAACCATCTGGGCTTGGAGATTTCTTTCTTTCAGGGGAGAAAGGGAGCTTTTAAATTATGCATTCAGTTTCCTAAGCAGTTGCTCTGTGTCATCTGAGTTGCTAGATGTCTACAGTGGTTGTTGGTTTTAATCTTTTGGCCTTTTGATATTGGTGCAATCTATAGTGATGACCCTTATTTTATTCTGGATGCTAGAGATTTGTGTCTTATATGTTTTTTCTTTATCAGAATTGCTAGAAGTTTGTCAGTTTTACTGATCTTTTAGAGAATCCTCCCTTTGTTTCATTAATTTTCTCTTTTGCTTTTTTGTTTTAATTTCATTTATTTCTGTACCATTTGTTTTGTGTATATTTTGCTCTTTTTCTCCCAGGTTCATGAGATAGAAGCTTAGATTGATTTGAGATTTTTCTTTCTTCTATTGATGCATTTATTGTGGAGAGTACTAGGAACGCTGAGCAGATGCTGTTGGTTGATGGTGTTCAGTTCTTCTACCTTCTTGTTTATTTTCTAGTTGTTCTAGAGGATTAGGAAGTAGAGTGTTTTTAGTTGTTCTCAGGATAGTTGCGTCGTGCTAAGCAGAACGTTTCTCTAGAAACCCTTTGAAGTATTACCTTGGCTGTTTCTAGAGTAAATAAGCATGTGGGTTTGAGGGGACTAGGTGGGGAAGATCTACCCTCCAGGAGGGCAGGAACCACCCAATGGCTCGGGACCCCACAGGGAAGAACACAGAAGGGGAGTTGGTCTCTCTGAGAGCTGGGCCCATTTTCTTCTACTGCATAGACATCAGAACTCCAGGTCACTGGTCTTTGGACTCTGGGACTTACACCTATGGTCCCTGAGTCCTCAGGCTTTTGGCCTCTGAGAGTTGTACCATAGCATCCCTGGTTCAGGCTTTGGGACTTGTCCTGAGGTGTCCCAGGGTCTCCAGCTTCCAGATAACCCCAGTCGTCAAGCTGGTGCCCACAATTGCCAACAGGAGTGACATACGTTTCTACCCTCCGCTGTTTGGCCCGTTTCCTTATGAATATGATCCATTGCTCTCAACTGTTACACCTGTAACTGCCATTAGTATACCTGAGTGCTTAGGCTTACAAAAACATGTTATTTATTTTATTATGAAAAGTACCATATGTGTTCTGTTGTGCTTTTATGTTTTTCGAATTTCCTTTAAAAATGTAAACAAATATCTTTTAAAGATAAATTTTTTTTCCCCAAAATTTCTTTTTTTTCTTTTAAAGTAGGATTTTGGTGTTTTGGGATTTCAGCATCTAGGATGATGGCATTCTGGATTGTGTCTTTCAGAATTGTGGCCCAATCCTCTTTCAAAATCATCTTTCTTTGCTGAGACTCTTTTTTTTTTTTTCCATTCTGATGCTGGGATTCGAACCCTGTACCTCACACACCCCGAGCCAGGGCTGTTATTCTGAGCTGTATCCCTTTGCTGGGATGAGTTTTTCATTGGCTTCTACTGTGTTTGCAATTGCTTGTTAAAGTATTTTTATGGTGGCTGTTTTAGAATCTTTGTCAGATAATTCCAGTCTCTGTCATATTAGTGTTGGCATCTGCTGTCTCCCTGGCTGAGAGGGTGGATAGTGACTCATTATCCTCCCCATGTGGCCTCAACTGACACCGCTGGCTGGGAGTGGCCTCTTTGCTGCAGGGTTGTGGTGAGAGTCTTAACTCCACTCTTCCTTGAGGCTCCCTGAGCAGAGGCGGGGAGGCCGTGTTACTGTGGATTGGGGTGGAGGTCCAGGCTCCCCAGGTCTGCAGTGGCTCCATTCAGGGGATGGGGAGCATCAAACTGCTTGTGGGGACGAAGTCCCAGCTCCCACGCCACCTTCTCTAACTGCACCTGAGGGGGACTGAGCCCCCTTGCAGTCTGGGAGGGGAAATCCAGGCTGGTGTGGGTGGACTGGGCCACAGTGTCGTCTGTGGCATTGGACTGGAGTGGGGTGGTTATTGTCTGAAGGTTCTGTCTTGCTAGACTGTCTTTTCCTGGCCCTTTGACTATGGAGGGTGGACTTTTGTTGAGGCTGATTTTGTTGGTGCCCATTGGTGTTTCCAGCCTGTGAGCTTGTTGAACTCCAAACCTGGGACATACGGAGCAAAAAGTCACCTCCTCATCATTTTGTGACTTGGGTCCTGAAGTCCCTGACTTGTCTGCAGCCTTCTCAGCACCTCAGAATCTTCTTATATCTAAATTTATTTTATCCATAATGTCCAGGGGTTTTTTGTTTTTAGTAGAAGGAATGGTGGGGGGGTGTGCCTCTCCTTCCTCTTTCCCTCTGTGCAACTTCTGATATCACATTTCCATGAGAGACTTGCTCCTCTTAACAAACTCGCAACACATCCCAATCTATTGTATTATTAATTTTGCAAACATGATCAGGATCCAAAGACCATAAAAGCATCCCTGAAGGGGTGGTGTTCTGAGCGCACTGAGCTTGCAACCGACTTGCTCCTGGCTGGTCACTGGAATATATCTGCCCCGCCCCCACTTTCTTCTTAGAGATCCACACTGGGGGACGTGCTACTGCCCCGGGCTTCAGTGAGATTAGCATCTGAACATGTTGCTGAACAGAGCTACTATTTCTACACCAACTGATTTATATCAGGAAACCTACCCTTGACAGTTCTTAAAGGAGCACAGCCAGTCGAACATGCACACCCAACCTGGCAGCCTTGAGTTACTGGAGAGGCAAGTCATCCTGTAAAAAAGGTTACTGTGATAGGTGTAGGGACATGGAGGTGCTGGAAGATGGTGAAGAAGTGCCTCCACCTGAGGATTCAGTGTCTAGCCAGAGGGAGAGGATGCAAGGGCTGGTTGCAGGGCAGTGGGAAAGGAGGAAAGAAAGAGCCAGAGGTGCCTGAGGGAGATGCCAGCTGGCAGTGCAGGATGAAGGGGACAGACGGGTGCTGGCAAGGTGTTGTGGAGAGGTGAGGAGCACCGGGGCTGCAGTGTGGGAGCCTGGATGGGGCGGGGGACCAGTAGGTGCCGGAGCTGCGGAGGAGGGTCCCTGACCCAAGGAGGAGGGAGCGCCTGTGGGCGGTGGCAACAGGCGTGGCTGGAAGGTCGGCGGATTTTGCCAACTTTGAGGGCCAATTGCTCTTTGGCTTTGTTTTGTAGCTTTGAAATAGTTATAAACATGCGAAGGCAGGTTTTTGTCATTTTTCCTGCTGCTGTGACTAAAAGACCCAACCAGAACAACGGTAGAGAAGTTTACTTGAGGGGTCACAGTTTCAGGGGTCTCAGCCCATTGGCTCCTTTCCCCGGGCTCCAGGGGAGGCAGAACAGTAAGGCAGGAGAGTGTGGCCGAGGAAAGCCGCTCACATGATGATCAGGAAGCAGAGAGACTCCACTGGCCAGATAAAAATGTACACCCCCAAGGCACGTCCCCAATGCCACGTCCCCAGTGCCACCTCCCCAGCTATATCCCACCCAGAGAATCCTGTCAGGGAACAATTCACTGATTGGATCAAGATTCTCATGGCCCCGTCATTTTTCCTCTGAACCTCTTGCATTGTCTCACACATGAGCTTTTGGGGCACACTTCACATCCAAACCATAGCAGCAAGGCTAGGAAGATGAGCCGGAGGGGAAACCTGTGATCCACAGAAGGTGGTGAACCTCCAGAGGCACTGCCAAGCCGGAGCATGGGAGCTGCGAGGGTGGAAGGTGTCTGCCCACCGGGGGAGTGTCCCACCCAAGATGTCCTGGCATAAATCCAGGCTCAGTGCTGAGCCACAGTCGGCCTGGTATTCCTCACTGTGGTACAGTAGCCACAGAGCTGTGACCAGGCACCGTGGCGGCCTCCTGAAGGATGGGCTCCCTCTTGTGGAAGGGTAGGGCATGTTGGCTGGACACCCACTGGGCCAGTCAGGTTGTTTGAGGATCTGAGCATTCAGTTGGTGATTGGTGGAGATGGTCTCCTGGGTCCCTTTTAGTCCCAAGAATCTATGATTCATATTTACTAATAGACCAGTGACAGTTGTGTTGGCATCAGACACTGGTCTCTCCTGGCCGGCCCCGAGGGACGTGGAAATGGCAGTTTTTATTATTATTTTCACTGGTGTCTTTTCCAGTGCAGGGTGCTTCTGTTAGCCCTGCCGGGAATCTTCAGCCTCTCCAAGACTGCGGTCCTCCCTTCAGCAGTGACCTGGAGACCTGCTGGGGCTCAGCGGGGTACATGGGCCTTCCCCAGGAACCCAGGAGGGGCCACGTGCCCCCATGGGCCCCACGTACGTCCAGGTGGACCCTGGACCATTCTCATCCACTGCAGACTCACTCAGGGACTTCAGAGTCGGGGACGTTCAGGCCTCCAGGGGAGAGGACAGAGGCAGGTGCCTACCAGGTCGAACCCAAGGGCTCCCTGGCTATTTTCTCAAATATGCCTTCTCTCTCCTCTCCTGCCCTCCTTTAGGGCTGAGTGAAAGTAATCACAGTAATAAACAGCAGCCGGTGTGTTGGGATTTGGGAGTATTTCAGATGACGTGGTGCAGGCGCCAGGCAGGTTTCCTGGTCTCTGTGTAACCGGGAAAGCTCAGTGCAGAGTGATAGGCGCTTGCCCTGCGCAGAGTGGACGAGCCTCTGTGCTCCTCCAGGGCCTCGCTCCAAGCCACCTCTGTCTCTTCTCAAGGTGCAAGCCACCATGCCCTTTGGTTTTTCTCCCCTCAAAAGTGAGGAGAAGGTCCCTATTTCCCTTCCCCATGGAGCTGCGTTTGCGACACATGTCCATCTTAAACATGGAGCTAGTGAGCTCTCATACTGGACTTGCCCAGGTCATGAGAACCAAGATCAAGACCAGGACACAGCGGGCTCCCTGTCCCATTGCCCAGCCCCCCACGTCCTCTCATCCCCAGGGCTGGCTTTGCCTGCTCTTGAGCTCCCCTGGGAGAGCCAGGCCGTGCCTTCTGGGTGACTCACTCCAAGATCCATCCCCTGGGGTGCTGGCCAAATGGCTCTCAGCAGCCACCAAAACAAAGCCTCCTTTTCCAACATTGACCAATGCCTGCCATGGCTGATTTCCAGCCACCAGTGATTGAAGAACCAGCTCACAGACTGCCAGCCTGTTTCCCCATCCGCTCTCGTGAGCTGCACGCCGGGGTTAATTCTGCCTGAGCCAAGCCCTGCTGTCTTTCTCTGGGACATCTGGTGACCAGACGTGGAGGTAAGTGGGTTCTTTTCATTGTGGCCCTTTGGCTAGTCACTGGTTTTCAGAAATAGCTTCTTTGGGGGTTTTATTTTTGAAGCTCACTGATGCCAGAGCAGGGGCTTGAGTTCCAGTCCTGGAATCTCTACTTCGGGTCCTGTCCCCTCACCTCTTGACTCCCACTCTCCGCCTGTCTGTGCAGAGGGGAAGCACCACAGCTGCCTCCCAGGCTGGGGGCACCCGTAGGTGCGTGACCAAAGGTGCCTCCAAGCCGTTCTTCCCCTGTCTCCCGCCCGGGGGCTGGAGGGTGGCTGTACCTTGGGTGGGTCTGTGGAGGCGGGGATCCGTGTCCCTGTACAGACCTCTGGGTATTTGGCTCTGCACAGAGCACCTGCAGGATTCCTCAGCTTCTTCTCTGGGGGAACGTGGAAGGAAACCTGGAGGAGAGTGACGGAAGCCCAGGTGAGGTGGTCCATGCAGACCTGTCTTTGGGGCCGAAGGGCAAGTGGGGGACCTGCCGAGTGCAGGGGGCCTCAGCCAGCAGCGACTCCAGCTCCTGAGCTGGCAGGCTGCGTCCTCTCCTGCACTCGCTTCTCCCGGAGTCTCACTGGGTCTTTCCTTTGCCACAGGCTGGAGTCGTCTCCGCATCCTCCATTGTGAGAGCAGGCTGATGGCTGCCAAGGAAAACACCCCCTCGCCTGGCCTGCGAGCCCTGTGTCCCTCGACAGCCAGCCATGCTGGGATCGGCGTCTCCTCCCAACCCATGCCTGTTTTCTTTGGATTTCCCTCAGAACCCCAATTCCAGGCCTTGGGCCTCCCCGTGAAAGCCCCTGATTTCCATGGCCTCTTGGATGGACCTCTTGTGTCCTAAGGGCAAAGACCACATTCAGCTTCTTGGCCGCCTGTCTGTGGTCCGTGCCGTGGCCACCTCGTGGGGCGCCATTAGGACAGTCTAGGACGAGGCAGCTGGTGTGTGGAGGGAGCAGAGGGTACAATTTTAGAATTGGCAGGACCTAATTTCAAACCCTGGCTCTATGTTACACTGGGGGTGACCTTGGGCAAAGGCTGGCTCCCAGATGTCAGGCTCAGCGCAATTCCCGGGGGACCCCTGCAGGCACAGACTCACCCCTGCTGTCCAGGGGCCCAGATGAAGCGCTGCTGAGGTGCCGCCGGAGCAGGACCAAGTTGGGGCTTGAACCCGCTGGCCGTGCCTGGTCCCTACTCCAGGCTAGAAGCGCTGGGGAGCTGGAGCCCCAGCCCCTGCAGCCCTGCGCATGGTGTCAGAGAGGTAGTCCTCTTTCTGCCCCGCGTGTGTGAGGGCTGAGTGCTGTGTGTGGCGTGGCCCGGTCAGGTGGTCACTGCTTGCTAGTTAGACATTGAGCGCAGGGAGGGTGTGCGTTGGTTTTGTGTGAATACCACGCCTTTTTATGTGCGGGACCAGAGCGAGCATCCCTGAGTTTTGGTATCTGTGGGGGGTTTTGGGACAATCCTGCCAATGCCAAGGGACGACTCACATAGTTCTTGATGGTTTTCTGTTGGCTTTTTAATGCTTAGATAGCCTCCCGTGTTGAATATTTGTGACCCACATTATTTGGCTGAGAATCTGGAGCTGCGGCCAAGCGGGAAGCAGAGAGCTGGCATCTTTGGAAAGCCTGCTCCTCTTGTTGGACATCCCCTCCTGCCACGGACCTGCCCTGCTGACGGCCCGCTGGCTCTTGTCCAGACGAGGACCCGAAGCACGGCCTCTGCCTGGCTTCTGCTTCTCCCTGGGGCCATGTGTGGGGCTCCTCTTACTTTTCCATGTCTTGTCACCTTGTCACTGGTTCTGTTGGGGGTGCCGTCACTGACCAGGAGTGAGGAGTCCATGCTGAGGTCCCCGTGGAGATGCGTTTCCCAGTAAAGTGGAAAAGCCCAGAACCGGAGGTCACAGGCCACTGAGAACCCACAGCCCAAAGGGCCACTCACGGGCTGGTGTGCCCTACCTGTGCCACGTGGGGTTTGCCTTCGACACTCAGATGTGTGTTGAACGTCAGTCTTGGGACCCTGCAGGACTCACGCAGGGCTCCAGACGCCTTCTGTGTGACCTTCTCATGTGATGTGCCGGTCAGCTGTCCCACCCACGGCCCAGTCCTTCCTGGGTGGTCTGAGTGTGTTTGGGGTCCCTCATGACCCAGCCCCGTCTGGCCATCGACATTCCCGAGAGACGCGATAACGGAGACCGTTTCTGAAACCAGGAAACACCCATGTCTCACCCCCTGGCATGGCCACGCTCTGGTTAGAGACAGGCTTTCCTCTGTAGGAAGGAGATTTCCCACCAAGCAGCTAGAGTTTGCTTAGGCTGCAGATAACCGAAAATCCAAATTGCAGAGGTTGAAAAGGAATGGGGTTTGCCTCCTCCATCTGTGGGAGGTCTGAACCAGGGGCCCTGGGGCGGGTCAGAGGTCAGGAAGGCCAGGGCCGAGACCGGGTGCTTTCTTTGGCCTTTTCCTCAGGGTCACCCAGAGGGGGCTCGGGGAGGATGGGGCTTGGGGGAGCCGTGGGCTGTGAGGCCGGCGTCCCCTCCTGCTGGCCTGGAGTTAGTTCCAGGGGGGCTCTTTCCACACTGGTTGCCCATGTGCCTATTGCCAAGAAGCCAGGCTGGAGCTCCCAGGAGGGAGGGTAAGTCCCAAGGCACGGGGCCTAGGTGGGAGTCACATCCTGTCCTCCTGGGAGTTCCTGTCACTTAGTTTTAAAAGTCTGGCATTGCCCTGGAGACTTCGTCACCATCTGGTCAACACCCATCTGTGCCGAGAGCTGAGCCCTGGACCCCGTGCAGCTCACTGTCTTGCAAACTGCACAGCTTTTGAGATGGAGCAGGAAGTAGCAGTGCACAGGAGGACCCAGAGCCCCCAGCAGGCGGGAGCCAGCTACGGGAAGATGGTGGACAGTCCCAGACCCTGGCTTCCCTGCTGCCCTGGTTTCTTTGTCTTCCTTGGTGAGGCCAGGCTGGGTTACCTGTCTCTCTGCACCCCAGGTACCCCTCTACCTGGGCGCCTAAGGAGAACCCACAGTTCCACAGGGCAGGCAAGCACTCGGACCTGGACGCCAGGCAGGCCAGACCTGCACTTGGCTTTTCCTTGATATCACCCAATTCCTCAGTTCCTGCGGTCACTGGGGTCCCTGCTTTTCCCAAGGCTGTGTCCATACTGGACTGGGCCAGCCCTGCCACTCAGGTGCTTCAATTGCTGCCACCCTCTCTTGTTCTTGGGGCTCCCTAGTTGTGCTCAGGACTCCTGGGTCCAGGCCAGCCCCCCACTTGGAGTCCCAGGAAGCTCCCAGGAGTGCCCACCACGAAGAAACCATCTGGCTCGTGGATTTGGATATTTGGTCTGTCTGCTTCTCCAGGGTCCCGAGGGTTTTGACCCACCGGGGCTTGGCCTCAGGGTCTGAAGGTGTCCCTTCCTGAGGCTGTGTGAAGTAGGTGGGGCAGCTTTGGGGCCCTGGCTTTTCTCAGGACCCTGCAGCCTCTGCACACCCTCTGTCCCACTCATCCTTTCTGCAGCTGGGGCCCGAGACTTGGCTTTGCGAGGCTGCACGTGCCCCTGGAGCTGGCCTTACCTGGGGCCTCAGCTTGGTCACTCGGAGGTGAAGGTGGTGAAGGTGAGGACATGCGTTCATTGGTGCCGCGACTGTCACCCCGGCTGGGACAGGACTAGGGGATGAAGGAGCCATCACAACCTGGAAGCGACCTTCAGGGATAGAGAGGCAACATCTCAAGCCACCCACTGTCTGCTTAAGAGGAAAGAAGAGAGAGGAGGCGGAAGACAAGAGTGTTTTTCCTTTCAATATAATGCTGATTAAATTTTAGGTTAGTGTTTTTTTAAAATTGGGTCCATTAGTGCCAGAAAGTTCCCAAATATATGATTAGGAATAAACTTGCTTTTCAACGCTCCTGGGGTTCCTTTGAAATAACCAGCATTAAGAAACAGAGTTACATTATTTTACTTATCTTTTCTTACCCTTTAAAGTGACCTGCTAGCCGATCGGGGAGTTTGCACACTCTGACCTGGAACCTGGGGTCCCCGCTGTGGAAACCGCTGCGTTCCCACTTCCACTTCCCTCAGTCCCTGCTCTAGGACAAGAAGCTGCCACAAGGTGCGAAGTCGAGGTTCAGGGAGACACGCCTGGGAAACACTTGTCCCCAAGTGTCCCTGGATGCTCTTTCTGTCTGGGAGTGTCCCATCCTGCAACCCTGTCACACAGCTGCCCCTTTTGGGGACAACTCAGCGCAGGTCCACTTTCCCTGGCTGCCCTCTTCCTCCTGGGGCAGGAGCAGCTCTCTCACCTGTGGCCGGCCTGCTTCTGCCTCCTGCACCGAGGTGGGACCTGGTCACCCGAGGCTTCTTCCTCCTGTGCGGCTGCAGTCCGGTTCTCAGGTCGCCCACCCCAGAGGCACGAGCAGGTCCTGCAGGCCCCAGGCGTCTGCACCTGGACTGGTCTCGTGTCTGTGGTGACTAGGATAACAGGTGGATGAGTGGTGATGGTCCCCCTGGGTGGTGATTTCTTTATCCCCAGGGCTGGTGCTCGACACACGGTGTCAGGGTTGAACTGTGTGCCCCCAAGTCCTTATGTTGAAGTTTTAGCCCCCGAGTACCTTAGAATGAGACATTATTTGGAGACAAGGTCTTCACAGAGGAAACCAATTGAAAAGGAGGTTTTGAGCGGGGTGCGGTGGTGCTCACCTGTAATCCTAGCTGCTTGGGAGGCTGAGGCCCTTGGTGTCCACGAGGAATTGGTTCTAGAACTCTCCGCAGTTTTATATAAAATGGTATAGCTTTGCATGAAACCTACACACATCCTCCGGATCACCTGTAAAACCTAGTAAAATGTAAATTACATGTAAATAGCGGTCCTACTGTGCTGTTTTGGGAATAACGATGAGGAAAACATCGGAACACGTTTAGTACAGATGCATTTTTTTAATGCTTTGCAACTGCAGATGCAGAGCCGGGATGGAGGGCCAAGTGTATTTGTTTTAAATAGTATCTTTTCTTTTATGATTTCCTTCCCTTCTCTTCTGGCTTCCCTGGAGTGTCCCTCATTCTCTCTGTCGAGCAGACAGCTTTCTCTTCAGGATGACAAGAAGCGTGTAAGGTTTTGGGATGCTAAAGAATCATGTGAAGCACCATGAGGCTGAGTCTCCAGCTTGGGCTCCGGAGCCTGGAGCAGGCGAAGTGGGGCCTGCGAACCTGTGCTGATCTGTGGGAATCCAGGGGAGGGCCTGCCTCCTCCAGGGAGGCTGAGGGACCTCTAGATCTTGACAGGTCGGATGCTTTAGCAAGGCTGGGGACATGCTGGCTGTGAGGATGTTACGAGCCAAGTCTGAGGGCAGCTGTGTGTCTGGGCTCCCTGCTGGGGATGATGGGGTGATGGTGGGAGACACAGAGTCGGAGACGAGGTACCCCGAGGGACACCACACAGGTGGTGAGAAGCAATCAGGTGTCAGCCTGGAGGTGATGCCGGGAACCTTCTAGAAGGTGGACTGGGTTGTAGTGTCCACGGGGTCAAGAGACAGGAGAGAGAAAGTAGAGATGCACAAAAGAGGGACCCAGACCCCAGGAGCTGGCTAGAAACACAGGCCTGAAGGAGGGGAAGGGCAAAGGGACCCTACCAGGCCCCTAGCGTTCCGTTTGTTTGCTTGGTACTGGGGACCAAACCCAGGGGCACTTTACCACTGAGCTATAGCCCCAGCCTTTTTTGTGTTTTTGTTTTGAGGTAGGGTCTCACTAAATTGCTGAGGCTGGCCTGGAACTTGAGAGCCTCCTGCCTCTGCCTCTGGAGTCCCTGGGATTACAGCTGGGCACCACCGCACCTGGCTAAGGCCCTGCACTCTTGACCAAGCTTGACGTGGACTACACGTCGACTCACAAGAGTTTGAAGCCCGTAGGCACTAGTGACGGCATTTTAAAAGCCACCTCCTGGTTTTAAAATGAACAGAGGCAATGTTCCATGCACAGTGACGACTATTTTGGTAAGCCACATTAAAGAACATTTAAAAAAAATACAATTTCCATTTCCATTTACTAGTAATGTCTATTTCTCTAGCAAATGAGAAACAGTTGAATACTGTTTTCTTAAACCTCTCTGACGGAGCTGGGAAGATGTGGAGGAGCACGCACACTTACTGCTGTTTGGCAAAGGAATCTTCTCTTCTCCCATGTGGAAAGAAATAAATTTGGGGACCCCTGCCCCTTGCCTAGGTTTCTGTGGCCCACGGTTAGCAAACTCCTCAAATGAATTTCAAAGTCACTTTCCAATCAGCTGCAAAACTACTTAAGCCACTTATTTGTTCTGGCCCTGAAGTCAGAGCGACCCTGTAAACTCCCCAAGCGTCCCGACCATGAGAAGTCTGAGGTAAAATGACATGTTTGGAAGTTGCTGCGAACGCTGGCAGCTGGGCGCGATGATAAATCTGAGCCATTTTACATGGTCACTTGGGTCAGTAATAAAAAACATGAATTTAAAATATATTTCCTCTTGCCTTTCATGGCCATAAAGATCAATAAATTTTATAAAGTTTCAAGATAAACTGTGAGACATTTTGAATTTTATGCGAGGGACTTGCACAGTTCAGGAACTGAATCCTGGCCCTGGAATGGAGGTGATTTACCGTTGATGGTTTCTTGGCGTACTATGTGCATATTCAGGGGGTAATATTTTAAAATCAGCCAGCACATGGTCTCTGATAAGATGCATAACTCAGGTACTTTTTATAGGAAGAAAGATGTCTGCCCCCTGTGCAGTTACGATTCGGGCACGTTCCTCCTCTTGGTCTTCTCCCGGGAATCACCAGGGATGGAAACCTGGCCCCTGATGGGAAGGATAAAGCATGCCCGTGAGAAATGCGTCCTGGGCCCGTGCTCAGGGCCCGAGTGCTCCAGAATCCAGGGATCTCCCAGGGCTCTGTCCACATTTGTTTCCGTCCCAGCCGGGGACCCCTGGTACTGCTGGGCAGCCAGAGAAGGGTGGGCTGCCTTGGAAACAGGGCTCTGTAGGATGTGACTGTCCCTGGGGCCAGGGGCTCCTTTCCTCCCCTGGACTCTAGCCAAGCTCCAAGACTCCCTGTGGTGCTGGGTGCACTACCTGGCCCTGGTACAGGGGCTGGGGGGCGCCTGGAAACGCCTGCCGTGCACAGAGGGGAGAATGGCCTCATGACATCTGCACCCTCCACTCACAAATGGCCAGCTCCACTCGCAGGCCAGGCGGGGAGCCAGGACCCAGAGCGCAAGCCTTTGCTCGGGAACCACCTCCTGGTGGAGAAACAACCGTCCCCTTAGCCATTCAGAATTGACCATCATTTAATCTCAATGGCAAAGGTGGACAGAGGGAGCTTTGAAGGTCAGCAACAAGGAGATTCTTGATGTCCTCAGATGGTGGGGTGGATGACAGTCGGGAACCTGGCATGTGAGACCCAGAGGGTGCTGCTGCGGGAGCGTAGGAGTTCCAGGCAGAGCTGATGGTGCCCAAGATGGCCCTGAGGAAGGAAGAGAGCTGGGTGGGCAGGGATGGGCATGGGGTGGGAGGGCGGAGGACATGGGACAGTGTGCTAGGGAGGGCTGGGGCCAGGCTCAGGAGCACTGAGTGTCCAGCGGGGACACGGCACAATCAGGCCTGTGCTTTAAATAGATCACTTTGCACAGAAGATTCTTAGAGTAATGAAAGTATCCCTTCTGACACGTTATGGTGTTTGGCTGCAGCCACGGGTCTTTTTATCTCAGCAGCTTAGCAGACCAATCCCTGGCTACAGCGTTCTGTCCAACAGGGGGCGCTCTGCTCCCCGCAGCCTGGGCCCAGGGCAGTCGGGCTCTCTTTTCCGTAGGCTGTGTAGGACAACTGGCTTCCTTGGCTTCTTTGGTGGGGAAGGGAGGCTGCAGAGTCACTCGGGAGCTCCTCTGTCTGGAGTCACTGTCAATGTGCTTCTCTGGTCAGAGCTCATCACGGTGACCTTGACTTAGTACAAGGAAGCCAGGAAGTGCAGGAGAGCCCCCTGGGGTATGCTGGTGAGGAATTCCACCTCGGCCACAGCCCAAAGGCAGGGACCCAGAGAGCCACAGTGAAGAGGTCTCACAGCTGATGGCACAGGGAGGCTGCTGTCACACAGAGGTGCCCGCTCCCGCAGCTGGAGGGAGACACCTCGGGCTCCAGAGGAGACTGTTGCCCCTTCTTCTTCCTGCTCCCCTATTTGGTCAGCTCCCCGTGTTTGGCAATAGCTGAGTTTACTTAAGACAGTGTATAAATTCCCCTGGGTCAGTCCCATGTCCTGTGGGTGGCAACAGGCCTCTGGGCCCAGGGTCTCCCCTGTGCTCCCAGCCTCCCTTTCCAATCCTGGGGAGGCCTGGCACTGCACCGTGCTTTCCATCCCGCCGCCGTGGTGCCCTCCAAAGGCACAGTGGTCCTTGTCTTCCAGGCTGATGTGTGTGACTCAGATCACTGAAGGACAGCGTGACGAGTGACTCAGACGAGACACTACCTCTTCGACCATGTTTCTCAAGGACAATCTGCTGGGAGGGGAGCAGCTGCCATCTCTTGAGGACACTCCAGCTGCCCACGTGGAGAGTTCCACCTGTGAAGGAGAGGAAGTCCCCTTCCAGGGCACGCCCCAATGACCTGAAGACCTCTCTCTTAAAGGCTCCACCTCCTCTCAACAGTGCCTCTCTGGAGAAAAGACTTTAGCACATGGGCCTTTATAGAACCTTCCAGATCCAAACGATAGCATTTTCCAAATCAGTTGGGATTTTATCTCTAGGAAATGCAGACGAGGTAGATCTTTGGATTGGGCAGTCAGGAAAGTGTGAGATAAAATAGAAATGGCCTGAAGGAAATCTTTCTGTCCACCTAAGTCTGGCCACAAAGCTGTTGGTGGGTCAGCCTGCCCAGCACTCCCTTATGGGGCTTTCACCTCTGCGTGTCCATCAACTCGGAGATGGCCAAGTTGCAGGGGGGTGGGGTGGGGGGGTGTCTCAGGGCGCCCCCTGGTGCTTGCTGAGGACATCTCAGGACACCCATCTCCTGCCGTGGTCCTGGTGATGGGCAGCAGGGGCGCACAGGTGAACCTCAGATCTGCAGTGTCAGCAGAGGAGTTCACAAGGAGGACAGAAAAGCCACCGCGGGCTCAGTAAGGTCAAAGACAGCCAGCTGTTTGCAGAGTCTGAGTTCTTCTGGGATTTGGTGGCTTTATAGTCATCTCTTAGAACATTTGGGAGGGGCAACTGAGTAAAGAGATGCCTCACCACTGTGGCAGGCACTGTCCATCTGAGGAGGCCCAAACAGGACAAAGGACAGAGGGGGAGCAAATGGTCCCTCTGCTTCAGCTGTGACAGTAGCCTCTTACCCAAAGGCCTTGGGGGCTTGACCCCAGTCACATCACCAGCCTTCCTGGTCTCAGCTTGCAGACTGCAGCTGGTGACATCTCTGTCCCCATAACCATGTGGGCCAGTTCCCATAATAAATCCCTTCTGATCCATGGAGTCTGTTGGCGGTTTCCGGGGAAGCCTGACTTACGGGTGTGAGGGGCTGGCTGTCCTCCAGTAGCACCTCACTCCAGGTGTTCTGCAGCCTCGACCCCTCCCCAGGGAGACCTTCCCCTGCCCTTCCACCCACAGAACCAGCGCTGGCTTCCTGACGGGGCAGGCAGCTCTGTTGAGGGCCAGCCTCACCCCTGAGCCCCGTCCTCCCCAGTTTCTCTGGGAGAGGCCACTGTGAGACAGGTGCCTTTGCCGCTGGAGAAGGGGAGGCGGGTGGCTCCAGGAGCCTGGGTGCACCTGGTGGGCAGGACCAGGGCAAGAGCTTGGAGGGGGAGGGCCCGGCCTGCGCCACCACCGAGAGGCACCTGGGCAGGGCAGGGGCTGACCACAAGGAGCAGGACACCAGGAGGGCAGCTGGGGACACAGGAAGGAGACCACGAGTGGGTGAAAACCCCAGAGTCGAGCAGGTGGGAAGGAGGGCCCTGCCATGGGCCCTGTGGCCCTGGAAAGAATGAGCGCTCTTGCCCCTGAAAACTCTGGACAGAGCACGTGGACAGAGGGTTTCAGGATGCAGGTTTGGTACGCAGGGGCCCAAGTGGACGGGGCTTGCAGTGCAAGAGTGTTGAATCCATCGTCACTTCAGTTTTGTGGGGTGGGAAGGACAAGGACTCAGACTCCAGAGGGCGGGGTGTTCTGGCTGTGGACCTTGGGGAGGAGCCGGACTTTGTCAACCTGTCCTTCCCCAGGTCTACCACCTGCAGGCTAAGGAGGCCAGGGGGCGGCTACAGAAGGGAAGGGGGCTCTGGAAGCTCAAAGCCAAGCCAGGGCTGTGTGGAAACCCTGGGGGAGGCAGTGTTTTCCCCAAGTAGCTCCCGAGGTGGGAACCAACCCGGACTTCACGGAAACATTCCCTTCACGTTTAAGCCGCCAAATTGACAGCAAGACATTGAGATACCACCTTTAATTTGACCAACTGACCTCAGGAGGGAAAGGGAAACTGGCCTCATGGGCCCTGATTTTGCTACAGAGAAGTTACATCATCAACAGGGGTTCTGATGGTGCCAGCGGGGGGCTCCATGTGCTGGGACGCTATGGCTTTGAAAGCCATGGTTTTACCACCGTGGGAGAAGGAATAAGTTCTCATTACTTATTGCAATGGAGTTTTGACTTTAACTTTGAGGCGCAGGCTGTAACGTCCAGATGTCCTGGGGGTCTCACTGCCAACCCTGCCAGTGTGACCCTGGGCAGCCCTGTGTCCTTCTAGCAGCCTCTGAGGTCCTGCCGGCAGAGTGCATGTAATTGCTTCAAGAACTAAGCTCACATGGAAGCACTTGGATTAGTAAAATATCTCTTCTTAGTTTTATTTTTGGTTGATTCTGTCTCATCTAAATTGCCCAGGCCCAAATTTTGCTTGGCTAATGGAAAAAAGGAGACCCTACTTCTCCATGTGGGACCAGTCCCCAGCTGTGTTTTGCCTACAGATCTGCTCCTCCTCATTTGGCTGTGGCCAGTCTGGGCACCAAGGACGGGGAGATGAGGTTTAGGCTGGAGGGGACTGGGAGGGACACGTTGGGTGGGCACCAGGGCTGCAAGAGGGCCCATGGGACTGGTGCCACTTCATTCCCAGTTGCCCTTGCAGCTGGCGCCATGGTGAGGGTGAGGGTGAGGGGAGGTGGGTGGGGTTCTGGAGATGTGGCTTAGCAGGGTGATGGGTCCCCTTAGCCTAGCCTTCTTCCCTCTGCGAGGAATGTGGTTGTGATGGTGAGACACAGGACTTGAACAAGGTCACATGCTGAGGATGGCGGAGTCGGAAGACGATGGGTCTCAGTCCCTGTGACCGTGGTGGACACTGCTTTCTGTCTTATGTGTGAGGGCCTGAACCTCCTCTCCTGCGAGTTGCCTGGAGTTTTGCTTTAGATCCGTCTACTGTGGGCTGAACTGATTTCCTAAGGAACGTCTCTGCCCTGGCTCATGTGGAGACGGCCCTGTCCCCACCCCCTGCGAGCCTCACCCTGTCTGAGGTGCTGTGCTGCTTCTCTGCTGTATGGGAAGATGCTGCCTGGTCCTTGGTGGCCAAAGTCCCATGAGCACCTTTGTGCCAGCTGGGAAAGGGATCCCTTTTCTGAGATGCCTCCCCGTCGTCTGCCAGATGCCGTTGACTGTGTGTGATGGGAAGGAACGTGTCCTTCAGAAGCGGCCCTTGGAGCATTCTATGGAGCCCCCTTGGGTCAGTGGGTGCTGTGACCCCTTGGGGCTGTGCTCAGGCCACCCCTGACCTTGAGCTTCTCAGGCCTTCCCTCTCTACCCAGAACTGGCTTAGAGCAGCCCGGATGGGAAGCTGGAAGGGGACATGTGAGACTGAGATGGGATGGGGGGCAGCCCACAGCCAGTTGCTGGCGACTAATTCCTTTTTACTTGAGTGATTCATTTCTGTCCCAGTCGTGTGGACTAGTACACTGGCCTGGGCCCTGCCTGTACTCACAGTCTGGCCCTCTCCACAAGGCCACCCGGCAGCTGTGCAGGGGGGTGCTGACCCTGCCTGTGGCCCTCTCTCCAGGGCTGTCTGGGGGGCATAGGGTCCCCTGTGACCTGTATTGCTTTTGTGTCGATGAGGTGGGTGGGGTCACAGGCAAAGGTGGCCCATGTCAAATGTCATCTCCTGACAGAAAGGGACACTCAGGCCTCGGTTCCGTGCTCCTCACACTGCCTTCAGGCCAGCTTGTAGCGCAGGCTGGAGCGTGGGCCTCGGCCATGGTTAGCAGCCGGCCCACACCTGCCCGATGCCCAAGCCCTGAGGGACGGTGTCAGAGCTAGACGTGGCTGCCCTGGGCTTTGTAGGGTGCCAGCACTGGTCTCGAGAAGCAAGACCTGACACAGAGGCTCCTGGGACTTGGGAAATCGCCACATTTGTTGTGAGAGGATCACTTGCTCTAAAAAGAAATAAGGCTCCTAGTCTAGTTTTGTTCTAGTTTTCTTCTCTGTTTTTTTTTTTTTTTCCCTAGAGCTTTAACTTGTCCTGCCAACACAGCCTGTGACAGAAAGCCACCAGCTCCTTGAAATAGTGTCAGTGTTGGTAGCAAGTGGCTTCTTGGAAGACCGCTGCATGTGCCCCTCTGAGCTTCATGGGACTGTCCCCTGGTGGCTGTGCTCAGATCAGTCCTCTTGCACCAGTTCCATTGTGCTGGTGGCTTATTTGAAAGCTGTAGCTTCTCAGTAGGAGGTTTTTAAAAAAGGCAGCAGCCTGCAGGCCAAAGCCCATCTTCATTACCATGGGATGCACAGGAGAAATTATTACGCAGCAAGGAGATTGAGCACATTAGAATGCATCACTGATCCCAATGCTGTTATCTTCAAAGTCGCCCCTGGGATGTGCAGACTTGTTGTGACCAAGTTCCCACTGCTGGGCCCAGCACAGATCTGGAACTTTCTTCCTATGTTCCCTAGGAGTCCAGGCCCTCGCTAAATGCCTGCAAGAACCCAGGGTGTCTGAGGCCAGAGACGCACCTTATTTCTCGTGCCCTTGGGGTTCCCCACTGGACTCAAAAGGCTATTTCCAGAAAGCTACCCTTGGACAATGACATGCCGCCGTCCAGGGTGCCCATGAGCAGGGCCACGGTTGAGATCTCTCTGAAGTGCAGTTCAGATGTCGCATGCGCAGTGGAGTCGTCGTGTGACTGAGCACAGAGCCCAGCTGGGAGGCCAATCCGGATCCAGATGTGCTTTCAAAGGCAGCTTCAAAGTGTGTCCATCAGAGCGTAAGCGTGGTCTGCACTTGGCTCCAACTTGGGGAGTGGCCCTGGCTGGCCCTCATCACGGCCTGAGGCGGTGAGACAGGAAGGCCGGTTCCCAGAGTTCCTCCTGGATGGAGCTCGTCTCTTTGGCCGAGGACCCCAGGCTGCTGTCAGTGTAAAGCCTCCTTATGAACCAGGTGCTTGGCAAACCTTTTGACTGGTGGAGGGAAGCTGAAGCCCAGATGGGGGGGTGTATTTTCATTAAAATGCACGTGTGCAAAATTAAAGAAGGCCAGCGGGGGAGGAAGCGTTCAGCCCAAGACTCTGCGTTTGATTGAATCAAAATGCAGGGGTGGTTGGAGGCGTTTCTGGCCATTGGTTTGGGCTGCGATGGCTCAGCCTACGCTGGGCCCCTGGTTTAGGGTTCTGATATTTGTCAGAGTCAGCAAAGACAAGACCTTGGGAATCAGGAGAACCGTGGGCCTCCAGAGACCGCAGTGGGCAGGATGGTGCCCTGGCAGGTCCCCATGCCCACCGTCCTCCTGTCTGGTGATCAGACACAGGCACAGCCTCGTGGGTGTGGAGGCCTCGGGGAGCGGCTGGGTCCAGTGCCCTGGCTCACTGTCCTGTTATTCTTGATAGGTTTTGAACGAGGAGCCCCACTTTCCATCTGCCCTGGGACCCACTAATTATGTAGCCAAGCCTGATTGTCAGTCACCCCCCAAAACAACGACACGGGTGTCTGCTTGGTCTGAAAGAGATCCTGGGGCCTCCAGAAAAGACTGGATTTATTCTGAAACAGTCACTTACTCTCAAAGGAAAAACCAAACGGAACAAGAGAACAGAGAGCAGAGAACAAAAGGAAGGGCTCCCCTCCTGTCAGATCAAAGTGCTGGCGACAGCAGATTCTCCGCCGCCGGCTCCTCTGGAGATGAGCCTGGGAGATGGGTGTTAGGACGTTGGTGAATGTGAGGCCACTCTGGGCCACCCTGAGGTGACAGTGAGTGGGAGGGGGATGCAAAGAGGGACGTTCTTTTTATCAAAGGAGCTCATTGCAGGACTGGAAGCCACCAGGCCTCAGGGAGTGACTCCAGACCTGGCCTAATCTGAAAGTCGGCAAGCCCCCCGACCCCAGGGGCCCGTCAGTGATCCTGATATGTCCCTGAGCCGACTTCTGGGTCCAGAGCAGCCCTGTATGGTGGCTCTGGCTATGCGCAGGCTGCTTTGTGGGGTCAGCACTGAAGCTATGGGTTGTATCCCTGCCTTTGAAAAAGTAGGGTGTGCCACTCCAGGTGACAGGTGACAGGGATGCCTTGCTCAGGTGCTGCACTGGCCACAGTTGAAGGCAGGTGAAGTTACACGGGGGCTGGATCTGGAAGGCTGAGCTCCAGGGAGATCCCTCCCGACTTCCCCCTCACTGCACCTCGGCTTCCTGGGGCCACCCAGGCCTGCCCACTGTGACGGTGACCAGCACAGCCCAGGCTTTCCCGGGTATCTCTCATTCATTTAGACTCCGTAGGCCCATCCTCCACCCCCCGCCCACCATTCTGCAAATATTTATTGAAGACCCACTCACTATGTGCACAGAAGTCACGGAGCCACCGGGAGAGGGATTTAGGGACAGAGGCGGATGAAAAGACTGTCAGAACCAGCTCTCAGACTGTGGCGTGTCCAAGTGGTGATTTCCAAAGTCGCCCAGAACGTGTTGCTCAAGGAAAGCATTCTAGAGCTAACATGAAACCTTGGTTTTCACAAACTCAAACCAATTACACTGCTTTATCTGCATGACTTCTCAAAGCTTTTAATATGCTAATGTGTCACATAAATCCCCACAAGGAGAAGTGTTATATGTGGACCGCCAGGACTTATTCCATTCTGATTTTTTTCCCTTCATTGAATCCAGATGGAATTAGCCCAGAAGAATAGAAATGAGTTCTTTTGTTTTATTAAAATCAAAACCTAAAAACGGTATGTATTCATGGTGTGCAGCATGACATTTTAAAACCCGTGTGTGGGGAAGGACTGAATGGAGTTTACGCCGCGGCAGCACCTCACACACCCCTTTGTCTCTGGCATTGGGAGTTGAGCTCAGGTGCTTACCACTGAGCCACGACCCCAGCCCTCCTTATTTTTTACTCTGAGATGGAATCTTGCTCAGTTGCCTAGCTGGTCTCGAGCTCCCTCCTCCTGCCTCGGTTCCTGCGTGGCAGGGGCTCTAGGTGTGTGCTGCTGCACCGGGCCCACGCACTCTGTGTGCCTGGGGAGGGCACTTAACCTTGAGCTACCCTCCAGCAGTTTTCAAAATGGAGACGTTGTGATTCAGCCACCTGCTGCTCCGTGGGCCTCTCCTTTTTCTAACTGAAGTTTCTCAGCCTCTGACCAGTGCTGTTCCCACCCTTGCCCCAGCCCTCCAGCCTCTGGGGACCTCCCCTCTACTCTCTGTCTTCACACCTCAGGGTGGTCACATGGAGGTCCCTGTCTGTGTCTGGCTTACCTCACTGGGCATGGTGTCTGCCAGGGGCTGCCCCTCTTTCTGCCTCTGTGGTGGCCCCAGGTGGGGATCCCTGCTTCCTCTTCCTGGATAGAGAGTGGGTGGAGTCGGAGGTCCACCTGATGGTCCTCACTCCAGGCCCAGTGCTCTGGGGCAGCGCCTGGTCCTCACTCCAGGCCTCACTACTGACCACTGTCCTTGGTTCTCCATGGGGAAACAAGGCCTCAGTCTCTGCAGCAGCCCAAGCAGTTAGGTCTGGGCCCAGCGTTGGACCTTGACATCCAGCAGCTGGAGCCTGGACCTGCATGCCTGCCGCCCGGCCACACCCAGCCAGAGCCTGCGAAGACCCCTGTGGAGGTGAGGAGGTGAGGTCTGGGTCCTTCGCAGCAGACTGCAGTGGGCAGAGGGCAGCAGAGGGCGAGGCTCTGGGCTTGGCATTGACAGAATACGTAAATAGATATGATAATACTCTCAACTTCCCGGCTTATGAAGAAATGGATTTTTGAAGAAACCTGATTTTGCTGTTTCTCAATTTATATGCCAACTGTTCTTTCAGGCCTTTTGTGGCTGTGGTCAACGATGACTCCTAATGACAAAGGGTATTTGCTGGGTGCTGACAGAGCGCTAGGCGCGGGTCAGGGACTCCGCATGTGTTTTCTCATTAGACCATCTCTGGACCTTTGTGATCAGTAGATCAATGCATTATGTATTAAAGTACTAAAATAATCCAAATTTCACTTAGTAGATATCAGTCTAACTACATTCTGAATGATGAACCCCAGACCGTGTCCCAAGCACAACATAACTGTGTGGAGGTGCACGCCCTGACCTGTGTGAGCTGGACCATCTGCGCCCCACCCCCACTGGACCTTGGAGGAGATGAGCTCATTGCTAGGCTGCAGCCCGCTGGTGGGGGCAGCCGGCTCCAGGACCCCGGCCCCAGAGGCTCAGCAACCTGTGTCCCACCACTTAGGTGAGTGTGTTAGTGATTCCATTAACAGAGGCTGTTTACGCAGGTGACTTCTCAGGTGTAGCTCTCTATTTATTGTGTTTACGAAAACGTCTCCTAATTGGAGGGAATTTAAATCAAGAGCTCGTATTTCCTGTGCTGAAGGCCTCCGCACACTTCCCAGGCAAGCTCCAGGCTGGGCTGCACTGTGCCTGGGCCAGCCCCACGTCCCTCCCCCTGTACCCTCTCCCTGAAGGGCCAGCCTGGCTGCCCCGCAGCATCGCCCGGTTCAACAGCTGCACCTGCTCGGCTGCAGGCTGGAGAAAATGGGGTGGCCCAAATTCACCCCAACTCACTTGGCTTGTCACCTGGGGAGCTTCTGTCCAGGCCTGAGAACCTGCTCTCAGCACAGGGAGGAGGTGGAGAAGGTGCTCCCCTTACACCCTGGTCTACTGCGTCCCTGGGGCTGGAGCATCACCCCCCCACTGCCCCCTCCACCGTCCTCAGGGCACCAGGACCCCTGCTCCTGCCCCACGGTACCGGACCCGAGGCTGCCTTTGCATTTCTGATTTATGATAGGAGGTGGCCGCTCACTTCTGCTTTCTCTGCCTGCACTAGTCTTCCCGATTCTGATTCTGCCATTGTCCTCCGGTTCCCCAGTCCTGGGGCCACCTGCAGTGGAGGCAGCCTTGGGTCCCGTGGGTGAGACAACGGGCTGCCTACTCGTGTCTGGGTACCGGTCTCAACTGTGTAAGTAGGACTCTGCAGCAGAGCTCTGGTGCCTGGTGGCCTGGGTGCTGCGTGACATTTAAAAATATGCCCATGGGGGCTGGGGATGTGGCTCAAGCGGTAGCATACTCGCCTGGCATGCATGTGGCCCGGGTTCGATCCTCAGCATGCGGCCCGGGTTCGATCCACATACAAACAAAGATGTTATGTCTGCCAAAAGCTAAAAAATAAATATTAAAAAAATTCTCTCTCTCTCTTAAAAAAAAATAAATAAAAAATAAAAATAAAAATATGCCCACAAGGGAGAAAGGCACCTTCATGCATCACGGATGGGGCTGCATATGGGGACAACCTCTCTGAAACACAGGATGGAGATTCCTCAGAAAACTAGGAAGGGAGTCACCATCTGACCGGGCTGCCCCACTCCTTAGTGTTTATCCAAAAGACACAGCCACATCAGTTTTCACAGCAGTGCAATACACAATAGCCAGCCCATGTGCCCATCAACAGATGAATTAATAAAGAAAATGTGTGTATAAACACAATGGAGTATTACCCAGCCATAAAAAGAATGAAATTATGGCATTTGCTGGTAAATGGATGGAAATGGAGAATATGGTGCTGGGTGAAATAAGTCAGACTCAGAAAGACAAGGGTTGAATGTTTTCTCTTGAAAGTGAAAGCTAGCAAAAGAAGGGATAGAAGCCGTGTGTAGTGGTGCACACCTGTAATTCCAGCAGCTCAGGAGGCTGAACCAAGAGGATTCCAATTTCAAAGCCAGCCTCAGCAAGGTATTGAGGTCCTAAGCAACTCAGCGAGACCCCGTCTCTAAATAAAATACACAAAAGGGGCTGGTCTGTGGCTCAGTGGTTGAGTGCCCCTGGGTTCAATCCCCAATACTAAAATGAAAACAAAAACAAAACAAAACAACAACAACAACAACAACAACAACAAAAAAACAAAGTACAAATTAAGCAACTAACTAAGAGAAAACTTTATAATATGCCTTTTTTTTGTCAGATTCTATTCTTTCCAGATGAGGATAGAATAGTAAAGAAAATCAGGTCAAAATTCTTGCCCCGCTGGTGGCTATGGACAAGGTAGATGATGAACAAAGTGAATCAGTGTAGAATATTCTAGAAGATGAAAAATGCCATGGAGAAGGATACAACAGGGAAGAAGCAGGGGGCACTGTTGCAGGAATGCTTGAAAGAGTAAGTGATTTGACTGAAAAAAGGTTCACAAGAAAGTGACATTTGAGGACAGCCTTGAAGGAAACAAGAGCATGGCCTTTGGGTGGGGGTGAATATTGAAGGTGATGGAATGTCTCTGGAAAGGCCCTGTGGCCACAGTGTGCCTCAACTAAGAAACTCAGAGAGGGCAGGGTGACCTGAGTGAGCCAGTGAGGGGGAGTTATTGGAGCTGAGGTCAGAAGGGGTGTATGGGGGACAAGGTCGAGGGGACCTTGTAGGCCATGGTGAGTGAGATGGGAAATCAGGGAGGGTTTGGAACAGGGGAGCCACATTGTCTGGATTGTGTTTTAACAGGGTCCTTCTGGATTCCTGAAGGACCACAGATAATGGACAAGGACAGAAGAGGGAAAATGAAAGGGACTTTGCCACAGTCAGAGTGTGATTTAGGTGGTGACGTGGACCAGAGTGACGGCACTCCCCACGGTGGGAAGTGGTCCTGCTGAGGCTCAGATCTGAAAGTGGAACCAGAGTATTCTCTTGGGGGTCAGATGCGAGGTGTGCAGAAGAGGCCACCCTGATCTCAAGGACAGTGAAGTTGCTATTTGCTGGAGCAGGGAAGGGGACATGGGACTGCGGTGTCGGGGGAGGGCCAGGAGCTCAGTTTGAGATGCTTTACTCTGAGAAATGCCCAGCGAGGGCACCCGCAGGTCATCCGGGTGCGGGCTCAGAGGGAGTGCCAGCCTGGAGACAGGGTCCTTAGCTCACAGGGCACCCAGCGACAGGGGGCAAGCCCAGGCATGCTGCAGACAGGACCGGGCTGTCTCGGCTGCTCCTGGGTCAGGGGATGCAGGGACTCAGCAATGTGGAGAAGGTCACCTGAGTGCCCGAGCAGGGAGGGCTCCAGGAGAACTGGAGACAATGACCATGGACAACTGGGCATGGCAGGGAAAGGGAGGTGGTCAGGAGGGGTCTTGTCTTAATTCTCTCAAATTTCCAACATTTGCGGACGTAGAAGGTAGAAGCTGTGTCCCCGTCACCCAGCGTCAGCACAGAACATGACACAGTCATGCCGGCGGGTCACAGCTCTCTGGCCCCTAAGTTGATATCTGCTGGAGGGAGGGGCTGTTTCTCTGTGAGGGCCAGATTCCACTGTCTTTCCTGGCTGGAGTCTGGGGACAGTCAAGTTGGGACCCGGTGGGTCATTTCCAGTCCTCCCTGTGTGTTGTGGCGGTGACAGGGTGGCATTTAGTGCAGGGCTAATGCAGCCCTGGGGCTGAGCTAGGGCCTGTCTCTCTGGGGACACTTCTCGGTGCTTGTGTAGCCTGGGCCGCTGGGCCTGGGGGCAGCACTGACCATCTCTCTCAGCTCTGAGGACGGTCAGCTGCACGTGACTTGGTGGCTCTGTCCCTGGCCTCGCAGACTTCTTTTTAATGAGTGCGTCATAGTCACACGTAACAGCCGGGCTCATTTTGACAAAACCACACATACATGGAATCTGACCTTGCTCTGGGTCCCCAGGGACCTCCCTGCCATTTTCCTTCCTCTGCTGTCCCCGTCACTCATTTATTTACTCATCTTGGGGATGCCCGTGAGTGTGCATACGCTGGTGCTCCCTGTGGCCTACTCACATGTGCACACGGCAAGGCCTCCTCCCCTCCCTCCCCGCCCTGCCCTCTCAGTCTCCTATTCCACCTCCCTGTGTCATGGTAGCTCACCCCCCACCCCCTTTTCCTTCTTGTTTCCCCCCGGGGTTCTACATATAAGGGAAAACACTTGGCTCTTAATTTTCTGAGTCGGGCTTAATTCACTCAGTGGATTTTGCCCATTTCTCTCAGTTTTCCAGCCAATACCCTCATTTCCTTCTTCTTTTTGCTGAGTAAATGTCCACTGTGTGTGTGCACCACCTTTTCTATGTCCATTCACCTACTGCCCAGCGTCTTGGTGGTTCCTTACTTGGCTCTTGTGAGTCGAGGTGCTGTGAACGTTGACGGGCTGTGTCAGGGGAGGTGCTGAGCTCAGATCTTTGGACACATGCCACGGAGTGGGGTAGCTGAATCACACTGGGGTTCCGTTTCAGGTCTTTGGAGGAATTTCATACGCTTTCCAGAGTGGTTGTAGGAACGTGCAGTCCCACCAGCGATGTACTAGTGTACTTTCCCCACATCCTTGCCAACCTTTTTTATTATTTGTATTCTAATTGCCATTCTGACTGGAGAGAAGTGAAATCCTGGGGTTTTGATTTGCACTTCCCTGATTGCTAGAGATGCTGGACATTTTTCATGTATCTGTGGGCCACTCGTGTTTCTTTGAAGAAATGTCTGTTTCGTTCTTTTGCCCATTTATTGATTGGGCTATAGTGTTCTCTGTGTTCAGTTTTTTGAGTTCTTTATATGTTCTGGATTTTAGTCCCCTGTCAGAAGAGCAGCTGGCAGGGATCTCCTCCCACTCCTAGGCTCTCTCTTCCTGCTCCTGTCTTTGTGGTGCAGAAGCTTTTTAATTTGTGGCCATCCCACTTAGTGATTCTTGCTTTTACTCCTTGAGCTTTCGGGGTCTTGTTGAGGAAGCTGGGTCTGCACAATGTGGTGGAGGGTCGACCCTCTGTTTTCTTCTAGCATTGCAAGGTCGCTGGTCTAATTCTTAATCTTTGATCATTTGGGGTTGACATTGGTGCAGGGTGACATTTGGGGTCTAATTTTCTTCTTCTGCATAGGGCTATCCAGTTTTCTCAGCACCATTTGTTAAAAAGGCCACATTTTCTCCAACCTATATTTTTGGCATCTCTGTCAGTATTGGATGGCTCTAGGTGTGTGGGTTTGTCTCTGTGTCCTCTGTTACATTGCTCTTCATGTCTGTCTTGATGCAATATCGTGCATTTATTACTGTGACCCTGTAGCATATTTGAGATGAGGCATTGGGACGTCCCCTGCATTGTTACTATGGATCAGGATTCCTTGGCTATTCCCATATCTCATAGTTCCAAGCAGAATTTTATCTCAAGTACATGAGCATCAGAGTTCAGCCAAAGCTTTAGGTCAACTGCCTGCAGATCTCAGGGCCTGGATTTCTATATACGAACCTCCTGTCTTTTATCCTTCCCAATAAGTTCCAGATGCCCTGGACCCTAATCTCTTCCCTTATTGAAGGATGACCCCTGGGCTCAGGGGTTGCTTCTCCCTAGTTGGCGAGCTGGGTGGACTGCGGGACTCCGCAGGCATGTGTCTCTTCTCTCGGGATCACAGACCTGACCCATGGGTTGGCCAGTGTCAGAAAATACTGGTATCTCATGTTTTGTGCAAGTTGTTTAAACTGGGAGCAGGGAGCAGTTCTGGTAGCTGTTGAGAGTACTGAGTTCTTCATGATTGAGAGAAGTCTCATGCTATAAACAAAAATCAACTGTAAAAGAATTAAAGACTTAAATATGCAAAAAAATCCAGAAATTTTCTAAAACAGCATTGGTTATAAAAGAAAAGGTTAAATTCAGCTATATTAAACGTAAAAGCTTTTGCTTATCTACAGATGCCTTTAAGAAAGTAAAGACCAGTTATGGTTAAAGGAAAATGTTTTCACCTAACAAGAATCTTTGCACCTATCAAGAATATGTAGAGAACGGCAGATTCATAGGAAAAGCACAAAACAAGTCCGTAGAAAACTGGGCAAAGGAAATGAATAAACATTTCATAGGGGAGGAGATACATATGTCCGATATGAGCAGAAAATTGCCACTGTTGGTTGATCAAGAACATGCAAATCAAGACTGCAGAGAAACACCATTTTACTAAAAAACAATAACAAAGAAAGAAATGCCACTTTATGTCCATTTGATTGTCAAAATTAAGCAGTTTGGCAATACTAAGAACACACTGAGGTCATAGGTGGGAGTTTCTTTGGAAAAAGGACTCTTCTCACCTCCTAAGGTTAAATGCTCACCTATTCAACACTAAGGGTTCCTTTCCTGGCCCCCGTAGGAGCAGACACGTGCAGGGATGTTCCTGCCACACTGCTGCTAAAGTGAAGCTCTGGACCAACTACAGTGTTCATGGTAGATGACAGAGCCCCGTGGCGTCCTCATGTGACAGTAATACAAAGCGCAAACCAAACACATGTGCCTTTAAAGACAAGGGGCAGACGCATCAGAGCCAGGAGCAAAGGCCACGAGTGAAATAAACACCAGGAGGCCATGCAGAGCGCTGCCAGTGTGTGTCGTGGGTCCAGAGGTTCCCCCACCCTCAGGAGGACTTTCTAGAGGAGCAAGCGTAGGAGGTGAGGCAGCGGCTGTAGAGGAGGAGCTTCCCACCTCAGCAGTGCAGAGAGGCAGCTAGTGTCCCCACCCAGGCCACAGTACAGGGGCAGGCAGGGTGGCCTGCTGGAGTGAGGAGCAGCCCAGGGCTGACCCTCTGTGACTGCCAGTCTCTGGGTCCCTCCTCCTTCCCCTTCAGGAAAGAGAAGTAATTCCACCCATGAGCCCAGATATTACTGAGACAGTTGATGAAATTTAAATTCATACTACATATTAAATAATGCAATGCATACATGTTAAATTTCCTGAATTCAATCATCGTTATAGTCCTCTAGTGTGCTGCTAAGGAAGCAGGTTTGGCATTTCATGTGGGAAACCCACAAGTCCCGCAGAGACAGGCAACGGCTGAAGACGGCCTGCTGCACTTCACGTGAAGGAAGTACACCTGGAGGCCGTGGCACACTTACCAAGCCCCAGACCACGAGCTCCGGGAGGCCACCCACCTCATCTCTCCGGCTTCCTACGCGGGAGTTTCTTCACTGACATTTGACTCTGGGGTGTTTAGTGCTGTGTCACCGTCTCCATCAGCCCCCAGGGCCCAAGGCTCCAAGTACAGTCCTAGTGTGGTTTGTGTTCAAGAAACAGAGTTGGACTGGAACTCAGTCTGGAGATTCCTCGGAAAACCAGGCATTGAGCCACCATTTGACCCAGCTACCCTCTCGTTCATGGCCGGTGGAGTCACTGGGACTGGTCTGGTCCCTGGGACTGGGAGGCCTCATTCCCTCCAACATCTGCATTAGGAAAACCTGTGGTGAGTATACCAGTACTTAAATATATCCAAAGGACTTAAAATCAGCATATGATAGTGACTCAGCCACATCAAAGTTTATAGCAGCTCAACTTTCAATAGTCAAACTGTGGAACCAACCTAGATGCCCTTCAGCAGATGAATGGATAAAGAAAATGGGGTACATATACACAATGGAATATTACTCAACCATAAAAAAAGAATGAAAGGATGGAATTTGCCAGTAAATGGATGGAACTAGAGAGCATCGTGCTAAGTGAAATAAGCCAATCCCTAAAATCCAAGGGCCAAATGTTCTCTCTGATATGTGGATGTAGACTCACAGTAAGTGGGGAGGGAAGAATAGAAGTTCAGTGGATTAGTCAAAGGGGATGAGGGAAGAGAGGGGGATGGGAATCAGAAAGACAGTAATAGATGGGATGTCACTTTCCTGTGTTCACGTATGAATGCACCACCAGTGTAACTCCAGGTCACGTACAACCACGAGGATGACAAGTCCCACTCCGTGTATGTATAACATGTCAAAACGCACCTCTACTGCATGTGCATCTGTAAAGAACAACTAAAAACGTAAAATAAAAGGAAACAAGAGTTGAAACACCAGCTTCAAAGCTGTGGACACACAGGCAGGTTTTCACTTGCCCTCCCCTGTGTGAACACCTGCTCAGTACCACATAGTTCCAGGGTCACCTGAGAAGCTGCACATAGGGTCCGTGTGATGTGGCCTTGGAGTGCATCCTGTAGAAGTCTATTGCAGGGTGGCCGAGCGTCAGCCCAGCGTCACACGTAGCCACAGAGGCGGGGACTATTCGTGCCAGGCCTGTGCTCACATCATGTCGCCCTGGAACTGGGAGGCCTCATTCCCCCAACATCTGCATTAGGAAAACCTGTGGTGAGTATACCAGTGGCCACAAATTGAGACTGGTAGGTCTCAGTGCGTGTCCACAGGCCAGATATTGACCGAGCCCTGTGTTCCCGCCTCACTCAATCCTGCTTGATGATTTTATCGTAACCGTCCTCTCACGGAGAAGGAAACTGAGGCCAGGGAGGTGGCCGGCTAGCCTGCACTGGACAGGGCAGTGGTGGAGCAGGTGGAGGCGGAGGTCCATCTGCGGCCTGCTTCCTGGTGCTCACAGCGGGACACCACAGACTGGTGGGTCATGGGGAAAAGAGCTTGGTGTGGGCACTGGGTTCTGAGGTCAAGGGAGCCTCTGGTGATGGCCTGAGGCTGGCAGCACCACAGTCCCCTCTGTGTACCTCAGGGAGGGAACTCCAGCATGTGTTTCAGAGGGGACAAGCCTCAGAGCGTGTAATGACCCAGGTCCCTGGTCTGGACTCTCTTGACACCTGGTGGTTTGCAGTCCTGGGACAGGGTCCTCGCTGGACAGGAGGCCACAGTCCTCTGTGTATAGGCCAGGCCCTGCCATCACTAGGGGAGCTGCTCTCCCGCCCTGGCTGTCCCTGCTCCCTCCCTGTCACTTTGAGGGAGACAGCCAGAGCCGCCTCTGCAGAGGAGGGAGAGGGGTTTGTTTTGCACTTTTGCACCATGATTCATTTTATTTGGGGAGGCATTGTTGCCTTGAGAGAGGATTGTAAGGTGCCGGGAGACATAAATGGACCTCCAAGTGAGCTGGCTGTTCCGGACTTCCCCAGTGTGACCACTGGCTTCCTGGCCAGCCGCCGGCGGGCCCTGGGCTTGGGGACAGATGCTGGCTGGAGGCCAGTGTCTGAGCTGAATGGTGAGGGTGGACGATGCTGTCCCTGGCCAGCGCAGCTGTGTGCCCACTCTGGAGCAGGCACCGGCTTGGGAAACATGCCGGGCATCAGACCCTGGCCTTGGCATTGGAGGCCCAGGCGTTGCGGCACACCTTCTGGAAGGCCTGGCTTGGCAGTGAGCTGCTGGACATTTTCAGGAGGACCGGCTCAGCTTAGGAAATGTCTCCTGCCCAAGAGGAAACCCGATGTTTCACAGCTGACATAATAGGAGACTGATTAAAGCAAACCCATGTGCAGTGAAGGCCGGGAGAGGACCCACAGAGCTCCCTTTTCCATTAAAATGCCCTCTTCCTGCCCCTCCATTAGGAAGGCCTTGCATGACATCCAAAGAAAAAAGTAGATCAAACGCGCTCGCAATCCTCCCACCAAGAAAGTGAACAGGCCCTGTTTTTGAAGACCATCCAGCCCATCATTTTCTTTGGTGAGTCAGACCTGAGCGCGTTGGACGGCTGATGACTCTGATTCAGGTGGCTGCACTGCAGGAAGTGTCCTCTCAGGTGTCTCCGTGTTGTTTTTGATAACGAGCGCTTCCAGGCAGGGTTTTGGTAACTAACTGGACGTTTTGCCTGAGGTTCCCCCTCCAGGTACATCTCCCTTGCTGGGAGCCCGCCTCTTGGGGCTTCGGGGATGGGCTTTACCACTTGGTGGTCTCCTTGCCCTTGGGATCTCAAGGCCGACTGCTTGTTGAGCTCTTTCTGCGCGGGGGTGGCAGGGTTAAGAGAGACACCAGTCCACGCCCCTCACCTCTCTCTGGGAATTTAGCAAAGTCACCCCTCAATCACACACACATGCGTGTAGGTCAGCCGTTCTTGAGGGGCTCTGGAAGAGGGGAGTCCACTGCAGCCTCCAGGAACCACCGTGGTCAGGAGTGAGTCTGGCCATCTGCACCAGCACTGCTGGGCCAAGGGGATCCACGTGTGCCCTAATGATCTGGAAGGGGCAGCGCGCCCTCACGCTGTTGAAACGCTTCCTGTTGAATATGCCTTTCTCTGGTGGCTCTTGTCACTGGGCCCCTCCTTGACTGTCTTTTTGAGACACTCTTTTCAGAACCAGGATTTGGGACGCTCACACCCCAGACCTCTTTAGGGGGATCCAGAGGTGTGCGGAGGGGGAGGGGGCCCTGCCCTTCCTCCCTGCTCCGTGCCTGGCCAGCTCCTCGGTGACCTCCAGTGCCTCTCTGCAAGCTCGTCTGCGACCTCCAGTGCCTCTCTGTCTGGTCTGGAGTTTGCAGGGAGGACCGTCCAAGCACGATGGCTCCCGTGCCTCATCTAGGGAAGGTCTTGTCTGGATGCCAAGAGCCGCATGATAAAAGTCAGTGTGTGGACTGTTTGGGGTGCTCATTTGAGATCCGAGAGCAAGAAAATGGTTCCAGGTCACAGGATCGCCACAGATGAGTGGTTTTAAGAACAAGATAAAACCTACCGAAGCAAAAACAAACAAAATAACCCTTTCCAATTGGGATCAGTACTTGGCACTCATCTGGGGTTTCGAGTCTCGGACACTGGGGACACTGGTGTCTCCCCTTGTGACCTCCTGTCCTCATCTTCCTATGGGTGCTGTCCTCACGGGAAACGAGTCCAGACTTGGCACAGTCAGGAGGTCCAGGCTGGGCACAGAGGCAGGGCCATGTGGGAGGCCCCCTGGGGACCTGTGGGCTCTAAGCTTCCAGAGGGGACCCCTGAGCTTGGCCCCCACGACCACGTACAGCTTTGTGACCTCAGAAAAGTCACCCAGCTGCGCCTTCAGGTTGTCGTGATGGGTTAGATGAGACCAGGTACGGGACACGCCACCACAAAACTGGAAAATGGTGACCATTGTTATTCACACCTCCACCACCACCAGGGGCATCGGCTGGCTCCTGCTGGGGCCAAGAGTCACCTTGCACTTGGGCAGGCCACCCACCCATCTGGATGCTGGCGTCCTGGTCTGCTCCCGACTGCTGCTGGCCTGTACTTCTGGCCCCTGCTCTGACTCTGCCCTGTGCCTTCCTCCCAAGGTTGCCTGCTGACCCACCGGTGGCACTCTGGCTGCCTGCCCAGTCCTCTGCATGGCTTAATCTCTGGGGACCCCAGGTGCTTGCTTCTGCCTCTGTTGGGAAGGCCTTAAGTGCAGAAGCACGATGCTCCCCCGCCCATTCTCCGCCTCCTGGAAGGCGGCTGGTGGCTGGTCCTCCAGTGCTGGTCAGCCAAGGGCACGAGCACCACAGTGCATGTGGAAGGGACGAGACTCCCTTTGCTGAGTCCAGCTTTAGCAGGACACTGAGCACCTGGCCAGGAAACTTGTTAGGGTAAGTTTATTTGGATAAGAACAACCACTGTGACCACAAAAGAGCCAGCAGAGTAATGGGCTTTGCCTGACGGGTGTGCGTGTGCGTGTCCGTGTGTGTTGGGCTGGGGCTGCGGCCTGAGGGCGGTGGACAGCTGCCCTGTGGAGAGTTGAGGAAGAGCTTCCTAGTAGACACAGATAAGTGGCAAAGGCCCTGGGGTGGTGGCAGAGTCCCTGTATTTCAGGGGCAGAAAGGAGGCCAAGGTGCCCAAGCAGCGGCCTCTCCAGGGCATGGTGCAGGGCACCCTCTCTGCACCAGCAGGAGCCCTGACAGCTGCCCTGACTCTGGGAGCCATTAGCACCCACAGAAGAGGGCATTTCTTGAGGTGTCTTAGAGCCCTGCTCCAAAAAAAGCCAACACCTCTGAAATGTGTGGAGCGAACGGGAAAGCTCTGGAGGGAGATTGAAAACTTCTCAGATAGACACAGTTATCTGATGTCAAGCCAAAGGGAAGAAAAAGTGGCACAAACCTGGGGCCAAATTTCTCCTGTGCCAAGTCTAGAATCAGCTGCGATGTCCTGTACCTCATCCCAGGTGCACCAGGTGCTCCTGATGTCTGGGGCTTCACAGATGCAACATAGGGACCTGTCCTGAGAAGTCCCCAGGCAGAGGGTTAGAGACTACCTTGAACAACGACGGTGACAACCACAAGGGCCGTGTGTATTGAAGCCAGGCCCTTTTGGGGAACCGTGAGTTGGACACTCGGACACCTTTGGGGGAGGGACGCTGGGTAGCTTATCCACACCGTAAAAGCATGGTGCCCCAGCGTCCAAAGCAAGCTCATCATCCACGAAGAAATCCAACAATGGCAATCAAGATGGCAGAATCCCATCCAACCCCATTGAAAGAAATGAAGAAAAGGGATTGCTGGTGTTGCCCACAGAGCAGGCAGACTTTAAACTGTTCTTCCAATCTGGCAACACCAGGAGCTGGCTGTCACAGACGGCCACCTCACTTTGTGGACTAAGAAGGATTGTATCTGGCCAGGCACAGTGGCACACCCCTGTAACCCCAGCAGCTGAGGCTGAGGCAGGAGGATGGAGAGTTCAAAGCCAGCCTCAGAGATGGCGAGGCACTAAGCAGGGTCTCAGTGAGACTATGTCTCTAAATAAAATACAAAATAGGGCTGAGCATGTGGCTCAGTGGTACACCCCCCCCCAAAAAAAAAGATCATATCTGAACAAACAGAATAAAATCCGGTGTTGGATCTTTTCTGCGTGTTACTGGGAAAGACAGCGTCTCAGAGGAACTCAAGGAGACGGAGTGGTGCAGGAGACGGAGCCAGACCTTCAGCCTCTGGAAGCAATGAGGAGCCAAGCAAAAGCATGTCACTCCAGCAAGCTCATGGCCTCCGGTGGGTACTGCACCTGCCTCCAACTGAAACATGGCATAGGCAAAATCTGCCCCAAGCCTGCCCTTGCTCATTCCTCTTGCGCATGCAGAAGCATTCCTGATAGTTCTGATATGAAGTCATCGTCAGTGAAAACACAGAAAACTGCAGATACTGATGCAAGTTTCTAATTTCAACCTGAACATTAAACAAAAAGCAAGTATCGAGCTTTCTCCAGAAAAGAAACCACAGATAAATGGCCTTGATTCTAACTCTCTGCAGTTCTGTCCTAATAGCAAAACCAAGAATCCAAGCAAATACCTTGCCTAGTGCCATGGAGTGTGTCCCATAAAGGTTTATGGGCTGGAAACCTGGTCCCTCAATTCATAAGTTAATGGCCTGGGAGTGGGGTGCTCTGGAGGTCACCAGGGTCACATGAGGCTGAGAGGGTGGGACCCCCATGCTGGGGTCAGTGGCCTTGTAAGAAGAGATCTGAGCTGGTGTGCCTGCTCTGACCCACCACGTGCTGCCCTCCACCATGTTACCATTCAGCACGAGGCCCTCCGCAGGGGCAGAGCAGGTGCCTGTGCCATGCCGTGCGCTGTTCTGTCTCCAGAACTGTGAGCTGAATAACCTTGATTGCTTTATAAATTACCTGGCCTTAGGTGTCTTGTTAGAGCAACAAGAAAGTAGACCAAGAAGCCAGTATTCCCCCTGAGGTGCCCAGTGAAAGTGGCTCCAAGAAGGTGGATGGTGTGCTTCCCCTGAGCTTGCAGTCAGGGTAAAGCAGCAGGTGAAGAGGACATCTCTGGTGGGCTGAGTGTGGGCACTGGAAATAATTAGCACACTTAACGTTTAAGAAGGAGGGCGAGGAAAGAGCCCAATGACAGTAGGTGTTTCAGTCAGCTTTTTCCCTGCTGTGACTAATGACCAGAACAATGTAGAGGAGGAACAACTTATTTGGGGCTCGCAGTGTCAGAGGTCTCAGTCCATGGACGGCTGGTTGCACTCCTCAGGGCTCCAGGTGAGGCAAAACATCATGGCAGAAGGTGTGCAGAAGAAGGCAGCTCGAGTTACGATCAGAGGGTGCAGAGACTCCACTCACCTTGAGGCGCCAGTTAATCCCACCAGGAGATTGACTTACTGGTTAGGAACACATCCAAAGCCGAACAGCACGTGTTCCACGATGGCGGACAGAAGTGCTGACACAGTTGGCCAAGAGACACTGGGTGTGGTGGATCGTGGAGCAGCAACCAATGAAAACCATGCAGAGATGTGCTATGAACAGCCGCGTGTATACACAGGTGCACATATACAGATGTCCTTGCTCGGGCACCTGGGAGGGCCAGGGTTAGTGACACCTCACAGCAACAAGCACACGTAGCACACAGATGATGGCCTCTGACACCACCCTCAGTAGAACACACGAGCACCTCTTGGAGAGATGGCTGACTCCAGGGCTGGGGCAGGAGACAGGCAGGGTGAGCTGAGCATCTCAGAGTGCCGGCATGTAAGGAGTGTGCGTGTGTGCGTGAGTATGTGTGTTTGTGCGCGTGCGTGTGTGTGCGTGTGCGCAGCCAACGAGAAGAGCGCTCATGCCCAAAGCTAGAATAATTTCAGCAAGAAAATAAAGTAGTATTGGATTATGACCCAAAGTACCCTGGGGGCTCAAAACAGGATACCCTACACTGTAGCGCCTTGGTATGCTGGCTATGTTACCGTCACCAGGAGACAGCAGACCCTTCCCTGAGGTTGCCCTGTCTGTTCAAAGGCCAGGTCACCAAAGGGGAACACTATGGCCTTCCGTCTTCCTACGGACTGTCATTAACTGAGGAAGAGGAGACACCCCATCACAGAAGAAGACGGAAAATCCTACCAAACACGGGCCAGGAAGTGTGCTGCAGGCACTGTCTGTCCTTCAGGCCATTGATGACCTTCTTCCTCTAAAAATGCCTACAGCCCCCATCCCTCTCCCCTCAGAGAAGGGGCGGAGAAGCTTCCGAATCTCACTGGTGTCTTGGTGCCCTGCCTCCTGCCAGGCCCCTGGGACCAGGCCTGGTGCTTTCCTCTCCTTGGTCTGTTGTGGCTTAATTTCAGTAGACAGAGGTGCAAACTTCAGAGAAGGAAGGGAGGAACTCTACCCCTACAGTATAAAGTAAATATCCAGATAAATCATCCAGTAAATAAATAAGTGGGGCAAAGAGACAAATCTCCCTGATGAAGAATTCCACATGGTTTATATAGTTACTGCAACTTCAAGGCAAGAGTGCAGATTCCCAGTAGCCCTGCAGTGTAGACGTAGTGAATGTCCACAACACTGTGTATGTAGTATGTACATAGTGAACAAATATAGGCTTTTGCCAAGAATAGTGTATCAATATTGGCTCATTAATTACTATAATTGTACTGTATTAACATAGAATGTTAACAATAGGGGCACTAGTGGGAAGGTATATAGGAATTTGATATAAGACAAACAATGAATAATGATTTTTAGTATAAATACAGCCTGCCTTGGTTCAGTGGTACATATCTATAATCCCAGCAGTTTGAGAGGCTGAGGCAGGAGGATTGCAAGTCGAAGCCAGCCTGGGCAACTTAGGTGAGATTCTGTCAAAATAAAAAGGGATGGGGATAAAGCTCAGTGGTAAAGCACCTTGGGGTTAATCCCCAGTACTAAATAAAAACATCCCATGTCATATTGGGGACATGTTTGTACTATGCATTATTGTTGTTTATCAAGAATTCAAACTCACCTGGGTACCCCGTGCTTCTCCTGGTGGCCCTCCCGGGTCTCAGTGCTATCATTGGCTGTCCCAGCCTCTGCTGTCACCTTCTCTGCTGACTGTGGCTAGGTGAGGGTGTGAGGTGTTCAGAGATAACAGAGCCCTATGCCCTCCCATGTCCATGAGTCTCCCTGGGGGCCATGGGCAAGGCCCGGCAGGCCGGAGTCCACCCTGGTCCTGCTCAGGCCCTCTTTCCCAGACCTTGACAACTCTGTCCCTTCTGGTTGTCACTGCCCCAGATCCGCGTAGATCAAAAGCTGGGCTTGTGAGGAGGGGAGAGAAGCAGGCTCTTACACAGATGAGGGCTTGGGGTCTCCGGGGCCGCCACTCAGTGTCCCGCCTCATAGGCCTGTTAGGGACACCTACAGCTATGCCATGGGGAGTGGGAGCCCTCTTCCCTTGCCCTCCAGCCGCAACCCAGCTCTTTCAGCCTCAGAGGTCACAGTCATTCCCCTGCGTGGGCTGGGAACGCAAGGGGCGCCCTGCCTGCCTCTGATTGGCCCTCCAGGCGGTCTGGCTGCTCCCTCTCCTGCGCGTTTCCCATACCCAGATTCTCTCAGGGTCTCCTGTAACAGCACCCCCAGGTCCCAAGGGGCCCCCGGCCAGCGCTTCCTTTCCTCAAGTGCACGTGGGAATGGGAGCCGGCTGCTGGGAGCCTAAGTACACAGAGTTTCCCAGACCTCCCCTCTGCTCCCGCTTCCTGTCGGGAGCTTGGCTCTGAGCATGTGGCGCCCACGTGCTGCTGTGGGCGTGGCCGCCGTGCCTACGTTGTGGGCGTGGCCACGGTGTCCGGGCTGTGGGCGTGGCCGCAGTCCTGGGCGGGGGCGGGGCCTCCTCCCTCCTGCGGACACCCCAGTGCAGAGGGACTATGACGGCCAGCACTGGCCTGCCAGACCTGACTCCAAGATCTCTAGGAATTTTTGCAAACTTCTTGCTAACCACAGCCATTATTAAAAATGACAGAACCTTCTGGTAAAGGACACTCAACACGCATCACTTCCTATTTTAACACATTTTACTACTTCCTGTGCCATGTCTGTGGGGTCCATGAGATGCACGCTCCCCCCCCCCCCCCCCATCCCTTCAGGAGCTAGACCAGTGGGAGGTTTACCCAGGGAAACAGCCAGCGCTGTGAAGGACCGGTTAGGACCTGGAGAGCCGGCTGTTACGTTTCCTAGCACAGCACTGCCCAGGCGGTGCTTCTGAACTAGAGACAAACCCCGGGCCACCTTGTTCTAGAGGGCCGCGTGATGCCAGCCCAGGACCTCCCCCTCGCGGTCCTCCACTGCTGTGGGCACCAGCACCTCCACTCAGCTGGGCAGATCTGTCCCTCTCCCTGTCACTGCCCCCCAGGGCTCATCTGCCGCCTCCCGCGCCCTCACCTAAGCGCCTCAGCTTTTCTCACCACCGCTGGGGCCCCACAGAGCTCCCTCCCTTTGTCCTGATACCTCACCCCCAAATTCCTCGGCCACGTTTTAAATAAGCTCATCCGAATTTTCCAGGAGGAGCTCACAGCATCGCTACCAAAACTGCCCCGAGACCCTGGCATGTCTCCGCGCAGGGCACCTGTGCACTCTGCACTGCACGGTGACACCCGCGCCTGCACCACTCTAGAGCCCAAACCCTCCCTGTAAAAGTCCCCCCCACCCCTCCCTGTGCAGGTACCCCCTCCTCCCTGTGCAGGTCCTGCGGAGTCCTGATACCCCGACGAGAAACCAGCACAGGGGACAGGGTTGCATTTTAGGGATGGGAGAGAACTCTCCAGATGACCTCAAGCCACGTGTGAGACCTTGAGGATTTTGTGGCCTTGGGACTCTGAGTAGGGTCGGGGAAGAAGGGACTTCACCCCAACATGGGTTTGGACAGAGTTGAGTGTCCTCTAAGGGTCCATGGGCTGAAGTTTACCACTGGGAGGTAGTGAGAGGATGGAGATTGATCCAACTCTAGGTTCAGAGGTGGGGCCTTTGGGAGGGACAGGGTGAGATGACACTGTTAGTATGGCCCTAAGCACTGTAGTGAGACCCTGTCTCTAACTAAAGAGGGCTGGGAGGTGGCTCAGTGGTTAAGTGCCCCTGGGTTCAGTCCCTGGTACCAAAAAAAAAAAAAAAAAAGAAGCTCTGTCTGGCTCAGAGGCTGCCCTGGGCTCCTCTCCACCCCTCCTCCAATGACCTTGAGTACTCAAAGGGCTTGAGGACGTCTCCCCAGCACAGTGACCGACCCATGGCAGGTGCTGAACCCATGTCAGCTCCTGGTGCCTCTTAAATGCATCTCTCACTGTGTACCAGGACAGCTGGGAGCAGGAGGGAGACAGGGTTATGTGTCCTCGTCCATGTCTTCGTCTTTCTCGAGCTTTTCCTGCTGTGCGGCAGGAAGTGGGGTGGGGGTGCTGAGTGGAGCTTCCACTGGAAGGTCAGGGTGCAGGGGGTACGTGGGGGCGGGGCAGAGAGGCCAGAGTGGCCAACAGGCATCTTGAAGGGAGAGTAGTGGCACTTCCTGCGGGTCTCTGTGCAGCTCTGGGGGCACCCTGCGTACCCTGCCGCACCCCCAGAATCCTCAAGCAGAGCTACATCGCCTGTTAAAAGCTGGGCCTGAGTCCCACTCAGCCTCTTCCTGGCTGCAGGAGCCTCTGGGCTGTGTGGGGTGTAGCATGGGGCAAAGGTCACCCAGGACACAGGGGCTTGGGGGTCAGATGAGCACCAGGGTGGGGTGATGGCACTGGTCCCCAGCGCTGCCTTGGTTTCCATGACGATGGCGATGTTAGTGGCAATTCCTAACACCTGCTGTGCGGGGCGTTCATCTGTGTGAATGTGCGGGCTGTGTCCTCATGGAACTTAGATTCTATAGGGGACAGGGACAATCAATGAGCAATCACGATGGCGTATAAGGTGGCAATAGGAACAATTGCCCCATGAGTCAGGGCTGGGGGCTGCAGTGGTGGGGCTGGGCATCTCTGAGGAGCCCATCTCTTTGGGTCTTCCCCATTGCTGGCCACCTGGAGGGGACTGGAGACCGGCTGCCGTGGGCAGATCCCTTGCCATTGTTCTCCCTCCTCTGAAGCTTCTCCCTCACACCCTCCCTTAGCCCCCTCTTTCCCTGGCCAGCCCCTGGGCAGCCCCTGTCCATTTTCTCCTGTTCTGCTCAGGGTACTTTCCCAGGCAGGAAGTTGAATGTCCTTGGGAGGTGCCAGCCCCCAGGCCCTGGTCAGTTCTTCCTTTTATGTCGGTCCCTCCAGCTGCACACCACAGGCTGGGGGCGTTTCCTGCGGGGGGAGGTGCTGTGTTTCTTTTCTCACGACTAAAAGGCTCAGGGGTCACTCCAGTTAAACTGGGCTAACTGGGCTGCACGAAATAACCACACAAGAGACACAATTACCTTTTTCTTTGGGGTCGCTGTGACAGCTCCTCTGACCTTAAGGGTCCACAGAAAGAGAGAGAGCAAGAGCAAGTGCTGACCCCTTTTATTGAGGAGAAGCTATTCAAATGAGGCAAGGGGTCAGGTTTCAGGGGGCTGAGTCTATCTTCATGATGTCTACTGTCAGCAGGTTGACTGACACCCGGGTAGGCCACACCCAAGGGCACAGTAAGAGAAGGGGACACACACAAGTCACTTCCATGGAAGATTCTATCCTAAACAGGGCAAGGGGTTATATTACAAAGCAACAGTTGAGCGTAGCTTCACCCATGGGGCTGTAGCAAGACACACCCATGCATAAGACACCAACCCTCGCACCCAAGAAGGGTGGGGAAAGCTCTGCCACATTTCTTCGACTGAGCATCTCAGCACCCAGCCGGGGAGTGTGACTCAGTCACGTGTAAGTGTAAGTTTCGTCTCCCACAGGGGTGTTTCTCCCTGGGATCAGGATGATCCAGTCCTTCTGAATGATGTGATCATCTGCAACTATATCTTTAAGGTCCCGTAACATTGCTTTTAAAGGAGGTGCTGATTTATGGCATTTCTTGCCACCCATTCATCAGAGCTGAACGATCTGTGTGATACTGTGAAATATAATATGGCAGAGAACAGGGTAGGTCTTGCAAGTCAGGGGGTGGATGGTGATATGTTTTCCTGTACCACATTAGCCATGCTGCCTCCCCCACCCCACCATGCTGACACCATGGTGAGAGCCACTTCTGTCCAAGTCATTACAACATGGCACGTTCGGGCTGCTGGGGTTTAAGTTAGAGCAGCCAGGGCGACAGGTCACTTGTCCTGCTGGCTCTGCTTTCTTGCCTGCCTCCAGGGTTGAATGGCAGGATGTGCATAGCCTTTCCAAGGCTCAGAGCAGCTGTGCAGTGGCTGGTGCCCAGTGTCTGCCTTGCCAACTGATCCCTGGACACTCTGCAGGCTCCAGTTCCCAAGTGCTTTCTTTGGAAACCCCTTACCCCTGGACTTGGGTTTCTGCCTGTGCAGTCCTTCCTCCTCCCTACCCCCAGGTGCTCCTCCCTGCCCACCCCCACTGAATGCCCCACCTCCCGCCTGCCCTCACCCCTCCCTCCACCTGACTCCAGGCTCCTGCATTCCAAACCACTTTGTCGGTTCTTGCAGCTGTCTGCCCACCTGGAACTGTCAACTTTCAGCTCAGGGTTTCGTGAAGTTCCAGAGCCCCACACAGGATGGAGCCCCTGAGGGCTGCTGCCAGGTGCTCAAGTGTCCAGCGGCTCTGGGTCTCAGCGAGTCTGGCTTGGTGAAGCATGGAGAGCCACCTCCCGAATGGCAGGTGCCATTTGCACCACAGAACTTCTAATGGTTTAACTGCAGTGATTTGCAGAGAGCTTTAGTGGTAAGATGCAAATGAAGACGAGAAAATTAAACAAGGAGACACAATTCAGCCCTGTCCAGTGGAGGTTCCCATTTCAAGGGACTCAAATTGGAGGATGTTGTTGGAGAGTCCAGGGTGGGGATGCTGCAGGCAGGGCCAGCCTCAAGCTTTTGTCCAGCAGGTAAAGACTGGATCTGGGGACAGCTAGGACAACTGTGGGACCTGGGGCAGAGGAAGGAGGAAGGGGGTCTCTCCAGTAACCGACCCTGGCGCCCACTGCTAAGCCAGGCTGGTGCATGAGCAACCAGGAGGCGGCAGGCACCTGACACGCTGGACAGACGGGGAAGGTGTGTCGGGCCTTCGGATTCACAGGGTTTTGCAACTGCAGACAGGAAGCACTCAGAGCTGACAGTGTTCAGGGGCAGCCCCTCACCATCTGATGGTGACCTTGGCCACAGGAGAGAGGCTGCCCTCCCACTCAATGAGGGCAGGTGGATTTTACATAAATCAGAATAATGGGGGTTTGAAACTTGACATAATGCAAAAATTTCCTCAGTAGAAAACCACCTCCAACAAAAATGCATAGAATTTCAAAGCTGTGTAAGGGGGTGAGGTAGGGGGCCTGAAGCGTGTCTCGTTTCAGAGAGTGAGCAAGTGACAGAAGTGTCACTGTCCTTTGTCCAGCTGGAGTGACCTGCTGTTGATGTGCTTCCTGAGTCAGGTTTTAGGCGATCGTCCTGTGATCATTTGAACCCTCATGCTGTGTTGTAATCTTCCAAACAAGCAGAGCATCCGGCTGCCACTCGGGTGCTTGCTCAGAGGGGCGAAGAGCACACCGGCTTTGGCAGCTTTGGCGTGACAGTTGGGGGAGGTGGACTGTCATGAAGGTCTGAAGACGCGGGACCTGCCAGCCTGCTGGTTGTAGGACAAGCGCTCCTAAGAAATATTGGTGATGCTGCTGAGAAAAGCAGAGCATTGATGATCCCAAAGTGGCCTGGCCCCCTTTCTTTTCAGTTGACCCCAGGGAGAATCAGCCTTGACCTGAGGGCTTCAGCAGTGCCCGTCTCATCTAGAACATTCTACCCTGCATCCTCAGAGTAGGAGCTCCCAGGGTGGAGCTTCCCCGGCAGCAGAGGCTGGATCAACACCATGTAGGACGTCACCCCCAAGATGCACCACATCAGCTCTGTCAGGAGAGGGGCGGGCAGTCTGGACAGACCCATTCCCGTGCCTCTGGCTGCGACTGCATCCTTGAATGTGCATGGAGCAGGACCTGAAGTGACATCCTCACCTGCAGACTGTGGGTGCTTCTAGGCCCCGACTGTTTTCCCGGGACGTCTCTGTTCTGAAAACTGGGCCTTATTTAGAAAGCAAGAAAGAGGTGCCCAGGCACACCATCCTGGGGGACAGGGACTGGGGAACAGGTCCTCAATCCCTGTCCCAGCTGTCCTGTTGCAGTGTGGCAGTGACCATCGAAGGGGGCACAGCATCCCCTTCTGTTTTCCTGCCCTGAGCTCACAGCACCTCTGGGGGGGAGCTGGGACGCCTGTTTCTCACGGTTTGGAGGCTGAGGTCTAAGATGGCGTGCTGGCAGAGGTGGTGTTTGGGGAGGACCCTCTTCCACACCTTCTGATGGCCACCTTCTCTTGTGTCTGCAGATGGCAGAGATGGGAGGACTGGTCTCTTCCTTTGTGTGTGCGTGTGTGTGTGTGTGTGTGTGTGCTGGGGATTGAACCCAGGGTCTCGCACGTGGAGGCGAGCGCGCTACCGCTGAGCCACAACCTCAGCCCCTCTCTGCCTCTTCTTACAAGGGCACTACCCCATCCCAAGAGCCCCACCCTGTAACCTCTTGTAAACCTGGTTATCTCCCAGAGTTGGCCAGGGCTCCCACTGGGGCTCAGGACTGCAACAGACTAACATTGGGGAGACCCAAACACTCAGTCCATCCCAGCACAGCAGGGCTCAGGACCTTCCAACGTGGCTAAAGGCCCTTTAGGTAAATCCCTCTGCAGGAGAGCTGCTCTGGGCTGTGTGTGCTCCCCACGTCACTGCCCCCGCAGCAGCTGCCACCCCACTGTGGCCCCAGAAGTAGCTCAGGCAGAAAGGACAGCCCGGGTCTAAAGGAGGAAGGCAGAGGGTGGGGTTGGGCCTTCCTGCTCCATTCTGAGGAAACGCCCCCGAGAGCTCAGGGCCAGCCTGGCCACTGGGCCGCAGACTGGGAGGTGGCTGTCAGCTGGGAGTAGGGCCTGTGCCCTGGACCCAAGAGCCCAAGAGAGAGGTGGATGCTGAGGTTATCGCCATGTGGCTTGGTCGGGAGGGTCAGTCCTCAACCAGAAAAGGTGACCGCAGCCACTTGCTGGACGTGACCCAGTGAGGAGCCAGTGGAGTGCAGATCCTGCCCCATCATTGCAAGAAGCCCAGGCACGCCATCTTGGGGGACAGGGACTGGGGCACATGTCCTAAGGCCCAGGGAGCGCGCTTGCTTGGATGGGGAGGGGAGGGAGTTAGCCCAAGGCCAACACAGCTACCCCAGCCTGTCCCCGGAGGCTCTGTACTGTCCCATGCCTCCCATGCCATGGGCTTCCTCAGTGACAGTGACAAGACCATGTGTTCTCTGGGGACAGAGAGCACTTCCCCACTCAGTGGGATACATACAGTCCGTCATCAGACCAATGCTTGTGCCGTCTCTCGGAAGTGATCTTGAACGTGGAAGTGAGCATCTCAGAGCTGTGCAAAGCACCAGGGCCTCAGCTTGGACCTGCCAGCCTCCTCCGTCCCCCACCCCCTCCAGCACCTCCTCTGCACGAGCTTTCCCAGGACAGATGTGATCCTGGGAAACCGGCCATCTGTATAAGGGGTCCACACATTTCCACTTATCTGTCAGCAGTCATTTATTTAAGAGCTGCACGTTTAAAAAAAAAAAAAAAAAGATTATTCATTCCCCCCCCCCCTTTTTTTTTTCTTTTTTCAAAAGATATCGCAAAACAGAACTCACCCTGAAACCGAGAGGAATGATTCTGCGTTACCATGCTCTGGAAGGTTTTAGCTCCCATCCGGGAGCAGTTTGCAAACCACCCCCCCACACCCCCCTTGCACCCCCCCGCCCGCCTTCATTTATAAAGAAACCTCCTACACGGTGCTATTAAAATAAAAACTTACTCATCTGCTTAGTCAATGCCGAGCAGAATTTCTTTCATAGGTTTCCTATGAATGAGTTCTGAACTCACAGGTCTAGAAAATGAAACTGCTCAAAAAGAATATGAAAATGATTTGAAAAGGTGCCAGAAAATACTCTGTGCATGTGTGATACGGGTGGGGAGAGGACCGGCTCGTGGGAGGGGAGTGTCCCAAGGCTTCAGGTGACGATGATTAGAGGATAAACCCCGGAGTTGCCGTGGGAAGATGCCGTCTAGGCTACGTACGACACCCCCACTCCAGACCTCTGGGCTACTCAGTGCATGGCCTCTGCTTCCCCGCTGTGTCTGAGGTCTTGGCGTGGGGTCTCGGCTGTCCTCAGTGCTGGCTGCGTGTCGGGTACTTGCTGGACCAGCCTCAGCCCCATCTCTTTCCTGGACTGTGGGTATCAACTACACTCCATGGGATGTGGGCTGACCTCGTCCCTGATCCCTCTGAGTTCAAGATTCAGAGTAATCCCAATCCCTGGTCGTAACAGGCTTATGAGCGGCTCTCTGGGTCAGTTTTTGGTGATGTAATCGGTTACTTCCAATAATATAATAAGCACCCAGGAATCCACCTCCCAAAACCAAAGCTAGGTCTGGGGCCACAGCCTCCATCTCACCATGGAGGCCCCGGAGTCAGCATGGAGGGCCCAGGTGTGTACCACCACCCTGGGTCCTGTGTTCTGACATCCCGGCTCCTTCTTGTCCATCTTGACACTTCTGTAGGGTTCCTAGAAAGTGTGTGTAGCTTTATCCTGATGGTTTTGAACGTTATAAAAATGGCACACTGTGTGCAACTTTTGGGGGTTTCCTGTGTTCTATCAATGCTAGGCACTAGGGCCATCCACTACACTATGTCCCTGTGGTGGGTGAAGGTGTCTGAGTGCATTGAGGTGTGGTCTCTGTCCAGGCTGCCACCCAAGGTCCCTGAGAGGGGAGGAGGGAACTTGCTAGTTAGTCCAGCGCTGTAAGAATCCTCCTTGTGCTCATTCCGTGAAAACCTAAGTGGGCGTGGATCTCAAAGGAGATCATGTCAAAGAACACAGGAAAGTTCAACTTGAGAAGCTTCATCCAATGTGCTGTTTCCTTAAGAGACTGCACAGATCTGCAGCCCCCAGGCTTCGTCCCACACCTCTTGCTCATTGAATGGGGGGACCATGCTATTTCCCTGTGATCTTGATTGGCAGTTTTTTTTTTTTTTTTTGTACTGGAGATTAAACCCAGGCGTGCTTAACCACTGAGCAATATCCCCAACCCTTTTTAATTTTTTTATTTAAAGACAGGCTCTTGCTAAGTTGCTGAGGCTGGCTTTGAACTTGAGATCCTCCTGCCTCAGCCTCCCAAGCTGCTGGGAGTATAGGCATGGGCCACTATGCCTGGCAGTTCTATGCACACTTTTAATACCAAACCTCTGAGGCTGACATCATGAACATCCTGTTCCAGGTTCCCCTTTATCGATTATCTTTTCAGAGACATTTCCAGGTGGATGGCAGTTCTTGGTTTTGATACAAGTTAAATGTATCATTTTATAGTCAACAATTTTTGTCCTTAAGAAAGTCTGCAGCGATCCTAATCTTTTTATCCTATAGAAGATTGTCTACTATGAATACATGGTATTATCTACTATAGATTTTAAAGTTTGTTTTTGTCAAACTTTGCCTTAATTTCTTTGGCACTGTTTTTCAGACACTCTTGGGAGAGGCCTCCGTTTCTTTTCCTCACAGGGTGACCATTTTCTTCAGTTCCATTTATTGGTCCTTGAATACATGGTGTTTTCAGGCTTGTTTATTCTCTATCATATACTAAACCTCATTCTACACATGACCTTTTTCTGGGATCTCATTCGTATTCCATGGTCATTTTTTCTGCCCACGGACTAATTCTGTAGGATTTTAATTACTCCAGCATCATAGAAGTCCCACTAGCTAGTAAGGCAAGTTGCTGATCACTTCTTCTTCAGAAATATCCTGGCTATTATTTGCCCTTGACTTTTTCAAATAAATGGGGCTGGAGGTGTAGCTTGGTGGCAGAGTGCTTGTCCAGCATGCAAGTACCCCCAGCAATCCCCAGGCCCACACACGCACACACGTGCGTGCGTACACACACATACACACACACATACACAAGAATTTGGTAGGAATTGCCCTGAATGTGTGGATCAAATTATAATATTTAGTCATTTTGTCCTTGAGCATGATATCTCTCTCCATTTGTTTAGGCCTTCTTTAATATCTGTTAGTATAAGTCTTATGCTCTCTTTTTAGAAGCTTTGGACATCTATTGTTAGATTTATTCTCAGGAAGTTGACGTTTTTCTAGCATTTTCTAGTACTGTTGCAAATAGTATCAGGTCTTCAATTGAACTTCCTAGCTATTGGATGCATGCAAATCTGTATTACCTTTCTGTTACTGTAACAGATGTCTGGATAATCAACTTATACAGTGAAAAGGTTTGTTTGGTCTCACAGTTGTGGAGGTGCCAATCCATGTGCGATGGGCTCTGTTGCTTTGGGCCTGTGGTGAGGCAGTGCCTCATGGCAGGAGAGTGTAGTGGAGCAGACTTGCTTATGGCTGGTGTGTGAAAAGGAGGAAGAGGAAGAGACCAGATCCCACAATCCTCTTTGAGGGCCTGCCCCCAGTGACCTCCCATGAGGCCTGGCCTCATCTCCCGATGGGGCCACGCCAGAGACCCGCCTTTAACACGGGGCCTCCTGGGAGACATTCCAGGTCCAAATTATAGCACATTTTTATATCTTCATCCAATTTTACTATTTCACTAGACATTTGTAGATCTGGGGGAGTTTTCTATATGAGCAATTATGTCTCATGCAGACCATAACAGTTTTACTTCCTTTGTAAGATTATTTTAAGGATGAACTAGGGTTATGCAAACAGAGAAGCTGCAGCGGTTGGCAGCTGGTTCGCGCCGTGGCTGCCGGGCCCATCCCTCCTTAGTGAAACAAGACTTCTAGAAACTGCTGCAACCAATTGCCTCATGTTAAAGAAGTGGGAGCTCAGATCCATTTCATGATTCCTCTGGGGTCCCACGGAGGCTCAGTGCCCGGGCTAGACCTGGAAAACTTGGGTTCCCGGGCTGGAAGATGAGCGTCCTTCCTCTCAATCCCCGGTCTTGCTCTGTGTGGCATAAACATCTGCCAAGGGTGTCTTCCTGGGGGCAGAGATCTCTGGTGCCCGAGACCAGCAGCGTGAGCGCCCCTCGTGCTGAGTCCCAGGATTCCCACCTTCACACGCTTCCAACAGAGGAAAAAGCTACGCACTGCAACTCAGAGGTGCAGAAAATAGTCGTGCATCTCATTTAAAAATTCTCGACACTGATCACATCGTTTCCTGTAGGAGGAAGGGGAGGAAGACAAGCCTTCAAATTACCCACAGAAAGCAGCGTGGACTCTCTGGGTCTAATTCACTTTCTTTTGGGTAAATACACAACTTAAAATTCAGATTTCCCTCTCAAAGGGTGCCTTTTCACCCTCCCCGGTCCCTGGCTGGCAGCTGGAGGAGGGAGAGGCCCCAGGCTCTCATGATGTGTGTGGGGGCCTCTGAGCAGGACTGGTGGGCTGGGGGGGGCCTGGGCTGGACTTCAGCCATAAGCCTCCAGCCTCCAGCTCTGGGCCCCTGGCTCTGGCTGGCCCTGGGACCTCGGGGTCTCCACTGCTCAGGCCTTCCTGCTCCTGCAGACCCTCTAACCCCCAGCTGTGCCTGTGGTCTGTGCCCAGGCCTTGCAGGGGTGACCTGCCGACAGGCTGGCACACAGCTGCACGCTCCGGGAGCACACAGGACACCCGGGCCTTTTCAGGCCTTGATGAAGTGGATGGAGAGGCAGGCCAGGCTTCCCTCCCTGGGGTGGACGTTCTTGGACAGTGGCTCGGTGTCCACTTCTCTCATCTCCTCTTCTCTCTGCACACCTATCGGCCACTCACCTGGCACAGGGTCCCTGTGGGCGGGGCTTCCCTAACCTTATTCCTCGGCCTTCCCTTGATTCCTAGGCTGGCCAGCCCAGCTCTTTGTCAGCGAAGGGGGTTTTGAGACCTGGAATATTGTATGTCCTTTCTCAGCAAAGCCTGACTTTCAGGGCCTCTTTCTCCAGGGCCCCTTAAAAGGTCACTTTTGATATGCAAATGTCCTCCACATGTTGTCCCTGTTCCCCACGGGATTGGTTGGCTTCTGGGTTATGACAAGACTGCAGAGGGACAGAACATGTCCTCCGGCCCACTCTCTGCTCGGTAGGGGGGCAGCGGTGTGGGAGGGGACAAGCATCCCCTTCTCCTCCTCCCTTAGAGGACAGGAAGGAATGGAGGCCACATCTGTCCTCAGCAGCCGTCCCTGCTTAGCCACCGCACAGGTCACTGCTGCTCAGAGATCAGCCTCCAGTTCCACCCTGCAGACCCCTGCGAGATCTGAACCAATTCCCTGGTGTTCAAGAAGGAATGGAACCAGATCAGCTTCGTGCTTCATGGGGGCCCTCAGCTGCTGAGATATGCGCCCTGCCTTATCCCCCGCTCTGTGTGCACTCCTGTCTGCCATGGATGTCCAGTAATGGGGCCGTTCCCAGGAGCAGAGCATTCTAGCGCCTCCATGACCAATATTCATTAAATGAGCCCCATGAATTAAGCTGCTCAGAGTTGCAGAGCTGATATGAGGCCAAGGCAGGACTTGAACCCAACAGGATGGCCCCCCAGTCTGTTTCCTGACCTCTCACCTTTGTTGAGGCTGCAAGAAGTGGACAGGTGTAATGGCGCACTTCATATCACGCCTCTTTCTACCCGATTTCCCTGGAGACCAGGACAATTAGCGAGGGGGCATTCCAGTGATCTCTCCTTGGAGTTCCAGAGAGAGGGACTATTTCTGGGGGGTTTGGTGAGTCCTCCTGGCCAGCTGGCCTTGCCTGCTACCTGCTCTCAAGGGGGGTCCTTTAACTCCAGCAGCCGGGGGTCCACAGGAAGCCCTCACAGAAGCCTCGTTGGGTGTGTGTGTGTGTGTGGGGGGTGTGCAGGGCAGCTATACAGGGGGGTCATCTTCAAGGGAATGTCTTTGCTTCTCTGCCTCAGCATGCCAGGTGCCAGCCAGGCCAGGCAGAGGTTGGGACATGGCAGCTGGAGATGTGCAGTCCCCATGTGCACCTGTGTGTCCCAGGACCCTGGGCTGCAGGGTCCTGGGCTGCTTACCCTCTCCCTGTCCTACCACCATGAAAGCCACATGCACCAGGCATTCACAGAACCACAGGGGGAAGGGTACATGCCAATCCTGCCCTGGGGTCCCCTCAAACAGTGCCAGTTTCCACGCAACCTGTCCTCTTACCAGAACCCCCATACCCACCAGTGTCTAAGTGACAACCCGCAGCCCACAAGAGGAGGACGCCGGGCACCTCGGCTTGTGTTGGTATGGCCCTGTGCTGGTGTGGCCCTGTGCTGGTGTGGCCCTGTGCTGGTGTGGGCCTGTGTAGTGTGGCCCTGTGTAGTGTGGCCCTGTGCTGGTGTGGGCCTGTGTAGTGTGGCCCTGTGTAGTGTGGGCCTGTGTGGTGTGGCCCTGTGTAGTGTGGCCCTGTGTAGTGTGGCCCTGTGCTGGTGTGGCCCTGTGTAGTGTGGGCCTGTGTAGTGTGGCCCTGTGTAGTGTGGCCCTGTGTAGTGTGGCCCTGTGCTGGTGTGGGCCTGTGTGGTGTGGCCCTGTGTGGTGTGGCCCTGTGTAGTGTGGCCCTGTGTAGTGTGGCCCTGTGCTGGTGTGGGCCTGTGTAGTGTGGCCCTGTGTAGTGTGGGCCTGTGTGGTGTGGCCCTGTGTAGTGTGGCCCTGTGCTGGTGTGGCCCTGTGTAGTGTGGGCCTGTGTAGTGTGGCCCTGTGTAGTGTGGCCCTGTGTAGTGTGGCCCTGTGCTGGTGTGGGCCTGTGTGGTGTGGCCCTGTGTGGTGTGGCCCTGTGTAGTGTGGCCCTGTGTAGTGTGGCCCTGTGCTGGTGTGGGCCTGCTGCTCCCAGAGGAATGGGCATTGCCCCTCTCCTGGGCACGGATACCCTTACCTGGCATGGCCTGGGTTGGATAAGCAGAAAATGCAGCGTGACCGGTTCTCCCTGGATCCAGTCAGGAGAGGCCTTGGCTTCCACAGCTTTCTGTAAATGGAAGGGAAGGACCCCAGGGAAATGCCTTTGGTCCCAGACTGGAGTGACATCCTGTCATGTTGTGCCTCCTGCTGGCTCTGAAGGAGCTCTGGGCAAGGTGGCTGTATCGAGCTGGCGGTGAGGCTTCCTCAGTGAGCAGCCCGTGAGCCATGCACGCACCCCGAGTCACGTGCACCGGTCACGCCTACAGCGTGAGCCACGCAGGCACCACTGGTCACGGGTGACCCCCAGGCCCTCCAGGTGAGTCTGGGCAGCTGTTTCCAGGGCCTCTGCCTCATTCACATGCTCCAGAGGACTTCTAGGCAGGACTTTTGGCCATGCTGGGGACTGAGGGGCCTGGTGGCTTCAGAGCAGGGCTCTCCCAGGGCAGGGGACATGCAGCAACTCCTTGTCAGTGCTATTGGTTGCTACTTTGCGAGGCAGCTGGTGACACTGGGCAGGGGAAGGACACAGGCCCTTGAATGGAAGTGGCCACAGTGTCAGCCTGACAAAGCCTGAAAGGGCATGTGCACCACGTCCCTCAAATGTCACCGCCACCAGAACCAGCCCTTCTGAGACACTCTGGTTGACCCTCTGAGGCAGGTGTGGCGGGCACTGCCTGCCACCCTCCCTGTGTCACTTGTGGGGAAGTGACAGGTGAAGAAGTCAGGTAGCTGGCTGAGGCCCTGCAGGGGACTCTGACGGTCCTGAGGGCACTCCCAGACGTCCCCACACTCCTTCCACCAGACGTTCAGATCTCCCAGGTCTCCCAACCTCCTCGGACGCCAGCAGCAGGAACCCTGCAGCTGTGTGGAGAGTACGCGCTGGACGCGGCGGCTGCAAGCCTGGTGGTGGACCCCGGCCACCTCTGCTTCCACACCACTGGTCTCACCTTGGCCCTCTTTCCCAGCCAGCCACCCTTCCCTCCTGTCACTCAGGGGCAGCCAGAGTCCCCTCCAGTCTCTTCCTTCAGGACTGCTCCAATGGGGACAAGCAACCTTGTCACACCACGCACGTCCTTGTCTCCGGCAGGTGGGGGCTTCTTTCTGCAGGCTGATCTTCCAGGAGCTGTAGGTGGTGGCTTCCTGAATCACTTAAGGGTGCCTCGCAGCTGGGCCTGTTTCTCTCAGGGAGCTGCCCTGGCCTCTGGGAAGGACTGAAGGACCCTGGGAACAGGGAGTCCCCCTGAGAACCCCCAAAGCTCAGTGGGCTGCGCTGTGGTGCTCAGACCCCGTGGTCCTGTGGGGATGGGGGTGCAGAGACACTCAACTCCTGTGGGCCTCTCAGAAGCATGCTGTTTTTTTCCTTCTCATTCACGAAACTGAGTAAAAGATTTCTCAGAAGTGAAGGTTGGCAAGTGTCCCTGTAAAGGGTCTCTTCAGAGCCAGGTCCTGCTCCTCATGAGGCAATGGGACCTCAGACCCCCTGAGCAGCCCGTGCTGAGTGGCGGGGGTGGGGGGGCTGGATGGTGAGTCTGGGGCCTGTCGCTTGGACTCCCTGGGTGGAAAGCAAAACAGAGAAGGTAAGAAGGTGGTCTGGGTTGAACGCCGTGGTTTCCCTTCTGCCAGACAAAACCCATATGATTTAGGTCTACGCAAAGAAATCTTTAGAGTTAAAAGGAAACAGAATTTCAAAATTAGGAGATATCCCCGAGAAAGATGTTCATATGTTTTATCATATTTAATTAAACCTTGTTGTCGAAGAACCTCTCAGATATATGCTGACACAGAACATGACCATGAGCTCCCCCGTCTCTGCCCCTGGGCTTCAGCGATGACCTGCTCAGGGACAACCACCTCGCTGTGGCCTGCAAGGTTTTCAAAGGCAGAGCCTAAGCCTCATATGGTTTCGTCTGTAAATATTTCAGTATGTATCTGTAAAATATAAGAACTCTATTTTTCTTAGGTGTAAGCGCACGGGTCGTGATTTTTAAGGAGAACCAAATCCGATTCACGAGGTTAAACACGATCCCCTCCATCACACCCTTCTTGCGTCACGCTTGGTTTTCAATGACTCTTCATGTTGTTCAAAGGCTGCTTTGCAGTCCACTTCTGACCCTTCCAGAAGTAGCTTCTAGATGCTTTCGAGGTGCCCCCCGAGGTGAGCCATCTAGACTGGAGCCTCTGGCTCTGGAAGAGGTGAGCCTGCCCGCTATGGAGAGCGCCTGGGTGTGGCTGTGAGTGCACCCGTCCTCTGGCTTCCGACATGGGCCCTGTCCCCTGCGTGGCGGCAGAAGATCCTCAAGGGCAGTGAAAGCAGGACTGAGAACAGAGCCACTGTCCAAGACAGTAGCCAGTCCAAGGACAAGTGTCTGCCGACAGGGTCTCTTTCAAAGAGAAATAAGGAGCTGTCAAAGCACCAGGCACCCCGGACATCCAGACCGTATGGGATGGCTGCTTCCCAGACGGCTCTTGGCTGGCCACAGAGACGCCCCGGGTAGTTGACACGAATCACAGACACACCCTGACTCAGTGAGTGTGTAAGAGAAGCCAGGTAGCCCTCTGCTGGGCACACCCGGCTCCACAGCTCGTTGGGTTTTCGTGGGTGATGGAATGTGGGATGACTGTGTGCTGTTCCTGGGGCCACAGAGGCCACCGTGAGTGCCATCTCAGTGGGCCTGTGATGGAGGCCAAGGGAGGCCCATGGGGTCGGTTATCTCTGAGCAGCTTCTGCCTGAAGGCTCAAGGTCAGATTCAGAGGTGACTGTTTGAGAGGCTCAGAAAGGTCCCTTGTAGTAGTCTCCCCCAGAGTCGTGCCCCTGCTTGATGTCCACTAAAGCTGAAGTCTGCAGAGGGACAGGACCCGCTGGCTGTTACCTCCGGGAGTGTTTTGCTCAGGTTCAGAAGCCCGACTGAGTGGTTCTCCTCCTGAGGGAGCGCCGTGGGTTTCGCGCCCTGTATTTCATTAGCATTCTTCTAGCAAAACACGGTTCTGAGTCATTTCTGAAATACCTGCTCTGTCTGCAGGTTGTTTCTGTTTTGACAAAAGTTGCCTTTTCTACTTACTGGCAGAAGGGTTTACTGCCACAGGAGCCTAAAATGGGCCTGCTGAGAAAAACACAGCGAGCTGCCCGACGGCCCTTGGCCCCGGCCCAGTCCCTCTGCACAGGGCCGGCCGCGAGGGTGAGCACCGTGGGAAATGCCCTGTGGGGATGTGGCCACCTCGGCCTTCTCAGGTCTGAGCTGGACTGAGCGGTCAGAGGAGGTTGAATGAAGGGAAAAGGAAAATAGGGACTAATATGTAAAGGGTGGTTAGTGAGTCGTGGTCAGACAGCAGCGCTGGCCTGGCCTGGCCTTTGTCCCTGGGGGGGGGCACTTCTCCAGGAAGGGAGAAAAAAGATGTTCCCTCCTCCGAGTGAGTTATCGACCAGAGGCATCGGAGGCTCCCACGCCGTCTGGGAGTTGTAGGACTTGCCCGGTTTGCCCTTCAGGGCCAGCCACACGGATCCCATGGGTACCATCCGTGGGCAGTGCCACCCGCCCTTGCCACTGGCCTCCACAGCAGAGAAGTGGTGCTGGCCTCTGAAAAGGCTGTCACACTTGTTCCAATCTCTTGCTTTTCAAGGGCACCAGGGACAGACCCTGGTCCATGACCTCTGCCCTCACTCCATGGGGTCCTTCACACCCTCTGAGGCCCGCTGCGTGGGAACGTGGGTGTCTTTGGGACAGGCTCTCTGGGCTTCACTCCACCTCTGCAGGTGGGGCCTTGACCCAGGGTCAGTACACACTCACAAAAGACCCCCAAGAACTTCCAGAACCTCGGCTCATGGACGTCCCTGGAGCACATGAAGGAGCTGCTCTGTCCCTGACGGGAGGCCCGGTCTCCAAGGCCGAGCCCAGGGGCAGGACCAGGACCATCTCCAATCCCTTCCTGGACTGTAGTGAGAAGCCGTGGGCATGGCCGCTTACAGGTACCTGGGCTGCCCTCCTGGCTCCTGGCCACTCACACCTGTGGGAACTCACAGGGACCTCGAGGCCTGCAGAGCTGAGCAGAGAGCCCTGCTCTGTCACTCTGCGGGACACAGAATGAGCTGGAAGCTCAAAGGTGTGATGCTGGGATGCTGTCTTAGGTGAGGCCCAGGAGCCCCAGGACTGCTCTGCCCAGGAAATGGACCATCAGAGGCCCTCGCCCTCTGATGCTGCGGTGGCCAGGGCCTCACCTGAGGAGGGACGGCTCTGTGGGGAGGGCCACCGGCCACTCACAGACACATTTAGGGGAAATGGCCTGGGCTCCCTGAGTGGAGCCTGGGATGCACCAGTCAGCACCAGGTGAGGGCCAGAGCCCAGGGCCAGCAGCATGGCAGTGACCAGCCAGGCTCCAGGACCAGGAGCAGATGGCTGCGGGCAGCAGGTGGCTGGAGCAGCTCTCGCTTCTGGAAAAGGTACATCTGGGGTCACTTAGGTATCCGGCTCCCAGGTCTCCTTTCCAGACCCAGGTCCTGAGTCTGTGGAATGTCAAACAGTCCCACCGTCAGCACAGTCCAGTGACACCTGGGGGGGGGGCATTTATTGTTGTGAAGCTGTATGCAGAATGCTGTGGGGGACACGATATGACAAATGACATCCTCCCTCCCCCACAGGATATGATGGTCTAGAGGGAGAGGCAGGCCCCGACTGACCAGGGCTAAGTCATTTAACACGTGGGCACCTGCAGCACAGACTGCCGAACTGCCTGGTGTTCTGTGCTGGTCTGGGGGGAGCAGGGACAGCCACCTGTGCAGATCAGCAGGAACCACGGGCTGTTCCTGGGGACCGTCTGATGAGCTTCATCCAGGGGACACTACCACCCAGGTGACTGGTCTCTGAAAGTTGGAATTTGTTGAGCAATTCCACAGGTGACTTCTCCTCTGGTGTTTTTGCTCTCCCATTCCCAGAGCTCACAGGGACGCCTGATGACAGCTGGTGCATGGATACTTCACTAGGCACATGCAGGCTGTCCGTGTGGTGCTGTCCACGGTGTCCCCGGGCAGTCCTGCACATGGGAGGTCGTGGGGCAGTCACCTGGGGTCAGGTATTGAGGGGGACTCATTGATACCTTGCAGGTTCAGCAAATGCATCTTTCCAAAGCATGCTGTCCACTGCCCAAGCCAGGGTTTCCTGAGCAGGCCCAGCACCACGCGGCTTCCCTTCCCACATCTTTAAAGCAAACTGCCCTGTCTTCTCGTCGGCACGCTCGAGAAGCACTTGATTTCCCTGGCTGCCCAAGTGCCCTTACTTTCAAGTTCAAACCCCAAAGAAGCAGTGTGATTATTCTTCAAGCTGATCCAGTGCAGAGTAACCGCAAATGCCAGCCCGGGTGACGGTTTCTAATTGAATGTGACTTTCTTCGTTAACGCCTGTCCTTGCCCCCAGCAGCAAGCTGACAAGCAGGGCCTGCCTTGTGAGCCAATATGATGTGGCTGATAACCAACAGCTTGTACTAATTTTTCCTGATAATCTCACGGTCCTTTTAATGAGCTCGGTGGCAAACAGGCTACTTCTGGGGCAAATTAATTTGCCCTTGCAAAACAGGGTGTCAGCAATTTTTATTTCCTTTGTGTCTGATGTGTAACGGGTTGTATTTTCAGTGGAGGTTGATACAACCTAGTGTTTTCAGCTACACTGCAGGGAGGACAAGATTTTGCCAAGAGCAATAAAATCAACACAACCAGAACTAAAGCAGATGATTGACATTTGGAAAACGGCTTGCTGATGGGTCTCTCATTCTTTTCCACACCAAAGTGCGGCTGTAATTGAGAAAGGACTCAAAGACTAAGTGAGGCAGTCAGAGGCTGGGCCTCTGCGTGGCCTGGCCATGGAGAAGCTTAGTGGACAGGGAATGAGACCCCTGCCCCCTTCATGTGCGCCTGCCCTCTGTGGTCAGTGACCAGGCTCTTACCTCATGGGCAGGTGTAATGCTGGGGACCTGCCTCAGGCCATTTGCATTGCTGAAGTGATGAGGTGAAGTTCTGGAACACGCATTGGAAAGAAATATTCTGACTCTTCCATTCTCTCGTTTCCAAAGTATTGTTCCTTCCCAGCCATCAAAGAAATCAAATCCACATTGCCACCAGGTTTGGAAGGGTCTGACCACAGTATCAGTCATGGCAGATTTTGTCTTCTTTGCTAGACCTTTTTTACTTGCCTTTCTTTAATCAAAGCATGGGATAGAGTCTGGAGCTGGGGGATTCACAGAACCGCACTGACAATGGACCCAGCTGGGTGGAAAGGAATTTGTATGGGGAATCACTAGGATTCAAAGTGTAGCATCCCTAGAATTTTCACTAGGAAATCGCCTGCTTTTCAGTGTTTGGTGAGAGAAGATACAGGATGGCAATGGGTTTGATGAGCAGCAGGTACCTAGAAGGACCTGGCGGTGCAGCCTGCCATCTCAGTGACATCTCAGGGGCAGGAGGAGACCATGATTCAAATAAAAAATGAAAAGGGCTGGGGGGGTGTGGCTCATAGGAGAGTGCCCCACCCCGGGCTCCATCCCAGGGTTATAAAAGGAAAATAAAAAGACTGACTTGCGTGGTAGAAGGAGGTCTTTCCACAGACACCAGCAGAAAGCGCAGGTGGGATTCTACCCTCTGTTTTATTTCATCGGAACTAGTTGAGGACGGGAGCTTCCTCCGCAGCCGCTCTGTGCTGTCCTGGGTGAACCCCTCTGGCGTGGCTGGCGGTGTCTGGACCACGGCTTCTACAGGGCGGCAGGGAAGGGTGGCCTGGGAGCTGAAGGGCCACGTGTCAGGGGCGTGGGCCAACTCTTTTTGGCTCATGATTGGCAACTTGGGGCACTCAGCGTTGGACAGCTTGCACAGGAAGTTCCCATCCTGTCTGAGCCAAAGTCGGTTTCATTGCTCTTAGCTTGGATTTAAAAGCAGCAAACCACATAGGTACCTTACTCTCAGGCAGAAAGGCTTGGGATTCCTTATAATTAAGGGAAAACTGGGTTTTTAGCAGATGTTTTCAAAATTGGCCTAGACAAGAGGATAAATGTTGCTTTTTGGCCCCAATGACGCAGACCTTTCCAGGGACATGCAGCCTGCCCGCCCGTTCTGTTGGGGGGTGGAATTCCAGCTCTCCAGGTCACCCCGTTCAAGACCAGCATGTGGGCCAGCCCTCTGGGTCCTGAGTCTTCCCCAGGGGCTTTGGTCAAAGGGATTTTGAGAAAAATATGGCCCCTCTCAGCTGCCCTCGGGGTGTGTGGATGTGGTGTTAAGTCAGTCTTTATCTGGGCAAGAATAAAGCAGTCTTTGAACATTTTCAGAATGTCCCCGGCTCCGCCTGTCTCGAGAACCCGGGGCCAGAGTTCAGGCTCAACAGGAAACAGAGGTCAGGTTCCTTGGCGCTGCCTCTGGGCTCTGCTGTTCCTCAGAACACAGGGACCTAATTCCCGCTTGGATGACTGTGACGATGCCAAGATCCTCTTGAGAGCACCATCCCCAGGTTGGGATAAACAGCAGTTTGTGATGCTATAAATAGAACAAGATTTTGATCTAAGGTTTTCAGGTCGCTTCACAATGTCATTTACCTACCCTTGCCTTTCTCTCGCTATCATTTTTTGGAAGGATGGATATAAATAAACTGCTCTCTTTGCTTCGTGCCTCGGTCACCTGAAAACCCAGAATCTGAAGTCAATTCCCAGCAAGAGAAATTGTGCCTTGCCACATACAGTAGGTCTAGAATGAGTCTCTGTGTTCCGGTCTGACTCAGGATGTGGCCGTGGCTGCGCGGTGCCTGCCAGGGTCTCTCACTCAACTGAGACGAGCACCTCTTCTGGTGCACATGAGTGGCGCCTGTGCCCTAAAGACACCGCTGTAAAATAAGGACGGGGCTCAGAGACAAGGGATGAAGGTGGCTGATTGTCACACACCAAAGGGTGGCCTCCCTGCGTGTCCTCTGTGGCTATGCTGAGCGATGTAGCAATCTCCCTGGTTTCATACGACTTCACGACACACAGTGATCAGTGTGTTTCACACCAGGAGTGTTAACGAGCACCCAGATGTGCACAGATAAACAAGATAACTATGACTAAGTGTGCCTTTGTATTTTGTGGACATATATTTATAACACAAATGTCAATATGGTGTTGGTGAATGAATGAATCTTTCTTTTTCTCTTTCCTGGTGCTGGGGATGGAGCCCAGAGCCTTGCACATATCTTTGAACAGCCTGTGTCTTCAGTGATCTTTTGACTGGCCACCTAGCACAAGCACTCTCCATGTCTACAGTGACATACAATGATGTAGAATGACTACCGTTGACAAGTGGATTTTCACTTAGCCTCGTGAAATGAGAAATTATTTTCTGGCATTTTGACCATTCTCAGGTTAAAGCAGAACAATGTTATAATTTTAGGGCATATGTATTTTTTTTTCCAAAAAGTAAACCCCCAATTAGTACTTTCAAAATTTCTGGTTTCTCATTGAAAAACAAGAAAGACAAAAAAAAAAAAAAAAAAAAAAAAAAAATCAGGGCAAATACTACTGAATTAATATTTGCTTTTGTCAGCTTCTTTTTGCTGCTGTCACCAAAAGACCTGGCAAGAACAATTAGAGAGGGAAAAGTTCATTTGGGGGCTCACAGATTCAGAGGCCCCTGTCCATAGGTGGCCGGCTCCATTCCTTGGGCTCCAGAGACATGGCTGAAGCGTGTGACTCAGGAAAGCAGCACCAGGAAGCAGAGAGCTCAGCTAAACCAAGACAAAGTGAATCCCAAAGGCAAGCCCCCCCCCCCCCAACTCCTTCCCTCTGGCCACACCTGCCTGCTTACATTTTTAATCCCTATCAGGGCATTAACACACCCTTGGGTGAAGACTCATAACCCAGCCATTTCGCCTCTAAGCTCTCTTGCATTGTCCCACACATGAGCTTTTGGGGGGACACTTCACATCTAAACCAGGGCAATAATCTTCTCCACATTTTTCATAGGTGCTTATGGTCGTGCATGGTGGTGGGGTTTGTTGTCACATATTTGTACGTGCACACGATATGACGATATAATGTGGCCAATGTCCCTCTCCAGCACTTCCCGCCAATCAAAATCTAAATATTGTTTAAATACCAGATTAATTTTTAAAAGAATGTTGCCGGGCTGAGGATGTGGCTCAAATGGTAGCGCGCTCACCTGGCATGCGTGCGGCCGGGGTTTGATCCTCAGCACCGTATACAAACAAAGATGTTGTGTCCGCCGAAAACTAAAATAAATAAATAAATATTTTAAAAAATAAATAAATAAAAGAATGTTGCCAAAGAAGTTCCTTGCAGATGGATGGCAGGCTTCAATGGGAAAGGTTTTTTTTAGAAGAAAACATAGGATAACTTCATGATTGCCGCAGTAATTTGGACCCAGAAACACCATAAAACTAAGTAACAGGAAAGAAGCCACTGAACTAAGATTTGGTCCATGTTTGTTCCTCCATCTGAGTGAAAAATCAGAACAGAACCAGGGCGGCATGTTTCCCCATGTTGGAGGGACAGGCCTCAGAGTCACCCACTGTCCCCTAGGGAGGGGTGGCCATGTGGGACTCTTGCCCCCAGAACACCGCATTCCATCTGACCGGGTCCCAGGAGTAGATACAAGGAATCCGAGGCCGAGTGAGGTCCGGTGATTGGCCCAAACCAGGCCCCCGTCCAGTGGTGGGGGGTCGTGAGCCCTGTGGACCCTGCAGGGCTCCAGCTGTGCTCTGGATGCAGGCCTCAGGCCTCGCCCCGACCACGCCCTTGACCACGCCCTTGACCACGCCCTTGACCACGCCCCGCCTGAGTTCCTGTGGGCCCCTTCCCTGCCTTTCCTGGGTGAGGGCTCCCGAGCGGCCACGTGATCTGTTTTGTTGAATTCGGAGCCTGGACCAACCGTTTGAACATAATTCTGAACAAAACCCACCCCATTCGTTTGTTTTCCTCCCTGCAAACCGTGTTCCTAGCGGGTTCCATTCGGTTTGAAGGGCCTTGATTCAACTGGAGGACGGAGAAGGAGAACAGACCCCCCCCCTTCAAGTTCAAGGTCAATCAGGGTGTCAGTTCCCTGTTGAGCCATCAGAGAAAGGCATCCTGGGACCGGGCTGCGACCCAATGTCCTCGACATCCCCCTCCTCCAGTGCCTCGGACGTTCTTGTCGCCTCCAGTCAGCAGCTGTCAGATGTGTGAAGAATGACAGAATCACACTCATTCTGGGGTCTCAGGCTACGAGCACTTGAGCATGTTAATATCAATTAAAAATCCAACACTCATCTGCTGAGGTGACATTCAAGGAGTCAGGTGTAAATGCTTGCTTGGTTATCTGGATGTATTTTAGACACTTGCTTTGAGAAGTTACCCCTGTGACTGGGACTCAAAAAGAAACTTCCAGAATGAATGTATTACCCCTGGGATGTAGGCTACAGAGAAAAATCTGTAGCGCGATTTTTAAAACTGGCACATAATAATTGCACGTGTATCTATGGGGTAGAGTGTGATATTTCAATACATGTACACAATGTGTAATGATCAGATCAGGGTAATCAGCATATCTGTCACCTCAAATATGCATCATTTCTTTGAGTTGGCAACATTCAAAGTCCTCTCCACTGGCTCTTTTGAACTATGTTTTTAACCATAGTTACCCTACTGTGCTTCAGAACATTAGAAGGTATTCCTCCTGCCAGGCACAGGGGCACATGCCTGTAATCCCAGCAGTTTGGGAGGCTTGAGGCAGGAAGATCGCAAGTTCAAAGCCAGCCTCAGCTATTAGTGAGGCCCTAAGAAATTTAGTGAGACCCTTTCTCAAAGAATAAAAAAGAACTTGGGGTGTGGCTCAGTGGTTAAGCACCCCAGGATTTAATCCCTTGTACAAAGAAAAAAAACAAAAAAGAAGTTATTCCTCCTGGCCACCTGCACCCCCATACCTGTTAAGCATCCTCCCTGTCCCCTCCCCTCCCCCACCCTCCTCGGCATCTGGTAACTACTGCTCTACTCTCTGCTTCCGCGAGATTGACTTTTCCAGCTTCCACATGTGAGTGGGGTTTATTTGTCTTCCTGAGCGGTATAAGTTCTGAGTAATCCCCTTCACGTACGTGAGCTCACCTGTGTGTGTTCAAACCTTGACAGTCTCAGGTGTGTGAGCAAAGTCCTGTGGATGCAGCATGGCTGTGCCGACCCCAGCCTCCGATCAGAGGCTGTGCCTCCAATACCTGTAGCTCCCCTAGCCCCCGAACCCATTGCTCTTGAGGCCCGCTCCTCCATGTGTGGTCCTTGGGCCAGCAACAGGGCATCCCCAGGAAGCGTGTTGAAGATGCTGAATCCCAGGCTTGACCCAGGCCTACCACGGGACCTGCCTTTGTCCGAGAGGCTGGGGATCTGGCTGCCCATGGGCACTCAGGAGCCCCATGCTGCTTTTGGGCCTGGGCAGGGATGATGTCCTCTTCCATTCCCTGGGAGGCACCTGTCTGTGGCTTCCCACATCACTTGGGTGAACTTAGTGATGAACATGGCCAGGGCTGAGTTCTTTAAGTCTTCTTGGACTTCCTGAGGTTAGTTAGCATGGTCTCTGTGCTATCTTTTTGCTTTCTTTCTTTCTTCAGTACCTGGGCCCATGCATGCTGGGCAGTCACTCTTCCACCGAGCCACACCCTGGACCCTGGGTGCTGCTTCTATGGCCTGGCGTCCTTGGTGGGTGGCCTTACCACTTTGTTTACTAAGATCTTCTTTGGAAAGAAGGAAAATTTCAGATGGGTTGGATTTCAGCAGCTGAGAAGCAGAGAAAGCTTGCCAGATCCAGCCATCTGTGAGGCGGACTCCGTAGGCCTCTGAGGATTCTCTCTGGGCACAAGATGGCCCTGTCCAGTCCGTCCTCATCCCTAACAGGGAATTTTAGCAGAATATTTGGAACTGAACTATAATTGTACCTTCAATCCCAGTGGTAGCAAACTTGCAAACATATTCTGTGTGATAAATGAGCAAATTTCCCCCCAAAAAAATCTGGATGAAAAATATTTTAAAATCATGTCAGCATTTGGTTGCTTTCTCTTTTATAAGGATGCTGATCCATAGTATCTTGTGTGGGGTGGGGATGGGAGGATTAAATGAACTCTAGATAGGGCGGAGGGGAAAGGGGGAGGGGGAGGGAGGGGTCATGGGGGTAGGAAAGACGGTGGAATGGGATGGTCATCGTTACCCTAAGTACATGTAAGAAGACACCAAGGATGTGACTCTACTTTGTGTACAACCAGAGATGTGGAAAATTGTGCTCTGGGTGTGCAATAGGAATTGTAATACGTTCTGTTGTCACATAAAACAAATCAAAATTAAAACAATAAATAAAATCATGTCAGGATGAGGAGAGCATGGAGGGGCGGAGATGAGGAAAGGAGGATTTATTATAAAAGAAATTATAAAAGAACAGGCCAAAACTCCCCCCCGGAATTGCCAGCTCCGGCCCTTCCCTTGGAGAAGTCCACCTCAACATGTCCTTCTCTTTTGAAATAAACCTGCTGCTTGCTACTGCTACTTCTATGCTCTGTTCTTCAATTCTTTGCTGAACTAGGAGACAGTGACGCCAGCACCCCTAGGCGGTAACAAGGTCACCTTGACTTTTTATCTTGGTGACTAACGGATTTAGAGGCCAGGTGGGTTTTGGATCCATTGTGCTTCTTGGATTTACCTCCTGTTCTCAGCTCGATCCCCTGGGGTTTTCTTAAAGCCTTCTCTTGGCAGCTTAGTGTGAGTTCACAGCCACTCAGACCTTCCCTCTTCCCACCTGCCCAGCGGCCGCCTGGCCCTGTCCTGGCCCCTCTCACAGGCTCTCTGCTTCCTCTCAGTCTTGAGTGCAGACTCTCCATCCATCAGTGGTGGATGGAGTCTCGTGACTGGGAATCTGTTCATCCGCATTGGCATGGAGCAGGAGTAGAGAGAATAGGGAAGTTTCAGGAAAAACAACCTTGCACTGCTAGTTAAAATGGTTAGTGGGGGTGGGTGCCCACGTGGACCAAGGCTAACTGAGGTGAGCCACGCCCCTATGGGGACAGATGCTCTTCTTGGCCCTCCCTCTCCTGTCCTGGAAGAAAAATCCTGGGAACCTAAACTCCACTGTTACCACCCCAAAATCTGAGCCTACTACAGCCCAAATCTAGGCTCTGTAGATTATGTGCTGCTGGTAAGAGTGTCCAGCAGTAGAGAGCCCAGAGGAAGACTGCAGGGGCTGCAGAGCAGCAGGTCAGACTGTGTCTCAGGAAGTGAGTCCCCAGGGAGGAAACCTGCTCAGCCTTGTCCCCTGGGAGGCAGGGGACAGAGGGACTCCAGGAATTCCAGCGTGATCCTGAGCCCACCCTGTCCCCTGTGTGGACCAGCACACACCTTCGTGCGCAGCATGTCTCAAGCTGTGTAGAAGTCACCTTTTTGCACATGGAACAAGTTTTCTATTGCAGGGGCGGGGGCTGCCTTTGCAGAGAGGTTCTCTAAGTGAACAGCTCATGCAATGAGGGCCCCCCCCAACAAATGCAGCTAACTGAGCCAATGTCTGCATTTGGCTCTCAGAAGCAATGCACGCGCCCTATGTAGATGTCAGTGCATTTTTACACTAAAAGATCCATGGGACAGAGTGACACCAGCAGCTGAGCAGATACAGCCCAGCATGCAGGTGACTTACTGCTCCCTGACAACCCAGCAGGGTCCCCTTGCTTCTGGGAGGCCCCGTGCCTTCTGTCTTGTGGCTCCCCTCGGTTACCTGGGACCTGGGACACCTCTGCACCCAGCCAGCAGACAGATGAAGGATGGAGAAACCTGTGTCTCTGAAGCCTTGGGCCAGGTGTGGCTCATGTCACTTCCCTCACTGCCCATCGGGACACTAGGCCCAGGGCAGCAGCTCTCCGTGGGGAGCCGGTGGCAGAGGGTGGCCTCAACTCCACCATGAGAAGACAGTGCACTGCATTTTGGTCACAGAGGCCACTTGCATCACGCCATAGGTGCTTCTGCGCCGGCTGAGAGCGGTCTCCTCTGAGGTGTCAAACTCTGGAGCCTGCGTGACTAGCTGGGTCTTCATGGAGGGTGAATTAGTCCTTGCATTGGGGCAGGCTCCGGAGCAGGACCAAAGACCCCGGGACGGGCTGTGCTCTGCAAAGCCTGCCTCCAGTGTCACTATGGTCTCAAAGGCAAGTTTTAAGAGGGCGAAAGACAGCCTGGACTGAGCTGCCCAGGAGCAGCTTTGTGGCCTGGCGTCTGGAGACAGGATTGGACCTGGAGTCCTGGCCTCAGCCTGAGCACCCACCAGGCTCTATCTTGGGTCCAGGTCTGGCCTCTGTGGGTTCCAGAGCTTCTGACTGTGTACTGCTAGGAAGTCCCTGGATTTCATCACTATAGCAGAACCCGGAGACAGTCCTGTTCTGCAGCCTCAAAGCACAGACGTTCTGAGCTCGTGGAAAGACCCAACCCCATCTCCTTTCTTCTGAGTGCAGGTGCTCAGTATCTGGGGTGGGGGGACACAGCTTCTGCCTGGAGACACAGGCGCCTACAAGGAAAAGCCCAGCCTTAGGGTCCCACAGCCTGGGATTTGCCCAACTCTGCCCGCCCCCCCAAGAGCATATGGGCTCGGGTCTCAGTTGCTCATCTGTAAATGGGCAGAATCCCCCGCTTTGCAGAGCTGCCTGGGCTGGAGATGCGGGGGCTCCCCACATGGCTGACCTCTCCCTCAGGCATCCCTTCCTGCTCTCCCACTCCTGTTTGGTCTGTCTTGACTTCTTGGGTGCGGGGGACGCTTGGTGTGCCATTTAAGCTTTTCTTTCTTAGTCTGATGGCCTCCTTTCTGATGCCCTGCTCCTGCCCGCAATATCCTCTGTGGCTCCTGGCCCCTCCACACCAAGCCCAGAGGTCCTTTATTACAATGGCCCTTCCTTCTCTCTTGGCAAGGGTCTTACTGAGGACCCCAGCTCCGAGTGTCTTGGAATAAGTCCTCTGTCCCATCCTCAGGGTCCTGCGGTCCCCTCCCACCCCCAGTTCTGGTCCCTGGATTGCCCACTGCGGGGGTCTGCGTGTCTGGCTGTCCCCTTAGCCCTGCTCTCCGGGGCTCTTGTGACCCTCCACAGCCCCCCACCCCCATCTTCACCCCCCACATGAGTCCTGGAACCTCTCCTCTTCACACGGCTTCCGCGGAGACATCGGAGACATCGGGCTCTTTCCGTGGTTTCTTTTTAGACAAGCCCCACCTCCGGGAGGTGGCAACAACATGGACGGGGTTCTGCATCTCTCCTGGACTCTGCCCTGGACTCTGCCCCTCCCCATCTGGCCGGTCTGTGGTGCTGCCTGCCACACCTCAGCTGTCTGGGAATCGCAGTGGGTTCTGTGACCCACACCCCTGGTCCCCGTCCCAACACAGGCTAAACTAGCTGGCTGTTGTCCTGTGAGGACGGCCAGGCGGGAGGAGTGGCCATCTGGGGACCACACAGAGCGTTGAAGGAGAGGCATCCGTGTGCACATGGGTGGGCTTGGCACTCCTAGTCTAGCCACTCAGGTAAGCCAGTGAGTCTGCTGTCCCACGTCCCCAAGGTGGCTTTTAGCTGTAGAGACACCAACATATCTTCCCTAAGTGAGGTCCTCTGGGTGCTAGTTCCTGGGGACAACAGCTGTCCTGCCCTGCCGTCCTGAGAAAGCCCACTTTCCCCTCAGGGCAGCTCGGGGAGGTGGTGACAATTACGTGAGATGCTGTGATCGGGTGTGCTGGATAGTGTTTGGTGACAAAAGCAGGGGACTCACATGTTCTATCAGTTAGGGCTCTTTGGTAGCAAGAAAGAGAAAACTTGAGGTTGCAAAAGAGAGAATTTATGGAGAGACCTGAGACCACTCCTGATGGAGTGGCCTGGCTGTCCCCAGGCCCAGTGCCTTGGCCTGGGAGCTGTGAGAACGAGAGACCTGAGACCAGCTCAGAGGGTCTAAGGAGGCTTGGGAGGTGAACTCTGGGAAGGAGGGGAGGGGGTCGGCTCCCCGCCAGCCCTGGTCCTGAGGGGAGAGTCCAGCAGAAGCCCATAGACGGGGACACGGCCCATGGACGGCGACGGTGTTGGGCGCCCTGTTGTGTAGATCCGCAGCACCCTCTGTCCCCAGGCCATGAACGCAAGTGGAGGCGGCCTCAGGAGCGCTGGGGTGGGGGCTTCGCAGGAGCGCTTCTCTCTGGAGTCCCCGATGGGTCAGGAGGAGGAAATGGAAGTGGCTGGTATTCGGAAGGACAGAAAGAGGCCTGTGGGCACGTGGAGTCCCTCTGTCCCTTTGAAGCAGGAGACCTAGGCCCTGCCTGGAGGGTGGCTTCCCTGGACACCAGTGAGGGGCTGGTGACTTCCAGCGACAAAACTCACAATCCTGTGCTTTTTTTTTTTTTTCTTTATTAAACAGAATCAGGATCTGTTTCAGACTTATGTTGGGACCACAGTGTCCTAAGCTAGCGGCTGCCATGTTCCCACAGAGGTTGAGGGAGACACGACTCATGCGTTTTGTGCGTAGCTCTGGATATCAATTTGGTAACTGGAGTCGTCCTGTTTCCTTCCACGCCCCTTCGTCCAGTGCCTTCGATCCCACGGATCCAGGAAGGATCTGGCCTGGTGATCCATGTTCAGACACTGCAGGGTTTTTTTTTGGTGGGGGTTCCTGGGGATTGAACTCAGGGGCACTTGACCCCTGAGCCATATCCCCAGCTCTATTTTGTATTTTATTTAGAGACTGGGACTCACTGAGTTGCTTAGGGCCTCACTGTTGCTGAGGCTGGGTTTGAACTTGTGGTCCTCCTGCTTCAGCCTCCGGAGCTGCTGGGATTACAGGCGTGGGTGACAATGCCCAGCCACACTGCAGTGTTTAAGAGCCTAAATGCTCTTCTCCTTCAGGTACCAGGACCCAGCCAGAGCTCCATCCTCCATTCCACCAAAAAAGTTCTAACAAATTAAATGAAGTTCCCATGTGGGGCCAACCATGGAAACTGCTTGGGCTGAAATTCTCCTTTGAAGACTGAGGATGTCACCTGATTATTATTATTATTTCCTGGATGTTCTCACACAGACATTGCACGGCCTCCCTGATGGAGTGGCCTGGCTGTCCCCAGGCCCAGCGTCTTGGCCTGGGAGCTGTGAGAACCGATGAGCCCCTTCTGAAGGGGTGCTGGGCTTCCAGGAGGAGTGCCTGGGTGCGAGGGGTGTGGGCCAGGCTTCCCTTGTGCCGGCTCACGTAAAGCGACCTGAAGACTGGGGGAAGGACCCAAAGAAACAGAGATGGAAATGGACCATAGCGAGACTCTGCCCAACATCAGCCATTTCCTCCAGTAGTTTTGGGAACTGTCCTGTCCTCTGGGGCCATTAGTAGAGCCCAGGGACATTTCAGGAAGTTGCTACCACTATTTTTTTTCTAAGGAATCCAGGAGATGTCACCTTTGGGAGGACTTAGGGGTCTGCTCTACAGACCGTCAGGGTGTGTCCTGGGGCAAAGGCTGCAGGCTGATGGCAATGAGGGGCCCTGGGGGACAATGAGGGGCCCTGGGGGACAGAGGGAATGGAAGTGCTGGGAAAATAAAAACTGGGGAATGCTCCTGGGCTCCTGGGTGGATAGAATGTTCCCTGAGCTCTCTGTAAGACCCGGGGCCGACCATTCATCTGCCAAGTGCATCGAGTGAATCCTGCAGGAAGCCCCAACAGGTTTTACCCTGAATTTAAAACTGGAGTTAGAGAGAAGATATTTAAAAATATTTTTCCTCATCATGGGGATGACGTCATGCAGACCTGGGTGTAGGCAAATGCCCAGACTCGATCACAGACATTGAGTGTGTCCTTCTGTCCCCCCGGGGGTGGGGAGGCAGGTAGTCTGGGCCGGTCAGGCATGGTCACCTCCCTCCTCTCCTTCTTCCTGTCCCTCCTCCTCCCCATGGTCACCCCTCCAGCCAATACTTCCTATCTCTGTTTTGGAAATCCTGTCCCCTCCAACACAGAACTCGGATTTGGCAAAGGTGGCCTGTGGGCCAAGGCTTTGAGACAGACCTGCTTTGGATCAGGGCACGATGTGGGTTTTAGGATCAGCTTGCCTGGGGCTACCACCTACATGTCCGGGTTGGAATGAGAGTCCTGTCTGTGTGACGGGAAGGAGTGACCCTTGTCGGCTCCCAAATAGGGCACCCTTGTTCCCAGACCCTTGGAGCCGATTCTGAAATCGGGCCTGACTGGCGGCTTCTGGCCTTCCCGGTCCACCTTGGTGTGTCATTACACCAGAGGTCAACGTGGGGTGCTCGGGGAGCCTCTTTATTTTGGGTACTGGGGATTGAATCTAGGGGCGCTTGCCCGCGGAGCCGCATATTGTATTTAGAGACAGGGTCTCGCTGAGTTGCTCGAGATCCTCCTGCCTCAGCTCCCTGAGCCACTGGGGTTACAGGCGTGCCCACTGTGCGCGTCTGGAACCCTTTTAATTTAACAGGGCCTCCGCAGAGGGATTTGCCTTGACCACATCACGGAACCAGGACAGAGGTGCCAACCTCAGTGAACTGAGGATGCTCTGGTCACAGTTGGCTGGTGAGATGCACTTTGGTGTCCCCGGGGCTTTACCCACCAGCTCCCTTCAGCGCTGGTGCTCTGGGTGGTGAACCACCCAGGATGTGGGTGTGAGGTGGCCCCCAAAAGCTCAGGTGAGAGACAAGAAGGTTCAGAGGAGAAACGGCAGGGGTGGGAGCCGTCCCCCCGTCAGCGATCAGCTGGGATGAGCTGATGGCAGCTGCGGTGGTGGGTGTGGCTGGGCAGGTGTGCGTGGGGCTGGCCCTGGGGTGGGCGCTTGCATCAGGTAGCGGGGTCTCTCTCTGCTTCTGGATCGCCACGTGCGCTGCTTCCCTCCAGCACACACTCTGCCGTGGCGTCCAGCCTCACCTTGAGCCCCAAGGAATGAAGCCAGCCTTCCATGGACTGGGACCTCTGAACCCTGAGCCCTTTACGGCTGTTCTGGTCGAGGCCTTGGGAGTGAACACAGGTCCACCCGGATCCGAAGGTCCTCACGGCCTGCAGCGCCTCTGCCCTACATGGCTGAAGACACCTCAGTGCCCCTCTCTGCCCCATGTGTGCCCCCGAGGTCCTCAAGTCAACGACGCCTTGGCTGACTGTCACCCAAGTCTGAGCTGGAAATCAGGGCCACCGCCTGGGCTGGCCGGGCGGGGCTGGGACATTGCTGGCGCACGGCCTGCAGAAGACTGGGCTGCTCCACCCAGCAGCTGTCTTCCAGTGTCTCAGTGTGTGGCCCTGCCTGGGGACACAGCGGGGAGTAAGTGACTGGCATCCAGGCAGCCCTCAGAGGCCTAGTCCTGCCCTGCTTTGCTGTCGGTGGCTTGGGACAAAGTCGCTCTCCATTAGAGACCTGGGGTCTCATCTGCTTACCTCCATCTTCCTACCATGGCTCGTGATCAGAGGTCCAGTCCCAGAGAGATGGTCTGAGTGTGGGTCACTGCTCGCCACTGCTGTGTCTCCTTGGGTGAACTGCTGAACCTCTCTGGGCCTCGCTGCCTCATGGAGCAGACAAAATTCTTCCGTGCTTCAGGACTCCTCGGCCCTGTCTTCCAGGGCAGGGAGGTGGCAGGACAACTCTCCCTGGTGCAGAGGCCCCTGCGGTTCCACAGACAAGCAGTGCCTGGCTTTTGAGCTTCACATGGCCTCAGATATTCTTCTTTATTTTCCAAAATGTTCTTATTTATTTTTTGGTACTGAGGATTGAACCCAGGGGTGCTTAACCACTGAGCCATGTCCCTTGTCCTTTTTTATTTTTATTTAGAGACGGGGTCTCACTAAATTGCTCAGGGCCTTGCTGCTAAGATGCTGAGGCTGACCTTGAACTTGCCATCCTCCTGCCTCAGCCTCTCGAGCTGCTGCTGCGATCCCAGGCATGCGCCACCACATCCTGCCCCAAAATATTCTTTCAAGGTTCCACCTGCCACTGCGTCTTCCTGGAGGCAGAATGACATTACCCTGCTCCGGATAGCTCGCTGAGGACGCCGCCAGCCCTGTGGGCCACTGACCTTCGATATCCGTGGCGGTCCTCCGTCTTCTGGTCCTGGGGGGATGGAAAAGAATGAGAAGGGGAAGGAGAAGAGATGTGAGGAAGGAATCGATACTGAGGCCAGGAGAGTCTGTCTGCCCCTCAGGGCATGTCCCCCAGGTCCCTCTGCCCTTCTTTTTCTGAAGCCATGTCTGCCTTACCCTGGGGAGCAGGGCAGTGAGGGGGCAGAGCTGCTGCTGAGCCTCTGTGACAGTCCCCGGCCCAGGACGCTCCACCTGTCACTCCTACTACTACTTCAGTGTGGCGCCAAGAGACACTCATCCAGGACAAGACCCCTGCCCACCGTGGGTCTGGATCCTTTCCTGGGCTAGAGATGCGGTCATTTCTGGAGAGGCCGGCAGCAGGGCACTCCTCTCTGTCCTGGGTGGACCGTGTGTCGCGGCCCCTCCTGGGGCGCTGTGTTGCCTAGCAGGTTTGGGGCGTCACCTGTGTGAAATGCTTGTGCCGTTTCCCGGTGGATTTCCCGGACGCGGCCGTCAGGCACTGAAGAGCACCTTTGGAGCCTGGTGATCGGCTCTGCTGCACCGGAATGTTCTCGTGAGCTCGGACTGAGTTGGGTTTCAATGCGTAAGAGGCCTGGTGAAGAGTCACTGTCCGTCCAGGATTCTGAATGCTGCAGTGTGCGTCAGGCACGGTCCAGATGTAAGTGGGTGGGGCCCTGCCCTGTGTCATTGACTCTGCAGAAAAGACAATTTTCTTTAAGAGACCAAATGGGACCCCAGGAGCCTGGTCCGGTCCATTTTGAGTCCACGTCCTGGGCTGCTTAGACTGCCAGGCCTGCCCTCCTTGTCCTGGGCCCCCAGGTGACTTCAAACGTGCACACCAGGCCTGGGTGGGCCGACTGCTCGCTGTTCCGAGGCGAAGCCAGCAGCCCTGAGCTGTCCCTGCCTGTCACTCCCCTGGCCTCCCTTCCCTTCCGTGTCTGGGGCGTCCCCTGCTGGGGCCTACCTCCTGGGTGCAAAACTGACCTGTGCTTTTGCAGGAAAGCGCTTCTGGGCTGGCCGGGCTCCTGGCAGGCGGGAACTGGGCCCTGGGCACGAGCAGGCAGCTGGGGGGGGGGGGTCTCTGTGTCCTTCCCTCCAGGGCCTGGGTTCTGCTGCCTGCTCCGCAGATGGGGAGCAGCCCCTGACTTTGGAGGGACGTCCTGGAGGCCCTTCTAAGTTGCCTTTGCCTATGAAGCCTGGGTGAGACCCCACGGAGGATCGTCTGAAGCCCACCAGGAAAGCAGACTTCGTGCCAGGCCCTGGGGTTTTAAGTGAAATAAAGCAGGGACCATCGTGTGCACAGAGTGGACCCAGGAGTGGGAAAGGAGGGAGAGAGACAGGAAGGGAGGAGGGCAGGAGGAGGAGCACGTGGAGGAGGAGGAGCATGGGGAGGAGCAGCACGTGGAGGAGGAGGAGCACGTGGAGGAGGAGACCAGGTAAATGTTCAGCAGAAGCCGGTGGCAGCCGTGCCCCTGGGCCGTCTGTGGATGACCTCGCCTACAAAATGAGAATATCAAAAACGACCCGAGAACAGAGCAGAAGTCTCGTGACTACATCACAGAAGGACTTCCTCCTTAGAACGTGCCCAAGGTATCCTGGGTGAAATGAGGGGGCTCTGTGGTCGTCCTCCGGGCACATAGTGGACGGGGGGATGGAGGGCAAGGCTGTTTCCCTCACGACCCTGTAAGTCCACCCAGAGGCCACACAGGCCAGGAGGGGTGGCCTGCAGGCTCAGGGCGATCCTTCCTCTGGCACTCGGCGAGTTTTTCTGCGGGAACACATGGGATTTCCTGCTAGAGACGGTTCATGTCCTGATCAATCCTGAGAGATCTGAGAGGACAAGGACACCCACCCGACCCCAGACTGCAAGGTGGCTTCTCAGTCTGGGACCTGGGGTTGACTGGGAAGGAGTCACTACCCCAGTGACCTCCAGGGCTGAGGGCCTTGAACAGAAACCCATGACCACGAAGTCCAGGCCAAGACCTTTAACCCTCCCGGGTGCAGGGAACCAGGGGCGGGGGACAGGGCCAGTGGGCAGCAGCCAGCGCTGCCTCAGCCGGTTCCTTCTGCTCACGAGCTGCTTTCCCCGTGGGTGGCCAAGTCCAGCTGCGAGGAGTCAGCAGGAGGATTGCTCTAGGAAGGCTCATTCCATCTGGCCCCCAAACCAGGGGCTGGATTACTAGGGACAACGGGGGCCAGAGATGTGGGTCAGGCAACCAGCCTTCTGTGGGGTGCTCTGGTCTTCGTGGGGCCCGGGGCAGTCTCAGCTCCTGTGTGGCCTTCTTGGACCCAGAGGCCCAGTAGCAGGTAGCGGAGCCAAGACCCTGCTGTGGGGCAGGGACCAGCGGGGACAGCGGCCCCTCCCAGAGGGGAAGCCGGGACCCTCAGGCCAGGACCAGCAGGGAGTCCCAGACACCCGGGCCTTGGCTGGTGCCTGCCGAGACCCTCCGGGGATAACACCAGGGCCACTGTCTGTCGGTGACGCAGGCCCACCCGGGGGCTACAAGCTCTGCTGGGCAGGAAGGCCCGGGGTGGACGCCCACCGCTAAACCATCCCATGTCTTTTAAAGACCGAGGTAGAGTCCACGCAGCAGGCTCTTGGCCACGTGGAAATGAGCAATTCCACGGCATTTATGTGACCACAGTGTAAAACCACGACCTCTGTGTGGCTCCAAGACCTTCCATTGCCCCAAAGGAAACACGCGTCCATCAGGAGGGGCTCCCTCTGGCCTCCCCAGCACGGGCAGCCCGGCCGCTTTCCTGCCACCCGGTGGCCCCTCTGGGTCTTTCTCCCAGGGTGGTCAAGCTGTCCTCCAGGTCCGTTGCTCTCCAGGGTCCAGCTCCAGGGCCCAGCTCCGCGGGGATGAAGGCTGCGCCCCTCCCGGGTCTGGATAAAATCCCGCCTTTCTGAGCTCATGGCCTCTGACACCCGGTTCAACCTGCAGCTTCCCGTCAGCCCACGCGCTGCCCTGCTCAGGCCTGCTCGGCCCCGCCACTGTGGCCCTTGACTTGCTCCCTGGGACTGGACGGTGTCCACCTCGATCCCTGCTGGAACACAGCACGGGCCTGGCCTCGCCGTGGGTCTCTGTCTGAGCCACTCGGACGCCCCTTGCTGTTCGGGATTCACATGTGGCCACTTTTCTGGCTTCATGAGGCCCTGAATTTCAGAACCAATTACAAGTCCGTCGACTTCCAAGTAGCACTGGTCACAGAACAGTGCCACCAAGAAAAACCACACCTACCCAACACGCCACACCACACAGGCCAGGAGCTGGCAAGGATGTGCCTCTCAGGGTCACTGCGCAGAGGAAAACCGTCCAACTTGAGTGGCCAGTGCCGGTCGTGAGGCCTTGCTGTGTGTCCATCGTGGTGACTGGTCCCTGAGAGCACCTCTAGCCTCTCTCCTTCTCTCGGGGGCGGTGCAGGTGGAGGGGGTTCAGAAGACACCTGTTTGGATGACGTTTGCCACACACCGAAGCTCCGGCTGCTGGTTGTTGGTTCTTCCATCCAGGGACAAACGTGAAAGGTCACATGTGGGAGGGTATGTGGGTGGGAGGGGATTTTCCCCCCAGGTCCTTTCAGTCTGGTGGGAGGGGTGGCGGATTGCAGAGGGATGGCAAGGAGCTCACACAGCACAGGGGGAGGGGAGCTAAGGAAGGCCCCCACGAGGTGACAGGGTACCAGGCGTGGGCACGAGGACATGACCAGTGTTTTCCGTCAGAGACCATGCAAGGGCCAGCCTGGACGGAGGGGTTGCGGGGGCTCTGTGAGGAGGCAGGATCCACCAGAGGGGTCCCCGATGTCACCCGCGGACTGGTAATGACAGAACCTGGCCATCTATCATAACAGACTGTTGTCTCTGTGGCAGTCACAACCCCCCCCACCCCGCACCGCACCCCACAGCCTCAGGGGACTGAGGGTGCCCGATTCCCCTGGTGCCAACGCCTCCCTCCTGGAGGAGGAACGGGGGTCTTCCCTTTCCCAGCGTCCTGGGCCAATCCCATGGAAGATCACAGGTGGCCAGGCCTGGCCGTCGGGCCCGGAGGAGCTGCCTGTTCTGCCTGGTATCCCGCCTCCCCTTTCTTAACTGAGAACCCTGTCGTATTGCAGGTGGCCATGTGCCCTGTTCCTGGACAAGAGACAAGATGACCACAGTGTTGGGCGTGGCCTGGGGGGCCCAGCCCCCGCCCCAGCTTATCCACCCCCCACCTGTGCTGTGCTGGGGACCCCCATGACCAGGGGCCTCCTCTACCTCTGCCTGGGAAGCAGAGGCTCAGGCACTTCCTCAAGACCGCTGGGCTGGGAGCCAGGACGCGCCCTTAAATCCTGCCTGGACCCGAGCCGCCCTGCGGATGTGACAGCTGGAGCGGGTCATCAGATCCGAGGCTGTGTGTCCTCACCCAAGTGGGGGGGGCACTCAGAGCTGCCTCACTAAGTTGCTGAGGCTGGCCTTGAACTCAAGATCCTCCTGCCTCAGCCTCTCTAACTGCTGGGATGACAGGTGTGTGCCACTGTGACCAGCCAAGTGTGTGCTCTTCTCATGCCGTGTGACAGCGTGACTTAGACAGCCTTCATCTGTAGGCTCTCAGTTCCATCAGTCAGAAAGCAGGCTGTCGGCTCAGGGTCTCGCAGACCAAAGTGGAGGTATGGAGGCCGGGGCTCGCTCCTGGAGGTTTTGGAGGAAAACCCACCTGCACGCTCCCTTGTCAAAGCCAACTGCTCCCCTCAAGCCGTCCGGCCTCACCCCTTCCTCCTCACCCCCAAATTCCCGCTGGGAGAAAGCCTGGGTATGAGGCTGAGCCCTGCCCTGGAACCTTCCAGAAGCCCCATGGTAACACATTGCTGTGAAGGGAACCACTCCAGAGCAGCAAAGGGGGCATGGCCGTGTTTCTAAATGGCTTGGGTGTCTTGCATCCCTCCTGCTGTTGCTTTTCATATTTATTTGTTTATTTCTGTTCTCACAGGGACTCTGAGTTGGCCAAGGAGCGACTTCATGCACAAGGTCAAGGCTGGCCTTCCCCACACAGGACAGACAGGACGGCATGAAGATTTCTGTCTTCAGTAGACCCTGCCGAGCTCCTGGTCCATGTGTCCTTCCTCCTGGGGGTCACTGCCTGAGATCTGTCCCCGTGGAGGACAGAGGTGAGACGCTGCCTCTCGACCCAAACAATACACACTGCAGCCGGGCACCGTGGTGCACACCTGTCATCCCAGCGGCTCTGGAGCCTGAGGCAGGAGGATCTCAAGTTCATAGCCAGCCTCAGCAACGTAGTGAGGCCCTAAGAAACTTAGGGAGACCCTGTCTCAAAATAAAAAATAAAAAGCCTGGGGATGCAGGTCAGCGGTTAAGCCCCCTGGGTTCAGTCCCAGAACCATGACAAACAATTTAAAAAAAAAAAAATCCAAAACACACTGCAGACAAAGATGTCCCTAAACTCCAGCAAAGCAGCAGGCTTTGCACCTTCCTGGGAAAAAATAACCCCCAAACGAAACTGCAAGGGACTCAGGTTTGACCAAGTGGCCGACTTTTATAGGGAAAGCAAACACTTGGTATTGCCCAACGGGAAGATGCCCTGATTTTGCTGGTCAAAGATCTGAGATAGAGAATAGGGAAGCAGGACTCCCCCCGAGATCCGTCCTGCTCTCGGTGGGGCGGGGGCGGGGGCCCTCCAGGCCCAGTCGGCCACACAGACTGGAGTCTGCTCTCCCCACTGCTTTTCATAATTCAAAAAATGCCCAGTGGGGAGACTGCCCCGCCCTCCGCATCATTCAAAAGAAAACTGGAGGCAGGCGGCCACCTCCGTGCCTGCACAGAAACACGTGTCAACCGTTTCAGAAGCGCGAGTGCCAAGCCAGAGCGTCTCACCCGGGGGACTGGGCTGAGCTAGTCCAGCTCAGTCTTGAAATCTGTCGGATGCAGACAAGAGACAGGTCTCCAGAGTCGAGGACCGCATGCAGCCCTGGTCAGCAGCTCTGCAGAGGTGCTGGTGTCGGACGCTGGGACTTGTGATATCAGGGGACGGGGAGGAAGAAAGCAGCCCGGAAATGGGTGTTAGCAGGGCACAGCAAACCCAAGCGCCTTAGAGAGTAACGAGCCCATTTCTCGTTCTTCTCCCTTCCCCGGAACTTTCGCAGCGCCCTGCACAATTTCAGCATGTACTTGACATTCAAATGCACGTACGATCATGCATCTCATTTCTCGGTGGTTCCCAAGTCGCCTAAATAAAGCATCTCCCAGGGTAGGCGATCCCGGGGGTTAGGACCGTGGGAGCAGCCCTGGGACCTCTCTGCCTGGGTCAGGAAGGCTGCTCTTTCCGGAAGGGCGGCAGAGACCCTGGGAACTGGACCAGCCCAGCTCTCAAGTATGAAGAGAATGCAGGGGGAGGAAGTGGCGGCTGAGAGTCAGCATGAGTCATCGTCCCAATGAGAATGAGGGCCGAGGTGTGCGCCTTTTTTTTTTTTTGGGTCTTGATTGTGTGGACATCACTGGGAATGGAGGGAGCCGGTGGTACTGTACCGCGCGGTCAGTTTTAAAGCAGCGCTCCGTGCGGGCAGGCTGGGCCTGAGCATGACTTTGGTCCCCGGGAAGGAACAGCCCTCCGCTTCTCCCTGGTGAGTATGTGCCTGTCATTTATCCTCATTGCTCATGGTGCGTCCTGGAGTGGACTTGGGTTTGGGGAGATGTTGAGGGTCTGTGCGTCTGGAGAAGCGGCTCTCTGCCCCCCAGCCTGGGGCTGCTGGGTTTGGGCTGGGCTCTTGGAGGAGGTGTTTGGTGGCTCACTGTGACAGCATCTTGCTGTCTTGGAGGGAGACTGGCGAGGAGGTGCCTGGCTGGAGAGGAGCGGGCAGGCTGCTCCCAGAACACAGAGGATTGGAGGTGGAGGTGTCTGGATTTTGTGCAAGCCCCGGAGCTGGGCCGTTGGCTTCCTCTTCTCAGGCTTGGAGAAAGGAACCCTGGAGCAAACTGTGGCCTCTGGTCCCTGCAGCCCAGGCAGAGCTGCCTGGCTTCGGTGAAGTGTCCACAGGAAGAGGGTGGAGGTTGTTCTTCCTTTCCTGGACCCGATGAATGAGTCCAGGGGCTTATTTTATGTCCTTTCCTTCCTTTGGATGTTGAGAGTCACAAAGTGGTAAAATCAGGAAGGAAAGAAGCTGTGGGCCAGGGCCGGGGGTGGACGAGGGTCCTGGAGGGCTGGGGGCTGAGTGGCCTGACAGCGAGCAGCCCCTATTCGGCTGGCTTTACTGCCAAGTGACACCAGGAAGCCTTCTTTTAATGTCACCCTGTTACTGTAACTGGGACGGTTGAAATGTCATAAATACCTTGTGACAAACACTTTTCGAATTTGCCTAAGAGGCAGCCCCGGGCCAGCAGGCATGACAGGGAGCTTTTTCAGAGCCACCTCGGGCTCTGAGTGGCAGCTTCCTGGGTTGACAATGACTCAGCAGCGACTTTCTGAACCTGGGGGTGCTTCTAGGGCTCAGCTGCTGGGTCCCGGTTGACACTGCTGCTACGGCTGCTGGGGACCTGGGGCTCTCAGGGCTGCGCCCCCCGGCTCCCGCTGCAAGACGCCAGCTCGGGGTCTGGTGGTGGAGGTGGGGACGTCACCTCCCGTGGCCGGAGCTGGTGACTTCTAGGCCCCCCCTTGAGGATGTGGCTGAGCAACAGTGATGAATGAGCCCTCAGGCTGCGCCCGCGTCCTGGCCACCGGCTGTCTGCGGGTCACACGTACTAAGGGGTGGGGCAGGAGGGTCAGCGAGGCCCGGAACCTCGAAGCTGGACGGGTGACACGTGGGAGGGAGGTGAGGTGGGCCTCAAGTCAGAGGGCCACGGTCCAGGAGGGAGGCTTCCCTGGTGTGGGCTGGGCTTTGCACGGGCAGCCTTGGGGCACAGCAGCCCTGGGACATGCTCAGCCCTGGGACAGGCAGCCCTGGGGCACACAGCCCTGGGGAGCAGCCCTGGGACATGCTCAGCCCTGGGACAGGCAGCCCTGGGACATGACAGCCCTGGGACATAGCAGCCCTGGGACAGGCTCAGCCCTGGGGCACACAGTCCTGGGGAGCAGCCCTGGGTTCTGTTTGGTGGCCCAGGTGGTTTTCTGAGGGCAGATAAGGCTGGGTGGGGTCCCAGCTCAGGTCACAGGCCCTGCCACGCCCTGAGGCTGCGGCTTGGCAAGAGCCCTGGAGGGCAGCTCTGAGGCTGATGGCCCAACCCTGCTGCCCTGGCTGAGCTGGCCTCTGGCCCTGGGCTGGCCTGAGAAGAATGGCTCTGCGGTGCCCAGGCCGGCAGGGTCCGTCCAAGGCTGAGGACTGGGCCAGCAGGGAGGCCCTGTCTGTCTGTCGGTCTGTCCTGGTGATTGGTCCACCCTGGACCTGAGGTGCTTCCAGGGAAGGTGTGGGAAGGTGCCGTGGGCGCAGGCAGGGCCCCGGGAGGCAGCTGCCCCAGGCCATTGCGGGTCCCGTGCTCTGACCCCCGTGAGCGGGGCTGGGCCAGAGCTCCAGGTGGTTGGCAGTGATGGGGACGATGCAGGTGGCCACCTCTGACCCAGCAGGATCCAGCCTGGGGTGACCGACATTCCCACTCCTGTGAGCAGGCAGTGTCCCTTTCTGCTGCGCGGACACAGAGCACCCAGGGCGCTCATGAGGGGGCATGGGGCTCGGGGGGATCCAGCTGCCAAAAGTCACTCCAAGAGTGGCTGCAGGCAGGACAAAGAGGGAACTTCCATGGTGGAAATGGAGCCTGTGTTTTAGAAGGACATTTCTCAAAAAGGAAATGCCCACCACCGTTCAGTGCCATCGGGGAGGGCCTGGGGTGGGCACAGAGCCCTCTACTTGGACCCTGCCAGCGGTTTCCACCCTCCCCACACAGGGGCCTGGGCTCTTTGTGCCTCCAGCCCAGGGGCCTCTGCTGTCCCACCCCATGTCCCACCTGGTGCTTGGAGTCCCCGTCCTCACAGTGGCATGAGTGTGAAGATGGCCCCAGAGCCACGTCCATTCACTCAGAGAAGCATCCAGACACAGGGGCTACCTGGGCACGCCTGCCTGTGGGCATCCACCAAGGAGGGATTCTGGGCTGAGACCCTCTGGTGGCCTCCTTGCCCGGCATGACCTCTGCTCTCAGGGCAAATATATACACATTTTTTTGAGGTGGGGGAGCAGGGATTGGACAGGGCATTTAACACTGAGCCCCGCCCCCAGCCGGTCTGTCTCTCTATATTTTATTTAGAGACAGGGTTTCTCTGAGCTGCTTAGGGCCTCGCTAGTTGCCGAGGCTGGCCCTGAATTTGGTCCTCCTGCCTCAGCCTCCCGAGCCGCTGTTACAGGCGTGCGCCACAAGGCCTGGCTGGGAATGGATATTTTTAGGTAAGTGGGAAATGCTCCTGGTCCTCGCCAGGGCAGCCTGGGTCCCCGATGTCATCGTGGCCTTGGGATTGTCATTGTCACTGTGGTCAACATCAGAGTTCAAAGAACAACTCCCCGTTCGTCCAGGTCAACCACATGGTGGTGCCTGCGGGAGGGAATACAGGAGGAACAGGAGACGGAGGAGGGACGCGTTCTGGGCAGCGAGGCTCTATTCAGCACCGTAGGGCACATCGCGGGGCGCATCACGGGGCACATCGCGGGGCGCATCACGGGGCACATCGTGGGGAACATCGCGGGGGCCTTGGTGAGAGTCTGGGTTTCATGGGGTTTAGCGGAGCCAGGCCATGGGGGAATTACTTTTGGGGGGCAGGGCCAGGTAATGGGGGAGTCCAGAGTGGGGCAGGGGACGGGTAGGCAGCCATACCCTCCCACCTTGGAGGCCAGCAAGGAGGCCAGCTGACTGGCCTGGGCCAGGGCCACAGCTCCTTGGAGATGTTCTGGGGCGGGGTCCCCTGGCACCCTCTCTGTGTGGGGCTCCAGGGTGACCAGTGCAGACTGGACAGCTGGCCTGGGGCCTGCCTGAGGGCGGGGCAGGGTGGGACTGTGCTCCGTGTCCCCAGCAGCACCAGCTTGGCTTGGCCGTCCAGTCTGGTTACTGGTCACGGGGAGACAGACTGAAAGGTATGAAGAAGACAAACCAAGCCAGGGGCACGGCTGTGGCCTTCCTCGTGCACCCCACTCTTGGGACCACTCAGGGGCCAGAACCAGATCCTCACGCCCAGCCCGCCGGGCTCCGCGAGAGGTAGCGCAGGCCCTTCCAGAAGCTTCTGTGCCGTGTCCCCTCTGAGACCTGGGCTTCCAGGCGGCCTGAGGGTGGGGTGCAGGGGTGCTGATGGTGGGTGTGGTGGGGGTCCCTGCAAGAGGCGCTGGAGCCAGCAAGGACTCCCCTGCCCGCGGGCGGGGCAGGCAGCCTGTCTAGGGTGGGACAGGGGCAGGGACAGGGCCCGGCAGGCCCCGACCACAGATCAGAAGGAAGTTGGGCCCCAGGAAGCAGGAGTGGGTGGGGTGCTGGCGGCCCAGGATTCCTTCTGACTCAGAAAACATAGCTGTTACTGTCGTGCGTGATGGCCCAGCCGGGGACGGGATCGCCCAGCGGGGACGCCGGTCTGCTCCACGGGGTTCTCGGCTGCTCTTTGGCTTTCAGGGTGGATGACCTTGTAAAGCCAGGCTTTGGCCCCTCTCCACCCTGCGCTTTTAAAACTTCATAGGAATTTTTAAACTATGGCAGAAAACACGTCATTTCGGCTCTTCTCCTTGCACAGACGGTTCACAGAGCATGAGAAGGATGCACGGGCTTCTATACATTTAGCTGGACTCAAAGGAAACTTTATGAAACAGCAGTGGCCCCCAGAGGACTCCGACTTATTATCTCCCACACAGAAAAAGGATTCTGTCCCCGTCCTGTGCTGTTCTCAGACAGGCAGGGAGACGCTTAGGGCAAGGTCAACAGGCAGACAGTCCATCCACCTCCTACTCTGTCAGCCTTCCTCCAGCTTGTTTTAGAATTCCAAGAAGGTTGCTGGAGCTCCGGCCATCATCTCTGCATTTAGGACGCAGGAAAAAAAAGTGGTTGACAAAAGGTTGAGACTCCTGTGTCAGCCTCCTCAAAGGGCTTTCTGGGACCCCCGGTGGGCCTGCCCTCTCACTTGCCAGCCTGCCTCTAGAGGGGCTGCAGGAGTGAAGCAGACCTTTCTAAACACTCCAAACACGAGCCACTGGCTCTGTGGGAAGCAGCCTGGGCTCGGAGCCGGGTCTGCGGTCCTCTCTGCTGCCCTCGGGGACGGGGACGCGGAGCATGGTCCCAACAGAGAGAGCCGGCGGGAGGCGCGGGGCACACAGATTCCTGGCTCTGATGCTTCCTCCCCGGGCAGGGTCCAGCTAGGGGAGGTGACCCTCTTTGTCAGTCACCTGGGCAGCCACAGCAACCTCCCTGGTGGCTTCTCTCCAGGGAGGTCCAGGGTCCCGGCCAGGCTGTCCACTGAGCCCGGCCTCTGTGAGTGACGGTGCTGCCCGGGGCCTCGTGCCTCCCTCCTGCGTGGACCAGGGACAGAGAGGGGCGCCTGTTCAGAGGACCCAGGCACAGGGTGCGAGGACTGTCCTGCTGAGAGCGTGGTGGCGAGAGCCGTGGTGGCCTTGCCGGCATCAGCAAGCAGCGTCTGCGGTCTGACCGCCACGGCCAGCGGCTCAAGGCCCCCGACGCCCATCTCTGAGCCCCTCCTGCAGCTTCTGGAGGGAGAAAGTCGCAGAGGAGCGCAGCCATTGCCCAGCGTCCACTCCCAGGGCGGGGATGGCGTAGAGACAGAGCTGCCCCCCGAATCCGTCCTCTTCTGCTCCCTGTGGGGCAACAACTGGCAGGCTGTCGGGGCGACAACGTTTCTAACTTAAAAACTGCATTTCTCAGGCCCTTTCCAGATAGAGTGGCCAGTGAAAGATTAGACCCAAAAGCTTCACAGGGGATTCTGGGAAGACTCTTTGAAGGAGCCTGCATCTAACCTTTTGCCTACCGCTTCCCTTCTGTCTCCTGTCTGGAGTGCAGAGGCGATGGCTAGAGCTCCAGCAGCCTTGTTGGCCACTTCCTCATTAAACACACACCACACACACACACACACACACACACACACACACACGTTATGACCTCCTTGGCTTACACATCGCTAGCATCCAGGCTGGGTGTATTACTATAAATCCATTTCTATTAGATTCATTTTTCCCTTTGATGTCAAAATACATTAAAACATTTTTGTGGGCTCCTGAAAGTAGCATGACCCTGTGTACTGGACCCTTTATGCCCAGAGGAGAAGTAGGCCCTAGAGGGCAGAGAAGGGCCAGGGAAGGGCCTTGCTGGAGAGCTAGGAGGCTGGGATCCCGAGGGGCAGCTCCTGAGGGGCAGAGTGTGGACAGCAGCACCGGAGAGCGGGGGCCTTACTCGCCCGAGCTCGGCAGACAGTTTGGATTACTGGTTCACTCGCCTGGTGTGGACGCTGGGCGCCGGCTCCCCTGTCCTCTGCCTGTTTTTTTCCGTCGTCCCTCATCCTCTCCTGTGGAGTCTCCTCTACTTGCTCGACTGAGTCTTCAGTGCGTATGAATTTCAGTCTCCGACAGAAGGTACCAGAAAGCGATGGCCCTCGTGGCTGGGGATGTGGCTCAAGCGGTAGCGCGCTCGCCTGGCATGTGTGCGGCCCGGGTTCCATCCTCAGCACCACATACAAAGATGTTGTGTCCGCTGAAAACTAAAAAATGAATATTAAAATTCTCTCTCTCTCTCTCTCTCTCTCTCTCTCTCTCTCTCTCTCTCTCACCACTGTGTCCTCATCTGTCCTCATCTTGGCCTACGTGATGCTGGAAATCAGGGGCAGGGCCTGTGGGGGCCGGCAGCCACCAGGGCGCTTTGGCACCTGGGGACTTGGTGTGCCTGGCTGCAGGATCTGCACGGTGGCCTGGTCCCTGACCACAGGTGACGAGTACAGCGATAGCAGAGGAGCAGAAAGGGATAGCTTTCAGGGGCCCGGGGGCCACACAGTCCTTCCACGTCCTCTCAACAGCACTATCCAGCAGCAGCTTCCGTGGTGATGGGGATGGTCTTTCTGCACGGCCCGCAGTGACCACCAGCCCCACGGGGCTCCTGAGCTATGGGAAGGTGGCCGGTGTGATTAGAACTGACCCGAATGTTTTATTTAATGTCAGTGGATTTATGCCCAGAGCCACCTGTGGTAGCCGCTGCAGGTCGGCAGGTGAACTTTCCTGTCTGAGGTCGGACATCCTTGCAATAGTCCCTACCGAATCCCGCCACTATCCACAGCTTTCCTTTCCTAGTTCCAGTTACCTGTGATCAAGTAAGGTCCACAAAGCATTACATTCCAGAAATAATCGATTTGGGAGTTTTAAATTGCTTGCTGAGCCGCACGATGGAGTCCTGCCGGGGACGCGAATCAGCCCTTGGTGCAGGGTATCCACGCTGTATCTGCTACCTTCCCGTTCAACACAGAGAAGCCACACGTGATGCCGGCGATTTTATCATAGATATTGTTACAGTTGTTCTATTCTATGGTTAGTTACTATTGTTATCTCTCTCATGTGCCTAACTTGCAAACTTTACCCTAGGTAAGAATGTATAGGAAAAAAATAAGCTATGCAGGATTCAGTGCCAGCTAAGGTTTCAGGCATCCTCAGGGGTCTTGGATCGTCTCCTCTGTGGAGAAGGGGGCGCTACTGTACTCTCCTGTGTGTCACCTCAGGGACTGATTAGATTAGCATAAGCAAACCTCAGATCAGGGTCCTACCGAGTACCCGAAGCTGGCTTTGGGTGGCTTTTTAAGAGAGAAGCATTAAACCTGGTGCAGACACAATGGGCTGAGACCTGGGCTGCCCCTCCCCTGAGCCACCCATCAAGTTCCAAGAGGTTGCAAACAGCTTGTCCACCACACAAGCTGTGAGCTGTGCCTCAGCTCTAGCTTTGTGGACGGTCCTTCCCTGGGGAGGCCGTGAAGCACCCTGGTCATGCCCCTGCCTGGGCCAAACGCCAGCTCAGCCAGTCACCTGCTGCACGCACAGCCCGTACTCTGTGCCCGGCCTCAGTTTCCTGATCTGCAGAATGGGCACTCAGGAGCAGCTACCACAGGGCACAATCCTCTGGAAGAAGGCGCTGCGCCCAGCAGGTGCTCCGTGGTGACGGCTCCATGGTGACGGCTGTATGCAGGGGATTTTGTGTCCTTTAGCTGTTTGTTCCTGACCACGGTGCCTTTCTCTGGACACTCACCCACCAGCTTGGGGCCACTTTCATTACCGAGACTCTGGGTTCACTGGGTGCCAGGGCAGTTCCGGCCATAGCAGTCCCTCTGGGAGTCCCCGCAGTCACCCAGGAGCCCGTCCCCTTCCCCAGGCATCCCTGTGCATGCCGTGTTTGTTCCTGGCTCCGTCCCCTGGAGCCACTCGATGGCCCTGTGATTCTAAAGAGGGTCAGGTTACTGTTCCTAGGCCCTGGCTTGCCAGGCACCTCTACACCAGAAAGGACTCCATGTCCACTCTCCCTCCTCTCCTGGGAAGTCCCCAGTGACACGGTGTCAGCATCTGGGTCCTGCTGCCCTCCTGGGCATTCGGCCAGCACTGACCCTCCTCCTCTGAGCACAGGGACCTCCCTGCCCTGGACTCAGGCTGAGGCTGTTGGCAACCACGTGCATCTGTTGGACCCACAGGGTCCTAATAGCTGCTGACGCGGGGACACGCCACCGGCCACCCCTCTCTGTTCTGTGTCTGAGTTGGCCATTTTCTTGTTTTTGATTTTTTTAAACTTCAGTCAGACTTGACGTCGTCCTGATGCAGCCCAGATGAGGCTCCTGCTCTTTAGCAGGAGGTAGGAGCAGGGGGCCACTCTTCTGCACCCTCGGGAGACTGCAGGTCAGTGGGGACCGAGAGCTCTGCCCCAGGCTGGCTCCAGGTGCCAGTGTCCCAGCAGGCACCTCCTGGGTGCAGGCTGCCCCTCTTGCTGCATAGGATGGCCCCAGGGCCCTGGGAACAGGTCACAGGTGGAGCGGGTGGAGCTGGGCGCTCAGCCTTCTCTGCAGGGCTCTGTCCCTGTCCTGAGGCTCAGGTGTCCTGGCTTTAGCCGCTTCTGTGTGGCCGCCCTGGGGTCTGTGGGCTGGAGGCGACCGATCTGCCTTTGAAGCTGGTGCCCCTTGAGCCCAGCCTGACAGGTGCTGGCTGCCCCGTCTCCGTGCAGTGGTCTCTTTGAAGTCCCCAGAAGCGCCTCTTATAGTCCCGCTCGCAGAGGGGAGCCGGGGACACGGGGTTGGTGGAGACTGCCACCCAGCAGCTCAAGAGGTGACTGCAAGGCAGGAGGTTCTGCAGAGGAAATGAGTCCCGGTCTCAGCTGCCTCTGTGATCATGGCCTCTGCCATCACAGGCTGAGCCTATCGTGGGGCGCCGGGACACCACAGGACCTATCACTCAGGGGTGGACAACGGCCGCCTGTCCAGCCCTAAAGGAATGCAGCCCTCGGGGCTGGACAAGTGGCAACGTCTGTGTGACTCATCCCCAGCAGCAGTTCCAGGGCCCAGTGAGTCCTGAGCAGCACCTGGGGCTGGCGCTCGCTCACCTGGACAGGGCTCCAGCTGGTGGGCTGACCTTCTGCGGAAGCTTCCAGCAGCTCTTGAGAAGAGCAGATGGGATGTCTCCTGCCACCTGCAAAGGAGGCCAAGGAAGGACGCAGTTGTCCAGCTTTAATTCGTTTGTGAAGGAGCTGAAAGTGTAAAAACGTCCTCCAGGGCCGGGGCCCTCCCGCCCGGGCCCAGCCTTGTGCCCCTTTCCCACGCGTCCCTCCAGAGCTTCTTTAGGCAACTGTCACAGCAATGGGACCTTTATCTTCTTATTTCTCACAAAAACTATCACAAAGAGTTTCTCTGTCTCTCTCTCTCTCTCTTTCTTTCTTTGTTCTCTGGTGCTAGAGCTGGAACCTAGGGCTTCGCGCATGCTGGGCAAGTGCTGCCCAAACCCACAGGGCCCCGGCCCCCAGCACCCGCCCCCCTGAGTGTCCCCCGGCCCCCAGCCGCCCTTTCATAGTCAGCACCAGAGACCGAGCTCTGTGTCCTGAGCTCCACTGGCCGCCTCTGGTGCAGGATGGGCAGCTTCCCTTGTGAGTCCCTGGGGTCCTGGGCTCTTCCAGGCATCCCCTGGGAGGTTGGGACTTATGGACAGGAGTCCCTTGCCAGAGGGGAGCCACCCCGTATGGTCTCTGTCCCCAGTGAAGCCCCAAGGGCCGGAGTGCTGAGTTGCCATCAGCAGGGTCGGTGGTGGTTTTGAGGTGTGCTCTCAGGGGACTGGGACTTCACTCCCCAGGTGACAGTCCTCAGTGAGAGCCGAGACTTGGACACCACGTGCTTCAGGAGGGTCCCCAGAGTCACCCTGACACCAAATTGTATTTGCAAAGCAGAAGGGCTAGGAAGCGGGTCTTGGAAGGAGGTCGGAGTGTGGGCACCAAACCTCTCCTGGGGATAGCGGGTGGGGGGCTGAAGGCACCAGCCTGGGTGGGTTTTCACGGCCTCCCCTCTGGGCCTGAGCTGTTCTAAGGGGTCACACACTTTGGCCCCCATAGTGATTGTCAGAGATTATCCCCGTTTCCTAGGGAGGAGGCAGAGCTGAGGTCACCCAGCGAACAGGTCGGGGAGCCAAAAGAAGGCCACCGGCTCCCCACCTGCCCCAGCAGCTCCTGTGCATACAGCCACCGTCCTGAGCACAGGGGACGCTGTCCTCGCAGCAGCAGCCTCAGGGTGCCCATGACATTAGAGCCAGCAGGTGGCATGAGAGCCGAGAGGCTGGGGCTCGGGGAGTGCGGCCCCGTCTGGCCAGCCCTGTTCCTCGCAGCGGCCAGGCCGCAGTGGAGGCCCCTGGGGGGGCACCTCTAACAGGGGCAGGACTTTGAGCTGCCCTGAGCTCCTGGCCTTCGGTACCCGTGATCGACACCTTAGCAGAGATGCGGAGAAGAGAGCAGATGCTTACGGGAGGCCTTGGGGGCGGAACTCGGGGGAGGATGGCCCAGGGAACCACAGGAGGGAGACGGCTGACGCTGGTGCCTCTGCTCAGGGCCTGTGTGGGGGTTGACCGGGGCTTCCAGGTCCAGTGCTCCCGCAGCTCCGAACCTGACCTTGCTTGGCAATAGAGTCCTAGAGCAGGGTGGGCCCTAGTCCAGTGTGACTGGTGTCCTTACAAGAAGAGAACACGTAGCAGCCGACACACACACAGAGAATGTCACGGGACTCTGGAGTCACCCCGCAGCCAACCAGGGACAGCAGAAGCTCCGAGAGAGGCCTGGAATGGGCCCTCCCTTCAGAGGGGCGCAGCTGACCTCTGATCTCCGACCAGGCCTTCAGCGTGTGAGCAACACACGTCCCCCGTGAGAGCCACTTGCTTGGTGGTGTGTAGATGGCAGCCTTCACAAACTGACATGGAGTGGACTCAGGGTACAGCGCGTCCTTCCAGGTGGCTCCTCCGAGCAGGCCCCGGAGCCCCAGGTCTGCGGCTACCCCAGGTCTGCGGCTACCCCAGGTCTGCGGCTACTCCAGGGCCGTCTGTCTGCGGGACGGGACGCACCGGCGACCCGGGAGCAGGAGATCAGCATGCTTTCTTACTGACGTGCACCGATGTTCCTGCTGTCTTTGAACTTTCCGCAGGCGGCAGAGAATCAGAGGTTCAGACGTGGAATTTGGTCTTTCCATTTGCTAAGACAAAGGCAAGACGCGTTTCATCCTTACCGGTGACGTGACCCACACTCCGATGGGCTGCGGATGTGTCCCATGCAGGGACCACGGGGTCTCCCCAGACTGGTGGCTCCCAGCTCAGGTGAACCGCACACCCAGAGTCTCGGCCGCAGCGGAGACTTTCACCCGAACTGTAGTTTTCCTTTTCCTATGCCTTTCTCTGGTGCTCACCAGCATCACCTCAAGTGACAAGTGACAGAGAGGGCACAGAGGCCAAATGTCACTTCTAATGTGGGGCCTCTTGGCCTCATTTCCTAGTTATGGAACAAGGGTGCTGGGTGAGCCTGGCAGAAACAGGGTTCTACCAAAAGTTCAGAAAAACAGGAACCCTCAGTTCATGAGAACCTGAAGAGAAAAATAGTTTAAAGAACCGAGAACGTGCCACATTATAGTGAAAGAGTGTCAGGTTTTGGAAATGACAAAAACGAGCCATTGCCACCCCGAGAAGCCCGCAGATCAGTCACACGAGAGCTAACCGCACACAAACACAGGCATTTCTTATAAAACCCCAGGCTTTACAGTCAAGTCGCCGCTCCAGGTTGTTCATGGAAAGTTATTCTCATCGCGGGGTCACCTTCAGCTATGAGTGTGTGTCAGGAGAGCGAAACTGTGACTTCAAAGTTGGGCGGTGACTGAGACTCAGAACTGGAGTGTCCGGACGGTGCCCAGGCAGCCTCCGCTGGGCCCGGAGGTCCTGCCATCCCTGCCCACTTGGCAAGCATGGCCAGGCGGCTGGGGGACACCCCTGTGACTGAGCAGGGGCACATCGGCTGCTGGGCCCCCAAAGCACCAAATGCCAGGTTTTCAGTGTTGGAATCATTCTTTTATTGTGCAATTGAGGATGACCCTGAAGCAGACCAAAAACGGTATGAAACTCAGTCCATCTGGAGCATGGGAATGGCTGCTCTAAGGTGACAGCTGAGAAGCACCAGGGGACAGACACCCGTGGGCACAGGGACCCCGAGGCCACGGGCCAGGACGGAGAAGGGGCCGTGCTGTCTCCTGCCAGCTCAGGGTTTAGGAGAAACCCCTTCAGATCTTTCTAGCACCCGGGACAAGCAGTGCTGCCAGCCAGGCCCCCAGTCCTTGGCCTCTGTGCGCGTTTGACAGCGGTGTCACCATCTCCCACGCCGTTAACCCCCCTGGCAATTTATAACCACACAGTCGAAGTCCTGCCTTGGCCTCCGTGTCCGTGGCCACCTGACTCGGCCGTCACACAGGTGGTCTGTCTGAACATGGGCTCTGCCTCTGGGGCTGAGTTTAGAACGCCTCCCCTCCAGCCCGCTGAAGTTCACGGCACAAGTTTAACAACGCTGCAGCTATGCATTGAAAAGCATGTGCCGGAGCACACGCAGCCTCCGGAGAGAGTGATCCTAAAATCGATCCTAAAATCAAAGATCCTAGGCAGGCGCCATAGCGCAGGACTGTAATCCCAGCAGCTCTGGAGTCTAAGGCAGGAGGATAAGTCTGAGGCCAGTCTCAGCAACTTAGCAAGGCCCTAAGCAACTCAGTGAGACCCTGTCTCTAAATAATAACCTCTAAATAAAAGATCTGGCAGACAAAAAGAAGATCGGATTAATTGATCTTTTATAAATAACCTGCTCATAGTTCTGCCCATTTATTCCCTTCTCCCTCCTTCTCTCTCTCTCTCTCTCTCTCTCTCTCTCTCTCTCTCTCTCTCTCTCTCGATTTCCTGCTGATCATATAGATGCTGCCCACTCCTCCCTCCCGGCCGGTCTTGGCTACTGTGCTGCTCACTGTGCAGACGGATTCCTTCTAAAGCGGCTGTGATTTTTGAGGCTCAGGCTTCATCTGGCTTACAAAGTCTGTTCCCACCCCTTGCTTACAAAATATTCTCCCTCTTTTTCTTCTGATACTTTATAATTTCATTTTCGAAGTTTTAAAACTATGAAATCCAGGTGGAGGCCTGTCTGTGGCTGCAGCAGGGGTCTAACTTCCCCCTCAGGAGGCAGCTACTGTCCCGAAGCACTTCCTGAGTGGCCCCTCTTTCCCCAGGAAAGGACGACTTTGAAGTCCCTAGGTCTTCCTGGTGGAGGTTCTGCCCTGGTTGAAGAGCCTCCAGCCTGGGCGGCTGTGCTCTGTGCTCTGCGAGGACCTGCAGAGCGGGAGGTGCCACCGGCCCTGGACACTGGCTGCAGGACACCTCTGCCCCATGGAGACCCTCTGTAGTTGGGAGCTGAGCCGGGGGTCCCCACGTCATCCGCCAGCTGCAGGCTGCCCTGGGGTCTACCAGGTTCCCTGTTCCCGATCCTCCTGCCGCCATCATGACCTCGTGCCCCTCGATGTCCTCCCCACACAGGGGCGTCGTCAGCCTGGCCTCCACATTCAGGGACAGAGGGCACAGGTGAGAGGTGCGATGGCCTTGTCACTCAGGAGACAGCTATGCAAGTGAGCCCCCAGGGGGAGGGGACGCTGCGGCGGTTAGGAGGAAAGCAGTCCCCCCAGGCTCTTCCAACCCAGGCTCTTCTGGATGGTGGGGTGCAGCTCCCGCCACGGGGAGGTCGCCAGGCCAGAGCTGCTGGACACTGGTCCTCTCTGCCCTCTGCAGGCTCAGGCCACCTGGGGACCGTCGTTTCCAGGGTGGGGTGCCTCTAAGACAGCCCTGGAGGTCGGGGTGCCGTGACTGAGAACACCCGAGCCGCTGAAGGATCTGGAAAACCGCGGTTGAGCCAAGAGAAATGTTTTTATTTTTCCTGCACGACTTCCAGAGCTTCCGCCATGAACTGGAAACAGCCACACGCCTGCTTTAAAGGTCCCAGAATGGCCCCATGCAGCAGCCGGGGCTAATCGGACATGACCTGCAGCCTCCACGGACAGCACACGAACGCTGTGGAAGACGGGAAGGAGCCGGGCGCGGTGGCCACGCCTGCAATCCCAGCGGCTCCGGAGGCTGAGGCAGGAGGCTCACGAGTTCAAAACCAGCCTCCACAACTCAGCAAGGCTAAGCCACTCAGTGAGACCCCGTCTCTAAACAAACCAACCAACAAAACCCCAACAACAGAAAACTATCAAAAATGGCTGGGGTGTGGCTCAGTGGATGAGTGACCCTGGGTTCAATTCCCAGTACCAAAAACAATTGAAAACAGTTCAGAAGGAACAAATTCCTATGGGCTGAGGGAGGTGCTGACATGTGGTAAAGTTTCAGAAGTGGGACAAGGATTCCGAATGCCTCTGTCCAAGGCAGAGCACGGTGGCAAGGGGTGGGCACTCCTAGGGCTTCCCGGCTTCTCCCTGGGGGGCAGATCCCCGTGTGGGGTCTTGTATACTCGGTGAGGCAGCTGGAGGGCGCTGGCAAAGATTTGGGGCCGACAATGGAACAAGCAGCTCATGGCTTGGATGAACAGCTCGAGGGCAGGACTGAAGACCCTGGAGTCCTGCAGCCTCGTAGAGGCCACTTTCAGCCTGGACACATGGTGTGGCTGGCAAGGAGCAGGCCTGGACCCCAGACGCGGAGGAAGGGCCCAGGAGAGCCACAGTCTAGGCAGCGTGGAGAGTGGGCTGGCCGTGAATGTCACAGTGACCTTTCCAGAGCTCAGGGTGGACGGGCACAGTGGGCCTCCGTCTGTGTGAGGGGTGGCCAACCTTCCTCTCACCCAGCATTAAGAGGCTGATGGGTGGCACTGTGATGGAGTTGGCGAAGCATCTCTAGGGGACTCCCCTGTCCCCCACGTGCATGTTGGCTGAGCAGCCGCCAACTGGGGGAGACACCTGCGTGCCAGGTGCCACCCCTGCTCTCTTTAGCAAGGCCAGCTCCTTTGCTGGGCTGTCCCTAGGGACACTATGCTCTTGACTCTGGCTACTGGGAACCAACCCCAGGCCTGGGCAGGCTGTGCTGCTTGGCTGGGTGGCTTACCCTTGCTGGCCAGCAGCCATGGTCCCACACAGGGTGACATCACACCCAGCTGAGACCTCTTGGTGTGGGGACCAGTGCAGTTCCCTGCTCATGGCGTGGACTTGTGCACCTTGCATCCCATGGGTTTGCGAGTCCAAGTTGCTCATAAGGATTGAGCGGCTCATTTGGAAGTGCCCTGTGGCCTGGGGGTCACAGGTTCCGCGTCTCCGACCAGAAACCTTCCAGGAACATCTCTTCCTCTACCAAAGCTTGGTGTTTGGAGCAAATTGGCTCCTCCTGACCATCCCCAAAGAGGCCATCAGCCTCTGTGCTCACCTCTCCCACCCACCCCACCCCTCCTGGGGGTTGTTGGTCCACGCCCACCTGTGGACGCGTGCTGGGGGCTCTGCCCTGCATGCCACTAACTCCTGTTCGCTCTGCCACCAGGGTGGACCCCAGGAGGGCGGACGCTCAGGAGGCCGCCCAGTGGTGGCTGGGTAACATGAGGAACAGGAGAAGTCCGTGGGCTCTTTGCTCTGGCTCTGCACAGCAGTCAGGGAGTAACAGGAGTCCGGGTAGAAAACAATCAGCACACGTACAACTAGCACCCCAGGGTGGTCCTGATGAAGACACAGGGGTCAGAGAGGGCCCACAGCAGTGACCGATGGCCTGGGCTGCAGGAGGGGGCAGTGCTGCAGGGGCCGCTGGGGGCGAGCCTGGAGATGGAGGAGATGGTGACCAGCCCTGGGTTCTGAGGCATGTGGACTAGCCCGAGGTGCAGGTGGCCTGGGGGAGCAGGGTCCGCCTGGCCATGGGTGGGCGGAGGCCTGGGGCTCAGAAGGGGAATCATGCACTGTGTGGTGGCCGATGCGCACAGAGGCAGAGGACCCTGGCTCTCCCTGGGTTCCCAGCTCCAGCAGGAAGGAGACTTCAGCAAACACGCAATGGGCCCCGCAGCCCCTCGGGACCACCCGTCTTTTCACTGAAGTGGACACGCTGGACAGTGGCTGGAAGTCCTTTGGGGGCCACTCTGGAGCCCGTCTGGAGCCTTGGTGAAAGGAGCCCTGACTGCTTTGGCCTTGACCCAGCCAGCTCCCAGGCCACCAGCTCACTGGGCCTGATAGAATGTCACTGCACCTGGCAGCCGTGACATGGCTGTGGGCCCGCAAAGCCATTCCAGAAAGAGCTCTAGAGCCCGCCTGGCCCAGCCAACGAGATTCCAGACACAGGGCTGGTGGGAAGGATCAACGCGGCCTTCACTGACACCTTCCACGTGCAAATCTGGAAGGTGTCAGATGGCACCGGGGTGGGCCGGGGGGTCTCCCTGGTTCCGAGTGCAGAGATGATTCTCTCCTTGTAACGAGCGAGGTCCATCTGGAACATTCCGCCTCCGCCTCTCAGCTGGGCCTTCCCAGGACTCCCCAGGACTCCTGTGTGGTTGACAGTGACGTCCTGGCTCTCCCAGGGCTCCTGGTGGCGTCGGAGTCACAGGGAGGACACTGTGGCGTACTGTGAAGGCAAACCTCACCGGCTGTCGGGACGGTGTGGCCTCCTCTGAGCAAGTGCCAATGGCGGCCTCCATGGTGGTCACGGAGGGATGTGACCCTGGGCTCTGAGCTGGGCACAGCGTCCCTGGGCAGCAAACCCCAGCTCTGCTGTTAGCTTCTCTGCACTTGCTGTAGCATTTTGCCAAGGGATTTTTCCTTTCTGAAACTCACCCAAGGCTGGAGAGGACCAGCCACCATGGTGTCTAGCCCTGTGAGTCCTCTTGAGCTCTGCCAGGGCGGGAGGTCCTCTGTAATGACCGGCAGCCCCGGCCATCTCCTGGTGGCTGGAGGTCTCTGGTTTTCATTGAACTGGCCTGTGTGGGGGGCACCACCAGCCTCTGGTCCACATCCTACCTCTCCATGCGGGATGCTGCAGCCTGTCTGCTGTGGGTGAGCCCCGCCAAGCGCCCCCGACCGGAGTCCCTGGACTGCCTCACTCACCAGTCCACTTAGATGGCTAACAAGTCCCCTTAGGTCTGATCCCCTCCCCTGCATCTTCTCAGCCTCCTCCCTCCTTCTGGAAGTGTGGATCTTCGACAGAAATCAGAGGTTTCCAGTGAGGGTTGACCACCCAGAGCAGGAAGGGGGCCGCTGTCCCCTGCAGGGCCACCAGCACATCTCAGGGCTCTGCTCAGCCCGTGGCCTCGCTCTGTTGCTATCAATGGGGTCTTTTCTTGTCCCCCTGGCCGGTGCCTTGCTCAGGTCTGGAGAGCACCCTGACTACCAGTCTTGAGACCCCCACATGGGGTCAGCTGGCGGAGGCCCGTCCTGCCCACCCTTCCTCTCGGAAGGTTATCTGAGGCTTGCTCCTGGCGATCTACTTTAGAGCCTCGTCAAGGAGGAGCTGCGTCTCGGGAATCATGGAGCCACCTTCCAACTCTTTCTGGACACCAGAACTGCCCAGTCCCTTGAGCACTGAGACGCTCACGGTGCTGGCTCTGACCCCTGGGCTGCAGGTCGCCAGGACGGAGCAGAGCTCTGTCTGTTGATGTCCAGGTGTCCTGCACAATTTCCACCCCCCGGCCTGGGCTTCACGGGTCTGTGGGTCTTGCATCTCTGCAGTTCTGGGCTTGTAAGTTCCCACCTGCGGCTTAGAGTACGATCCTGCCAAGGCCTGCTAGTGCCATGGACTCCGTCCTCTTTGCATGCTGGGTTTTCTATGGCGACAGTGAGCTTTGCGTGGACCCTGCAAACACACCTTGAAAATGGAACTGGGGACAAGTGGGGGCCAAGGAAGGGTGTCTTTGAGGGAACCAGGAATTACTCTCAGCCAGGCGCAGTGACGCACACCTGTCATCCCAGCAGCTCAGGAGGCTGAGGCAGGAGGATCGCAAGTTCAGAGTCAGCCTCAGCAAAAGCGAGGCACTAAGCAGCTCAGTGAGACCCTGTCTCCAAATAAAACACAAAACAGGACTAGGGATGGGGCTCAGTGGGTGAGTGCCCCCGAGTTCAGTGCCCCTGGTACCTAAGAAAGAAAAATAAAAAGAGAAATTACTTTCCCCAAAACGCCTCTTCCTTTGTATCTGCTGATTGAAACTGTGACATATTTTAGGCAAAATTGCAAAATCATTCTGAGTGTCATAATAGTCACGATTGCAGATTCACAGAATCATTCTGGTCTAAGACTCATGTGATGAAATCCCTGGGTGAGTTGTTTAACAGAAGAGTGTGGGAGGGCCTCCTGTGTCCCCACCCCGCCAGGGACAGTGTGGAGGGCCTGGCTGTGTCCCTGCCCCACCAGGGACAGTGTGGAGGGCCTGGCTGTGTCCCTGCCCCACCAGGGACAGTGTGGGACAGTGCGTCTGTGTCCCCGCCCCACCAGGGACAGTGTGGAGGGCCTGCCTGTGTCCCCACCCCACCAGGGACAGTGTGGAGGGCATGCCTGTGTCCCTGCCCCACCAGGGACAGTGTGGAGGACCTGCCTGTGTCCCCGCCCCACCAGGGACAGTGTGGAGGGCATGCCTGTGTCCCTGCCCCACCAGGGACAGTGTGGAGGGCCTGCCTGTGTCCCCGCCCCACCAGGGACAGTGTGGAGGGCCTCCTGTGTCCCCACCCCGCCAGGGACAGTGTGGAGGGCCTGGCTGTGTCCCCACCCCACCAGGGACAGTGTGGGACAGTGCGCCTGTGTCCCCGCCCCACCAGGGACAGTGTGGAGGGCCTCCTGTGTCCCCACCCCGCCAGGGACAGTGTGGAGGGCCTGGCTGTGTCCCCACCCCACCAGGGACAGTGTGGGACAGTGCGCCTGTGTCCCCGCCCCACCAGGGACAGTGTGGAGGGCCTGGCTGTGTCCCTGCCCCACCAGGGACAGTGTGGAGGGCCTGGCTGTGTCCCTGCCCCACCAGGGACAGTGTGGGACAGTGCGCCTGTGTCCCCACCCCACCAGGGACAGTGTGGGAGGACCTCCTGTGTCCCCACCCCGCCAGGGACAGTGTGGGAGGGCCTCCTGTGTCCCCACCCCGCCAGGGACAGTGTGGAGGGCCTGGCTGTGTCCCCACCCCACCAGGGACAGTGTGGGACAGTGCGCCTGTGTCCCCGCCCCACCAGGGACAGTGTGGGACAGTGCACCTGTGTCCCCACCCCTCCAGGGACAGTGTGGAGGGCCTGCCTGTGTCCCCACCCCACTAGGGACAGTGTGGAGGGCCTGCCTGTGTCCCCACCCCACCAGGGACAGTGTGGAGGGCATGCCTGTGTCCCTGCCCCACCAGGGACAGTGTGGAGGGCCTGCCTGTGTCCCCACCCCACTAGGGACAGTGTGGAGGGCCTGCCTGTGTCCCCACCCCACCAGGGACAGTGTGGAGGACCTGCCTGTGTCCCCGCCCCACCAGGGACAGTGTGGAGGGCCTCCTGTGTCCCCACCCCGCCAGGGACAGTGTGGAGGGCATGCCTGTGTCCCTGCCCCACCAGGGACAGTGTGGAGGGCCTGCCTGTGTCCCCGCCCCACCAGGGACAGTGTGGAGGGCCTCCTGTGTCCCCACCCCGCCAGGGACAGTGTGGAGGGCCTGGCTGTGTCCCCACCCCACCAGGGACAGTGTGGGACAGTGCGCCTGTGTCCCCGCCCCACCAGGGACAGTGTGGAGGGCCTGGCTGTGTCCCTGCCCCACCAGGGACAGTGTGGAGGGCCTGGCTGTGTCCCTGCCCCACCAGGGACAGTGTGGGACAGTGCGCCTGTGTCCCCACCCCACCAGGGACAGTGTGGGAGGACCTCCTGTGTCCCCACCCCGCCAGGGACAGTGTGGGAGGGCCTCCTGTGTCCCCACCCCGCCAGGGACAGTGTGAGGGCCTGGCTGTGTCCCCACCCCACCAGGGACAGTGTGGGACAGTGCGCCTGTGTCCCCGCCCCACCAGGGACAGTGTGGGACAGTGCACCTGTGTCCCCACCCCTCCAGGGACAGTGTGGAGGGCCTGCCTGTGTCCCCACCCCACTAGGGACAGTGTGGAGGGCCTGCCTGTGTCCCCACCCCACCAGGGACAGTGTGGAGGGCCTGCCTGTGTCCCCACCCCACCAGGGACAGTGTGGAGGACCTGCCTGTGTCCCCACCCCACCAGGGACAGTGTGGAGGGCCTGCCTGTGTCCCCGCCCCACCAGGGACAGTGTGGGACAGTGCGCCTGTGTCCCCACCCCTCCAGGGACAGTGTGGAGGGCCTGCCTGTGTCCCCACCCCACTAGGGACAGTGTGGAGGGCCTGCCTGTGTCCCCACCCCACCAGGGACAGTGTGGAGGGCCTGCCTGTGTCCCCACCCCACCAGGGACAGTGTGGAGGACCTGCCTGTGTCCCTGCCCCACCAGGGACAGTGTGGAGGACCTGCCTGTGTCCCCGCCCCACCAGGGACAGTGTGGAGGGCATGCCTGTGTCCCTGCCCCACCAGGGACAGTGTGGAGGGCATGCCTGTGTCCCCACCCCACCAGGGACAGTGTGGAGGACCTGCCTGTGTCCCCACCCCACCAGGGACAGTGTGGAGGGCCTGCCTGTGTCCCCGCCCCACCAGGGACAGTGTGGAGGGCATGCCTGTGTCCCTGCCCCACCAGGGACAGTGTGGAGGGCATGCCTGTGTCCCTGCCCCACCAGGGACAGTGTGGAGGACCTGCCTGTGTCCCCGCCCCACCAGGGACAGTGTGGAGGACCTGCCTGTGTCCCCACCCCACCAGGGACAGTGTGGAGGACCTGCCTGTGTCCCCACCCCACCAGGGACAGTGTGGGACAGCGCACCTGTGTCCCCACCCCTCCAGGGACAGTGTGGAGGGCCTGCCTGTGTCCCCACCCCACTAGGGACAGTGTGGAGGGCCTGCCTGTGTCCCCACCCCACCAGGGACAGTGTGGGACAGCGCACCTGTGTCCCCACCCTACCAGGGACAGTGTGGAGGACCTGCCTGTGTCCCCACCCCACCAGGGACAGTGTGGGACAGCGCACTTATGTCCCCACCCCACCAGGGACAGTGTGGAGGGCCTGCCTGTGTCCCCACCCCACCAGGGACAGTGTGGAGGACCTGCCTGTGTCCCCACCCCACCAGGGACAGTGTGGAGGGCCTGGCTGTGTCCCCACCCCACCAGGGACAGTGTGGGACAGCGCACCTGTGTCCCCGCCCCACCAGGGACAGTGTGGGACAGCGCACCTGTGTCCCCGCCCCACCAGGGACAGTGTGGGACAGCGCACCTGTGTCCCCACCCCATCCATTTTCCACACTGTTTGTGGTCCTGGAATTTCTTAGGTGAGTGGATGTCCCCAAGCCACTTGCATTCACTGTGAATGAGTGACATGAAATGCAGGTGAAGTGACGCACACCTCAGGTTCTAGAACGTGCCTTGAGCGTGAAACAGACGTTTGTTAAACCCCGGGGACACCCAGGAGTCTGGACGTGGCTGTGGTCGCGGGCCGAGGCTGTCTGTCCACCCTCGAGGGACTGACTGCCCTTGGAAGAGGGGACCCCGGGCTGCCCTCCCTCCTTGCTGGTGTCCCTCTGGGCTCCACTCCTGACCTCCGGGGATTCTCTGGTTGACGTCTGTCCTTGCACTGGGGCGTTTAAAGCAGCTGCAGCGCAGAGACCTCACTGTCCCCTGGCTGTGGACTTGGGATGAGGGATGAGGCCGGAGGCCCTGGGGGGCACAGGGAAGCGTGTGCAGGATGGAAGTCGTCATCGTCACAGTCGGGGGAAACTGAAACCTGCCGTGGGTGGGGCCCTGTTTCCTGACATCAGCGCGGCTGCCCACCAACGTCCCCACCAACGCAGGCGCCCTCCAGCCACCCACAGGAGCAGGGATGGCGAGGCCGGGGGTGGGGGGGCGCCTCATGTGAAACCAGAGGCCACACCTGGTGCCCAGGCTGGCTGCAGGCTCCCACTGTCACAGAGATGCTCCCTGGGGACCAGGGTGTGGATCTGCCGCTGGGGTCTCGTGGGTGACATGAGACCCGAAAGCAAGGGTAAATCATTTCCAAAGAACTGCCCCTGCTCATTTTCTGCCTCCCCTGAGAGTTGTTTTCTGAGTCAGAGCATCCAGAGCTCGCTGCCTGAGGGTCAGAGGAGGCCAGGGTCCCTGTGTGCCGGGGACACCTGTGCTCCTTGATCTGTGCTCCTGAAATCTATTTATTTTTAATTATTATTATCATTATTATTTTTTTTTTTTTACTAGGGATTGAACCCGGGGTGCTTTACCACTGGATCACATCCCCAGACCTTTTTTATTTTGAGACAGGGTCTCGCAAAATTTCTTAGGGCTTAAGTTGCTGAGGCTGGCCTCAAACTTTTGATCCTCCTGCCTTAGCCTCCTGAGTCGCTGGGGTAACACCCAGCTGCTTTTGTGCCTTTTGCCGTTCTCAGCAGCTGTCGGCCTGTGTGCTTGCTGGGCAGAGGGGGTCCTCCTCCAGAGAAGCTCCAGCCGTTCCTGGGGACCTCTGTTCCCTGGACACCCTCGGTGGCTCTGAAATGGACCTCTGGGCAGCCCTGTGAGTACTTGCCAACCAGTGGCTCAAGCAAGAGTGGCCCGTCACATGAGTGGCCCGTCACATGAGTGGCCCGACACAGAGGCCCTGTTGCCATCATCAAGACAAATGCCTCTGCTTGCAGAGATCCACCTGCGCCTTCCTTGGTGACACGCAGTGGGGTGTGATGTGCCCTGGGCTGTGTGGGGGACTGTGGCCTGGGCTGGAGGGGAGTGTCCAGCCTGGTGGCTTTGCACTGGCTGGAGGTGTGCCGGGGTGGCGGTATGCACCCACACTGGGGTCCTCTGGAGGTCTTTGTGATCATTGGTCCCTGTGCTTTGGGCCCCAGGAGGAGCGATGGCTCTACTTATGTCACTGAGCCCTAAGGGAGTGAGACAGGAGGCTGGACTTGGCAAGTTCACAGTGTGAAAGGCAAAGTGAGCTCCACGTTCGCGTTTCCCGGGGGCCAGATATGTGCTAGGTGCTGGACCTGGCTGTTGTGCAAATTGTTTTACTTCATCTCCACATGATCCAGGAGAGAGGTGCCAGCAGGAGCCCTATGTTACGGAGGAGGAAAAGGAGGCACAGAGAGGTTCAGGGACTAGTTCAAGGCCACATAGCAGGCAGGTGGCAGGACCTAGATTTGAAGCCAGGTGATTGGATCCCATCCCAAAATGCAAGGTCTTAATTGCCACGTCACTAGATCACACTCTGAACACGGTCTGCCGAGGGCACAGAGGAGACTCAGGCCAGCTGCCTGTGGAGTCTAAGGTGTGTTCAAAGAGCCAATGTCTGGCTCTACCCGGGAGGGCCGGTGCCTGGTCGGATGGACACCTAAGATGGCCCTGCTTCTGGTAGAGGGAAAGTGTAAAGCCGAGCCATCGGTCTATACCCAAAGCCGAGCTCAGGTTAAAGGGCTCTGGCCGTTTCTCACCCCCATGCCCAGGTTGGGCACTGCTCATACCAAGACGCTGGGCAGACAGTGAGAACAGGAGACTTGGAAGAGGAGTCACAAGAAACGCTGGCCAGGGCCTCTCCTGCTGGTGGCCGAGGGCGCCCCACGCGCAGTGTGAGGAGAGGAAGGCCTGGGAGACGCCCCAAGGCCCTCAGCAGCTTTGACTGGTCAGAGGCCAAGAGGAGGCTGCATCTTCTCCCACAAGGACAGGAGGCTGGCTGGGCACCTCTCGCTGCCAGCCTTGCCCTGGACCCTGGGCTCTGTCCCCAGCAGGTCCCGGTGACTAAGCAGGGCGAGGCAGAGGGCTCGGCAGTGGGAAGGAGGGTGGCCTGGTCAGCTTCTTTGGCACTCTGACCAAAAGACCGGACAGGAACAATGCAGAGGAGGAAACGTGAACTTGTGGCTCATAGTTTCGAGGTCTCAGTCCATGGATGGCCAGCTCCTCGGCCCTGGGCCCGAGGTGAGGCGGGACTTCATGGTGGAGGGGCAGCTCAGGAGGAGGGCAGCTCAGGACGTGGCGCCAGGAGGCAGAGAGAGCTCTGCTCACCAGGGATAGATACATACCCAAAGGCTCGCCCAGGGACCACCTCCTCCTGCCACAGCCCACCTGCCTGCCATCTGCCCCGCAAATCCCCTCAGTGGTCACTTCGCTGAATGGTCAAGGCTCTCAGAACCTGGTCATCTGTCCCCTGGGCCTCCTTGCGTTGTCTCACATGGGGGATTTTGGGGGACACCTCACATCCAAACCACCACCAAGGCCCAGCAGTCAGGGTTCTGTAGGGAAGGACATGGGGACGCTTGGAAAACTGCGTCAAAGAGGGACAGGCGGGGTCGGGCCGGAGCGAGCGAGGAGCACGCTGCTGTCCTTGGTGAAGGTGGGTCCCCTGCTCAGAACGGAGGCCAGGCCAGCCGTCCCCGCTCCCCGCACCGTGGCAACTTGCTGGTGCTGGCTGTGGGCGCAGTGTGTCCGGCCCCAGATTCACAAGGTGGGGGCCTGACCCCGGGCCCCAGACGGGGACTGCGTTGGGACATCAGGTCTGGGAAAGGGAGATTCATATAAAGCAAACTCACGTGGGTGACTTTGCCACCCGTGTCCTCCTAGGAGGACATCACGGAGCCACAACGAGGCGAAGACTGTGAGAGGACACAGCAAGTGGGGGTCACCCACAGCCAAGGACAGAGGCCCAGGGTGAAGCCGTCTGTCCCAGCCTGACCTCAGACCTCCCTCCAGGCCTGAGATCCCTGCCCCTGGCCTCCGAGGGCTGCCTGACCAAGGTGCGCTCCTTGTATCTGAGGAAGGAAAGGTCGCAGCCCCAAGGTGGGGACCCAGCTACAGGGGTCTCTCTCCGCCTGGGAACCCCACGACGGAGGCTGCTGGGCTCTGGAGCTCTGGGTGGTGGGGTGGCGCCCGGAATAGTTCAGGCGGCTTGGCCAGGGGCTGGCAGGTAACTGAGGGGCCCTGGTGGGTGAGGGGCTCCTTCCTTGCTCTTCCTGGAGGGGCAGGGAGACCTCGTATGGGGCAGGAAATTGGAATTCTCCTGGGGAGTAAGCCCACCAAGGTCATCTCTCACTGGACAGAGACCAGCGCCCTCCCCTGTAAAACGAGGCCCGCGGAGCCAAGTCAGAGTCCACACCCATGGATTTCCACGGGGCAGCATGATTTTAGGGAGACCGGGTATGTCCCCAGATCAGATGGAGACTTTCAGCAAGAAGCTGTGACCAGCTAGAGATCTCCCACGGACACGAGGAGAGGCTGAGTGTGGTCCTCCCTAGTCAGCTCCACCCGGGGACCTAGATGGCCACAGGGCAGTGGGGGGCTTGCTGGGCCCCATCTCATCTCCACTGCAATGGGGGGCTGGGGACCCCTGCTGGTCCTAGGCTGGGGGCCCCTCCTGGTCCTGGGCTGGGTGGACCCGGTTTCACATTCTAAGCTCAGTGACATGGGCTTTTTGATTTGGGCTCGATTGCTGCGCAGAGGTGAGTGAGGGCCAGGTCAGCCCAGGTCAGACGTCGAATCCCAGCCAGGCCTTCCACGCTCTGCACAGCAAATCGGAGTTTTCTGGTGTCGAGGACGCATGTTTAAAGAGGCGTGCTCTGATCGGAGTTGATTCCTATTTCCTTTTCCTCTGAGTCTTTCTGTGTGAGCACCTTGCTGAAGTCCCTGTAGGGCTGAGCTGTTCTTAGTCTGTGAGAAACCAGGATAGGGGACTATGGCAGGCTCCCCCACGTGTGCCCTGCTTGGTCAGATTCCACAGTCAGGAAGGCCAGGCCTCGTCCCAGCCCCCTGTATACCTTATTTAGCATCAGGGTCTGGATGAGCTGCTCAGGGCCTCACTAAGTTGCTGAGGCTGGCTTTGAACTCACCATCCTCCTGCCTCAGCCTCCTGGGTCTCTGGGACGGCAGGCATGCGCTACGCACCCGGCTTGTCTTTTAACGGACCGTTTAATCTGGCTTTCACATTTATCTGGATGCTTTAGCTTCTCTTTTAACTGCCTTTATAACTGCGGGCACGGGTCCCGATCTTTAGTTAGGTGGGCCGGCCGGCCCAGGGACTCTATGAAGGAGGAGGAGCGGGGCTGGCCATCCTCTCCTGTGGCTGCGGGTGGCAGGTCTGATTTAATCAGGAGTCTTTATGCTACAAGTGTCGTCCTCCTCCAAGTGGCTTAAGCAAAGTCCAGACTTTGCCATCTCCTGTAAGTGAACAATCTAGGAACAGGGGACACAGAGACAGCCCACGTGACACGGGTAGCCTCAGCTTCCCCCTCGGCTTGTCCTGGCTCGGTGTCTAGGTGTGACCTATTCTTCAGCAGACTCGATTCTCAAGGTCTCAAGGTGGCTGCCACTGTGATCTCACATCCAAATCCAGCAGGAAAGGACGTTGGTCTTTGCTTTGCTGGACAAGTGCTGAGGTTCAGTCCAGCTGGGCCAGCTGAGGTCGGGTGCCCCTCCTGGGGTCCATCGAAGGGTGCGGAGGGCCATAGTGTCCTGATTTTCCTGACTTCTGTCCTCTCCTGGGGGTGGCTGACAGGATGCCAGGGAGGTGAGCTATAGGTGTCCACTAAGTCGTACTTAAGGACATAAGTGACCCACTAAATTCAAGCTCACGGACATGCACAGGAGCCCTCTCTTGGCTGGCAAGTAGCCACCTGCTGTTCACCTGGCACACAGGGCTTTTGGAGGCTGTCTGGAAGAGGGGCCTCGGTCCCTTTCCACTGACCACCCGTATTCCTCCATCCAGCAGGTGGGAGGACAGGGCAGCTCCCATTCCAGGACCACCTGCCCTGGCGACTTGTCCCCCAGCCCCCCAGGTCCCGGTTCCCAGCGCCTCCCTCCCTCCTGGTGTATGGGGCCGTCCTCTGTGGCTGAGGAGGACTCTCGCACTCCAGGCCTCCACCCTGACCTCCCGTGAAGCCCACCTTGGAGGCTTGTCTTTCTGGGTTATTCTACTGGAGCCGACGAGCCGCTTCAGAAACGCCTTCCAGGTGCTACTGTGCTGTTAACTCTGCGGCCAAGGAGCTGAGGCAGGAGAGGATAGCTCTGGTGCACCTCTGCTCGCCGGTCAAGCATGGCACAGGGCTGTCCTCGTCAGGAGGGTCCCCTTCCTAGGCTTGGGTACTGACAGGTGGGCCAAGAAGACTGGGAGAAAACAAGCCACTCCACATTTCTTGGTCTCCCAAGTTCAAGGCCCACCCAGCGAGTTCTCCGTGACCGCAGATGAAGGACGCGGTGTCACTTGGCGACCTTTGGTGTTGGGATGGTTCAGGTCACTTTTAGTCCCTTAGTACCTTCAGTTATTAAAAAAGGTGCATTTGCCATCTGGTCTCTATAAATCCACATTTCGGTTTTGGTGTATGCCTTTGCTCTCTGAAGTGCCATCTTGCTCTTGTGGACACTGGGTGGCCTCTCGTTTATTCCTTCCCTTGTCTTGTGAACAGGGAGCTGGGCTCAGGCGCAGCTAGGCAAGCCAGGGAGACCTCATATGGGGCAGGAAATTGGAATTCTCCTTGGGAGTAAGCCCACCAAGGTCCTCTCTCACTGTCACTCACCAAGGTCCCTCTTACACGTGCACTGACGTCATTGGAGACACGGAGATTCCTGGGGGCTCGGGAAAGGTCTTGGCAGTCTCCCGAGTTGATAACCTCCGATTTCTAATGTCTTTCTTGAATTGTGAAAACACGATGTTCATAAATAAAGGGGACCTGGTGGTGTTTAGAACAAGGGACATGAAAGAGAAAGGGCCCCATGGAGCGTGGAAATGTCCCAGGACTTTGATCACACATTCCAGGCTGCTTTCAGGACCGTCTGTGGCCTCCCAGGCCAGGGATCCCATGGCCATCAACTCCTGTTGGATGTCATCAGGGAGGAGCCCAGAGGACAAGGTGGCAGGCAGTTAAGGAAGAAGGGCAGAAGTCCCCACGGTCCCCTGCGGCCTCTCGTCTCACCTGGAAGGACCCAGCAGGGGCTCTGCTCCTGGGAGAGAAAAAGCAGGCCTCTCGGGTCCTTGGTCCCCCTCGGAGCCCAGGAAGCTCAAAGGACACCTTGGCCAGCGCTCCTCAGCCTCCTCTGGCCCAGCCACACCCATCAGCAGCCTCCCGGGGACATTTCCCTTGGGCTGTGTTCAGGGGGGTTTCTCGTAAATTGTTCTTTCTTGCTGATGGGATGTGGCCTTCTGCAGCGTAGAAATGGAAACGGTCCGACAGTTGGGGGCAGAACAAGCCCCTTTCTTTTCTTCCAAAAATTTAAAATTAATATGTGATTTTCATAAGTTGGTGAATTCCTCCGGTCTCTCTCCTCCTCACCTCTATCTTCAGAGGTGTTCAGAGGCCAGGTGAAGGGTGTTGTCACGGGCAGTGTGTGCGTGGACATTCATTTGGCACCCACTCCCCCATTTAGGCAGACTTTTGTTCTGCTCTCAGATAAAACACTAATAAACAGGAAGTTGAAAAAAACGTGGGGCAATTGTTCCAACCTTGTTTTTCTTACAAGGCTCCCTGGGCCTCGCCGCCCTGGCCTGTGCGCGGCAGCCCCTGTAGGTGGCGCTGTGAATAAAGAAACCAAGTCCCTGGCCGCCGGGGCGCTGCACAGGCCACGGCCTCCACCACGGGACTGTAGGCGGCCGCTTGGGCTTTTCAGCCCTGTCCTCTTTATTTGTCCCGAACTAAGTTGTAGAATTTCAAGGAGGTGAAAAACCAAAGCCATCCTATAGAAAATATCTTTTGCTTCTTTACTCCTCATGTTGAGTTCCTAAGAATATTGTGTTTCCCCTGAAAGTGTGTGTGTGTGTGTGTGTGTGTGTGTGTGTGTGTGTGTTTAAGAGGGAGAACCAGGAACAATTTAATAGGAATATGTGACTTTTTGTTTATCTTTAGGACACTTAATTAGCCATTTAATTTGTCATTTGAACAAATTAAGAAAATCTGGGGTGTTATTTTTTTTAAGTGACTTTTTATAACCTAGTGATACTGATTCGGTTTCGTGATCTACTGCAAGCTTATGGGCAAGGACAGAAACTCTTGCAAAGAGCCCTGTGCCCCTGTCCGTAGCAACCCAGCACACCTGGCCTGGCCAGCCAGTGAGATCTGCAGGCTTAGAGACTGGCCTCCAGGAACTGCCTCTAGAGACCAAGAATGGGCCCTGGGAGGGCTGAGCTCCCGAGTCCCCGGGAAGGTGGCACTGGCTCCCCCTCTGCAGAACCAGGCCTGAATCTCAGACCCCAGCCTTTGCCTTTCGCCTGTCCTTGGGCTTCCTGTGGTGGCTGCCGGGCAGGCTGCTGGGAGGGATCTCAGAGCACCCTGGAGCTGCTGGGAGGCTTTGTCACCGCTCCTCCCATCACCGCTGCCAGGCCTCTAGCTCCAGGATCTCTGCTCCTTAGACAGGGCCTACCTTGGGCACCTGGACAGGCTGAGCCGGTGTCCAGGCCTGGCCTGCTGTCCCTTTACTTTCTGGGAGTGCTAAGGGAAGCCCATTGTTAAAACTGGAAAAGGCCGGAGACAGGGTGGGGGACAGGTGAGGGGGTGAAAGGAAGATTCCAGAGACGGTGCATGGACCCTGGTCCCCAGATCAACAGGCAGAGCCCACCCAGGAGGCTCAGCTCTGTTAACGTCAAAAAGCAGAGAGAGGAGACCCTCCCCTGTGCCCCTGCTCCTGGAGGAGGGCAGACCAGCCGTCCTCGGTGGCCCCTGCTTACACAGCCCAGGGATCTGTTCTGGGGGAAGAATGGGACCATGTGTGAGTGTGGGAACATTTGCCCTGTCTCTGGGGAAGGTTCCAGAACGGGGGGGGGGGTTCCAGGGGCTTTAGGTTTAAGGGGCCTTTTGTGGCACGGCTGGGAAGAAGCCAGAGTCCCCCGGTGTTGTCAGCTCCTGAGGGATCTGGCACCGTGGCCCTCGTTCTTGAAGACACCAGAGTGTCTCCTGAGCCCAGGGCACATCCTGGGGTCAGCTGTGCAGATGGGCAGCACTCTCGGGGCTATTTTTGACATTTCACTTTCTGTTCAGGGTCAGGAGCTTTACCCACCTAAGTCAGTCCCCAGCACTAAGTAGACTGTCCCAGCAATCCAAGCGTCTCAGTGCTTCCTAGACCAGCTCCCTGCCGTGTCTGTGCACCCCAGATATTTACACGAAACCCCAAAGTCAAGTCAGGCTTCAATATTCTGCAAGGACCCTGGGCCACTTCTTGAATTCGAGCCGAGTTTTGGCGTGTCATTGAAGACTCTTAGACGGCCGGGCCCCGTGGTTACACAGCAGATAGGTGACTTTTCTCTTTAAAGCTGAGCCTTTTCACTGATCTCAGTCTTACTCATTAGCAAAGGCTACGCTCACCCACAGATGCCCGGGGACCTAGAACACCCACTCCGGTTTCCCTGTAGACCTTTCAGGCCACTGTCCTTCCCCGCTGTGGCTTCAGGGAACTCAGATGTGAGCTGGGCCAGCAGGAAGCCGTGAGTGGTGGTTCTGGAACACGTGCCCACCCCACCCAGCTAGGATACTTGGTGCCTGGAAGGGGTGTGAGAGAAAACCCGCACCCCAGAGTCCTGTGAAAGTCACCCCCCGCCCCCGGCCCTGCCATCGGGACCCGAGAGTTTGGATGTTATTACTAAAGATGTGACTGAGCAGGAAGGCGCCAGGCCCTGGGCATCCTCTCGAGAATCGCAGGGGTTCCCAGGGCAGGGGCTGTGCCAGTCATTTTAAAACTTCAGTGCTCTCAGGCCAATCAGCATCTTTGCAATTTTGACATTTTGTATTTTAGAAGGATCGTCACAGGTTTGGTCTGTCTGAAACGTCACTCGAGGTCGTTCTGTCAGCCTTTACACCCATGTTGATGGTGTTCTGTCTCTGGGGAGTGATCACTCCCTGCTGGGTACCTGGTCGGTGATGCGTGCATTTCACCGTCCCGAGGTGTGGGGGTTCTGGTGCGAGGTGTGGGGGTTCTGGCGGGGGCTGCGGGCTTGCCCATCGCCGTCTCACCTTTGCCTCAAGGGCACAGGAGCGGTTTTGCTTTTGTCCAACAGAAAGGGACAGTAATTTTAGTGCTTCCTGTTGGCTTGTCAGCTCAGAGCCATTCTCTTCAGCAAACTGTACAAAATATGGTCCCCTTCCAAATTCTGCGTCCAAGTAATGAAGAGAACCTACAACTAATCAGGCCAAGTCAAGGCTTTGCTTTTCTCTGCGATGTTTCCTCTCTGTTTCTTAAGAAGCCTCTTAATGAATCTTGGTGGTTATCATGTTTTACATTTTTATATGTCTCTATATATTGTTTATTTAATTAGGCACATATAAGCAAATCATCCGAGGCTTTTTCAAGCAGAAGTAGTTATTAGCTGATTAACCTCAGTTTCTGTTTGATGTCAAGTGGGTAATAACCCCCAAAGAGAGGGTTCAGGAATGAAAGTGAGTGGACATCGCCCAGCTCTGAAGGAAAATGAAGCATCTGCCTTTCTTGTGTTTTCTCTGAGAAGGCTGAGTTTCTGTGGATGGATCTTTCTCAGATCTTAGATAAACAGGACTTAGAAGTACATTTCAAGTTAGAAATGTTGCTTCCCCACTTGCACATTTGTCTCTGTATGACATAGCAAGCCATGCTCTTAAACTAACAATTCATTTTCTGAACCAGTGATTTTTTTTTGACCTCTATGTTCATCCATATTGTCTGATATCCACAGCTCACACGGGCTGGCTCTTACATGGCCTGGCAGAGAAGCTCACTTAGGAGATCTGCACGCCCCATCGGCCTGCCCGCCCGTGATGTGGACTTTTCTATGATGTCGCACCTCATCTTATAGCGTCCAAGTTGAAAAGATCAGCAAGGTCCTTATTGTACAAACCAAGTGACAGATGCTGTCCTTATCAACAGTGTTTGATGTCTACAGAGGGGTTTTAAGTCTAGAGCTTGGCCCCCTGTCAACAAGGAAAGCTTCTTCCCCGGAGTTTTGTGGGTTCCATTGGGGGTCTCAAATCCCTGGGAGGACTTCGGTGGCCCTCTCTTCGGGAGGATTCGTCCCTGTGTTGTCTGCTGGCAGTCCCCGGGCTGATGCGGGCTTCCCCGGGCACTTCCTATTGTCCCCGCAGTTCTGTGGCGGTGAGACGGGGGTGGCGTGCGGAGAGCCACAGGGGCAAGGAGCTAGCAGCTTAGCTTGTTTTACTTCTGAAATGACTTTCAAAATATCAGTTTTCAAAGTGTGTCATTTACCAAACCAAAATAGCTTTTGCGTCCCAGCAATTCTCGCTGGGGGACAGTCTTCACGTTTGCTTTATGTGAATGAGATGTTCGGGGCCCCAGTTCCATTTTTCATATCTGAAAGCTTTTCACTGGTGCCAATGACTTTGGAGAGAGCAAATAGACTATGCCCCTGCCGGGTGCCTAGGATGTTGGAGGTATTTATGAAGGTTTAAAAAAAAATTATATTTCATTAGGGAGGCCCTAAGCTACTCAGTGAGACTCAGTCTCAAAAGAAAAAAAAATTTAAAAATTCAAAAATAAAAATAAAAAAACAAGCTGGGAGTGTGGCTCAGTGGTTAAGCACCACCGGCTTCAATACCTGGTACCAAAACCAATTTTCATGACAGCTTAGATGAGGTGCCTGGAGTACTCGAATCTATAGTAGAAGAAATTAAGCTGGAGGTGGCAGGGGCGGGGGAGACGGGGAGCTGGTGTCTGATGGGCACAGAGCTTCTGGGTGGGGTGATGATAGCACTGTGAGGTATACCTCATGCCCCTAAAGTGCACTCTGAAAAGTGGTCAACACGTTAAACTTTTTATGCATATTTTAGCATAGAAAATGCATGGGAATTGGGCATTCAGACCACGGTGTTTCATGAAGTTAGAGAAGCTAGATGGGATACAAGAAATTATAAGAGGAGCAAAAAAAATCTCAAGAACACCCTTCACAACATTTGCAGGTGGGGAAACTGGGGCCAGAGAGAGCCCCTGCTTCCTGGGTGACGGGAGCCCCCAGGGCAGGAGCTCAGCCTAGAATTCTGTGCTTGCCCTGTGCTGCACCCCGCCCTGCAAAGCGGCCATTTATTCTCTGAGTAAACGTGTCACTGATTAGATTAGGTCAGCTTCGTGATAGAGACCCGCAGCAGGGACCTCCTTTAATCTGGACGGTTCCTGAGTTACTGTGTGTCTGCAGGGAAAACTCCTTCACGGGAGCTGGTGACACAGGGCCCCGTGGCCCTCAGATGCATGAGGGGGGAGCCCTGCCTTCCACAGGGAATTCAGTGTGCAGCCCACTGGCTCTTCGGGTAGACAGCAAGCCTTTCCAGGGTGGGGTGACAGCATCGCTTTTGGGGAGCTTTGAACCGGGCAGGGCCTAACCCACGCTTTCACAATGTACATTCAAAACCCCTTTTTATCTGGCATCATCTTAAGAGCATCATTTTGCTATGTGAAAATGATCCATATGGTTTTCATAAGTGGCTTCTCTCAGCTCTGGAGCTAAAACCTCCTGCAACCAGTTTTGATAAGCACTCCGTGACCTTGGAGCACCACTTCCTATGCCTTTTCTAAGGTGTGCCTTTATTTCTGACTGTACTATGCATCAAGCAAGGTTATGAGCCACATTTGACCTTTTTTGGAAACCCCACCTCAGTGGAAGGAACACTGATTCTGTTTAATTCCCCTTAGCTGTTGTCCCCATGCACCGACTTCCTGGCAGCAAACACCACGTACCCGTGTGAGGTTTTGTCGTAACACATTTGTGCCTGGTAGCAGCATTGATGGCTTTGCAAGAAGGTGGAGTGAAATGAAGAAGTCACCTGCGTGGGGGACCACATGGGACCTGCTGGGTGAAGACGGGCTGCTCTGTGAACAAGAGGCACGGCATACTTTTCCTTTCCAAATGAGGCAGCGTCACCTTTCACTTTCTACAGAGCAACTTGCTGGGAAAACCAGAGGCTCCGTCCCGCCCACAGCCCGGTGGTGCCCGTCAGAAAAATGCACAGGAGCGACAGTGGCCCTGGATCAGAGACAACTGGAGATGGCACAGCAGGGCTCTGTGCCCCTTTCAGATCACCGTCCTCTGGGCCGTACCTGCAGTTGGTTTTGTTACTCGGCTGATTGGAAATTTTAGGCTGAAGTGTATTTCCCCTAATCTGAGACATATTTTCCTGATTCTAAGCTCCTTCTGAAATGGGCCACACACGTTGAGTGGCGAATGCTGAACTAGAAGTCACTGGGAGCAGTTTGGTGGCTAGAAGGCTCCCAAGAATCAAATAAGTAGAGCAACTTAGGCAGGAGAAAGATCCTAACTCCTCGGGTGGGGAGGTTGCTGATACCCGGGGCATTTGGCAAGAAGGAGGGCGGCCGGACGGACGGACCCGCCAAACCAGGGAGGAGGCTGTGGAATGTGGGGTTAAAAATAAACCTCCTACTGGGCGCCGTGGCACATGCCTGTCCTCCCAGCAGCTCAGGAGGCTGAGGCAGGAGGATCGCAAGCACAAAACCAGCCTCAGCAACTTAGTGAAGTCCTGAGCAACTTGGCAAGACCCTGTCTCTAAGTAAAAAGGGCTGGGGATGTGGCTCAGTGGTGAGGCATCCCTGGGTTCAATCCTGGCTACAGAAAAAGAAATAAACTTATGAATGGGAGTGTCCTTCAGAGTGTGAGATGGGCTTATCAGAAAGAAAAATAAATCCTGAATGCCAGTTCCACGGATGTTGGAAAGGAGGTCCCATGGAAAGCTCAGGAACAGGGAGAATGTCTGTCAGAGACGGAGCCAGGTTGGGGCTGCTGGCCCAAGGGGCAGGGTGGGTTTTTAAAGTATTTTCCATGCGCCGACTCATCAGGGAGACTGAGTCCCCAACACTGGCAGACCTACGCTGGATCAAGAGCTGTTGGACCCTCAGGTGGTCCTTTACCATTTTCTGTGCCCGAATTTGGGCACTGGTCACCTTAGGACCATGGATTCCCAAAGGTGACAGTCTGGGTTCCCACAAAAACCTCTTTATTACTGTGAGATATTGTTTATGGAATCACAGCTAAGAATTCATACAGAAAATTATTTTTAAAAACCATCTTTTGGACTTTCCAAATTACAAAATTGTCACTCATCTTGATACACTTTCCATTAAAACTGTGTTTGTTAAAAGGGCCCCACAAGATGCCCCCTGCCACCTCCCCCCTTTGGACTGATCCTTCCCCTGCGGGCAGAGATGGTTTCCTTAGCAGAGGACTCCAGTGTTTCTCCTGGTCTTGGGTTGGTCTTCCTGGCTCTGTAGAGTGATCTGCCTTAGAACCTCGCCCAGGGACAGGTCCAATGAATCTTCCGCTCCCAGACCTGGGGCTGTTGGTACCAGTGCTGTGATGCTGTGAGGAAATGTGCCTGTTGGGTGGTCCCTACTGGTGTGTGTGTGTGTGTGTGTGTGTGTGTGTGTGTGTGTGTATCACATGTAACAAAGTAAAGACGATTCCCAACCAGAAAGGACGGTTCTCTGTAGAAGACTCAGTCTGGAGGTCTTGTGATTTCTGCAGATGCTTTTTAAACACTCCACAGAATAAATATTTGAATGAAAAAAGGAGGCCGTGACTTCTTCCCGGCTCTGTCTGAATGGAGCGCCTGTCTGTGCTGGGCCCTCCTTCTCTCCTCCCCTCCCCCCGACTCTCCCCCTCTTCTCTTCCTCTTTCCCCTCCTTTTCACTCTGGCTCCCCACCTGTCCTTTATTCTGCAACTTATTTTTAGTTTTTACAATGTACATGAATTGCTTTAAAATTTGTTTCAAAAAAGGATTTTGCTATTTGTTCTTTAAAAAATAAAAAGACCTAGGGTGGCGCACACCTGTCATCCCCCCGGCCTTGGGAGGCTGAGGCAGGAGGATCAAAGCCAGCCTCAGCAACTTAGTGAGGCTCTAAGCAACTTAAAATACGAAAATAAAACCTTAAAATAAAATATAAAAAGGTCTGGGGATGTAGCTCAGTGGTTAAGCACTTCTGGGTTCAATCCCCAGTACCCCCCCCCCAAAAAAAAAACCAAAAAGATCTGAAGTTTAACAATTAACCCACCCTGAATAAATCAGTCTATATGAAGAAAATCAGAATGAGGTAAGAAGCAAACAGTAGAAGTACAGCGTTGGTTTTGCAGCTGTGGAGAGAATCCAGGGATTCTGTCCCCTCCTCAGGCAATGAGCTCCCTGATGGCCTCTGAGTGGGGGTGGGCCAGATCTCTGACTTGGCAAAAAAACTGCAAAGCCCTGGGTGGTCCCCCTGACCCTCCTGTTGACCCTGGCTGCCCCTACCCCGCAGACCAAGCAGGAGAACAGGGAGGGGACAGTCTGCCAGGTCCCCTGGGGGAACACTTATCAGCCGCCACTAATGAGCTCTGCCTGTCCCCAAACATGCCCTGCCCTGCCCTCAGCCTGGCCTGAGGAGGTCTGCAGTTCTGCTCTTAGAGTCACAGGCACACACACGGCTGCAGCTGCGCTGGGCCCTGTCAACCTCTGGGTTGGGAGGCTGTGTGCAGCCCCTTCCCGTGTCTCCAGGCCACGGTGGGTTTGGAGGACAGCGGGACGGTGACAGGGTGGTGGAAGGGAAAGGTGGTGCTGTGTGGTTCTGGGAGATGGAGCAGGCATGGGGAGGGGGTCCATGGGACACTGCTGACCGTGCCCTGTCGGAGCCAGAGGGACCCGGCAGCCTGCGAGTGGCTCTGCCCAGGAACGGGAAGGCAAGGTCTGCCCCTGCACTCCTTCCTTCTCTGATGCCTGAGCGCAGCTCCCAGTGCCCAGACTGGCCTGGCCTATCAATGCTGAGATCCTGACCATGGGGTGTGTGTTCCTAAATGCCTATCACTTAATTCCTCTTGCCAATCATTTCCCGCATCTGTGTGGTGATTGGTGCTACTGGGTGTGTTTTAAAGTCCCTGGGCGTGTGGGATGGGTGCACTGGTGCGCACCTCTGCAGTGACTACGGCATGTGGCAGTGGGCAGAAGCCAGTGGCCAGCGCGAGGAGCCAGCTCCTTGTCCTTGAAACCATATCTCCACCCAACTTGGGCCCTCAAGCCTCTGTTTTACCAGGCAAGACCCTTCTAGAATAGCCCAGGCTGCGTCCTCGGCCGGATGCCACGGTTCCTTCCCACGCACCTGGCGCCATCTTGGTGAGGGTGCCTCGCGTTTCTCTTGATCTCTGCCCGTGAGGCTTCTCAGCAGAGGGCTGGGTTAGGTGCGCCAGACTTGCTGTGACTGTGAAGGTGAAGAGGTGACACACGCAAGCCTCCAAAGATAAATGTTATTTAATTGGATGGACAATCTTTGCAACGCTTTGCTTCTCTGCTTTCTTCCAAGGCACTGCTCTTGGGCGGAAGGAGCCATTTTTGGAAAGACTTCCACTGGAGTCAGTGTTGGCATGAAAGGCTTCCCTGGAGGGCATGTGGCGGCTCGGGATGGCAACGGTGTGGGTGGAGGAGAGAGGGTTGGCATATGGTAGTGCACAGGTGGGTCAGAGAAGGCCCAGCCCCGGCACAACCACGGTCTCACTGAGGAGCTTCTCTGGGCCCAGAGGTTTCCTACCCTTAGCAGAGGCTGAGTCCCGGTTCCTGGAGGCAGCCTCCTCCTTGCCTGAGGAGGCCTTGGGGTGGGAGCAGGAACACAGAGAGACTTCTTGAAACGCGAGAGTGGTAGAATATTTGCTGAGGAGGCCCAGGGTGCTCCAGGCAGGGAGCTCGGGGCTGGAGAGACAGGGTGGGCTGGGCATCTGTCAGGGGAGGTCACCAAGGCCCAAGGGAGGACTCTGTGGGCTGGTGGGGGTGGTGGCCGTGACTCGAATAGCCGCGGAGGCAAGAGCCAGGGCTGGGCCCGCAGGTGTCTGGGTCCTTCCCTGAGCTGTGGCCACCAACCTGGCCACCCTGTTATTGGCTCCTTCTCTTGAAGGAGGAGGAGGGGCATATTTGCATCTGAGGGTTGTCACATGGTGGGCCCAGGATGGCACCTTGGTTTGTGGGGTCATCGCTCACCTCCTTGGTCCTGTGGTGGCCATGCTGGATGGTGTGGCGTCCCACGCGCGAGGTCAATTCCTGCTCCCCGCCACTTGTGAGCCCATTCAGCGGGTCCTCAGCAGAGCCGGCCCTGAGTGGAGCTCTTGCTGAGCAGGGTGCCAACCCCAGCCCTGGCCTCCCCAGCCTTGGCCTCCCGGTCCTGATGGCCCTGACCTCCCAGTGGAGCCTGAGGCTGAGGCCCGTGCTGCCCAGTGCTGAGGCCCACACTCCCAGCAAGAGGGCGAGGATGTGCCTTTCATGCCACAGGTTGGAACTGGACTTCTGCTTAGTGTGGGTGGCAGGGGCCTGCTACCTCTGCCAGCTTCCTTGTCACTGTCACCAGCCCTGGCCAGATGCCACACACCCCCATGAAAGGCACAGGCAGGGTTTGGGATGCCGCATTCTCCAAGTTCCAGGTGACTCAAGTTTGAGGAGGTCTCTGCCCTGGGCTTCCAGAAGCTGGACTCCAATCTGGAGCCCCTGGGGGGACACAGACGGAGAAGAGCCAGGGTGTCCGGGGTGCTTGTGGGGACACGGCCCCTGCTCAGAGCTGGGAGACCCGTTCCTTTGGTTTGTGTTTTTAAACGCTTTGACGATGTGGTTTTCTTTCCTCTTTTCCCCTGGGGGGGGGAGAGTAAATAAAGGCTGACAACTTAGCGAAGCCCAAGACCCAGCAATTCTAGGAGCCGCGGTCCCTCGGGACACCTGGCTGGTGACCAAGGGCAGAAATTCAGTATGGAAACTGAAGACAGTGTGTATTTCGTGGCGAGGCACACGTGGCTGTCCCGATGAGGGTCCCTCCAGGATGATTTCTGCTTTTGTCACCAAACTGAGACGTTTGCGCTCTTTCACTGAGGAGTGGCGCCCGCTGCCCTGGTTCTCCTCGGGAGGCCAGCAGGGTTCGTCCCCTAGCAACGAGTCGCAGAGCAAAGAAAGCTTAGCTGGCTAAACACAGTGGGGATGGTGCCAACCACAAAGCAGTTGAGGAGGGACCCCGGGCGGAGTGCCAGGGCTTCTGAGGGTGGCAGTGGGGAGCAGGCCCCTCCGGCTGGTCGGAAGGGAGGACTTGGTGTGTGTCACAGGCCAGTCTTGCCACTCGGGGTCCTTCTGTCAGAACTGTTGAGGTGCTGTGTTGTCCCTCTGTCCTTCCCAGAGCCAATCCCGAAAGCAAATTGGCTGATCAGCTGTCCCTGGGGCTTCTCTGCCCTGGCGCAGAACTTCCATCTGGCAGAATGGGGCTTCTGAGCCTGGAGAAGCTGGCCACAGACCCCTGCTGCCCAGGGGGCCAGCCTCCTGCCCGTCATGCACTGGCCTCAGTGATTTCTCCAATGAGCCCCGGCGCCCGGGCCCGAGGGAGAGAGAGCTCTGGATAAAGGAAGGCTGGTGCCTGTGAGATGAGAAACAAATCAAGGTCGCTATTTCCTGCTGGAGGACAGGTGCAGAACAGGTACCAGGTCCCCGTCATTACTGTCCCCAAAAGGTCCCCGTCTTGTTTTCTTTTCTCACTACTCTGCAGGGCCCAATGGGGACTTCCTCTGGGTGCATTCTCCTGGGCTTCAGCTGCAACCCACACGGACAGACTGTAAGCCACAGTTTACAACTTTATTGAGATGGAATTGGCACACCACCCGCTTCACCCTTTTTTTACACATTTATTTTTTAACTGATAAATACAAACATAAAAGATGTCCTTTTTTTTTTTTTTTTTGGTGTGTGGAGTGCCACGTGGTGTTTTGGTGCCTGTCTACCCTGTGTAATGTTTGAATCAGATTAATACCTCTCTCTCCTTAAAGAGTCACCCTTTCTTTCTTCGTGGTGAAAACATTCAAATTCCTTTCTTCTAGCTTTCTGAACTACGTGGTAAATTGCTACAGTCACCCTACTGTGTAATAAGACCACAATTTTTCTTTTCTTAAAACAAGATGATCAATAGTGAAAGAGGTGAGCTTGGGGGAAAGACCTTTTTAAAACAAACTACGAACAGTGATGAACGGGGGTAGAGCTTTGGCAGTGTCTTCTCCCTGTGATCCTTTAAGAACGCTGTTGCTGGCAGCCTGCGACTCCCGGGTCCCTGACCTCCAGGTTGTAAATGCAGGCAGAGGGGTCCTAAGGCGCAGAGTTCCTATCCTCGTGTGCAGCTCTGTCCGGTGACACCAACCTTCCCTTTCTATTTGCAAGACGTGTGCCACCCCAGGGTGAGGTGCTGAGGTTTGGGGGCACCACTGGGACAGGAGTGGGCTGGGAGGGGGGGGCCCTCCTCCACCCCAGGAAACACCTCGCTGTCCCTGAGACTGTCCCCGTGGCCTGTGGCCGGTCGTCATCCCTGGGACGGCGTGTGGAAGTGGGCCTCTGGTCTACATGTCGCCCCCGGGTCCACTTTCTTTGGAGTAGATGTCAGGGTGGGAAGCGAGAGGGTCTGGGAGGTGGGCAGGAGGTAAACAGAGTGGAATCTCTTCAGACTTCTAGGCTGGAAGTCAGCAACACAAGACGTGATGGTAGGAGGGTGACATCTCAACCAAGTAGAGACTGCAGATCAATCTGACAACCTCTGACATCTCTAAATGTCAAACCCGCGGCACATCAGAGATGACATCGTGCCCGGTCGGACTCCCTGTCAAACAGGCTTCATGTAAATACATTTTCGTGAAACCACAAGTTGCTCCTCTCAGTTTTGTTTTCAGCTGTCTTTGATAAAGAGATCGATTGGCATCTCCGGCGATTCAGCAGGCTTCAGGCCAACATGGACGGGGCCCAGGTGACTGTCCCAGGCACACTCTTCTCTGCATGGTCTGGGTGTATCCATGGGCCTTTGACCTGTGCTAATGGTCCCTTCCAGAGAGAATCTCTGAGCTCTGCTCTGGGCTTATGGCCCAAGTCATCCTGTTCTTGGTGGGACAGACCCAGCCCGCTGCAGCCGGGGAACCACGGGTGGAGTCCAGTTGTAGAAGCACGGTGTGCCTTCCTGAGCTCACTCAGGTCAATTAGTGTTAAATAAACTGCAAACTTCTTAGGCTTGCTGTGTCTTTAATTTTATAACCAGAAATCCATTTTATTTTTTCCCTCTGTAAAAAAAAAAAGAGAAAATGAAATGTGAGAAACTCACTTGTCCAAGGCAGGAATTCTGAGTTTCTGGGCTTCTCTGTTTGATTTAAAAAAAAAAAAAAAAAAAAAAAAAAAAAAAAAAAATTCCCCTCAGTTGAAGTTATTTCTAGATTCTAGAAAATTATTCCTGACTTAAAAAAAAAAAAATACTTGGTATTGTGATTTCATAGTGGAGCCAGCCCTAAGCCCTAAAGTCAGATTACTTTAACAAAATTGTTGCCTTCTTTTCAAACATGATAGATTGGCTTCAAATAAAAAAAAAAAAAAACTAAATGGTGGGGAAGCTACATTTTACTTACACTTTCTGCCTCTAAATAGAACAGAGGTTTTAAAAATCTTGGGGATAACAAATGCATTTTGTGGAGAAGAGAAGGAATAAATCAGCTAGTTTGCATGTGAAGTAATTGTGCTGAAAAGACTGATTTTTAATATAGGAGGTTTTACATTTTGATTCATACACAAGTGGGGTTTTTTAAAAAAGCTTTTGTTTATTGAGTGAAAGCTTTAGTGCTGCGCTACCCTGCTCTGAAGAAATTCCCGGGTGTCAGAGACCATCGAGGGTGAACTTGAACTTGTTCGGTGAGCACGGCCTTTGTGTTGTGGTAAAGCAAAGTTCAGAGGACAACGGTTCTGAAGAAAGCAATTGAAGACTGTGTCCTGTTTCACTCTTTCCAGATGACTAAAGTCACCCTCATCTCCCAAGCCTCACGTCGGGGGGACGGGGATCTGTGTGGTTTTTTTAAGAGTGACGTCTGTTAGCTCAGGACAGGCTTTTTCTGAATGTGAAGTTCCGTTTTGCTGGATCAGCCTGAGAATGGCATCGGAGGGTCAGAATCCCCTTACAGAAAATGTCAGACAGGCGCAGAGGAAGGGGACCCCCGCGTCCTCTTCTGGGCGTCGTCTTTGGTTGACCCTGTTCTCTCAGGGTTCCCTGTGCTTTCCAATGCTGCTGTCTTGCCTGAGCCAGGCTGCCCGCTTCAAAGCATCAGAACAGCCCCGTGATGTCGAGAGCTATAGAAAGGAGAAAGATAAAGTGTCGATTCTGAATCCCGTGGGGGTGAAGCAGCCTCACGCTCTGCCTCTGGCTGCCCAGATGCTCCCTCGATGGGAATTCACCAGAAACACCCCACCACCGACCTTTCTCTGAGGCTCTTTGAAGCTGACCACGAATGTCTCTCCCTTTCTTCATGATCTGACATTCCTCAGGCTCAGTTTTCTGTCAATTCATAGGTATTTTTCCAGTGATCATTCTAAACTTTGTCATTTGTTTTTTTTTTTTTTTTTTTTTTTTTTGGTCCTTTTGGCCATTTATTTGCTGGTGACACAAGTTTAGGAAGAAATCTACTTTCAGAAGAAACGATCATTTCTTGTTCTCTGTGGGTGTTTCCTTTCTTTACTACTTAAAAAGTGCTCCATTAGGACTAGATCAGGAAGGTCCAGGCGGGCAGAGGACCTCGGCAGCAAGAGGCAACTAAGTTTTGAATGGTTTGAAGTCAGACAGCTACTGTGCTGACTTGACGGGTGTTTTTTCAAAGTGTTCCTCAATTTAATTAGCCCAGCACCGAGCAGGAGTGTTTTTAAAATAGATGTGGAAGACGGTTCAGCTTTTCTAAATGGAAACAGCCGGGGCAAATGCTCCAAGGTCTGCCTGAAAAAAAATCTAGAAGGGTCCGCAGGCTGCTGTGAACAGTCCTATCTCTTTATGGAGAGTTGTTTGGGCTTTTTAGAAACTCATTAATTTGATTGTAAGTGCCTCCGTGTTATCAGGAAAAGAAGCTTTAGAAAATGGTTTCAGAATGTGTCATTTTCTCCTTGGTTTAATCTGAGACGGTGTGTGGGCATGCTGGTATTTTAAAAGGCTAAAAATGTTGTACTTCTTGCTGTACCTTCCAGTGGGAGGGAGGGCTACAGCCGGGGGTTTTCTTCAGCCTCTGCCTAAAATTCTGCTTTGCCTCTGAGGAGTTGTTCTTGAAGTTTTAGGAGAGAATCTCTCATTTTTTTTTCCATTTTTAATTTATTATTGTAATCAAGCAAGACAGATTTTTCAAAAAACCACACCAGCTCTCCATCATTTTGATCTTCCTATTTTAACGCTTTATAAAATAAAACACCGAATTTTCATCTTAACTAAGTTTCATTATTATTTTTTTTTAAGAAATGATTTGCGGTGTAAGACTCCTATTTGGTTTCAATATTAACATATAGCATGAACTACGTGGGTGTCATTATTTTCAGTAGTAAATGACTGCTTCACCGATGAGCTTAGTTTAATTCAATTGACTCCTGTGGGATCTTGATCTTCAAACATTATTTGGCGTGTGCGAATTTTTTTTGTCAATTAACAGTGATGTAGAGTTTCATGGTGCCGTGGTGGTGTCGATCAGGGAGGATCATGTAGTTGGTTTCAAAACCAATTGTTAGGTTAATGATTAATTATTCTTTTTCCAGGAGTGATTAGTTAGGTTGCTGAAGAATTTGAACTTATTAGAATTCTGTTTGTCTATACATGTACATATATGTGAGTGCAAATATTTATAATATTATTATTATTATTATTATTTGCATTTTAACCTTAAAAGGGGTTAATCTGTTGAGAAGCGGCACCTTCTCTGTGTGCCTGTGGCTTGTTCATTTTCTCATAAACTGTATTTGGTAGCTCAAATGTTGAAAGCAGTTTTTGGGAACAAAATGTCTGCTTACACCATGACAAAACTGGCCACAATTTGCCGATTGGGTTGATAACAAAAGCCAGCAACACAAAATAGGTAGAAAAACAGTTTGTTCGGTGATGTGAGACCACTGGAGGTCTTTTTTTTTTTTTTTGCATGTTATTTTTTTTTCATTCTGGTGTTGATGTTGTGATGGAAATACATGAAGAGGCGTCTGTTCGCCCCGGGAGGCTCATTAACCATTTCATCTTTGGATGGCTTTTAAGACTTCAGAAAGCAGCCTGCCCACCTGGCCTCTGAGGCACACGGGAGCTAAAAGCCACCTCGGCACCTGAAGCCCGGGTCTCTTCCCAGCTTCACCTGTCTATCAAAACTCCTCACTTGATCTTTGAAAGCAGAATTTAAATTCCCTCTTCCTCTCCAAGCCTCCCCCACTGAATTAATGGCTTTGGTACACTTTTTCCAAGTGTAAAGCAAAAATTTCAGTTTGAGGGTTTTTTTTTTTTTTTAATTAAAAAAAAAAAAAACAAAACAAAAAAAACCTTCTCGTCTGGGAATACAGTTGACGAAAATTTCAACAACTAAAATTAGACATCGACTTTCATATCTGGACAGACTGTAAACAAATGTGAATGTTCCACACGAGACTTTGCATCTTGTTAAAATGATGGGGGTTCAAGGCAGGCTCGGGTCTTGTTTTTGCCTTCTCATGCTTTGTGTGTGTACGTGTGTGTGTGTGTGTGTGTGTGTGTGTATACGCGCGTGTATGAGGGTCTTATTTTGTTCGTCTTCAAAATCAGATACTCCAGGACAAAACTTAGGATGGGGCTGATGTTTCTACTTATCTAATCTTTGTTTTCACAAATAAATACAAATAACTCAAACTGAAACTTGATGGCTTTGGTGATAATAAATTAGCAGCCACGGGGAAATTTTCTTCATTTTAATGTTTCTTTCACAACCCACATTTAGTTTCGGTAGGAAAATTATTAACCTTTTCGACAGAGGCTGAAACACGGGTGCAGGACTGGCTGTAGAAGGGTTGGCAGGTTAGCTTCTGTTTTGAGAGGCTGCTGTACACAGCTTTTTTCTCTTTCTGTCTCTTGCTTCTCTTTTCTTTCTTGAGTAATTGCTTTCTTGGACAGCGATGGCCACGACTTTAAAAATTCCTCATCTGCTCTCTGTTTCAACGTGGGCATATTTGATGGTGTTTGTCTTTTGGTTGTTTAATGTGGGGACCGAGGATTTCTATTTCCTATTCTCTTAACTGTTTGGATTTGCGAAAGAGGAAGTGTCCTTTCGTCTCCCTATTTTTTTCTGCATTCCAGTCCAGGCTGTGAGTCCCCCACCCCCGGTTTTAAAAAGCCCACCCAGCTGCGTTTCACGGAGGGCAGAGGGCTCCTGTCAGCAGCAGCCCCGTGCTCCTGGCTGCCCTGGGTTGGTCGCACGTCAGGGTCCATCAGACTCAAGCAGGTCTGCCGGTTTAGGCTTGTCCTGAAGGGCCCCATGGCCCCAGGCTGGCGTGGAAGGCTTTGGGGTAGGGGGTGATGCTCCCCTGTCCCAGGGCTGTCTCGTTCTGGAGGGGGTGCGAGGGAGGGGGGTCACGATCATGCCAATCCTGAAGCACACACAGGGGCAGAGCCTGGGCAGGAGGGGCAGGAGGGGCTGGAGGTCCAGGAAGGCAGTTTCTGTTTTAGATGTCCACCCGGCTGGGCAGCCACACCTGCAGGCCCGGCCGTGGTGCCTCCCTGTGTCAGGCAAGCCTGTGCTCCGTGCACTGGGTCCCCTGCCTGTGGGGCTGTTCCTGCCTTTGCCAAGGTGAGCCTGGAAACTGAGGAAGGCTCATGTCATCCGTGACAGGAGTGTGCCCTGCCAGTGGGTCGCGGGTGTTTTTTTTTTTTTTTTCTCTTCTTCTTTCTTCTTTTTCTCATACTTCCTGTATGAGGTTAGCTTTTTAAAATGATAAACAAACTATGTTTTTTTCAACTTTTTTTTTTTTTTTTTTTTGGCCCAGATGCTGCCTGTGCTCTTAGGAGCATTTTGTGGGTGTTCTCCCTCTGCAGACGGGTGCTGTGTGTGTGGAGCTCAGGGGCTGTGGGCTTTGCACCCCCCTCCCCCGTGACAGCAAGGTCCTACCCCCACATGATGCCAGTGGACATCATCGGGGCTCAGGTGTCCTCATGGCCTCACGAGCTGAGCAGGGGGGAGCAGTCTGGGGCTGGGTGAGCCTTGTGAGGCTGGAGGGAGCTCTGATCTGGGGGGCACTAGGGAGTAGGATCGCCACCCCCTGGGGCTCAGTATCCAGAAAGGAGGTTATCACCCTAGGCCACCCCAAGACTCATTCAAAGTCCTGGAGGCTTCAAGCTGCTGCTGGATCTCCCCTCCCACTCTGGGGACTCTGGAGAGAGCCGTCCAGTTAAGTTTTGCTCACCAGGAACCTAAGCAGGTGCAGTCACTGTGGTCAGTAGGGACTGAGCCTAGGGACAGTGGCTGCAATGGTGACCTCCCACTCTTAGTGCTTGCCTCCATCTGACTCATCTGGGGAAGTGGAAACATGCACCTTTGGACCCCACCCCCTCCATTTCCAATGAGAAGACTCAGGGAAGCCTGAGAATCTGCACTGCTCACATGTGCAGGTACCTGGGTGCTGGGTGGCACTGAGCCCCGGGTGATGGGGAGGCCCCACGGAGACTGTGTCATCCACATTCTCCCCAAAGGGTGGATCCCTCCTGTGTCCTCACACAACCTTGGGGGTAAGGCCAGCCTTCCCAGAGGCCCTTTGCATTTCTTACTAACTGTTCAGCAAGGTCATCTGCAATTTTGGCCTTTTGCTATGTCAACCACACTATATCTCTGCTGAAATGTCTATGACATTTAGCTCTTTGAAAAATAGGCTTTGTGGAGCCAATACAGTGGCCAAGGTGAGGGTCCTCTTCAGGACTAGACCAGAAAATAACCTAGTGAGGGAGGCCCTTGGGTTGTGACCTTCGTCCATTTCCACCTTGGGTATAAACTGAGGGAGCTGTTAGAGTATCTCTCTGTACCAAGGTCTTCTGCCCGGTCGTTGGGGGCCAGCTGTGGCATCCTCTGTGAGCTCTTGATCACCCCAGGTGGCTGCAGGGCTTGGTGACCAGGATGCTGGATGGCAAGGTGCGTGTCACCCTTGACCTACTGGCTGTGGGACTCCTTGTGCCTCAGGATAATCCTGACAGCACGCACCCCCCCCCCCCCGCCCCCAGAGAAGACTCTCGGGAGGGAGGTGGGAGGTGCTCAGTCTGTGGTAGCCAAGGGCACGGGGTGTGTCGGGGTGGCCCTGGGTTGAAGCACGCTCTGCTGCCAGGGGCTTGGAAGTCCCTCCACGAGGACACAGTCTGTTTCGGAGCAATGCGTAGGTATGTCATGATGGGGGACACTTTTGCAGAAATTGCTTCTCAGGTCAGATCCCTCCAAATGGCTCTGAGTCCGCTCGGAGCTGTGTGGATGTTGCTCTGGACACAGGAGCCCCATCAGGGATGTGGGCAATGCTGGTGGCTTGCTTGCTGGCCCTGACATCTCCAGCAGCACAAAACCCTAGTCACTTGCCCAAAGAGCCATCTTGTCCCTAAAGAGAGTCCATGATGATCAGCGACCTTGTTCTGAGAAATAAAAACAGGGGCCTGAGATCCACACACCTTGGTCTCACTGAGCAGGCCTCCCCCTCCCCCTGACTGCTTGAAATCTCACAAGCTGACCTGCAGTCCTGCCCCGAACAGCCCGGGAGGCCTGGCTGGCCACTTTCCTATGAATTGCTGAGGCCCTTGGTGGCAAGGGGGGTGGGACAAGCTCAGGTGTGTCCTTTGAGGGGGACGGGGTGTCTGGGGGCTCTGGCTTGGCCTCTCACAGGTGAGGAACTGGTTTTCACTTCTCCTGGTACTTCCTGGAAGTAGACGCATGGAGGGGTCAACTCCAGCGACCAAGACCCTGCCCTCTGGTGTAAGGGGGACACTGGGGTAGGCGTCTGGGCTCCCGTCGCTCGTCCCTCCTTGGACTCCCAAGCCAGGACCTTTCCTCTGGTTGCTGACAGGAGCAGAAAGAGCACATTGAGGAGCTGGCTCGGAGCATGCAGAGCTGGCCTGGGCTGCGTTTCCGGCCCCTGACGAGGGCTCATATTTAGCGTGGTGTGTGGCCCCCAGGCTTCCCTCAGGTCTGGGGGCAAGTGACTTCTTCACCCGCCATGGGGAGCGCTAAGAGGGGGCCTGAGCACCAGCGACCTGCAGGAACAGCAGCACTGAGCCAAGCTGGGAGGGAGGGTGGCCGGCCTTAGGTATGTGTAACCAGAACCCTTGGGGCCTGTCCCAACTCTGGGAGGTGCTGGAGGTCTCCACCCACCCCAGCGCACAGGGCAGGTGGAATCCATGTGAGCGATTTCCTTGGAATTGGGGCAAACCGGAAGTAGTCCCCCGGGTCCTCCTGGCTCCTTCAGTGACAGGTGGAGCCCTCATGGAGTCCCCGGGAATTTTATCAATTCGTGCAAAATCTCCAGACAAGGGAGAGCAGGCCTGGCGTGGCAAGCTGGGTTCCAACTCTCGGCAGATTGGGCCACTATCCCATGGGCACTAGCTGGCAAAAGCCCAGGTGTCCCTTCCAGCATGACCTGGGAAGGCTCCCTATTTTCCCATCTACAGGCCTTGCTTTCTTCACCTGTAAAACTGAGGGTCACCCGGGGACCTTGGGGCCTGTGGCCTCTGGCTGTGACTTTAATCCATGTGCTCGTGGTGGGGTGTGCCCTGCTCTAGCTGCCTGGGCTGCGGCGGTTCATGCTGATCCCAGCTGCAAGGGCTGGCTGGGAAGCCTCCCCTCTCAGTGGTGGAACGGGGGCGGGGGGGACCAGGGTCCCCTTCCACCCATGTGGCCACTGGTGCGTCACTTACTTCCCGTTTCTCTTTGCCCACCCAGGAAGGCGCTGCTGACAAAATCCTGGGTCCGGATGCCAGGCTGTGAGCCCCACTAGAAATGCTAGCTCACCCCGCTGGGGGTGCGGCCCCCGGAGACGGTGCCGGCCTGACATGTGTGAGGCCCTGGGCTTGATCCCCAGCACGGGCAGAGAGAGAGAGAGAGAGAGGGGCAAACAGGCTCTCAGGACATGGGACAGGGGGCTGTTTCCCTGCAGAGTCAGCTAGGGTGTTCCTTCCAGAAGGGCCGGCTCCTCAACTGCCCCGGACTGCTCTCCCCGTGGCCACTAGGGGCCATAAGTCCCGTAGGAACTGGTGCAGATCCACTGACTCGTGTGTACCCGACACTGGGGGACACTACGTGAAATTTTGAGAAATAAAGACTGTCACAAATAGCCGCGTATTGCCATGACCCCGGGAGAGGCTTTCTTCTCCGTGGCCTGCAGCTCAGGGAGAAGTTCTGGGGGGCGGGGGGTGCACCCTGCCCTCTGCACCACACAGCTCGGCCCTGCTGCCAAAGGCCTGGTGCGACGGAGGGCTTGGCCCGCCCTCCCCCAGATGTTTGGAAAGCACACAATGCGCTGATCTGAGCCGCCTCCTTTATTTCCTAACTTCTCACGTCCCTTGTACTAGGCTGCGCATTGTGAATGAATCTCTAGGGGAAGGACCGAGCTTTTCCAAAATCCCACATCCTCCCTCCCACTTTACAGAAAATGTTGTGACATTAATGGAAGGAAACGGGGGAGGGGCGGTTCCACAGTGAACCCTCCTGGCACCTTGGGCAGGCTGCAGGGGGAGGGGACAGCTGAGGAGCCAGGGAAGCTCAGAGTCATGCATCTCTTCTCTGGCCATCCACAGCGCCGCTGGCCAGAGAACATTGCTGGAGAGAGGGGGCTGGCGTGGACTTGGCCACCCTCCCAGGGGAGCCCTGTCGCCAGCCCCCTCCTGGGGAAACTTCTCTCCCCGAATGCGCCTGAGCACAGGGCTGGCCTGTGGGGCTACTGGGGGGACCCTGGAGACATGGCACTAACTGCATTTCTGAATGTGCCCTGCTTCTGTCTTCTGGAAATACCCTTTCACTTATTTGAAAGATCTGAAAATGATCTTCTGCAAACAAGGAGGCCGACTGTGCTGGTGGCAAGCGGCAGGGCGGTTATTAATAGAGCCACAGTCTTTGGGGAGCTCAGTCCTTGCAGCCTCTGCAGCCTCCTGAGGGGGAGGGTCTCCATCTTTCCTTCTCTCCTTTACCAGGGCTCCTCGGCTCAAGCTCAGGTAGTTCCTGAGTGTTGGCTGAGGCTCCTGGGAGACTCCCGTCCCCTGAGTTGGGAAGAGGAGAGGTGACCACACTCAGGACACACTGAGTGAGAGTTCTATGTGACCTCTCGGGTGTCTCTGGGCCCCTGGGGAGGGGAGCTCAGTGTGTCACCCAGGGAAAACTCCTGGGTGTCTCTGAAGCCCTATGCTACTCTTCAGGCCATCAACATCAGGAGAGGAGCCTCAGGGTCCCCCGGGGGTGAGACGCAGCTGGAGAATCAGACCTGGCCTCAGCTTTTCAATAAGCAGACAGGATGGTCCCACGCTAAGCAGTGAGCTTCTGGGGACATTTCTGGTGGCTTCTGAGTTATTTTTAGGTGGACACTGCCTGTCTCCATCACCACCTGCAGCTCTCATTGTCACTGTGTGAATAGATGCTGACCAACTTGACTCCCCGGCTCACCGTGGCATTTACAGTCTCTTCCTTTTGGTTTCCATGGAGTGACTGTCTCTCAGTGTGGTTGGCAGTGACCTGTGTTTTTCATGCATGTTTTTGTTTCAGAATAACTGGGAGACGGAACAGGAAGCTCTATGACACACTTGATCGAAAATGACACAGACTCAGAAAAACCAGGACTCAGCCCCCCAGCGCCTCTGCCTGCTGCCGGCTGGAAGGCAGGACAAGGGGTCTCCTGGGACTGGATTCTAACTGCTGTGGACGCTCAGGGTTTCCATGTTCACTGGGATGCTTCTGCAAACTTTCGGTCATGGATGGTGTACTCGTGATGTTGTCTCATTTATCTGGCCAGTCTCTTGTGTCTTAATCCCTCTCCTTCATTAAAGCAAAACTAAAGAAAACCAAACTGTTTGCTTATTTGCTGTATGGAAACCCCAGCTGAAGGGGCCGACCCTTGCCCGCTGAGCTTCTCCAAGGCACAGGTGACGCTCGTCTCCACCACGTGTGTTCCTTACGAGGTTGGGCTTGAACCTCTATTACTCAGCCATGCTTGTCCTACTTCTTCAATCTCTAGAAGGTCTCTCTAGAGTCAGCATTGGCAGGTCGACCTTTGAGAAGAAACCTGGAATCCATCTGGAAATCTCTTGCCTCGCCCACCCTGATCCTGGCCTGCACCTGTGACCCTAAGATCACCAGGAGCCTTCAGCTGGGGACCTTGGCCTTATCTGTGTCCCCCTCCCTGCCCCACATCCACCACCCCTTTGCTTGTACATTCCCTAGAGTTTTCTCGGGGGCTTACTGTGTGCCCGTTGCTGCTAACAAGGCCCAGGTTGTGGCCAGCTCTGCCCCCACCTTCCCAGCGCTGCTCACCTCCTGGGGGGTTTCGCTCAGGGAGCGCCGGACAGATCACCAGGCCTGGCTCACTGAGATGCCCTGATTTCCCAGATCCACGACTCAGATCTGAGGCCTGGACCTGGCCCCTCAAAAGTCCTCAAAGAAACAAGATGGCAGGCCGGCCTCCTCTGCCCCAGGCCACGAGCAGGAGGGTGTGCCCAGAGAGGCCACTTGTTGTCACCTCCCAGTACCGTCTCTTCATCTGTAAGCTTAGCAGACATTCCAGAACAACGCTGAGGGGTCAGCTCGTCCCTTCTCCGCAAGGCTGCCACGCTGAGCCGTCTGGCCTTCTGACCAGGGTTTGGTGGGCACTGCGAGTCCGTCTCTGAGGCTGGTTGACGCTGTGGCCAGGGCTGGCCGGTGTCAGCCAGGCGCTCTCCATGACACTGTCCAGCAGGAAAGGTGGCCTGCAAATCGATTCGCATCAGAAACCCAAAGTTGCTCGCTGTGTTTTTAAAAAAGTTTATTTGCTTATATTCCTGGAAAATTGTGTTGTGGAGGGCCATGTCCTCAGTGGGGTGTCTCTAGCTGCTACTTTTCAGCAGGACATTAAGAAGGCCAGATAAAGTGACTCTTAAGATCCCACTGGTCCTATCTTCTTGGTTTTTTTCTCTACTGGCTTCATGTGACTGGGTTCTACTAGAGAGGGAGCAGTGCAGAGGGGTGACATGAGTGTCATGGACCCCGAGTCACCCAGGCCGAGCTGGACTCACACACAAGGGGCTCCCCTGACAGGCACACGTTCTCCCCAGGGTCACCCCTCTCCCATGTTCCAGAGCAGAACACAACAATATCCTTTGCTCTTTCCCAATCTTACCTGCTAGGGTTACATTGGGCCTTAAAAATATGGAAGTCAAAGGCTTGAGGAGAATCAGAAATAACCCACAGAGTGTTCACAGGGCAGTCAGTTCATAGGAGGATAAGAGAAAAAGCAAGAGGGTGGACCGTGCAACTCTAGGTGGTTAGGCAGTAACTCTGCCCCTGGCCAGATAGTAGAGCTACTCAGGACTTACAGAAAAACATTTTTAGACCCTCAGGCCCACCTAGACCAATCCCATCAGAATTGGGGGTGGGGTCAGGTCTCAGTCCTTTTAACAACTTCACGGGCCATTTTGGTGCATAGCTGGAAACACCGGCCCAAGGCTGCCCTGTCCAGTGCAGTAGCCATTAGCCACAGGTGTCCTTTGAACACTTAAAACGTGGCTCCCGTGATCAAAGAGCTAAACTTTTATTTCCTTTTTTTATTTTGGTTTAATTTAAACTTAAATATCCACATGTGGCTTGGGTCTGCCATGTAGGACAGCTCAGAAAAGAACATACGTATCACGAAAAGAGTAATAAAGAAAGTTCCGTGGGTTAGTGTGGCCTAAGGGGGCCGCAAGACCTTACTGCCGTCTGAACGTGGGAGGCCTGTGGCGTGACTCTGTTGACTTCAGAGGGACCTGCCATCCTCTCCTGGGCCTACAGTGTGTTTTGCATCTATATTTTGCACGGGGGCTGTGTACCAGCAAGGCCAATATGCTTTCAAAGCACTGAGCCGTACGAGGAAAATAATTGAGAATCAATCTTGACCCAGGTGCAAGGCCCGGACCCGACACCCTTTGTGTCCCCTCTGCCAGTTTGCTGTGTCTGCCTCTTTGGAGACCCAGCCTGGGAAGGGAGCTTTTCTGCTATGGAATGACTCTATTCCAAGAATCTGGGACAGTCCCCGAAGAACTTTTGGGAAAACCAGGGACTAGATGTGTCAGCCAGGAGAGGAGTCATGGTTTCGAGATGGGCTCAGGGAGGTGGCTCAGCAAGCTCCACCAGTTTGGGGTTACAGATGAAGAAATAGAAGTCAAAGCTGAATCATTTTCTGCTTATCACTCAGAGAGTGTCAGATTTTCTTTTCTTTTGTTGGAGGGAAAGCACCTGGAGGACGAAAAGAGTCATACTATTTTGAATTTCAGAGCTTTCCCTTTTTCAGAGCACCTTACCCTCTTGGGCTTGTTTGGTCCTCATAACAAGCCTCTAAGACAAGCAGGAAAGGGGCCTTTGGTGGCCAGCACCCCGAGAAGGAGCTCGACACCGTGGTAGGATTGAAGCCAGCAGGTTTGGTTGTCCGATCCCAGGCTGCACTCGTGAGCTTAGGTTGTGTAACTCAAAGCAAATGTACAGATTACACAGATTTTTTAAAAAATTTTTGATTTACAGTGGGTTGTGTTTCTGAAGGAAACAGCACTCTGCCCTTGTTCTATTGGGTTGCATACCAGGTTCCTAATCCTCGAGGCGGGATTCTCTGGGGACATTCCTTCCTAGGAGGCTCCAGTGACCTACAGATTTGGTAAATAGGCCTTCGGTGTCTTTCTGCAAGTTATTTAAAAAAAAAAAAAATGGCACCCAGGACAGGGCCCTGTGGGTCTCCACGAGACTCATTCCTCCCTCCTACAAGGGACAGAGAGCATGACACCCTTCCCCGGGGGGGTCTTCAACCTTCTCCCACGTGGAGCAGTAGCAGAGAGTGCTGTCAAACCACACCTCCAGGGGACAGCAACCGCTTATTGGTCTGACCAGCTGAGACCTCAAGGTGGCCCCAGCTACCAGGGCCGTCTCCAGGGCTGACGTGGGAGTGAGGGTGGCAGGATGGATCTGATGCCACCAGCTGACCCCTGAGGATGGCTGTCCTGCCCGTGTGACCCCTCCTAGCCACACCATCATCCGGGCCATTGTGTGCTCCCACACACACACACACACACACACACACACACACACAGGACACGAGAGGTTGTCAAATGCTCTACTGAAAGCAAGCCACCCTTTCTGGGGCATTCCCCCACTCGACTGTGCTGGGGAGGCTCGTCAAAACAGGAAATGAGGTTAGCATGGAATGACTTTCTCTCAGAGAACTTGGTTGCCTCCTAGAGACCACCTCCAGCTTCCCAAAAGGCCGTGGGCCTTGCTCCGAGCCTCCCCTGGGCTTTCCTGGCCAGGCGAGGGCATCTGCTCCTCTGCGATGCTCCGGGGGCGGCTCCTTGGGAAAACAGTGGGAGGTCTCATGGCTCCAGCCCCCGGGGCCCCTCCGTGGCAGGCCAGCGTCCCTGAGCCGTGGGCACGTGGGCCTGAAGGGAGACGGCACATTCTCCAGCCACAGCTGGGTGCACGCACCCTGCGACAGGCTCACGCCTGGGCTCCCGGGTTTCAGGTGGCCCCTTCCCTCAGGGAGTTGATGGATCCAGCACGTCCCCACGTTATCAGGGAGGTGGTAAGAGAAGGCTGAGCCAGGGAGGTGACGCTTCGTGGGAGCCACCCACTGTCCTCCCGGATCCACAGAGGACCCTTGGCTCAGAATGTGCTGACACTGGAGGAACCAGGCCTGGTGGCATTGGAGTGAGCCCCACAGAGTGCCCTAGCCTTGGAAAGAGCGACATCATCTCCCGCCTGCGGGGCCTTCCCACCAGCAGCCCTGGTGGAGGTTTATCCTTCCGTTAGTGCCGAAGTGCTTTGAGCCACACTTCCCTTCATGGGGGAGAAGGGAGTCAACCTGAGGGAAGGTCTGGCCTGACCTCAATGCTGGGCTGGACGGTCATCTCCAAGCACCAGGCTCAGTTGGCCTTTTGAAAATGTGCCCGCCCGGGGCCCTGTGCTCTCACCCCTGGGATCCGGATCTGCTGCTTTTCCCCACACAATGAAGCAGGACCTCAGAGGCCAGCCTGAGCGGCGGCTGGAGTGGGTCAGAGTCCTGCTCCTCTCCTTCATCCCAGGGCCTGGCCGTCCTCTCCCCAGGTCTAGGGGCGCCATGTTTTCGGTGATGCATGCGCCTTCCTAACACCCCGGCTCCCTGGTGAGCCTCAGTTTGCTCTGGACCAGCTTTTGGTGGCTTGTAACTGCCAACCCCACAGCAGGCCCCAGGGGCAGGGCTAGTGTCCTTTTGTTAGGTCAAGAAAACTGAGTTTTGGTGAGACCCCAGGTCATAAAACTTGTGACATGGTGCCTCCTGGGTTTAGATCCAGAGGAACCCAGCCCCACGCCTCTCGTCATTATGTTGTCTCAGTACTTCGTAAAGGAAAATCCATTTTCCCTTAGAAAGGCCTGTGAGTGCTAGGTGACATTGGGAAGGGACTGTGTCAGTGGGGTCAGGGGCAGGCAGACCTGGGCTCTGCAGGCCACCTGGGTCAGAAAGGCAGCGAGGGGCTGGCCCTCCCGCTTCCACCAGAAGCTGCGCTTCCACAGATCCCAGGGGACTTTGAGGGCACACAGGTGCGAGGTCTGCTCCTTGCTCTGTGTGGGTGACGGAGAAGTGGGTTCTCCCTCGTTCTTCCCAGGAGCTGGTCGGGGGTGGGACAACCAGGCAAATGGAGGCTCCTGGGGTCGGGTAGGGCAGCCCTGGCCCCTCAGCTCCTCAGTGAGGGGGAAGGGCCAGGAAGCCATGGAAAGAGCAGTGTAGAGCAGGCCATCACTGTCATCGGGGCAGGGAGGGAGGAGAAGGGGGACACCGTCCAGGTGGCTGCTCCTCCTTTGGCCCTCACCCCACTCCTGCTCCCTTCTTCCAGGTGCAGGGCACAGCTCTGGAATCACTGTCCCCCGTCCCTTTGGGCGAGGTGGCCAGGGACCTGGTTTGCTGAGGATGGGCTCTTCATGGCGGCTAGACATTGACCTAGGGCCATGCCTCATTCCTATGTCCCCGTCGGCTCAGAGACGTCCTGGTGTGGACGCTTGGGTCCCCTCTTTGGGCCCCACCTCGGCTTTGCTGTGCCATCAGGAGCTGGATCTGCAAACACCGGCTCCTAACGCGGGAAAGGGAGCCCGGCAGCCCCTGCGGTTCTGGCAGGGCCACCCCAGAAGACGCAGGGTGGACGATGGGGAGGGACAGTGTATGCACTCGGCACCTGGTGAAGGCCCGTGGTCATGCAGGCATACGTGCACGTGTGACATGGGTGTGTTGCACGTGGGGACATGGGGTGTTTGGATGGGGTGCCTGAGTGCCTACGGGGTGGCACACTGTGAGGGGGTGTGCACTGCCTGTGTGTCTTGTGTGTGGTGTGGTGTGGTTGAGCAAGGGGGACATGAGTGGGTGTTGTGGTACAAGGGTGTGTGGCACAGGTGGGCCTGTGGGCCTAGTGGGTGTGTGCAGGACTGTGCCCACGTGATGTGGGTGTGGAGTGGCCCTTGGCTGTGGGAGTCACATGATGTGTGCTTCCCGGGCCAGGGAGGGGCAGAGGCACAGGCCACCTGAGTTGCTCACAGTCTCCCCAGGTCTCTGTTTGACACTGCCCCTCCCAGGCCCGCTCGCCCACGGGCACAAAGGCCCTGCTGAGTGCAGAGCCAGACACCCAGGCCTGGAGGCGAGGTGGGTGGGTGGGGCTTCCCCAGGTTGGGCCTAGCACCTTGCTGGGCCCCAGGAAGGCTGTGTCCAGGTCACCACCTGGAGCCCCTTCCTCCTGCCCTGCTTAGTGGCACAGGGCCTCTGTGGATGCTTCTGGTTCCAACTTCCTGTGTAGCAGCCAAGATGGAGCCGGGAGCTCCCTCCTCCTGCCTCTTGGTCACTGACCTTCCTAAATGGCTTTCTCCTGGAGATAGGGCAGAAGAGACCAGGACCTAGCTGGTGGAAGTTATGACACGAGGAAGCTGTCCCCCAGAAGGAGGGCCCCTGCCAGCTCAGTCTTGGTCTCTCCTGCTGTGTCCCCCTGAGAAAGCACATTGGGCTTCCCTCTGTCATGGCCCCGCCTTGGACATCGCTCTGCTGCTGATGGGTGGAGGGTGGTTAACCCGCCCCTGGAGCCAGAGGCATCCTGCCATCCACTGTCACCTCTCTGGAAGGGCTTTGCTCTCGGCTGAGGACCACCCAATTGTCCTCAGTCACTCTCCCAGAGGTGACAATGGCCCAGGAACAACGTATTTCTGAAGACACGGTGGGAGCTGGGACCCCTCTCTTAGGGCTGTGGAGAAAGAGACGTGATAAGTTATTACAGGAGTTGGTCACACGGGCCCCTGATCTGGTCTGCATGGGCCTCCCCCCTGAGTCGTTCCAAGTCTCTGTTTTCCAAATCCACAAACTGGAGAGAACAGGGCCTCCCACTCGGGCATGAGGGAGGCTGCTTGGTCTAACACCTGGCGGCCATTCTACACAGCATCCTAGTTCATAAAGACTGAGTGAGTATTCAACTATAAATATGTCACAGAGGAGCCGTGCCACCAGAGGACACTCCCAAGGGTCCTTGTGACCTTCGCCATGAAATGAAAACTATCACCAGGAGGAAAAGGGGATCTAGTAAGAAGGGATAGCAGAGGTCTCAGAAAAAGAAGGAAGGAAGGAAGGAAGGGAGGGAGGGAGGGAGGGAGGGAGGAAGGAAGGGAGGGAGGGAGGAAGGAAGGGAGGGAGGGAGAGTCAGAGAGCGAGAGAACCGCGGGACACAGGGCCAGCCTGCCAGACCGCTGCTTCCCCTGTCTGTGACAGCAGGACACCCAGGACCCGCTCCTCATCTGCAGAGCCAGACGTGGCATAGGAACAGTGATTTGCTTTAATGTAAATATTTTGACGTGTTTCTTTTCCTGAACTTTTAACCTTGCTGGTAAACAGGGCACATACAGTAAATGAATTGTTTTTTTGAGAACTGACTTTTGAGGAAATAGGAAAAAAAAAAAAAAGATTTTTATTAGCTAATTATCAGTCTAGCATGTGATTGAAAACCTTCTTATTGTGCTTCTCAAGCCTGCTTCAGGAGATTTTGGGCCACTAAAAGAGAGCTTTAATTTAATGTATGGAAATGAAAACCATGACTATGTGTTTGCGCCCAGATTCAGAGAGCAAACCTGCAGACAGAAGGGAAGTCTCCTGCCAGGTCCCTGAGACAGCAAGCCACACGAGGTCCCAGTTTGCTGCCTGTAGAAACTCCATTCCCTCCCAGTTCCTTTCCTACCCTGGCCACTTTGCTTCATGCTTATCCATTAGAGCAGGTTTTATTATAGAAGAGGGAATGTTAAGGTCCACTCTTAATGTCCAAGGGGCTGCCTTCCTTCTCCTGGCAGCAGGCCGACCAGGCCAACCTTCTTCAGAGACCCTGTCTGTGCCAATCGATTGCATAAGATTATTTTGTGGACCCGGCTGCAGTGGTGCCCGCCTGTAACCCCAGTGGCTCGAGAGGCTGAGGCAAGAGGATTGCAAGTTCAAAGCCAGCCTCAGCAACTTAGCAAGGTGCTAGGTAACTCAGAGAGGCCCTAAGCAACTTAGTGAGACTCTGTTTCTAAATAAAATTTTGAAAAGGGCTGAGGATGTGGCCGAGTGGTTAAACACCCCTAGGTTCAATCTCTGGTACCAAAAAAAAAAAAAAAAAAAAAAAGGTTATTTTGTGACAGGAACCACACCAACTTGAGTCCTACCACTGACGGTTCCATTGAGAGGCTCCCTTCACCTCTGTCCTGTAATTTCCCAGTTACCTGAAGATCTGCTGCCTTGGTGTTAGATCCCTCATGTGCTTTGAAATACCTGCAGGGAGGAAGACACCTAGGATCTCACGTCCTGCAAAGCCCCGCTGTAACAGAGCAAAGTGGGTCGGGAAGGGCCCACGAGGCCAACAGCGACCTGGCCTCAGGACGAGTCCTCACCAGCTCTCCCAGGGCTTCTGCGTCTAGCATAGCCAGTCCTTCAAAGCTAAGCCAAGGACACTGGGATAAATATCCCAGGTCTTCCAAGATGCGTGGCAATGCCGACGAGGCTTCCCGGCAAGCTTGTCCTTGCAGTCTTAGAACGGGGAGGAAGGTCGCAGGAAAACCGAAATGACCCACAGGACCTTTGTTAAAGGCCGGGATTGGGATAGACCACAGAATGAGTTAAGACGGGCAGCTCCTAGGAAGTCAGTCCCCAACTCTCCCAGCCTCCATCCTTCTCTCCTCCACTTCCTTTCAGAGTAAATTAGAGAATCGGCTAAAATCCAAGTCGTGTGTGTGGTATATTTATCTGATTGACCTCCTTCTCCTCATCATATCTTATCTTCACTTGTAAATTATTAGCATCCTCCTCCTCGTCTCCAGGCACGTTATCCGTATGATTTCTTTAAATGTTAGTCAGTCTCTCTCTCTCTCTCTCTCTCTCACACACACACACACACACACACCCCTGCCCTGCAGAAACCATAGCTACTGTGAACAGTTCATCCTCTGTCATTCACTGGGAGCTTTGGTCTAGGAAGCCGCTTCTGATGCTGCTGGTGACCACGTCCACACCACGCAAGGAGCCACTCTCCCCTGCAATAAAGCAAGACATCAGGTAAATCCTAAAGAATGAAACTGTGGGAGGCTGAGACAGGAGAATGGCAAGTTTATGGCCAGCCTCTACAACTTAGAGAGGTCCTAAGCAACGTAGGGAGACCCTATGTCAAAAAATAAAAAGGGGCTAGGATGTGGCTCAATGGTTAATCAATGGTTAAGTGTCCACGAGTTCAATCCCTGATACAGGAAAAAAAAAAAAAAAGAACTGGGTATAGATCAATGGTAAAGCATCTCTGGGTTCATTCCCCAGTACAAAAAAAAAAAAGAAGTTTCATTTATTTTTCTACCTGTATCCCTTCTAGTCGACAGACATTCTCCGTAGTGTTCCAACTGGTAAGTCCGGGCATCCATAAGGCTCTGTGAATCAAGTATTTTTGAGATCTATTGGGGAAAAGGTAGGTTTGTTTAACCGGGAGGCTCATCATGTTAGTGCAAACAACCTGAGTGGTTGGTATGATCATCTCCAATTGATCAACAATACCCCAGGCCCAAGGTGAAGTTCTGCAGCCAGAAACTAGATCAATCGGAATGCAAGCCCCCTCCCCACTGCCTCCAGGACCCCTGGGCCAAGGTGAGAAGGTGGGCCCAGCCCAGTACTTCCAGGTCCCCATGCTCTGTGCCTGCCTGTCACACGTGCCCCAGCAGCGTGAAAGCTCCTTACTCTGCATCTTGAAGGAACCCTCTTCCAGAAAGACCTTCCCCTCTGGGTGGCAAGACCCAGTGACAGGCTGGTGGCCCTCCCTCCACTGTGTGAGACCTGAAGGAAACGTTACCTGGACTGGTGGAGGCAGACGTGTCTCTCCTATTTTCTGCCGGGGTTTTTTTGTTGTTGTTTTTTACTTAAAGGAGGTGAGGAACCCTGGAAAATGGGGAATCCCACTTTTCTGAAGTCACCAGCCATCAATTCTCAGAACTGTAACCACAAATCACCCGAAAGCAAAACCCTGGAGAGGAGGCATGGAGGTGGGCTGGGAATTCTGTGTGTCCCCTGAGCAAGTGCCCCTGACTCATGCCACGCTGCTGGAGAGCGCTGCCATGACCCACCGTGTCCTGGACACAGTCTGAGCTGTGTGCTTCTCTCCTTCCACAGATGGCAGAACCGGGGAGACCAAACGCAGCACGAAGAACTGTTTCAAAAACGCTTGCACCCTCACACAAAAATGGGGAACTCGATCCCTGTGGGTCAGCTCTGTGTTTTGAAAAAAGGAAGGTAGGGGTCATTCTTTGCCCTGAAAGTTCCCACTCATTGTTGAGTAAACATCATAAATCCATCTCAGAGACAGGCTGCCGGACTCAAATTACCTCCTGCTACAATTGTAGCTTCAAGTTCTAATGCTCAACATGAATAACATTGTCCCCCTCGCAGGTCTGTTTAATGAGACACTTGGCCAACTTCAGGGTGGAAGATCGGCTCCCAGCCCCTCCCTCTCCCCCCTGTGACTGGGTAACCATTTCAGCACATTCCCCCCATTAAGTCCACAGGGCAGCAGAGTGCCACAAAAACTAAAGGATATGGGACAGACACCAGGGTCTCTCTGGGCAGCCCTTACCAGCTGACAGAGGGTCTGCCCGGGTCTGCCCCGAGAAATTCAGAGCATTCCATGCACACTGTGCCATTAGCCTGTGGCCATGTGGAGCCTGCAGGTCACTCCTATAGGACCATCTGCTTCCCCGGCAGTCGCGTGTGCCCTACTTGCCTGCAAAGGGACCAAGGCCACATTTGAAAGTGTGGCAGAAAGTCACATTCAAGAGGTGACCCAAATAAGCATCTCACACCCAACCAGGGAAGAGTGGGGATTTTGTCTGATCTAGAAAGTGTCTGCTTTCAAATACGACTGCAGGCCCCACATAATTCCTGGAAGGAGCACTGATCACACGGGAGGAGCCCCACCGGGAGCCTCGGGGGTGAGGTGGGGGACCTCTCGGCTTGCTGAGTCTGCCCTACAGACATGCTGTCATTTGCCATCCTCCTGAGCAGTCAAGGACATCATCTCTGGGTTTCCCATATGATCGAGCCGTGGCTTACGGGCTGGTGGCACAGCCAGGATCTGCCTCTGCTCTCAAGTGTGAAAGCCACACTCACCCTCTCGCCCTGTGCTTTCCTTCTCTGTACCTGCGCGTGCGCACACACCCCCTGCTCCCTTGTGGGCATCAGTTACATCAGCGAGGACACATCCCCAGCATGACCTGGATCTGTCCAGATTTGACGGATTGACAAGCTACGTTTTCCATGCAATTGAGGTTTTACATAATTATTATTTCAGTGAGTTTGATTTGCTTTTACACCAGGGTTCAGTAAGCATCTTTCTCAAGGCCACATGGTGGATATGCAGACTTTGCAGCCCCGACGGTCTCTGTGACCATCACTCAGCTCCGCCACTGCAGCACAGAGCCCGCCACAGGCAAGACGTGCAAGAAGGAGAGTGGCTGTGTTCCAATAAAACTTTATGTAAAAAACTGAGTGGCAGCCAGGTTTGGCCTCAGGGCTTTCAACCCATCAAGTGTCATAGTCTGGTGTTTCAGACACTGGGTCTGTCCCGTGGTGGCTGGGGCTAGCACCCTTGCCATCAGGGTGTGGGAGTTGCCACTGCTTAGGAAGCACTGGGCGAGGAACGTGGCAGCTCTCAGCAGGGGAGGCCGGTCCATCGGGGCTGCTGGTGGGGAGTCCTTTGTATGTGGGGACATCTGCCCAGGAGCCTTCCTTTAGGAAGCCCTTGATCACACCATCTTCCTTTTCTCTGCCCTCTCCACCTGTTCCCACTCAAAGGGACCCACCTGAGTTGTTTTGACCCACACAGTGTCCTATTTACCCTCTGAGCCAACTGTGGCTTCACTGGGTCATCAGCGTGGCCGTTTGGAAGGTGTGGGGAGGGCAGGGCTGCAGGGGGCTCAGTGTGTCTCCTTCCTCTTCACCCCTGCCATTGCCATCGCGATCTCTGGAAGGTGCTTCTGGCCCCTTAGACTCTCCCAAACCTCGCAAGGCCGCAGCTCCCGGCTTGAGAGACTGTTGGGAAGACCTGGCCCAGGAGAACATGGGCCACACTTCAGGAGCCTGAGCCAGGTGCAGCAGGCTGGGCCAGGGATGTGCTGCCAAGGCTGTGAGCGTGACCACAGGATGTCCACGCCTGGAAGGTCAGCGGCCCCGGGGCCCAAATCCTTGGTGAGAAGGCAGGCTTGGCGTCTCTGCTTTAGTGGAGACCAGCCATTGCAGCTGCTTTGCCTCAGACCCACCTCTTGCAGGCTTTAGTTCTTTGCAGAAGAGAAAAGCTGATCCCGCCTGCACCGGCCTTGGAACTTTGGGAAGAAGGCTGAGGTGTCGTCTGGGCAAGGCGCCAGGGCAGCTGAGATCTTCTGGGCTCTTCCGGGGGAAAAAGCACCAGGCAAAAGTGTGGGATTGACCACAGGACATGCTTCTCTAAGCGCAGGCCTCAGTGCCCCTCAGCCTGCCCTCCTGGGGATCAGTGAGCGGGGGCGAGCTGAAGCTGTGGGCGCAGTCTGCAAGGACTCAGAGCAGACGGCCCTGGGCAGCTGGCAGAGCTGGGCAGCCGTCTGGGTGCCCGTGAGCGTTATTGATAAGGAGTCTGGTTTTTCTTTCCGTAGCTGACAGCTGCTCTCCAAAGACAGAGAAAGTAGGGCAAACTAGGGTAAGGATCTCGGCCCAGGCCTGCTCCGTTCCACCAACATGGCGAGGGTCAGAAAACAAGGCCAGGCTTGCTGTGTGCATGTGAGTGTGTGTGTATATGTGTATGTGTGAGCATGTGTGTGTATGTGTATATGTGGTGTGTGTATATGTGTGTGGTGTGTGCACGTGAGTGTGTATGTGTGTGTATGTGTATATATGTGTATATGTGTGTATGTGTGTGTATATGAATGTATGGTGTATGCACGTGAGTGTGCATGTGTATGTACATGTGTATGTGTGCATATGTATGTGTATGTGTGTGTTTGTGTATGTGTGTGAGTATGGGTATGTGTGTGTGCGTGTGTGCATGTGAGTGTGTGCATGTGAGTGTGCGAGTGTGTATGTGTGCACGTGTGAGTGTGTGCATGTGAATGTGTGTATGTGTATGTACATGTGTGCGTGTGTGTGCATGTGTGTGTGTGTGTGATGACCAGGAAAACCCCTAAGGGGAATGAAAACCTCGGAGGGAGTGAGAAACGAGCAGACCCCGAATCCCTGGCAGCACTGTTGGCCCCGAGGCTGCTTCTGGTCAGCAAGGCTTGTCCATGCGTCAGGATGTGCCAGCTCCCGGTTCCCTGTCACTGAGATCCCCTCCTTCTTGTTCTGGTCCCCCAAGAAGCCACTGTGGAAGCACTAGCAGGGTCCTGGGGAGACCCCAGACCTCCAGTCCCCCCAGGGTGGAGGACACTCTCGCGACCCCTCCTGTGACCCGGCTGGCGTCAGCTGCTGCAGCCCAGCTCTGGAAAGCCCTGTGTTGGGTCCCCATCCAGAGAACAGGTCTTTCAGAGGCAGCTCTTGGGTCTGGCTGGCCCGGTCCTTGTGGGGAATTAGGCTGCAGGGTGGCCCCTGCCCACCAGCCAGGCTGGGCATTTTCTGCCTGGAGGGCTGGGTGCCTGTTTCCTTCTGAAAGTCAAGAAACTCCCGAGCCTCAGTTTCCCCAGCTCCAAAATGGGGATGGCCCATGGCAGTGCCGTGGGCAGTGCCCAGAGGAGGCTCCCTGCTGAAGGGACAGGAGCCTGTCCGCTTGTCAGGGAAGCCTGCTGCGCCTGTCCATCCAGGGAGGTGCCCCAGATCAGAGGGAAGCTCAGCAAGCCACTTAAAAGGGACCTTGACTCATTTTGTGGTGACGGAATGTGCAGTTCAGGAAGTGCTTCACAAAAACGAACTGGGCTCCACACCCCTTGTCCCTGCCCGCCACTCAGGAGGCACCGTGCCGTGGCCACGTTGCCCTGCTTGCCGCCTGGCACAGCTGCTCTGCATCAGTGGCATGGGTGGCTCTCCCAGCGCGCTCCGCCCACTGAAGGCTGGTGAGGGCCGGACTGGACAGGCCACCGACCCCTGCCTCACCCTCAGGCCGGGGGCTCCTTCTCTGAGCCTCTGTCTCCTCATCCTTTAAGGACGGGGAAATTGAGGCTCTGCATTGGGGCAATGCCAGTGCCCATCAGAGGCTGCTCTGGGCTGGGATCTGGGCCAACAAGGTCACGGGCACTCCACAGTCTTCCTGCCTGGCCACTGTGCCTGGAACCCGGCACCTAGCAGGTCTCGGTGGATTCTCATGCGAGTGAAAGGAGGTCCAGTTTCCACTCACCATGCACCTGAACTTGAGCGGACAGGAGGAGGAGGGAGAGGCATCATCAAACCTCTACCGTTGAGCTGGTGGGCTGCGGAGGGGAAGTCGGGACAGAGACCCTCGGGACTTACCTGTGAAGAAGTCGGGCACCAGGGGGGACCAGAGACCGAGGTTGTCCTTGTCGTTAGCAGGCTCCTTCCCTCCAGCTTCTACAGGTCTCCAGTCTCTGTCTTTGCCCCGTGGGGGGTCCTCGAGCAGGGGAGAGGCGGGGGAGGAAGGGTGGACACAAGGGTGAACAGCCCACCTGGTGACACTGCCCAGGGTCTTGAAAAGAGGCCCTCCCCTCTCCCTGCCCCACAGGCCTCAGGGACAGGGGCTCCGTGGGCTGAGCAGTCCAGCTGCTGGGAAATAGGGTGGCCTTAGTTCCTCATTTAAGGCGCACCCTGGTTCCCAAGGCAGTCGGGAGCCCAGGTTGCCCAACGTGGCCAGGGAGCCTGAGCCACCGGCCCTGCCCGCCCCTGGGCCTGAGCGTCGTGTCCAGAGTCTCGCCTGCCTGGCCTCAAGAGGCTGACCAGGGACACACTGTCCGTGTCCAGGAGCCTGCAGAGGAGGAGGAAGCTGACTCTGACGGGGAGGAACATGTGTTCCCATTTGTCATTGTCAAGCTCTGATGTCTTTTGGGACTCAGTCTGAAGGACAGTTTTGACTGTTGCAACCAAAAAAAGCAAAGGAATCCGATGACGATGACAGACCCCTTTTCTGGGGACTTTCCCGTTGTCAGTGGAACCCACCTTGTCCTCAGGGGCTGTTAGGGACGGCACCTCAGCTCAGCCAGAGGGGACCCTGGAGAGCAGCCCCCCCACTGCTGTGCTGAGGCCAGAGCTGAGGGGGACAGAGCGAGCCGCGGGGACATCCCCTCCCTACCTCCTCATGCGTGTTCTGTAGGAGACCTGCAGCCCTACCCCGACCCAGTCCCTGTCCCCCAGGTGCTGTGGCTGGGGGACAGGACAGCAGCTGCCCAAGAGCAGCACCCTCTGTAGACCTTCTGATTCACTGAAGAGTGGCTCCTGCTCTGATCTGGAAGTTTCTAGCACGTCTTGCTGAGGCAGTGGACACCTGATCACGGGCCGCAGACCGACAGCTCCCGCTCTCTGCCCTGGTGAGCCAGGCCGGTCCCCCGGCTGCGTTCCAACTGCGAGGCCTCTGCATCTGGAGCCGATTGACAGGCCGTTCACAGGCCAGCCCGCTCCAGGATGGCCAGCGCTCCCCTGTCCACAGAGGGAGCACCGCTGAGCCAGCCCGTTTGGGCTAATGAAGGGTGACTGCTGGTGCCGGGGGACCCTGCCTGGCCATTTTCTTCTTGAGGATTTGGGGGCTGCTCAGGGATGGAGGGTTTGGAGGCTGGTTCCTGGACGAGGTTTCAGTTCCTGGGATGTGACTCCACGGCCCAAGGAGCCCCACGTTTCTTCCTGCTTTCCTCCTGCGAAGGGCCCTCATTTTCCTGGCTGTGGCTCCACCCCCGGAAGCTCCCTGAAGGAACGCACTCTCCACAGCTCAGGAGGCCAGAGCCTGGAGCCAGTAGGACTGGGCAGAAGTCAGCGTGGCCCTGGGGCTCTAGGGGAGAGCTGGATTCTTTGCTCCTTCCGGTTTCTTGAGGCTGCCAGAAACCCTTGGCTTGGGGCTCCTTCCACTGTCCTAAAGCATGTCACTCCAGGATCTGCCCGGGTGCCACATGGCCTTCCCTCTGTGAGAGTCTAGGTCCCTCTCATAAGGACCCCAGTGATTTCAAGATCACATCTAGGGCCCTCCCGGATAATGCACACGAGCTTCTTAACTCGAGATCTTTCAGTTAATGCCACCTGCAAACTCCCCTTTACTCTGTAAGTGGCACCCTCAGTGCTGGGCTCTGTGCATGTCTTGGGGGCCATTATCAATCTCCTACAGAGAGTCACACTGAAGACGCCAAGGCAGCCTCCTGAGTAGTACATTTGGTTTGGTTTGGTACCAGGAATGGAGCGCAGGGGCACTTAACCCCTGAGCCACACCCAGCCCTATTTTATATCTTATTTAGAGACAGGGTTTCACTGAGTTGCCTAGGGCCTTGATATGTGGTTGAGGCTACCTTTGAACTGGAGATCCTCCTGCCTCAGCCTCCTGAACTGCTGGGATTTCAGGCATGTGCTGCCACATCCGGCTTCCCGGGTGGTACGTTAAGGAGCCTAGTAAGAAAGGGGCCACCAGACCTGGTCAGGAGGGCTGAGTGTCTTCAGAGTCACCCTCCAACACATCTGTGTCCCTGCAGCCTCTGGTTTGCTCTGGGGTGGTGTCCTCTCAGTCACAGGATACCCTGGGTTGGCGACTGGACCTCAGAGCCAGCCCACTCAGCAGTCAGAGGGACAGTTTATCCTCTCTCCTCCTGGCACGGCCAGGGGTGGACATACCATGAGCTCTGTCCCTGGGATGCTGTTCTCTGAGACTTGAGAGCTTCTGCTATTCAGCTCAGCACGGACCTCTGACCACATTCCTCCTGCTTCCTCGTATCTGCCCCTGCCAAAATGCCCATTCCCAAGCCGGAAGAACCATGTCCCCATGGTTCAGGGAACTGGCAACCCTCTTAGCACACAGGCCCCGGGATGGATTCGCAGGCCCACAGGCTCTGCTGGACCTCAAGTCCCGAGACAGGACTGTCTGCTCTGCGGGGTGTGCCCGGGAGGTCCTGGGGCGATGGCGGATGGAGTGGGTCCATGGATTTCTGCCCTGGTTATCTGCCTCGCTCTACAGCTCTTCTCTTCAGTAAGGTATCAGTGTTACTGCCAGAGCCCTGTGTCGATGACATTCCCAAGGACACAGCAGCTTGGAGGACGCACAGGATAGAGAAAGGGGCATGAGGTTGAGACCCAGCAGCAGGCCACGGCCAAGTGCACACCGGAGGGTCTTGATTTTGGGGACCTAGACAATGACCACAAGCTTGTTGAATGAACAAACCAATGAGAGCCAGCTGGGCGGAGCGTCCTTGCTGGGGACCGCCATGGCCAGGCACGTCTGCCAAACCTCAGAGCGGAGCCTCTGTGTCTGCAGAGCACCAAGTACCTCCCAGGCGCATCTGCTTCACGTTGCTGCGTTTTCTCCCATGGGGACCCCCGGGACTGGAAGCGCCAGGAAGACGGACACCCCCCATTCACCTTTCTCTGTAGGTAGGAGATCTCCGCAATGCAAAGGGACCCAGGCGGGTTCACGCTGAAGCACGCTGTTTGGGTTTTTGTGTCCTGGGTGCTGGGGGTTGACCCGGGGCTTGTACATGTTGAGCGTGTCCCGTGGCCTGAGCTGCAGCGCCCCCAAGTCCAGGCTTTCTGGAATCAGGCAGCTCTGCTGAGGATGACGACAGCAACCAGAAAGACATTCTAGCATCAGAACCCACAGCTTAGTGGATTTACAGGTAACACCGCATTGAAACTTTCTAAACCCTGGGTCCCTGGGGAAGTAGTCTGGTGACACTGGGTATTGGCACCAAGAACAGCCAAAGCAGAGAGTGGAATCCAGCCAGGCAGGGGTGGGTGGCTGAGTGGGTGGGGTTGAGAGGAACGATAACACCATCCAGGGTGGGGGCAGGCTGCTATTGCCCATTGCATCAGAACTCTTAAACTGAAGCTCAAGGGGAGGAGGCAGCCGGGGAGGCTGGGCCTCTGACCTCTACTCTGGGCCTGGGGCCAACCATGCTGGTTGAAGGGACTGAGAAATACCCTGGGATGTGGGACTTCCAGAGCTAAAACCAGATCAACCCCAGAGAACGGGGTGGCTGTCACTCAAGTTCCTGTCTATTTCTTTTTTTTTTTTTTTAATTTTTAACTTGTTTTGATTAGTTATACAAGACAGTAGAACGCACTTATGCACTTTGATATATCATACATAGATGGGATCTAATTTCTCATTTTTCTGAGCATTCATATTGCAGACTCTGTAGTCATGCAGTCACGTGTATACATACAGTACTAATGTCTGTTTCATTCTCCTATCCTTCCTATCCCCTCCCTCTCCCCTCCCCTCCCATCACTCCCCTCTACCTAATCTAAGGTAACGCTATTCTTCCCTAATGCCCCCCGCATTATTGTGAATTAGCATCTACATATTAGAAAAAATATTCAACCTTTGGTTTTGTGGGATTGGCTTATTTCACTTAGCATGATAGTCTCCAATTCCAACAATTTACTGGCAAATGCCATAATTTCACTCTTCTTTAAATCTGAGTAATATTCCATTGAGTATATATACACCACGTTTTCTTTATCCATTCATCTATTGAGGAACACCTAGGTTGGTTCCAGAGTCTAGCAAATGTGAATTGAGCTGCTATAACCATTGATGTGGCTGCATCACTATAGGATGCTGATTTTAAGTCCTTTGATATAAACCAAGGAATGGGATAGCTGGGTCAAATGGTGGTTCCATTCCCAGTTTTCTGCTTTCGATAGTGGTTGCACCAATTTTCAGTCCAACCAGCAATGTATGAGTGAACCTTTTTCCCCACATCCTCACCAACACTTACTGTTTCCTATATTCTTTTTAAAAAATTTTTAAAATTATTATTTGTTGTTCAAAGCATTACAAAGCTCTTGACATATCATATTTCATATATTTGATTCAAGTGGATTATGAACTGTTCCCTATATTCTTGATGATTGCCATTCTGACAGAAGTGAAATGAAATCTTAGAGTAGTTTTGATTTCTATTTCTCTAATTGCTAGAGATGTTGAACACTTTTTCATGTATTTGTTGATCAACTGTATTTCCTCTTCTGAGAAGAGTCCGTTCAGTTTCTTGGCCCATTTATTGATTGGGTTATTTGTTATCTTGGTGTTAAGTTATTTGAGTTCTTTATATATCCTAAGATTAATGCTGTATCAGAGGTGCATGTGGTAAAGATTTTCTCCCAACCTGTAGGCCCTCTCCTCACATTATTAGTTATTTCCTTTGCTGAGAAGAAGCTTTTTAATTTGAATCAATCCCATTTGTTGATTCTTGATTTTACTTTTTCCTCTTCAGGACTCTTGTTAAGGAAGTCAGATCCTAGGCTGACAAGGTAAAGATTTGGGCCTAATTTTCTTCTATTAGGTGCAGGGTCTCTGTTCTAGTGCCTAAGTCTTTGATCCACTTTGAGTTGTTTTTGTGCAGGGTGAGAGATAGAGGTCCAATTTCATTTTGCTACATATGGATTTTCAGTTTTGCCAGCACCATTTGTTGAGGAGGATATCTTTTCTCCAGTGAATGTTTTTGGCACCTTTGTCTAGTATGATATAACCAAATTTATATGGGTTTTTTTGTGTCCACTACTTTGTACCATTGTTCTACCAGTCTACTTTGGTGCCAATACCATGTCATTTTTGTTACTATAACCCTGTAGTATAGTTTAAGTTCTGGTATTGTGATGCCTCCTGCTTCACTTTTCTTACTAAGGATTGCTTTAGCTATTCTGAGTCTTTTTTTTTTTCCAAATACATTTCATGATTGCTTTTTTTATTTCTATGAAAAATGTCATTGGGATTTTAAGAGGAATTGCATTAAATCTATATAAGGATTTTGGTAGTATGGCCATTTTGACAATATTAATTCTGCCTATCTAGGAGCATGGGAGATCTTTCCATCTTCTGAGGTTTTCTTCTTTCTTTCTTTAGTGTTCTGTAATTTTCATTGTAGAGGTCTTTTACTTCTTTTGTTAGATTGACTCCCAGGTATTTTATTTATTTATTTATTTATTTAGAGGCTATTGTGAACAAAGTAGTTTTCCTAATTTCTCTTTCAGTGGATTCTTCACTGATGTATAGGAATGTGTTTAATTTATGGGTGTTGGTTTTATATTCTGCTACTTTGCTGAATTCATTTATTAGTTCTAGAAGTTTTCTGGTGGAATTTTTTGGATCTTCTAGGTATAGAGTCATGTTATCAGCAAATAGTGATAGTTTGAGTTCTTCTTTACCTATTTGAATCCCTTTAATTTCTTTCTTTTGTCTAATTGCTGTGGCTAGAGTTTCAAGGATGATGTTGAATAGAAGTGGTGAAAGAGGACATTCTTGTCTTGTTCCAGTTTTTAGAGGGAATGCTTTCAATTTTCTCCATTTAGAATGATGTTGGCCTTGGGCTTAGCATAGATAGCTTTTATGTTGAAGGATGTTCCTACTATCCCTAGTTTTTCTAGTGTTTTGAACATGAAGGGGTGCTGAATTTTGTCAAATACTTTTTCTGCATCTATTGAGATGATCGCATGATTCTTATTTTTAAGTCTATTGATGTGATGACTTACATTTATTGATTTCTGTATGTTGAACTAACCCTGAATCCCTGGGATGAACCCCACTTGATCATGGTGCACTGTCTTTTTAATATGTTTTTGTACACAATTTGCCAGAATTTTATTGAGAATTTTTGCACCTATATTCATCAGGGATATTGGTCTGAAGTTTTCTTTCCTTGATGTGTCTTTGTCTGGTTTTGGCATCAGGATGATATTAGTCTCACAGAATGCATTTGGAAGGGTTTCCTCCTTTTTTATTTCATGGAATAATTTGAGGCGTATTGATGTTAATTCTTCTTTGAGAGTCTTATAGAACTCGGCTGAGAATCCATCTGGTCCTGGGCTTTTCTTGGTTGGTAGGCTTTTGGTGGCGTGTTCCACTTCATTACTTGGAATTGATCTGTTTAAATCATGCATGACCTCCTCATTCAGTTTGGGTAGGTCATGTGACTTTAGAAATTTGTTTTTGTCTTTGATATTTTCTATTTTATCAGAGTCTAAATTTTCAAAATAGTTTCTAGTTATCTTCTGTTTCTAGAATTCCCTCTGAAAGAACTTCACCCTCTTCAATCTTGCACTTGGTACCCCTGGGATGCCCCCCCTTCACTGGTTGTTCTTACAGGGGCAGGAGAGGGTAGAGGGGTGGGCTGCCCTATGGTTCCCTCTTGGAGTGGAAGGAAGGGTTCCCCCAAGGTCTTGGACTGGGGAGTGGAAGGTGCCTGCTGAAAAACCTTCAGGATTTCATGAGGCTAAGAAGATCTTATTTCAACAGTAAATCACACTATTTGGCAATGTGCAGACATCATGCTTTTTAGAGCAGCTCTTGAGTTGATGTGCAAATTGTTCTTTGTCTAGAGGTGACACTGCCCTGGGGTTCCTTGGAATCAGACAAGGAGAGGAGTTCACTTCCTGGTGCGATGAAGAGGGTCGTAGCACTTTTACTTCCAGGGTCGCCTGGGTGCCAAGGAGTCCCAAAGCTCTCTCAGTGGAGTCCTCAAGACCTCAGGCCTCTTGGGTCCCCCTTCTCTGACCTCTCGCAGGCCTCTCCCTTCAAGGCCCACCTCTAGCATTTACATCCTCTAAAACCCTGGGAGCCGCTCAATGCCATGTCGAAATTGCAAAAGTCACAGCTTCCATTTGGAAGGCACCCATGGAAGCTCATCCTCACGGAAGCCTCCTTCCTACTAGTGACCACACACTTCATTCCGCTGGCCACAGGTTTCTCCCTCTGGCCTGGCCTGGCCACGGGCGTGACCCTAAGGCCAGCTGTGGTGTGTGTCCCCAGATTGGCTGAGAAGCACTTCATTGCATAGTTATACCATCACTTGGTTAGTCACCTGTTGGTGGCTTGGATATGAAGTGTCCCCCAAAGCTCCTGTGCTAAGGGGAGGTGATTAGACTGTGGGGCTGGAACCGAATCAGTCCATCCTAGTGGACTGACGGGGCTGGCGGTGACAGTGGTGGGTGGGCTAGAGGAGGTGGGTCCCTGGGGGCTGCCCTGGAAGGGTGCGGCTTCCCTGTGTCCCCTCCCCATCACCTCTCTGCTTGCCGACCCAGCCGAGAGCTGCTCTCTCCGCCACACCTTTCAGTTTTTCTCCATGTAGAACGATGCTGGCCTTGGGCTCGGCATAGATACCTTCCACAGTGTTGAGGTTGGTTTCTATTATTCCCAGTTTTCTGGTGTTTTGAACTGAAGGATATATTTTTTTAAATACAAAGTTTCAACAACTATCAGTCCATTATCACATCACAGGGGGCCCGTATCACTGATCCCATGTATGTGGTGTGTCATTTTTTTGGGGGGGTGCTGCTTGAGGTTTTTGGTTTTCTCTTTTTCTTTTCAAGAGTTTGGGTATGACCTGCCTCTGTGCTTGTGTGTGTGTGTGTGTGTGTGTGTGTGTGTGTGTGAGAGAGAGAGAGAGAGAGAGAGAGAGAGAGAGAGAGAGAGAATTCACCTTCCTTGAAGTTTATTGAGATCCTTGGGTTTATAAGTTAATGCTTTCTATCAAACAAGTCGTTTTCAACCATATTTTTTTTTAAGAGAGAGAGAATTTTTTTAATATTTATTTTTTAGTTTTCGGTGAACACAACATTTTTATTTTATTTGTATGTGGTGCTGAGGATTGAACCCAGTGCCCTGCGCATGACAGGCGAGCGCATTACTGCTTGGGCCACATCCCCAGCCCCAACAACCATATTTTTAAAAATATGGTTCCATCCATGTTTTTTTCCTCTTCTGAAATTCTAATCACACATTCATTAAACTGTTTGATATTGTAGAAAATGTCACTAAGATTTTCATTTAAAAAAAACTTTTCCCCTCTCTATTCTTAAGATTGGAGAACTTCTATTGACCTATCTTCTGGCTCATCGACCCTGCATTTTGTGACCTCCACTATGCTGAACGTATCCGCTGAATTTGTCATTTCTGGGTCTTGTCAGTTCTAGAATTTCCATTTGGTTCTTTAAAAAAAAAAATTGTGTGTGTGTGTGTGTGTGTGTGTGTGTGTGTCTTTCTATTCTTTCCTGCAATTCTTCACCTGCTCCCTCGCGTGGGGATGTTTTCCCTTAAGTCCTTAAACATCCTGACATTTGCGGTTCCTTTTTTAGTTCCCCAAAGTTTTATTGGTGCCCTGTAGTTGTACATAGTGGGGGTCTCTTGTTAGGTTTAGTCCACACACAAAACGGAGCAACACGATTTGGCCAATATCGTTCCCCTCCTCCCCTCCCTCCCCGATCCCTGTCTTCTCCTGATCCCCTTTTGACTTTCATGAGACCCCCTCCCCCTAATTTCCTCTCTTGCTTCCACACATTAGAAAGAACACACAGCGCTGGGCCCTCTGAGTTTGGCTTAACATCATCACTTAACCTAATCAAGTTCCATCCATTTTCCTGCAAATGACCTAATTCCGTTTTCTTTACGGCGGAATGAAGCTCCAGTGTGTACAGACTCCACAGTTTCTTCATCCATTCATCCACCAGTGGACACCTAGGCTGGTCCCACCGTTTGGCTTGTGAACTGTGGCCACCACAGGGTGTGCGCGGGTCACTGTACTATCTGGCTCTAAGTATTCAGGATGAATGCCAAGGAGTGGCCCAGCTGGGCCCTGCGGTGGTTCTGTGGCTGGTCTTTTGAGGAACCTCCATGCCGATTTCCACAGGGGTTGGACTGTTGGAGTTGCTATCTAGAGGTCTCCATCTGACGCGTGGCGGGCCTGGGGTGGGCCTTGGCTTTGTGTCTACTGAGTGATTTTCTGCCTTTGATCGCAAGGCCCCTTGTCTCATTCCCCTGCATGTCCGTGGCTTTTTATGGCATGCGGTTTTTCATGGATGACAGTTTTAGAGATTCTGGATTCTTCCGCTGACCACACCGGGCGGTTGATGAGGGAACATCACCTCGAAGCTGGAGAAACTTGTTGGATTCTGTTTTGGGGTAGGGTTGTTCAAGACTTTTCCCTGGTCTGGGGGAAAATCTTTAATCCTTGTTCCTAGGTATGACACCCCCCTAGGTTTCAGTGATAGTCCCAAAGCCTCTCTTGGAAAAGCTGGCAGGATTCAAACTGCAAATTCTGTCTCCCGATCCATGGGCAGGAGCTGAAATCTCTGCTGAGCTTTTAAAACTCTGAACCTGCACCTCTCAATTTCCAGTCACTCTGGTGGCCCTGGGCTCTGTCCTCTGACTCTTAGCATAAGATGGCAGCTCTGTGTTGGGCAGTCTGGACGTGCCCTTAGAGAGGACAGTGGGGACGGATCACACCCCGTGCAGTTCCCTCTTTCAAAGGTCGAATTCCAGTTTTGTCTGTTTCTGGTGGCTCCCAAAACTTTCAAATAATCATGTTTTTCTGTTTTTTTTTTTCCCCTTTTCTCTTTTTACATTTTATTCAGAGCTTATAAATCTTTTCTGCAGGAGGATTTGACCAGTAGGAGCTGGAATTTCTGTAGCTCTTTTAAGGTTTTTAAAATGTATTGCAAAACTGACCTCCACAAATAATACAGCAGATGACATTCCACTCCATTGACAGTACATGGACGTCCCGGTCTCCTTTCCTCTGGGTAGCCGGACCCTCTCAGGTTAAATACCGTACAACACCGGAACCTTAGGAAGGCGGACCCAGTCCTTCCCAGCTCAAGCTCTGGATTCTGAGAGGGTGTGTGAAGGAAGTCCGGGGCGGGGGGCAGTTTCTGGAAGTCAGTGGAAGGGGGTCCAGTTAGGAAAGCTTTACCCGCCCTACCTTGGGCTGGATCTGTGTCTCACTCTTCATGGAGATTCTGGTTTTCTCCTGCCCGTCAGGAGCACGACGTGATAGTTGGCTACATTTTTCGTCAACCCAAATTTAAAAACAGGAACGCAGCATTGTCGATAGGTGCAGCGTGGCTCATAGGACACAGGGACCTCGGAAAGAAGTCCACGGAGGAGCCGCGTGGCCCTGGGCGGCTTGAGCAGCCATGGACGCTTCTGGCTGGTGAGCCTGGGCCTCATGGATGAAGCCACCTCTATCCATCGAGATGGGACAGCTTCAGCTGCTCTGTTCTGAGACCCCACCCAGGCGACTGGCTGTTCACGGGACACAATCCCTGCTCTCGGGACAGTCCCGTCCTTGTCCAAGGCAGCACTGTGACTGTACCTATCCGCTCCTCCCACTGGGTTTCCTGGGCTGGCGGCTCCCTGGCCTGCGGTGACGTCGGAAGAGAGGGGCGGACGCAGGACAGCTTCTCCTGGAGACGCTGGGCTCATCTTGCTGTGCGTGAGTTTGGGGGTGTGAGGTTGTGTGTGTGTGTATGTGTGAGGTTGTATGTATGAGGTTGTATGTGTGAGGCTGTGTGTGTGTGAGTGACGTTGTGTGTGTGGTTGTGTGTGTGAGGTTGAGTGTGTGAGGTTGAGTATATGAGATGTGTATGTGAGGTTGTGTGTGTGAGGATGTGTGTGTGAGGTTGTGTGTGAGGTTGTGTTTGTGAGGCTGTGTGTGTGTGAGGTTGTGTGTGTGTGTGTGAGGTTGCGTGTGTGAGGTTGTGTGGGTGTGTGTGTGAGGCTGCGTGTGTGAGTGGCCATTTAATTTCTAACTGACCTAGTGGGTCTTGGGAGCCTGGGACACTCCCGTGGTGTATGAAGCTCGTCCCCAGGAACACAGGACTCAAAATTGTTGGGACCCACCCTGAAGCCTGGGGTTGAGGTGCCAGGTGGTGGTGGTGGCACAGTTTTGAAGATGGGGTGGTTGGCTGGCTGCTGAGCAGTGGCCCTAGGGGGCCTCTGTCCACCTTCATTCAGGCACAGCCATGGGCTTGGCCACTTGGCTCAAGTGGTTCAGGCCACTGGGGGGACAGGGAAGTACCACCAAGTGTGATACCAACAAGACGGAGGGCCAGGTCCCTTTCCCAGCTGCTGTGTGTCCCCTCCTGCTGGAACCAGCTCCACGGGGCTGGCCTGGCCCTGACTTATCCACCCTATGGCCACCGTGGCCGTGAGCTCGATGTAAATATCATTAAAACATGGAAAGCTGCAGGACTCTCTTGGAGGAGGCCTAGGGGAACCCTTCCCTTCCCACTGTCCACAGGCGACCAAGGCCAGGAGTGGGAAGACCAGGACCACTCAGTAACAGCTGCGGAGGCCACAGGCAGCCGCTCACGCTGTCCCAGGGTCACACCAGAGGGGCCGCCAGGATCCTGCACCTCTATATTTTCTTTCTCCATGGAAAACTCAAATTGGCAGGGATCTGAAGGAGCCTCACCAGGTTTGTAGGGTGGAAATTCAGGGGAAATGGGTCAATTCTGAGAAGTGCTCACTGGCCCCTGTGGAGTTTCCCGGCTCCAAGCACAGGGACTGGCGCTCGGCTTCTCTGGGTCACAGGAGCCTGCAGCTTGGCGGGCGACGAGGGTGGCCCTCGCAGGAGACTGGCCATGGGGGGCGGGGGCAGGGAGGGAGTTCCATGTGAACTTCTTCCCACTGTGCATCTATTAATTTTCAAAAAAAGTGATTAAGAATTGTGATGAGGAAAAATGCTTACAGACCCTTGGTAAGCTGAACCCCCTGAATAAACACATCTTCCTTGTGACCCCAAACCCTGACCTAGGCAAAGGGACCGCTACCATGTTTTGGACTCTGGCAAGAAAAGTGTGTGTGCAGCGCTGGGTGCAGGGGCCGACCTAGGCTTTTCTGCCACCCCAATAATAAAGAGCTCAGGATCTCTTTCGGAAGTTGAAACGCGCAATGAGCTAAAAGAAAGAAAATATTTATGAGGCGACGATGGTTCACCTTCCCCAGTGCTCTCCACGCTCGGAACCGCTGAGGAATTTCATGTGTAACAGCCAACGGAGTCCTAATCACAAGGCCATGAGATAGTCACCCACGTTTAGTTAACAGATGAGGAAACGGGGACCAGAGAGCTTGAGGAACCCGCCCAAGGTCACACAGCTGTCGACGTTGCAGTTGGGCCACAGTAGACAGCCTGGCCCCAGAGCCCACTCACTTCCACATGTCTGCGGCAGGCACCCACAGCGTTTGGACTCTCAAGTCCTTTTATTTGAGGAATTCAAATGAAAGCAGAGAAAACACAGCCTGCATCCATACGTGCAAGTGCACAGGCCAAGGTCCCGGGCGTCCCACGGTCCCACGTCACCTTACCGAGTCCTTCAATTGCCACAGTACCAACGAGGACAAGCAGAGACAGAAACCCAAGCTCTGTCAGGTCAGGAGACAGGAAAATAAAGAAGGCAGCCTGGAGGACACTGTCCCCCACGTCTCCCGTGTCTGCTGTCCTGATCTTTCCCCAAAGGTCACCGAATGACAGCCCCAGCCCATCCGAGCTCTGGAAGCTTCCTGAGCCCTCGGCAGCTGGTCCCTGCTGGGCTGAATCCCACTGTCCCTCTGGCCTAGTGGTTCCCAGTGTTTGTGGGCACTCACCCAGGCTGCAGCGTCCGCTCACGGGTCCCGGGTGTTCCCTGCTCAGGGGTGGCTGGGCCGAGGGAGGAGAAGCAGGCCAGCTCTGCTCCTGGATCAGGAGTCGGCAGCCAGCATCCGGAGGCCTCCGCACCTGGGCCCACTCTTCTCCCTGCTGGCTTGGATCTAGACACGTCCCCTGGAAATTCACGTGTCAGGCAACAAAAGATCGGATCGTGAGAGCCGTAACCTCATCCGGGTGTTAATTCCTCTGATGGATCATTCAACCAAGTGGGTTAATCCATTTGATGGATTAATACTTGAGTGGGCTTCCAGGTGGTCACCTTAAGCCGGTGGAGCAGGGCAGGAGGAAGCGGGTCACCAGAGGTGTGGCCTTGGCCTACATCTGTCCCCAGCCTCTTGCTCCCTGTCTCTGCTTCCCGGTTGCCAGGAACAGAACAGGGGTTTCCGCCACGATGTTCTGCCTCTCCCGAAGCCCAGGGGAACGCCGGTGGCCAGCCACGGAGTAAGGTCTCTGAAACTGTGAAATCCAAGTTAACTATTCTTCCTCTAAGTTTTCTTGTCAGGCATTTTGGTCACAGTGACAAAAAGCTGACTAACACAACTTGGAAATAGGAGAGAAAACCTCACATGTCCCTGGATCTTGTGGACATGGTCCTCCCAGGGACAGGTGATCAAACCTGACTGCGTCTGTTTGGTGGTAAAAGGGCCCCCTGTCTCCCGGCCACATCCCCAGGGTCTGAACCTCAGTTTCTCCTCGGAGCCACCTGGGACTCGGGGACAGCCCCTTCCTTCAGTTCCGCCCTGGGGGCCCTCAGAGTGTTTCTTTCTACTCTGCTGGGGACGCTGGTCCCCTCCCACCCACCCGATGGTCCGTATCCAGCCTCTGCCCTCTCTGTTCACAGTCGGTTCTTTTCTGAAGACTGGGAAGTGAGAGGTCAGGAAGGTGGGTGGCCGTGGGAGGAGGCAGCCCAGGATGGCCGCTCTCAGCCGCTTTTCTGCTTGTCTGAATTTCCAAAATTCACCCAGTGAGCATCGACCGAGTGTGCGCTCTCTCCACGGTGCAGTGGACAGTGGGCTGTGGCCTTGACCTTGGAGACCCAGCTTCCCAGCGGCCAGCTGCCTCTCGGCCCTCTCTGTGGCTGCCGGGCTGACGACCACTCACGCCATCGCAGAGGCTGCGACCTCGGTGGGCCTGAGTGGGCAGGCCTCTCCTGCCTTGGGGACTTGATGTCCCTCTGCATCTGACACGTAGAGCTGCAGCATTTCTTGGGGACCCAGGGGCCCTCTCCAGCTGGTGCCCACACACTGTCTTAGGCCACTCAGGACACCCCTATATGGCACAGGGACCCTGAGTGCCTGTCCCCACCTTCAGGGCACCCGGGCCGTCTCTACTGGCCGCACGTCTGTGTGGGGTGTTTCTTTGGTGGCTCATCAACCTCCCCGTCCGCCCCGGGGCCTCTGGGCCTTTAACCCCAGCCTCCGCAGGAGCTGTGCCATCTCTTTTTAATTGTCCCTCCTTTTTCTAAAATGGAAGTTTTCTATTGAAGTTTGATGACCATATAGAGAGGCGGACAGAGTCCAACAAAAATGAAATCTTTCTGGAATAGTCATTCCCCTCCCGGAGCCGCGCGGGGAACGCTCCTCTGCGGCTGTGGGGAGGGCAGGCCGGGCCTTGGCTGCGGCCCAGCGGGCTGAGTGACGGGCGGCAGAGCTGGTGATCACGGCCACTGTGGGGGTGGGGGGACAGGAGGTGTGCAAGGCGAGGCGTAAATCTTCCTGGGTGCCCCCCAACCTTGGTGTCAGCTGTTCCCAATGGGCTCCGTGGCTCACACCCCCGCTGCAGGGCCCCTGGATCCCGGCACGTCCCCGGGGCCAGCTGCAGAGAGCGGATCTGAATGGCGAATGGCTCCGGATCCACAGACGGAGCTCCAGACAGGGCAGGGGCAGGGTCACTTCTGCAGGTGTAGGAAGTCCTCAGCGGGGGTGGGGGTGGGGGGGCTGCCATTCATTTATAAGCAGATCGGGGGGCACCTGCCCTGGGTGTGGCCCCGGATCGGGGCACCAGGGATTTCTCGGGGCCTGAGCCCATTTTCTATGGCTAACAACACAAGAGCACAGACTGGAAGTTGTCAAGAGGAATTTATTTTAGCTCGTGGTTCAAGGCCGAGGGGCCACATCTGGTGGTGGCCTTCCTCCGGCAGAGGCCCAAGCGGGTGTAGAGCATCCCACGGAGGGAGATGGGCGGTTGTGTGTGTGTGCGCGTGCGTGCACACACACGTGAGCTGGCCCTTATTCTTGTAAAGCTGCAGTGTTCAGTCACGGAGGCTCCACCCCATCCCCAATCCTCTCAAAGCCGCCTCTAAGGACCAACGTCAGATTCTTTTCCCCTTCTTGACACCACCAGGGGAGTCAAACTCCACAGGAGTTCAGAGGGGACAGATCATATTCAATCCATAGCACTCTGTCACTGTCCCTCGGTTCACGGAGCTGATGTTGCTCAAGGAACAGGAAAAGTCAAGGGATGAGACGATTCTGGGCATGGCGAGGGCCCAGGGCAGGTGGGAGGAATGACGCTGCGGGAGACCAGGGGAGACTCTGCTGTAGACAATGGGGACACGCCACAGCAGAGCTGCAGGGACAAGGACTGAGGAGCCAGCTTGTCAGGTCAGGTGAGGAGCTCATCAGGCAGAGGGATCAGCGTATGCAAAGGCCCTGGGCTTGGGAGCATGAATTTATCTAATTGAGAAACAGAAAGATGGGTGTGGTTGGGGTCACAGGAGCCAAGGGCAGAATAGAGACCTAAGCAGACGGGGTCTGGAGCCCTGCTCATTAACAGCTCCTATTTCAAATGTCTAGAGCCACATTTTGGTTGCTGGGCAGAGATGGACTGTAGAATTGTATCAGAACCAAGATGCCCAGTTTTGGGGGCCATGAGGAAGGCCGTACAATGGTCCTGCTCTCCAGAGCTTGGGGGACAGGCCTGCACCTCAGTTTTGAGGACAACCAAGAAGTGGTAGTTAAGTTCAATCTTCTACAGAGAATAAACTCTGGGTAGCAGACGGGTGCTTGGGTCTTACATACCAATTTCGTCAAGGCACCGGGTCTCCTATGTAAGTGCATCTGCTGGCGGCTCAGTCGGAAGGAGTTGAGTACCCCGAAGAAAGAGGAAGTGAACAGAGGCAATTGCATAGTGGTGGTCTTTCTCCCATTTATTAGGCCCCAAAACTGTCCTGGAAAATACCATTACAGTATTGTAGCCAGAGATGTTGATTAAATAGCCCAAAGCCACACAGCTACCGAGAGGCAGAGCTGGGGTTTGAACTCAGTCTGCCTAATTCTAGTGCACTATCTGCCACTCATGACCATGGTGTTAAACAGCATCTACGTGCTAAGCTAGTCAGTGGGACCCTCTAACAAAAGCTGTCAAGGTTCCTTTATAAGATGGGAGGCCACGGCTGGGTGAGCCTGGGTTGAACCTTGCGCTGTCAGAATTCCTTCCAGGCCCTCCCAGGCACTGACTCATAGACCCAAGCCATACCTGAGTCTGCCAAATTGCAAGACATGCTTCACACTGTGGTTAAACAAAACAGGAGGCGGGTACTCTAGACGCTGTGCATAATGATGCACACCTGTCACCCCAGCTACTTGGGAGGCTGAGGCAGGAGGATGGTAAGTTTGAGGCTAGCCTGGGAAAACCTGGCAAGACCTAAAGGTGGGGAGGGTCAGGGGATGCCAGTCAGTGGTAAAGCACCCTTGGATTTAATCCCCAGTCCGGAAAAACATGGCTCTAAAGTTTTAAAAAGCTGCACAATGTAATAGGAATTCAAATCAACGAGGAATAAGAAAAATGCGTGCTTGCGTTTGACCTTCACTTTTCCTTCTCTGACACCCATCACCGCTCTATGCAGATTCAGGTTTGCAGCTTGTATGGTTCTCTTTCTGCTCAGAGGGCTTTGGGAGTTCCTGCGGGGCAGAGCTGCCGGCAACGGCAACGAGTTCCCTCCCTTAATTTCGCCAAGAAAAATCTTCATTTGCCCTTCACTTTTTAAAAGTTAAACTTTCATTTTGAGACAGTGGTGAATTCACAGGCAGCTGTAAGAATCAAATCAGGAAATCGCATGTGCCTTTTCCCTGTCCCTCCAAAAGGTGACATCTTGATGAGCTACAGTGTAACACCACACTCTGAGGAGTGACGGTAATATGCACTTGTGCCCATGCGTGTGTGTGTGTGTGTGTGTGTGTGCACGTGCGTGTGTGTGTGTGTGTGTTCCCTGGAGCCTCCAAATTAGAGCTGAGAATTGGGCCTTGTGAGACCCCGGGCAGAACCCTCTGGAGTCCACCTGAACTTGTGCGTTGTACAACTGGCGGGTGATAGATGAGTGGGTGTTTTGTTAACATTTGGGGTTTTTAGCTGGTAAGTTTGTTGCAAACAGAAAAAAAACTACACCCATTTTTCACACCAAAGACCTTTGTGACATAGTCTGCTTTAGTGGCTGCAGAATACCCCATTCCCTGGCCCTCTCCTACTTTGTCTAGTGTCCCTCCATGATGGACGCTAAATCTGCACTGGACTTAACACCCTCGTTTGCAGAAGGAATTCCCGGGACAGCCTTCGCCCGGCTCACTCTCATTCATGGGGCAAAATGCCCTCAGAATCGTCCCCTCCACTCATGACCCGCGGCCAGGGCACACCAGACCCCTCGTCCCCAGTGCATGTTGGGTCTTGCTGCCACCACACCCGGGTCCAGCCACTCAGTCCACCATCCCTGTCTGACCTTGGGAAGATTTCTCTTAAAAAGCAGACCTTCTGCACTTCTGATTAAAGGAGTGAAATAGATCAAATTTAAACTCATAGGAAATAAGCAAAAAATGACAAAGGTCTATTATGAACCAACCAAAGAACTATCTAGAACTAACCACAGAGAGTTTAGATAGGGTACAAGACATGGGGTCGTTAACAAAAACAATCAGAGTTTGCTGGTGAACAATGAACCGTAAGGAATTTTTAAAAATGCCATTATTATGACCTTAGAAATTTGAAATATTTAGGAAAAGCCTTAGTATTGAAAAGCCTTAGTATTGCTGAGAGGAACTAAACAAAACCTAAATAGCTCTGGGCCAATAGTCTGTATTGTTAAGATGCTGTTGTGGTTTAATGTGGTGTCCCCCTAAAGCTCAGGTGTGAGGCAAGACAAGAAGGTTCAGAGGAGAAATGACAGGGGTGAGAGTCGACCCCCAGTGAACTCACCCCTGCTGGGATGAGCTGATGGCAGCTGAGGTGGTGGGTGTGGCTGGGCAGGTGGGCATGGGGCTGGCCCCTGGGGTACATATTTGTATCTGGCGAGTGGAGTCTCTCTCTGCTTCCTGATCCCCATGTGAGCCTCTTCCCTCCGCCACATTGTCCCACCATGAGGTTCAGCCTCACCTCCAGCCTGAGGAATGGAGCCTGCCGTCCATGGGTTGAGACCTCTGACACCGTGAGCCCTCGACAAACTCTTCCTCCTCTATAGAGGTGATGCTCGGGTCCTTTAGTCACAGCAGCAAAAAAAAAAAAAAAAAAGCTGAGTGAAACAGATGGTTTATCCTCTCCAAATTGACATACACAATCAATTCAATCCCAGTCAAGAAATGAAACGGAAAACAGGAAAACAAAGAACAAAATCAATGAAACAAAAACCGAGCCTTTGAAAAGATCAATGAAATCAATGAACCTCTAGTCATGCCAACTAGGGACAAAAAAAAGGGGAAGACACAGATCACCAGAATGAAAGAGGGGTCCTCATGACAGACCCTCTGGACCCAGAAACCCCATCAAGTGATCCTGAAACTGACCCCGTGCCCACGAGTGTGACGGAGGTGGAGGGAATCCAGGCCTCGAAGGACGTGAACTGCCAACGCTCACACAGAAAGAGCAGCCTCACGCTCAGCAGTGTCGACCTTCCAGAGAAGGAGCAGAAGGCCCAGAGTGTCCCAGGTGCACTGAGCAGAACTCTGAAGACGAAATGGTGTCCCTCCACACTGTCCCCAGGAAACCTAGGCAGAGGGGATGCTCCCGACTCCCTCCGGGGGTCAGCTGACTTACTTCACACTGTACACTGGGGAGCTTCCACGCCCCAGGGATCTGCTTCCCACAGTCCTGAAGGCTGGGAGGTCCAGCTCAAGGCACCTGCAGATTCCATGCCTGGTGAGGGCTGCTTCCTGGCTCAGACCACAGCACCAATACCACCCGACACTACAATCTGATAAGAAATGGAATGATGCAGTTTAGATGTTAGGTGTCCCTCTGAAGCTCCTGTAGGAGACAGTCAAGGACATTCAGAGGTGAAACGAGTGGGTTCTGAGAGCCGGAGTCCCCTGCTGGGGAGTAACAGTGGTCACTGCAGGTGGTGGGTGTGGCTGGAGGAGGTGGGCATTGCGGCTATGCTTTGGGGGTGTACAGTTTGTATCTGGCACGTGGAGTCTCTCTGCTTTCTGATTCTCTGCCACACCCTCCCTCATGCTGTTCTTCTGTCTCGCCTCTACCCTGAGGAGTGGTGTCCACTGTCCACGGACCTCGGAAACGGCAGTACCCAATAAACGTTTCCTCCCAACATGGTTCTTTTCAGGTCTTTTAGTCACAGCAGCAGAAGCCGACTAAAACAGGAAAGCTACTGACCACTAGCTTTAACGTACATAGCTGCAAAAATTATTGAAAAATATTACTAAGTCATAATTCATAATACATAAAATGAATTATAAGCCAATGCCAAATGGAATTGATTGTGGGTATCCAAGGATGATTTGACACTAAAAAAAAAAAATCAATCCATGTAGTCTATCATATGAACAGTCTAGAAAGGAGAATTCATATGATCCTATCAATTTATGTAAAAAAAAAAAAAAGCCTTCAGCAAAATTCAGCATTCATCCAAGTAGGAATAGAGGAGAATTTCTTCAACTAGATAAAATATTTACAAATATCACACTTCATGGTGGGAGGCTAGACAGCTTCCTCCTAAAATCAGAAACAAGGCAAGGAGTCTCTCTCCTGACTCCTATTCAACATCACACTAGAAATCCTAGCTGTAGCAATAAGATAAGAAAATGAGCTAGACAAAAGGCACACATATAGATCAGAGAGAAAAACACTGTTATCATAGAGACGCGATTATCCATGTAGAAAATGCCAAATTTACTACAAAAACAAAACAAAACAACAACAAAAGCAACCAAACTCGTGGCACTAACAGGGGAGTGTGCCAGGGGCACAGACATGGGCCCAATATACTAAAGTCAATTGCTTTGCCGTTTACAATGAGCGATTGGAATTTGAATTGAAAAACCACATTAGCAATTATAAGAGCAATCAAAAAATCAGTGCTGAGTTATTAATATGACGTAATATGCATGGGGTCTGTATGTGGAAAACTAGAAAATAGCGGCAGAAGAAAAATAATCTTAATAAATAGATTCTATTTTCAGGGATTAGATGACTTAATATTGTTAAAATGTTGTTGCTGTCCGCCCTGCTTCACTGTGACCAAAAGACCTGATGAGGACAACTTAGAGGAAGAAAAGTCTACTTTGGCTCATGGAGCCCAAGGTTCAGTCTGGGGTCGGCCTACTCCATGGGCCTGGGCCTAGGCTAAGGCCGGGCGCGTGGTGGAAGGGCGTGGGAGCGCAGCCAGGAATCAGAGGAGCTTAAAATAGAAGCCAGTGGTCTCCAGGGGCTTGGGGAGGTCAGGGAGCTGCACGAGGGAGTGGGGAGCTCTTTTTAGGAGAGTAAAAACTGCTGTCTGTGACGCTAAGGGTGGATACGCCATGCCGCACATGTCGAAGCACATGACCTTGACATCACCAGGTCAAGTGAGCTAGCGTGTATGCAAAATAAAACAGAATCATACACGGAGCCAGGCTTTCAGGGTCAGAGTGGGAACTCATAGACCAGCTAAGGGCAAGGTCGGAATGAATCCCAGTCGTGCGTGAGTGGTGGAGAAATCAGCGTGGAACCAACTTCAGATTAATGCAGATGCAGCGGTGCCTACAAATAGTCCCAGATATGGACTGGGGTATATGCACGGATTTCCTCAGTCTGTCAGCTGAGAGGGCCTAACAGAAATGTCCCTCTTGTGGCAATGAGCACACCCTATGTCCAGATCTTAGTTTTCAGTACCATTTTTTTTTTTTTTTTTTTGGTACCAGGAATTGAACCCAGGGCTCTTAACCACTGAGCCACATCCCCAGCCCTTTTTATCCTTTTTATGTTTTATTTAGAAACAGGGCCTCACTAAGTTGCTGAGGCTGGCTTTGAACTTGCCATCCTCTTGACTCAGCCTCCTGAGCCCCTGGGATCACAGATGCGGCCACTGCACCTGGTTTGGCACCTTTCTTAATACCACTTAATAAAAGAAATTGTACCCTTTGGAGAAATGGCTGATTTCTAAGACAGGCAGGGAACGTACAAGAGGAGGCTGGGTCTATTTACTGAGCCCAAAGTAAGAAAGTGCTCAGGAAAACCAACGAACCTACAGCACAAGACATGTCCAAGGTACATAGTAACCACTTGGAAGAACTGAAGGTGGCCAAGCGGGAACAATTTGAGCAATATAGTGTTGTATTATAAATAACCCAAGCATAAAATACATAGCCATAAATCCACACTGATATATGTGTGTACGATTAAATAAGTGGATTAATTAATGGAAGAGAATACATAAACCTCCAGAGTGCAATAGGGTTCAAATGATTTAGAGGTTCTTCATCCCCAAGGAGGTGAAGCCTAAGACCCCTCCCTTAGTGTGGTCCTGCATAGTGACTTCCTTCACAGTGTACTGTGTGGGAAGCCCAGGGACTTCACAAGGAGAAAAGCTCAACAAGCACTACTCAGCCAGATGATGAAGGTCAAGGTCAAGAGTGTGTACCCTGGACAATGGGATGGCTGAACTTCACCTCTGTGGTCTTCTCCAAAACTCATGGTCCCTACCCTACCATGAGCAAAATACCAGATAATGCAGGGTGAGGGTCATTCTGCCACATACCTGCCCAGTACCTGTCAAAACCATCCTGGTCACCAAAAACAAGGAAAGTCTTGCGGTGCATGTCTATAATCTCAGGGACTTGGGAGGCTGAGGCAGGAGGATCACAAGTTCAAAGTCAGCCTCAGCAACTTAGCAAGACCCTGTTTCAAAATAAAAAAACAAAAGAGGCTGGGGTCGTAGCTCAGAGGTAGAGCACTTGCCTAGCCTGTGTGAAGCTCTGGGTTCAATTCCTAGTATGGAACAAACAAAATACCAACCAAACAAAACACAAAAACAAGAAACTGTCACTGCCAAGAAGAGCCTGGGGAGCTCTGGTAACGAGATGTGACGTGGGATCCTGTACAAGAAAAAGGAGGTCAGATGGAAACTAAGGAAATCACAGTAAAATATAGACTTTGGCTAATGATGACGTGTCGGTATCTGTCATCCATCAGGGTGAATGTGTGGTCCTGCTGTAAGATAACTCACAACAGGGAAAGGATGTGAGGCCCATGACTCTCTGGACTATTGACTCGCCTTTTCAGGAAATTCAGTACTGTTCTAAAAGAAGGAATTTACTGAAGAAAACGGGCAATCCTGCTCCTCTTTCCCCTCCCCCGCCTTCTCTTGCTCCCCTCCTGTAGAAACGCCCCACCCCTGTGTCCAGCACCGTTTCTTCCAGCTCTCTTCCTGTGGGTTCTGTAGAACCCTGACGGGCACCACCAGTTCTCAGATGGACGGTTGTCCCTACCACTGTCCTCCCTGACTCTGGCTCTGATGGGACCCACCTGCCAGAGGTCCCAGGGAGAAGCCGCCTGTCTCCAGAAGTGTGTGGGGGACTGACAGGCATCGCCATGATGCTGGACGTGGTCTCGCTGACAGGATCAGCTGCTCTGTGCAGGTGAAAGTGCCGCAGGGAGTTCATCAAGTCCCAAAGGAAAAATGACATCTGCAGGAAAAATATCTGCCGCCAGGTGGCCGTCCCGCCAGGATCCGTTCTCCGTTCTTGGACCACAGCCGAGCCCCGTGCATGCACTGTGGCCCCTGAGACGTGGGCACTGCTGTCCAGTGGGATGAGACTTCCTGCAGGTCGAGACCCACGAGAGCCCAGGAGACTGCGACTCTCCCTTGGGCCCCGCTGCCGCGAGCACAGTCCTCCCCTGATGGAAAACACGTGTTTGGCACGGGAACAACGGGGCTCCTTCGTACCCCAGTAAGACTCCTGCTTGAGGTCCCCTCAGCGGTTGAAAACAGATGGATCTCTGAGATTTGCACGGCTCTCTGCACCGGAGCCGCTCCTGCGGGTCGTGATGCGGGATTTGCGAGACAGAGCAGGAGAGGGTGGTCTGCCACTCAGCCTCGGAGCAGGTGCAGGTGGCTGTGCTGGAGGTCAGTCACATCCAGCTGTCCACCCGGAAGGCCTGTGCAGAAGACGGACTTACTTGGAAGCATGTTTAGGTTAAGCTGAAAATTTTCAGAGGCTAACAGATAGAACTTTCCAGAACACATGTGTCATGTGACACCCCGCCCCCACCCTGGCATGCTGGCCACACTGATGCCATCTCCATAGACATGATCAATGCCCTCACTTCAAACCAGAACATGGGGCTTCCTGGCTCCTCTCTGCCACCTCCCCAGCCATGTGGCCCCGGATGTCACATGGCCTCTTATGAAAGAAATGGACTTTTGAGCCAGGGTTGGGGCTCAGGGACAGAGCACTTGCCTCGCATGTGTGAGGCACCGGGTTCGATCCTCAGCACCGCATAAAAATAAAATAAAATAAAGAAATGGACTTTCTAAAGGATCGTGCGGCTCTGAAAGTCTGACTCCTTTTGCCACTGGATTAATAAGGACATCGGCTATAGTTGGCGCTCCTCAGGTGTGGTCTAAATTGGGAGATGCAGTATCCCTAGATGGGCTGACCAAATGTCTAAAGTGGAAAGGAATCAAGCTCCAACAGATCTTTACTGAGTGACGTCTACATGGGAACCACTGAAATCCTACAGGGGACAAAGGGAGAGGGTAGTCTCTCCTCTGAAAACAATGTATTCTAATAATGCACCAGGTTATGCTTGGGCAGGGCGGGGAGCCAGGCCTTGCGTAAACAGTAGGAAGCCGGGGGACTGCGGGCTGGCTGAACGGGAATTCAGGAGACGACTGTGGAGAAACGTGTGTGTTAGTCAGCTTTTTCTTGCTGTGACCAAAAGACCTGACAGGAACAACTGAGAGCAGAAAAAGTTTATTTTGACTCCTGGTTCCAGAGGCTCAGTCCGTGGTTGGCTGACTCCGTGGCTCTGAGCCCCAGACCAGGCAGAACGGTGTGGCCAAGGAACGCTGCTCGGGACTCGCAGCCAGGAAGCAGCCAGGGAACTCGGCTCACCAGGGACAGAATGTAAGCCCCAAAGGCAGGTTCCCAGAGACCTACCTCCCCTGGCCACACCCCCGCTGCCCACACTTATCATGCAGTTAACCCATATCAGTGGATTAGTCTACTGATCATTACCTCATCATTTCACCTCTGAACATAACTGCATCGTCTCATGCAAGAGCTTTTGGGGACACCTCATGTCCAAAACATAACAGAAGAATCCAGGAATAGAGTCACAAAGAAGTGGCCTTCAGTCACCAGGCCTAATAACAGGGCCTTCCTCTGTGGTTCCCCCCCCCCCAAAAAAAACTGCAAACTTCAACCCGAGAGCCGCCCTAGCCAACGCTCCATCACAAGGAGGGCTGCCAGGGTGCCAGGGTGGTGGCAGGTTCTGGGGGGACTTTCCTAGTCCCCCAGGGTGGTGGCGTCATTGGGTTTCGGGGACACCGTAGAGACAGAACAGAGTTTCATGCTGCCATAGGGGGGATCCCCCCACGAGGGAAGGACCAGGTATCTGGCAAAGTGGGCCCTTGACCTCCGTGTGAACCAGCAGCCACCTCGGTCCCCACTGGGGCCCCCTCCACCTGGGGAGCTGGCACTGCGCGCTCCTGCCTGTCACTCCCACTCCCACTCCACTCACCGGAAGGAGTTTTTACTCTCCTGCAAATGACTTGGCAGAGTCAGAAGTTGGCAGGAGGCCGGGTCTCAGCTGGTTGGAAGAGGCACTGTCACACCTTGTCACGTGCCAGGGGACCACCTATGTCCAAAAGAGGAAGCAGGCATTTGTCCGGCTTTGAAGGCACTTTGGGACAGTTGGGCCGAACAGAATTCCTTCCGAAAACAAAGTCGGGTCAGGGTTTGGAGGAGGAGAGACCGTCCTTCTTCCCTGTCGGGGTGGTCTGGAGCAGGGACCTCTCGGACGGACTGTGATCAGGCTTGTGGAATTTTATTCTTTGTTCAAACAACCAAACAGAACAAGTGTCTGTAGTGCTGAGCAGGGCGGCGGGTGGGGATGACCTTACAGGTGACCTCGGGCCTGCAGCGCCTCTCACCTCTGGCTCTGCTGGCACGTTGGCATTCCCTGGCTGTGGCTTCGTGGCTCAGCCGGTGCCACCTTCTCGTGGCCTTGGCCCTTTGTGGGCACCTTGTGTGCCCACATTTCCCTGTGGGACAGGCCTCCAGTCCTACTGGACGAGGGCCACCCTAATGACCTTATCTCAAGGAGGACGTGTACAATAGGCCTGTTTTCAAAGAAGGGTACATTTCAGGACTGAAATGCAGGCATTTGGAAGGGGTCCCACCGTGCCACCTGATGGCATCCTTTCTACATGGGCAGATAAGTCTGGGGAGCTGTTAACTCTCAGGCAGGGAAAGGGGATGCACTGCACTGGGTCCCTCCCTGGGGCAGCCCCAGACACACTCAGAGCCACTGTCCCCACGTTGTGGATGCGGACTGAGTACATGTCGTGACGGCCCCCATGACTTGGAGCACACCTGGTATCAGTGCCTGTTCAGCAGGCTGGACAAGGGCAGCCTCTGAGCCCTCTGTACCCACCCAGGCAGGATGACCTTGCTGTGTCGTGACCTCCTCCAGTGGAATGGGTACAATGCTCTGCCTGCCCTGGTCACCTACAGTCAAGTGAAGCTCAAATGGATACAAGATGCAATGGCTTTGCAAAGACCCGCACAATGGCCATGTGAGGTGCCATCCGGTTACTGTTGCTCGGTGCTGCCAAGAGCTAGCTGGCAGTCTCACCATGTACCACCTGCCTGCCTGCCAGTGGGCCCGAGTCTAATCACTGAAATGTGCCTGGCCTTCCCGTGGCTGGCTCTGCAGGCAGCGGTGGCTCAGCCAAGCCTCCCTGGCAGCCTGCCGGCAGCCGGGCACAAGCTGAAACCCACCCGGGCTGGGTTCCAGGAGTCCCAGCCTGCGCTCCCACTGGCACACTTGGAAGGCAGCAGCCTCTCAGGCTGGGCTCTGGCCAGATGAGGCAGCAGGGAGGGAGGGGGCGAGGCTCCGGGCGTGCACCTGTGGCTCAGGTTTCTCCCCATCAGCCCGTGCTCCCTCCACGGTGTTTTCCAGAACACCCCCATCCAGTAAGATTGACAGCTCCCTCTGGGTTGGGATCAGAGCGTAGGAAGTGGGTCTTTTCAAACTTCCCTTGCAGTTGGGCTGCCAAAACCCCTACCACCGCCTGCCTTATTTATCCTGGCCACCAGGTCCCTCTCTGCACCCTAAGAAAACAGATTACTGTCCAGGGCAGAGGCCTTGCGCGTTTCCTTTCTGGAGGGGGATCAAGTTGTGAAAGCAAGCCTTCCTGCAGCCCAGGACTCCACTCGGTTTGTTTTATCTGTCTCCACCTGAGGGGCCAGGAACCAACCTGCCACTGGGGCCCAGCCAGCAGTTGACTGGGAAGCTTCCACAAAACGGAGGCCTTGTGCTGGGCCAGGCACGGTGCCTGCCCTGCGCCTGCAAGGCCCAGCTCCAGATCTGAATAGGACTCCGTGTAACCTGATCTGTTTTCTTTCTTCGCTCTGCTCGCTGTGTACCAGATTTAACTGGGCTCCCAGCTGTGGTCTGTATACACAGTGTGGTGCAGGGGGCGGGGAGGGGCGGCCAGGATGGGGGCTCAGGGGATCCAGGAGGGACTTTTCTATCTACCTTTTTTTTTCCTTGCTGCTTTTCTTTTCTTTTTTTCTTTTTTTCCCCCGCTTGCTGGTGCTGGGGATTGAACCCAGGACCTTGTGCATGCAAGATGAGCACTCTACCAGCTGAGCCATATCCCCAGGTCCTTCCCAGCTTGTTTGCAACTGTGGGGGCATATCTGAGTGGCCCCACTAATTGCTACACAAGCATTTCCGGGGAAGTTCATGTTTCCAGAGGCAGGAGGCTGGTAACTCTAAAAGTCCCCGAGGACAGCAGACAGGGCCCTGGAGGCCTTGGGTGAAGAGGTAGTTGGGAGACGCAAAGCATGCTGGGTATCTGTAAAGGGTTGATTCTGGGTATCTCTAAAGGGAAATGCGCTTTTCTCACCCTTTCCCAGTACCGCTTGGCAACTGTCCTCTTGTCTTCAGCCGTTAACCCTTTAGAGATGCCCAGCATGCTTTGTGTCTACCACTTCACCGAAGGCCCTCAGGGCCCTGTCTGCCGTGCTCAGGGACTTTTAGAGTTAACAGCCTCCTGTCCCTGGAAACATGAACTTCCCCGGAAATGCTTGTGTAGCAATTAGTGGGGCCACTCAGATACGCAAAAATATCCCCTCAGTTGCAAACAAGCCCAGAAGGACCTCGGAGCCCACGGTCACCCCTGCACGCGAGGCCCAGGGCAGGCGCCTCTCTTCAAAAGCCTCGTTTGTGTCCTGCAAAACTACAGACACTGATGTTGCAGGAAGGTTCCTAGAGACCTAGGGACCTGCTGTCCATGAAAGGCCCCTTGGGCCTAGACTGGGTCCTACACTGACAGCAGTGAACCAGCCCTGGGCTGTAGACAGTCACCTGTTGCTGGCCCCAGGGTGACAGATGACCCTTCGCGGGTCCACAGAAGCCCTGGTCCCTTTGCTGGACAGAGGCTGGCCAAGTATTTTGGTACCTATAACAAAGTGATGGCCCAAAATAGTTCCCTCCACCCCAGGGGCAGGTGCTGCTTTCAAACAAGGGTGGACGTGGGTGTTTTGGACCTAGAGTCGGGGCGTCAGGGGATGGGGGTGCAGAGCACTGGGGTTCAGTGTCCAAGTCTTTCAGAAATCACAGAAATGGTGAAAAACACAGAATCTTGGTCTCTTTGGAGGGGAAGGCTCTTGGATCATCTGGAGCTATATTTAGAATGGAAAATTTGCTGGCTCAGAGGAAAGGAGTCACGTGTCCTTGTCCAAGTAGGGTGCTGTGACCCCCGCCCACGGCCCTGCCGTCCTCCATCTGCACCAGCTCAAACCTCCCTCCTCCCCTGCTCCCAGCCACGGGAAGGCCCCTGCGGGAAGGGCCCAGCTCCGCCTGCTAGCGGAGAGCCTGGAGCCTCCGTGGGCATGCCTGGCACCCCGCAGGACTGACTCCAGGGGTGCATGCTCAGGTGCTGCAAGGAGCAGACCCAGGTCCTGGCGGAAGGGCCATCGCTCGGTCCAGCTCACTGGAGCTGCAGGGTGACGGTGGATACGAGGGTGCTGCAGGCCACGTCAGCACCCTGCTCACTTTCTGTTGTAACCGCCAGTGTTTCAGGAGCCTCGAGTCATTGCATAAGCTTCTGCCCGCCGCTGCCCGTGGTTTCCCAGAAAGAGCAACCAGGACGCACCCTGTACCCCACCTCCACCCAGGCCCGGTTTCCACCTCCCCAGGGGATCTGAAGCAGAGTGGCTGCAGCCCGAGGCCCCAGACCCCCGTGGGTGCAGCGGCCCAGCAGGCAGTGGCCTGAAGGCAGACCTCACTCCCAGCACAGGCCCTGACTGGTGGGAATTCTCAGACTTCTTTTGCCCAGCGAGGAAATCGGGGGCCCAGATGTCTTGTTCGCGGACCCGCTGACCCTCCTGGCCCAGCTCCTCCCAGGGTCTGTCCATCCTACCTGTGAAATGCATTGCCGTCCAGCTCCATCCTGTGTCTGCCTCGTGACCTGCCATGTGACCCTCAGCCCAGACTCACCCTGGACAGCAGCCAGCAGGATCTTTGGGAAACCCACACTGACCTTTCCTGCTTCCTGCTTCCTGTGGCTCTTAGAATTCACCTCCTCTCTGTGCTCAGCAGCACCTCCGCCATCCTGCAGCTGGCTCACCCGCTCAGCGATGGCAGGGTCCAGCCTTGGTCTTGGGTTTCTGCCTGCTGACCCCTGATTTGGGCCCTGGACTCAGAGGGCATTCGGTCTCCTCATGGGGAGGTGGAGAACAGAGCAGGTCGCTGGTTAACTCTGCAGCCTGCTGGGCTCAGACACCCCCAAACCTGAACGCTCCAGGAGCTGTGGCAGAGCTCGGCCAGCACCTTGCAGTCCCTCCCCCTGTCCAGGTTGAAGCTGGCCCTCAGGAGCTGGTGAATGTGAGTCTCCACCACGAGCCTTCGGCCAGACCTCAGGCTCTGCATTGGGATGAATGGACATGGCATTTCCTAGAGGCCTGCCAAGTTAGTGTAGATGGTGCCAACGGCTCTGCCTGGCTTAGAAGGCCCTTCTTTCTCAAGACCAACGCACTGGCACGCTCTCAGTCCTTGGACTGTCCAATACTATGGTTGCAATATCTCAGGAAAATGCTCCTCTGATTAGTGAAACCTGGGCTGAGTTGAACATCAGGCACCTGCCCATACAGCACGGAGATTTTTGCCCCATGATGACTTATTTCCATGAATCAAGCCTTCTAAGGATGATATTCCCTCCCCTCTTCTTCCTCCTCCTCTTTTTTTTTTTTTTTTTTTGTACTGGGGATTGAACCCAGTTTTTTTTTTTTTTTAATCATCGAACCACATCCCCAGTCCTTACGTATTTTCTTTTGAGGCAGGACTTTGCTAAATTGCAGAGGCTGACCTCCAACTTGCCATCCTCCAGCCTCAGCCTCCGGAATCACTGGGATTACAGACGTGGGCCACCGCATCCAGCTAGGATGACCTCCTTCGATTAATCACTTGGAAGTGGCATCAGGTTTCTTGCCCAGAAAAACGCCTTTTGGAGGCTTTTCTAGGACAGCCCGGGATAGTAGCCATTTCGGGGGTGGGAGGTGGGGGGAGGGACTTTAAGACAACTATCGTTCCTTTGCCAGGATGGTATTTGAGGTTCCCAGAGGGATAATAGGGCTCCCCTTCCTCATACCCACCCAGCCTCCAACCCCCACAGATCTGGGCAGCTTGGATTTGGTCCCTTTTGTTCAAAACAGAAAGTTTCAAATGAAAAAACCAAAGAAGACAAATGTGAAGTAACACTGAACAGATAATTGCAGCAATCTGTCAACCATACTCCGCCTTCCGGATTCCTTCAAAAACCCTGCAGAGGCACCTTTGCTTGTCATCGATCTGACACGTTAACATTTTTTAATTAAAATTCAGTATCATGGAACAGGTCAGAGTGTGAGCAATATTCTCTTTGTTCTAAAAATCCCAAATGTAATGAAACTGCCATTCACAAGTGTTTTCAATAGGCTGCTTATTAAAAAAGAAATGATCTTCTAGGAACAAAACTGGGTGAATTCTCACAGCATGGGGTCCATCAGGAATGGAACCGTCCCAATCACAGCCCCGGCCCCCCGGGGGTGCGGTGGGGGGGGTGCGTTCTCAGATGTCAATTTGGGCTGATTGCTTCTGAAGCCGCGTGACTTCCATTCCAGTCCTGTGGTGCGTTTTATAGACTGATGTCACTTGTTGGAGAGGTAAATGACAGAGTAAATGTTTACACATGAATACTCACTGCCCAGTCAAGGTGTGGAGTCCAGGGAGGTTTGGAAGGGAGGCGGGACGGGGTGCTGAGCTGTGGTATCTGCCACCTGGGACAGAGCCCTCCTGCACCAGGAAGCAAGAATCCTGAGGGTCAGACCCTGGGACCCCACCTGAGGGGCAAAGCCAAAGCAGCCCCTTCCTACTGCCTGTGGGCTACAAAGGACCACAGCTGTGCTGTGCGGAAAGCTCGGTTTGACACTTAAGCCATCGTGAAAAACTAGATTTCCACCTCTCTTTACAAACACCAGAGGACCTGGGTCCACAGTGCTGCGTTGACCCCCAGAACCAATTTGCTGAAGCCATTATCAGCTATTCACGAGCCCCTATTCCCTCCCTTCCTGCTGAGCCCTGCAGGATTTGGGTCATGGGGATATTTAAAAGATCTTTTTCCTCTGGAGCACCTCCCTGTCAGCGTGGTCCCAGGCAAAGAAACCCAGTGCCCAGGGCCTCAGTCTGCCCAGCTCTACAATGGGAACAACAGTGGGGCTTCACGGGGTGGTTGCAAGTACTAGGTAAAAGGATTCCTGAAGAACAGGGCCTGCCGACAGAGGTCCCCAGCCCAGCCTGTGTGTCCTCAGTGGGAACTGGGGCCTTCAGAGTCTGTGAAATCCTGCACACTGCCTTCCTCCTGAATAGCCCCCGGCGGGAGTGAAGACAGAACCACACAGAAACCAGGGACTCCCCAGGGGAGGCCCTGTCCTAACCAAAGACCAGGCCAGCCGGAGGCCAGGCAGCCTTAGAGAGGCTAAGGGACATCTCCTCTCAAATAATTCAGATCTAAATTCACAGCAGATCTACCCGCTCCACAAATCTGTGGTAGAATGTTCTGAGCATGGAGACCACGCGTGGAGGGGTTTCTTTTCCCACTACTAAATCCATGGCCCTCCCCGCTGTGATCTGATCGTATTTACCTGGTTCCACGTAAACTGATCCAGGGAGATTTTCAGTCACCTCAGCTGAAACCTGTTAAGGATAGACGCACACGAGGTTCCGAGGCTCCAATCTGTTTCAATACCTTTCCACCAATGGCCTCTGCTTTCTATCCCCACTCTCTAAGCATGATAAGAACAAGAAAATGGAACCATCGTTAAAGCGGGCATTACACACCCCGAGGTTCTCGGCCACCAGCGTTGGCTGTTGGCTTTCAAAGAGGCATTTGGTACAGGAGGCTGTGAACCCAGATGGTGTGTTTGACGGACAGTGTTCTCGCGGGGACCCCAGGGCTGGGAGCATGAGCCTAGAGCTCTCTCCAGTTGTCACCTGTGCTGGGAAACCTGCAGCCCCGGACCAGAGACTGCAGCAAGTCCCCCTTGTCTTCGCTCTTCAGCTTTGTCAGCTGCCCAAGTGTGTGTGTGTGTGGGGGGGGACGAAGAGCTGCCACAACAAAACCACTGAGAAGAAAGGCACCCACGGGAAAGTGGCCAAGGACTCCAGTGGACACTTCCTTACAGAGGATGTTCTGATGGCCAGTGAGCTCATGCAAGGCTGCTCCATGTCACCATCAATACGGGAAGTGCACGAGCAAGCTCGCCTTGCACCCATTAGGCTGGCTAATACGAAAAAGAGCAAGTGACCAGACAGAAGGGGACGTGGAGAAGCCGGAAGTCCCTGCACTGTTGGTGGCACTGCGAAGAGCTACAGCTGTGCAGGAAGCCACCTGGCGAGCCCCCCGGAACAAATAGGATGGCCGTTCCACCAGCAATTCCACTTGGCGCGTGCATCTCCAAGAGAAAGCAGGGTCTCGAAGAGACATTTGCAAACCCACGTTCATAATGGCATTATTCACAGTAGCCCAAAGAGAGGAGCCACCCGAGGGCCCGCCGACAGACGAATGGCTAACACGTGTGGTTCTAGGAATAATGGAATATTATTCAACCTTTAAAAAGAGGGACACATCGATACCTGGACGGACCTGGAAGACATTCCACTAAGTGAATAAGCCAGACTCAAAGGACAAAAACTAGATGAGCGCCCTGGCGTACAGTATTCGAATACTTAAATCCACAGAGACATGGATCAGAGCACATGGGGCGGGGAAGGGTGTGGAGTGCTGTTTTGCGAGATGAGGAGTTCTGGAGATCGGCACATCACACTGCTGAGTCGTGCACTCAGATGGTCAAAATGAATAAAAAGAAAAGCGAAGGGAGGGAACTCACCAGGACACCCCTCGTAGACAGGCGAGGGGACTCAGCGAGGTGCGTGCCCTGTTGTGGTGAGGATCGTAACTTGGGGCAAGACGAGGTGGGCCACGTTTGCTCAGGTTTCTGTTCCCCAGGATGGTGCTCACTCCACCCTCCCACCTCCCACTTCCCACTGACAGCTGATGGGTTCCTAGGTCGCGGGCACACCTGCAGCCATCCATGCCCACTGGGCACTGTGACTCTGGGCCACAGACTCTGTCCCATGGCTAAATCTGCCCTGGGGCTGGAACAGGATGCGAGAGGCCCCTTCAGTGGCCCTGGGTAGACCGCAGGGCTCAGGCCGCCTCAGGTCCACAGGTATCATCCCATCCTGCGGCCTTGCCCTGGCACTGGGAGGAGAAGAAGGAAGGGCTAGGGCGGGAGGCCACCAGAGGGCTCCAGGTCAGCTGGGCCAGTAAAGCTGTCCCAGTCCCGGTGCTGGTCCCTGGGCAGGAAGGCCCAGGGAGCCACTCTGCTCCACTGAACCTCAGCATCTCTAAAGATCCCAGGTCTTTGTGGGGCTCCGTCTTCCTAGATTCTGTCCAGACGGGTAATGTCCCAGGGACACAGAGTCAGGGGAAAAGAAATCGCCTCTTTGCTTCTTAGTGTCTAGCAGACGTCAGGATCATGTCGCCGCGTTAATTGGGGTCTGGCAGTGATGTGTGCTGGGCTCCGGAGCAGCAAGAGGCAGGGAGAGACTCCGAAGAGGCCGGGACCCCGGGGATGTGGAGACCCTGGTGGAGAGGAGTTTGGCAGGGCAGACATTTAGGCCACCTGACAGGAGGGACCCCTTTTGGGCCCAAGGTTTGGGCTCAGCGGAGCAGGAAGGCGAGCGGCTGGCCTGGGAGGTGAGGTCAGCCTCTGGGGCAGTGGGAGCCACGTGTGTCTTAAGGAAGAGGAAATCAAAGCGTCTGTTAGCAATTCAGAGAACACATTTGGTTGTCCCTGATGCAGTCCTGGCCAGGGGGCCCCCGATGGGTGTTGTGTTACTCTAATCCGGGAGGAAGCTCTGAGGACCTCTTCGGCCCATGGCGAGTGGAGACTGTGGAGGAGCCTCCAGCTCCCTGACCGGTTCAGGAAAGAGTCCTAGCGATTCACACTTGCCTCGTGAAAACCGGGGTGCACGCCAAGCTTTCCATATCTCTTCTCTATTTCTTTTGCCCAGTTACTCTCTTGCACACTAACTTGGTGGTACTTTTTTCAAAGATAAATATTCACAGGCTTTACTTTCTTTAACCAATTCTGGAGTTTGCAGAAATTAAGAAAAAAAAAAAAAAAAAAAGAGGCTCAAAATTCAATTTCTTTGCCCACTTGGCTCAAACTGGTTTTGGGGGGGGCAACACTCTTAGCTTAAGTCAATAGCAATGGCCCCATTGTT